>NC_092335.1:549618125-550261562 GCF_046630445.1 Rutidosis leptorrhynchoides | reverse complement strand
CAAAACGGATTTAAAACGAAGAAGTTATGGGTAAAACAAGATTGGATAATTTTTCTTGTTGTAGCTATGTGAAAATTAGTAACAAATCTATATTAATCATATCCTAGCTAACTCATATTGTATTATACATGTATTCTAATATATTATGTAATCTTGGGATACCATAGACACGAATACAATGTTTTGACATATCATATCGACCAGTCTATATATATATTTCGGAACAACCATAGACACTCTATATGCAGTAATGTTGGAGTTAGCTATACAGGGTTGAGGTTGATTCCAAAATATTATATATACTTTGAGTTGTGATCTAGCCTGAGGCTTGTATACACGAGGTCGTGGATTGATTTAAGATAATATATATTGCTTTATTTTTCTGTACATCTAACTGTGGACAACTAGTTATAGGTTACTAACGAGGACAGCTGACTTAATAAACTTAAAACAGCAAAATGTATTAAAAATGTTATAAATATATTTTGAACATACTTTGATATATATGTACATATTTGTTATAGGTTCTTGAATCGACCAGTGGCCAAGTCTTACTTCCCGACGAAGTAAAAATCTGTGAAAGTGAGTTATAGTCCCACTTTTAAAATCTAATATTTTGGGATGAGAATACATGCAGTTTTATAAATGTTTTACAAAATAGACATAAGTAAATGAAACTACATTCTATGGCTGGATTATTAAACCGAATATGCCCTTTTTTAGTCTGGTAATCTAAGAATTAGGGAACAGACACCCTAATTGACGCGAATCCTAAAGATAGATCTATTGGGCCCAACGAGCCCGATCCAAAGTACCGGATGCTTTAGTACTTCGAATTCATCATGTCCGAAGGGAGTCCCGGAATGATAGGGGATATTCTATATGCATCTTGTTAAGGTCGGTTACCAGGTGTTCACCATATGAATGATTTTTATCTCTATGTATGGGATGTATATTGAAATATGAAATCTTGTGGTCTATTATTACGATTTGATAAATATAGGTTAAATCTATAACTCACCAACATTTTTGTTGACATTTAAAGCATGTTTATTCTCAGGTGATTATTAAGAGCTTCCGCTGTTGCATGCTATTATATGGACAAGATTTGGTGTCAGCACGCTTGTATAATATTGTTTAAAAGTGCATTCGAGATTTATTTTGTTGTAACATATTAATATTTGTAAACCAATATGTATTGGTAGTGTGTAAGTGTGATATTTGTTAGATTATCATTTTTGAATAATCTAAGTGGTGTCTTGTTAACCTTGTCGATAAAATAAAGGTTATGGTTTGTTTTAAAAATGAATGCAGTCTTTGAAAAACGTCTCATATAGAGGTCAAAACCTCGCAACGAAATCAATTAATATGGAACGTTTATAATCAATATGAATGGGACATTTCAGTTGGTATCCGAGCGTTGGTCTTAGATAACCATAATTTTTGCATTAGTGTATCTTACGGAGTTTGTTAGGATGCATTAGTGAGTCTGGACTTCGACCGTGTTTTTCTTCAAAAAAAAACGATTGCTTAACTTTTTTGTTGGAAACTATATATTATTAACATGTAAATATTATGTGATATATTAATCTCTTAACGTGTTTGATATTGTGTGATAGATGTCTACCTCTAGCACAAATACTATCGACTCACCTAATAATAATGAAGATTCGAATATACTTTGGGAAGATTCACAAATTACCGAAGAGGAACCGGAAGAAGAGGAACCGGAAGAGGAGGAACCGGAAGAGGAGGAACCGGAAGAAGAAGAGGTTCCAGAGGAAGAAATATTGATACCTACAGTAAATCGGTTAAATAAAAGAAAATCCTCAACCAACGGACCAAAGTCAATAATGGTCAATGGTGTTTCCGCCGAGGAAGCAAAATATTGGAAAGATTACCAATTTTTCAATGAATCGGATCCCGATGAGGATTCCGATGATGTTATAGAAATTACCTCGACCCAATTTAATAAAGCAAAAGAAAATAATAAGGGAAAATGTATAAAAATAGAGAAACCTGATTCCAACCCCGATGAACTTTATATGTATCGGCAACGTCCGTATTTCCTAAAATGTAACAATAACCCGGAAACCTCTAAACCACCAGGTTTTTCTAAACCATTGTGGAAAACGACAGCTCGTATTAGGGGAGCATCATATATCCCTAGGAAATTAGCAAAACAAACCAAGTCCAAAGAAGAAGAAACGAGTGAGTCGGATTAAAGAGTTGTAATCATGTTGTGTAATATATGTAATATAGTGTGCTTGTGCTTTTTTTGATAAATGTAAAATTGCTTGTATTGTTTGTTAATTATCTTTTATGAATCTAACCCTCGTCTATTTTTACAGTATAAAAACATAAAATGGACGTTAAGGGTAAACAACCGAATATTTTAGAAGACCTACCAGAGGATATGATTGATGAAATATTGTCTAGAGTCGGTCAGAATTCATCAGCACAATTAGTTATGGCAAAATTAACTTGTCAAACATTTGAAAGACTTTCCAGAAATGCCTTAGTTTATAAAAGGCTTTCCTTTGATAGGTGGGGTATATCACATTGGGGAGACCGTAAGTTACGCCGTGTTTTCTTTAAAGCGTTAAATGCGGGGAACCCAAATGCAATTTTTCGCTACAGGTTAAGAACCTATTTTGACTCAACATATCCCAACATAGAATTTCGTGAATTAGAAAGAGCTTCTAACATGCAACATAAAGAAGTATGTTATGCTTACAGGCTAGTGATGTTCGCTTCTCACCAAAGTGAGAAAAAGAACATCGGATTACAACTATTAAATGAAACATTCCCACAAGTGACGGACTCAGTAGTTGGGGTAAGAAACAAGGTTTTTAGATTGCTACGAGGCTGTTGGGCATTACGAAACCCTCGTCCTTTTGACGACATTACAACATGCTGCCTAGCCAATGGTCATAACGGTTACTTTCCACGAGATCAAGGATGGGAAGTCATTTTAGTAAAACCAGAATGCATGACCTGTTTCTGGACTTATGAATTACGTGTCTTTATTGCCTTTGCTGAACAACTTGCGTATTAATTAGAATTACCTTTATAGCTGCCGTGTAGCAAGTTATTATGTGCTATATTTCATCCTATATGTATAATAGTGGTATTGTATGTTTGTAAAATATTGTATAAAAGTTTGAACGCGAAATATTATTGTAATAAGTTTTTCATATAGAATCGTAGTAGTTGAATTGTATAATAGCTACTAAGTATGAACTTAAGAGGTAGGTACTACCCGAATTAAAACTATAAAATGCTAATATGAAGAAAAAGCTTTTATAAATAAGTTCATATTATGCTACGAAATACTATTGATTACTCTTAAATTCTATATGATTAACTCAATTCTTTTGGGCTATTTTTGAAGGAAATGGCACCGGCGACTCGTCAGAATTTGAACATGAGCGAGGAAGGCTTCCGTATTTTCCTTGCAGCAAACATAGCCGCAGTACAGGCTGCGATGCAAAATAACAATAACTCTGGATCTAGCAGTGGAACTAATTCCACAAGAAATCGTGTAGGATGCTCCTACAAAGAATTCACTGCCTGCAAACCTTTGGAATTTGATGGAACCGAAGGACCAATTGGATTGAAACGGTGGACCGAGAAAGTCGAATCGGTGTTTGCCATAAGTAAGTGTACTGAAGAGGACAAAGTTAAGTGCGCTATGCATACCTTCACAGGTACTGCGTTAACGTGGGGGAACACCTATCTTGAACAGGTAGGACAAAATGCTGCTTACGCACTACCGTGGTCGGCATTCAAGCAATTGATGAATGAGCAGTACTGTCCTAGAAACGAAGTCAATAAGCTCAAGGTAGAACTTATAGAGTTACGAACACAAGGATTCGACATTGCCACATATGAACGACGATTCACAGAGTTGTGCCTATTGTGTTCGGGAGCGTTCGAAGATGAAGAAGAGAAGATCGACGCGTTTGTAAAAGGGTTACTAGTAAGGATTCAAGAAGATGTGAGTTCACACGAGCCCGCTTCCATACAGAAGGTAAGTCGAATGGCTCATAAACTCATAAATCAGATTGAGGGGAGAATTAAATAACAGGCTGCCGAAGAAGCCAACACGAAACAACTCAAGAGGAAGTGGGAGGAAAACGGTGACAAGAGTCACCAGTACAACAACAATAACAATTACAACCACAAACGCAACAACAATCGCAACAATAACCGCAATCCTAACAATAACTACAATAAACGTCCCAACAACAACAACAACAACAACAACAACAAAAACTACAACAACCGTTTCAACAACAATAACAATCCCAACAACAACCTCAATAACAACAAACAACAGAAACAACTATGCTTCAGGTGTACAGAGTACCATCCGAACGTGTTTTGCACAACAGTTTGCACCAAGTGTAAGATAAGGGGTCATGGCGCGGCAAAATGTGAGATTTACGGACCAAAGAACAACAAAAATAAAGAAACAAATAAAGTCGAAACAAATAATGCTGACTTAGTTTGTTATAAATGTGGAAAACTTGGCCACATCATTAGAAATTGCCCAAACCAAGGGAATACTAATGGGAAAGGCCGCGGAAGAGTTTTTAATATTAATGCGGCAGAAGCGCAGGAAGACCCGGAGCTTGTTACGGGTACGTTTCTTATTGACAATACATCTGCTTATGTTTTATTTGATTCGGGTGCGGATAGAAGCTATATGAGTAGAGATTTTTGTGCTAAATTAAGTTGCCCATTGACGCCTTTGGATAGTAAATTTTTACTCGAATTAGCAAACGGTAAATTAATTTCAGCAGATAAAATATGTCAGGATAGAGAAATTAAACTGGGGGATGAAATGTTTAAAATTGATTTAATACCAGTCGAGTTAGGGAGTTTTGATGTAATAATTGGCATGGACTGGTTGAAAAAGGTGAGAGCAGAGGTCGTTTGTTACAAAAATGTGATTCGCATTATGCGTAAAAAGGGAAAACCTTTAATGGTGTACGGAGAAAAGAACAATGCGAAATTAAATCTTATTAGTAGTTTGAAGGCGCAAAAACTAATAAGAAAAGGTTGTTACGTCATTCTAGCACACATCAAGGAAGTTAAACCTGAAGAAAAGAACATCAGTGATGTTCCCGTCGCAAAAGAATTTCCCGATGTATTTCCGAAAGAATTACCGGGATTACCCCCACATCGATCCGTTGAATTTCAAATAGATCTTGTACCAGGAGCTGCACCAATAGCTCGTGCTCCATACAGGCTCGCACCCAGCGAAATGAAAGAATTATAAAGTCAGTTACAAGAACTTTTAGAGCGTGGTTTCATTCGACCAAGTCATCACCATGGGGAGCTCCTGTTTTGTTTGTCAAGAAGAAGGATGGTACATTTAGGTTGTGTATCGACTACCGAGAGTTGAACAAACTTACCATCAAGAACCGCTACCCACTACCGATAATCGACGACTTATTTGATCAACTACAAGGCTCGTCGGTTTATTCGAAGATTGATTTACGTTCTGGGTATCATCAAATGCGGGTGAAGGAGGATGATATTCCAAAGACTGCTTTTAGGACGCGTTACGGTCATTACGAGTTTATGGTTATGCCGTTTGGGTTGACCAACGCACCAGCTGTGTTCATGGACCTCATGAACCGAGTGTGTGGACCATACCTTAACAAGTTTGTCATTGTTTTCATTGATGACATACTTATTTACTCAAAGAATGACCAAGAGCATGAAGAACATTTGAGAAAAGTGCTAGAGTTGTTAAGGAAGGAAAAACTGTACGCTAAGTTTTCAAAGTGTGCATTTTGGTTGGAAGAAGTTCAATTTCTCGGTCTCATAGTGAACAAAGAAGGTATTCAGGTGGATCCAGCAAAGATTGAAACCGTTGAAAAGTGGGAAACCCCGAAAACTCCGAAGCATATACGCCAATTTTTAGGACTGGCTGGTTACTACAGAAGGTTCATCCAAGACATTTCCAGAATAGAAAAACCCTTGACTGCATTAACGCATAAAGGGAAGAAATTTGAATGGAAAGATGAACAAGAAAAAGCGTTTCAATTGTTAAAGAAAAAGTTAACTACGGCACCTATATTGTCATTACCTGAAGGGAATGATGATTTTGTGATATATTGTGACACCTCAAAGCAAGGTCTCGGTTGTGTATTAATGCAACGAACGAAAGTAATTGCTTATGCGTCTAGACAATTGAAGATTCAGGAGCAGAATTATACGACGCATTATTTGGAATTAGGCGCGGTTGTTTTTGCATTAAAGACTTGGAGGCACTACTTATATAGGGTTAAAAGTATTATATATACCGACCACAAAAGTCTTCAACACATATTTAATCAGAAACAACTGAACATGAGGCAGTGCAGGTGGATTGAATTGTTGAATGATTACGAATTTGAGATTCGTTACCACCCGGGGAAGGCAAATGTGGTAGCCGACGCCTTGAGCAGAAAGGACAGAGAACCCATTCGAGTAAAAGCTATGAATATAATGATTCACAATAACCTTACTACTCAAATAAAGGAGGCGCAACAAGGAGTTTTAAAAGAAGGAAATTTAAAGGATGAAATACCCAAAGGATCGGAGAAGCATCTTAATATTCGGAAAGATGGAACCCGGTATAGGGTTGAAAGAATTTGGGTGCCAAAATTTGAAGATATGAGAGAAATGGTACTTAGAAAAGCTCATAAAACCAGATACTCAATACATCCTGGAACGGGGAAGATGTACAAGGATCTCAAGAAATATTTTTGGTGGCCGGGTATGAAAGCTAATGTTGCTAAATATGTAGGAGAATGTTTGACGTATTCTAAGGTCAAAGCTGAGCATCAGAAACCATCAGGTCTACTTCAACAACCCGAAATCCCGGAATGGAAATGGGAAAACATTACCATGGATTTCATCACTAAATTGCCAAGGACTGCAAGTGATTTTGATACTATTTGGGTAATAGTTGATCGTCTCACCAAATCAGCACACTTCCTGCCAATAAGAGAAGATGGCAAGATGGAGAAGTTAGCACGACTGTATTTGAAGGAAGTCATCTCCAGACATGGAATACCAATCTCTATTATCTCTGATAGGGATGGAAGATTTATTTCAAGATTCTGGCAGACATTACAGCAAGCATTAGGAACTCGTCTAGACATGAGTACTGCCTATCATCCACAAACTGATGGGCATAACGAAAGGAAGATACAAATGTTTGAAGACATGCTACGAGCATGTGTTATTGATTTCAGAAACAGTTGGGATCGACATCTACCATTAGCAGAATTTTCCTACAACAACAGCTACCATTCAAGCATTGAGATTGCACCGTTTGAAGCACTTTATGGTAGAAAGTGCAGGTCTCCGATTTGTTGGAGTGAAGTGGAGGATAGACAGATTATGGGTCCGGAGATAATACAAGAAACTACCGAGAAGATCATCCAAATTCAACAACGGTTGAAAACCGCCCAAAGTCGACAAAAGAGCTACGCTGACATTAAAAGAAAAGATATAGAATTTGAAATTGGAGAGATGGTCATGCTTAAAGTTGCACCTTGGAAAGGCATTGTTCGATTTGGTAAAAGAGGGAAATTAAATCCAAGGTATATTGGACCATTCAAGATTATTGATCGTGTCGGACCAGTAGCTTACCGACTTGAGTTACCTCAACAACTCGTGGCTATACATAACACTTTTCACGTCTCGAATTTGAAGAAATATTTTGCTAAAGAAGATCTCACTATTCTGTTAGACGAAATCAAATCAACGAAAAACTTCAATTCATCGAAGAACCCGTCGAAATAATGGACTGTGAGGTTAAAAGACTTAAGCAAAACAAGATACCAATTGTTAAGGTTCGATGAAATTCTCGTAGAGGACCCAAGTTCACCTAGGAACGAGAAGATTATATGAAGAAGAAATACCCGCACTTATTTCCAGAAGATACGTCAACACCTCCAACTGCTTAAAATTTTGGGACGAAATTTATATAACGGGTAGGTACTGTAGTGACCCGAAATTTTCCATGTTTATATATATTAAATGAAATTGTTATTTACATGATTAAGTGTTTCTAACATGTTAAGCAATCAAACTTGTTAAGACTTGATTAATTGATATAGGTTTCATATAGACAATTGACCACCCAAGTTGACCGGTGATTCACGAACGTTAAAACTTGTAAAAACTATATGATGTCATATATATGGGTATATATATAGTTGACATGGTATTATGATAAGTAAACATATCATTAAGTATATTAACAATGAACTACATATGTAAAAATAAGACTACTAACTTAAGGATTTCGAAACGAGGCATATATGTAACTATTATCGTTGTAACGACATTTAATTGTATATATATCATATTAAGATATATTAATACATCATAATATCATGATAATATAATAATTTAACATCTCTTTAGATATAATAAATAATGGGTTAACAACATTTAACAAGATCGTTAACCTAAAGGTTTCAAAACAACACTTACATGTAACGACTAATGATGACTTAACGACTCAGTTAAAATGTATATACATGTAGTGTTTTAATATGTATTCATACACTTTTGAAAGACTTCAATACACTTATCACTCATATTCGTACTTGTATAAAAATGCTTACAATTACATCCTCATTCATTTTCATCAACAATTCTACTCGTATGCACTCGTATTCGTACTTGTACAATACCCAGCTTCTAAATGTATTTACTATTGGTATATACACTCCCATGATCAGATATTAGCAGCCCTTGTGAGTCACCTAACACATGTGGGAACCATAATTTGGCAACTAGCATGAAATATCTCATAAAATTACAAAAATATTAGTAATCATTCATGACTTATTTACAAGTAAAAAAAATTACACATCCTTTATATCTAATCCATATACCAACGACCAAAAACACCTATAAACACTTTCATTCTTCAATTTTCTTCATCTAATTGATCTCTCTCAAGTTCTATCTTCAAGTTCTAAGTGTTCTTCATAAATTCTATAAGTTCTAGTTTCATAAAATCAAGAATACTTTCAAGTTTGCTAGCTTACTTCCAATCTTGTAAAGTAATCATCTAACCTCAAGAAATCTTTTTTATTTACAGTAAGATATCTTTCTAATACAAGGTAATACTCATATTCAAACTTTGATTCAATTTCTATAACTATAACAATCTTATTTCGAGTAGAAATCTTACTTGAACTTGTTTTCGTGTCATGATTCTGCTTCAAGAACTTTTAAGCCATCCAAGGATCCTTTGAAGCTAGATCTATTTTTATAATTTCCAGTAGGTTTACCTACTAAAATTAAGGTAGTAATGATGTTCATAACATCATTCGATTCATACATATAAAACTATCTTATTCGAAGATTTAAACTTGTAATCACTAGAACATAGTTTAGTTAATTCTAAACTTGTTCGCAAATAAAGTTAATCCTTCTAAATTGACTTTTAAAATCAACTAAACACATGTTCTATATCTCTATGATATGCTAACTTAATGATTTAAAACCTGAAAACACGAAAAACACCGTAAAACCGGATATACGCCGTCGTAGTAACACCGCGGGCTGTTTTGGGTTAGTTAATTAAAATCTATGATAAACTTTGATTTAAAAGTTGTTCTTCTGGGAAAATGATTTTTCTTATGAACATGAAACTATATCCAAAAATCATGGTTAAACTCAAAGTGGAAGTATGTTTTCCAAAATGGTCATCTAGACGTCGTTCTTTCGACTGAAATGACTACCTTTACAAAAATGACTTGTAACCTGTATTTCCGACTATAAACTTATACTTTTTCTGTTTAGATTCATAAACTTAAGTTCAATATGAAACCATAGCAACTTGAAACACTCAAAATGGATTTAAAATGAAGAAGTTATGGGTAAAACAAGATTGGATAATTTTTCTTGTTGTAGCTACGTGAAAATTGGTAACAAATCTATATTAATCATATCCTAGCTAACTCATATTGTATTATACATGTATTCTAATATATTATGTAATCTTGGGATACCATAGACACGTATGCAAATGTTTTGACATATCATATCGACCCATCTATATATATTATTTGAAACAACCATAGACACTCTATATGCAGTAATGTTGGAGTTAGCTATACAGGGTTGAGGTTGATTCCAAAAATATATATACTTTGAGTTGTGATCTAGCCTGAGGCTTGTATACACGAGGTCATGGATTGATTTAAGATAATATATATTGCTTTATTTTTTTGTACATCTAACTGTGGACAACTAGTTGTAGGTTACTAACGAGAACAGCTGACTTAATAAACTTAAAACAGCAAAACGTATTAAAAATGTTGTAAATATATTTTGAACATACTTTGATATATATGTACATATTTGTTATAGGTTCGTGAATCGACCAGTGGCCAAGTCTTACTTCCCGACGAAGTAAAAATCTGTGAAAGTGAGTTATAGTCCCACTTTTAAAATCTAATATTTTGGGATGAGAATACATGCAGTTTTATAAATGTTTTACAAAATAGACACAAGTAAATGAAACTACATTCTATGGCTGGATTATTAAACCGAATATGCCCCTTTTTAGTCTAGTAATCTAAGAATTAGGGAAAAGACACCCTAATTGACACGAATCCTAAAGATAGATCTATTGGGCCCAACGAGCCCGATCCAAAGTACCAGATGCTTTAGTACTTCGAATTCATCATGTCCGAAGGGAGTCCCGGAATGATAGGGGATATTCTATATGCATCTTGTTAAGGTCGGTTACCAGGTGTTCACCATATGAATGATTTTTATCTCTATGTATGGGATGTATATGGAAATATGAAATCTTGTGGTCTATTATTACGATTTGATAAATATAGGTTAAACCTATAACTCACCAACATTTTTGTTGACGTTTAAAGCATGTTTATTCTTATGTGATTATTAAGAGCTTCCGCTGTTGCATGCTATTATATGGACAAGATTTGGTGTCAGCATGCTTGTATAATATTGTTTAAAACTGCATTTTAGATTTATTTTGTTGTAACATATTAATATTTGTAAACCAATATGTATTGGTAGTGTGTAAGTGTGATATTTGTTAGATTATCATTTATGGATAATCTAAGTGGTGTCTTGTTAACCTTGTCGATAAAATAAAGGTTATGGTTTGTTTTAAAAACGAATGCAGTCTTTGAAAAATGTCTCATATAGAGGTCAAAATCTCGCAACGAAATCAGTTAATATGGAACGTTTATAATCAATATGAATGCGACATTTCAAGAGCCAGTTGATTCCAAAAGCCCATCCGATTAGAGTTTTGAAATGCGTTGTTTATTTATATGACCAAGACGACAATGTCATAGATAGGTCTTGTTCAAGTCTTGCTTGAATCGTTTGGCAGTACAGGTATATACAGAATTATTATTTGAAATCACAACATGCATATCAATTTCAAAAATACCATCACGTGGAATAGCATTAAAATAAAATACATTATTCTTATAAACTGAAATACCAAAGTGCGTAAATGTAAGTTCAAAACCAACATTTTTCAAAAGAGAAACTAAAATTACATTGCTCGTAATACTTGGAGCATAATGACGTTGCTCCAACAAAACAATAAGACCACTAGGTAGAGTAAGCTCATAGGTGCCAATAGCTTCAACAGCAGCTCGAGCCCCATTGCCCACTCTTAAGTCTAGTTAGTCTTTATTCAGTCTCTTACTTCTTTTCATTCCCTGCATATTGTTACAGATGTGAGTACCACAACTAGTATCAAAAATCCAGGAATCACTAGAAAAAGTGTATAACTGTATATGAAATATACCTGATTTGCTGGTCTCACCAGCTTTACCTTTTCTCAACTCATATAGGTAGGAAGGACAGTTCCTCCTCCAGTGGCCAACCTTTCCACAGTGGAAACATTCGACGTCTTTAGCTGGGTTTTCTTTCTTGGGAGGTGGTGGAATTTTCTTCTTAGCAATTGACTTGCCTTTTTCCTTTCCCCAAGTTTTAGGCTTATTATTTTTCACCCTACCTTCCCTAATCATAAGGACACCTGGATTGGAAATCTTGGATGGAATATTTTGTTCAGCAGTTTTAAGCATTAAGTGCAACTCTACCAGAGATTTCTCCCAACCTTGCATATTGTAATTCATCACAAATTGGTGATACGATTTTGGTAGTGAAGCCAAAACCGCGTTCACGGCCAAGTTAGGCGGCAAGGTAGTTCCAAGTTTTTCCAATCGGTCAATGTAGCTTTTTATTTTCAAGACATGAGAGCTCACTGATTGACCCTCCTCCATTTTGCATGTTTGAAGAAGCTTATAAGTTTCATATAACTCTTGACTAGCATGTTTCTGAAACATATTTTTCAGCTCAGTCATCATATCATATGATGTACGATCTTCCATTTCCTTTTTGGAGGTCAGAAGTCGTACTAGCAAGCATGATTAAAGCTATCTTCTCTTGCTCATCAAATAATTTCTGATAAGCATTCTTTTGAGCAGCAGTAGCTGTCTCAGCAGGAGAATCGGGTAAGGGTTTTTCAATTTTGTTCAACTTTCCTTCAAATTTCAGAACAATTCTTAGGTTGCGGTACCAATCGAGGAAGTTTGAACCATTGAGTTTCTCCTTCTCCAACAAAGAACGGAGGTTGTGTTTGGTTTACGTTTTGATTGTTTGACATCTACAAAAGAACAAGATTCAATTTTAGTATTTTCGATATTGTACTTTAATAAATTAACTACCCAGGTTTTATTATATTTAAAAACAATTAATTTACGAAAGCCTAAGATCCACATAGAGGTTCCATAACTACATCTGTTGATCAGCTAGCAGTTATAGAGTCTATTGGTAGGTAGCGGTTACCAATTGCATCACAAGTGCAACTCTTAGATCTTTATGGGACCTACAAATATGTATAGCTCAACAAGCCACTATTATCTATTGACATGTTTGTCCTATCCTTGCCTCGAACTCAGGTCTCACTGTGAATACGATTAAGTCGTCCAATTTGAAAACAATGGAAATTCAGCCTAGTCTCACTCGTAACTGAAAATTCACCTCGTGGTTATAATTTGATTAGGTCTCACCATAATCAAAAAATAACGAGGAGTGTTTGCAAGCTCATTGGATGGCATGACTTAAATTTGACGGGTATTTTAAAAATATTTGTACTAACGAATAATGCATGCACACAAGATTCGCTACACTATTTGTTAAAAATCATTTTAACCAATTGTATATATGTCGATCGTGTTTATGCGTCTACTTTGTTATTTTATTTTATTTTTATAAAAAAATAACAAATACACAAACGTGTATCGTTTTAAAACAATTTTAAAATATTTCGGTCATATATAATTTGTGTTTCGAAAATCATTTAACTTTAAACTCGTTAGAGTTTAACTTTTAAAATCATCAATTTTAATCTTTGAAACTATTTCCGGTTTTATTTGATGTTTTCATCAAAAACATTTAGCATATATTCTAATCAACAATTATGTTTAATGCAAAAATAAAACACAACCATGCATCACACACACATAGCCTAGCCCAAAAATCTTATGCTCGATCCCATGAGCCGACATGGGATCAAGAGGTCAAACTAAGGGTAATATCGTAGCTCTCACTTGATTCAAGAATCAAGTGAAAACTTGACAAACGTCATCATTGTCAACTTGACTTGTTCGCCATCTTCTAAGCGAAAATCATGTTGTATTTTATCTTCAATCTTCATCTTGTTACATTTATTTAAATTTGAAAATACAACTAAACTAGTACTTTTACAAATTGAAATAAACTTAAATACAATACTATGAAAATGAAAAATAAATATAATACAACTTTGGCTTCAAAATAGCTTTTCTAATAATACAAATAATCAATCATGACATAATATTGCCGTAATCAACAATCACAACAATCATACATAGGTCGGTGCATTATGGGCTATGTGTGCAATCACAATTCTAATAACTAAAATATTAAAAATTACATATGGCTTGTCCATGGTTACAATGCATGTGTACAACCATGAAATGAAATAAACAACAATTATTCAAGCCATAATAAATTCAAAATTTATAACAGTGATATTTTTCAGATCTTATTTGTGCCTCATGAGAGTTAATTTAAAACAAACATGTTGAAACTATAAAAAAAAGTTTTTAATTTTTACCAATTCACCACAAAACTAGATTTGAAAAAATCACGTGACAATTAAAATAGTGTAAATGCAGCTCTGATACCACTGATGGAAAACCGTGTGTACTTTCAAATCAATTAAACGCAGCAGACGGTTAAAATCAACAAATTTTATATTACATGCACACGATTGACGGTTCCAACAAGATGCAATTACATCACTAATAATTATCAAAATATATAATTTCACAAAGTGAGTAAACGATATACCTTTCATGAAGAAATGAATTGATGGAGAGAAACCTACGATCAAATGATATGACCGTCTCTTTGGATAGTCCACACTACACTTCAAACGATCGTCAATGGATGCTAGTCCAAACTCAAGTAACGATTAATCAACCTTTGATTAATAGAGTGAACAAATAAATAATTATGCTCCTTATATCTTAGCTCGTACTGCAATTTGAGAAGTTTGAAACGAAACAAAAAAATGCCTCTAGTTGTTTGTAAGACAACCACCTTCCAAAAGGGACTTAAAATTTATATTTAGTTTCTTTTTTCTTTCGTACTTCCAAGAGGAGAACCAAGAGAAGAATGATTTTATTTGAGGTGTTAGTTTGTTTATATCACACTTCACATGAATACTTGGTCAAAGAAAACATACTCCATATATATATTGATTACAGTAGTTGAAAAGAAAAGAAATACAATTTATTTTATTTTTCTTTTGCTTTTTCTTTAACTTTAACTTTTGTAAGTGGACACCAACTAATCCCATTTATTTGACAACAAAATGAGCATGTATTAGGTGATCAACTACTCCGTATTAAAGTTATAATTATTGAGAAATTAATTAATCCACAATTAATTAATTAATTTAAATCAAAACAAGCATTTTAATTTGTTCCATTACTCAAGTAGTAAATATACATCATATGTATATATATTTAATTTGACGTCTAGGTGTATATGTGTGTGACCCCGAAGGCTCAAAAGAATTTAGCCATATAGTTGTATATTGTACCTTGTACACAAATCTTACATAAACTATTCATCCTCTTAAACTACCACATCCGCAATAAATTCTTATAACTAACTCATAACTAAATACTGCTTATCGTAGCTAAAATATTTTTCTCTTAACTGCCACATCATTAATTAATTTTTTTTATATATATTTTAACTAACACGAAATAACAATAACTATACATTATACATATATAATTATATTCACCAGTTTTAATACACAAAAAGTCACATGAAATAAATTCACATGTAATTAACACCATCTAACATGCATTAACAGCATCGTTCTTTTTTATTTCCTTTATTCATAACAATCCTTCATTCATCTTCATCTTTAACCTAAACAATTCATAAACCATAATTCTTAGATACACATCCACACACTTGCAGCTTGTTAAATCAATGGGATTCTTATACGCTTTATAAAATGAAAACTATAATAATAATAATAATAATAATAATAATAATAATGATAATAATAATAATAATAATAATAATAATAATAATATAATAATAATAACAATAATAATAATAATAATAATAATAATAACAACAATAATAAAAGTAACAATAACAATAATAATAACAATAATATAATAATAACAATAATATAATAATAACAATAATAATAACGTTAACAGTAACACTAACAGTAACAGTAGCAGTAATAGTAATAGTAATATGTCCTCCTACAAAATGATAGAAATATAAGTTCTTTACTTCTTTATATAACCACAAATCTTTATTTTCCATACAAACAAAATCAATTATTAGTAAATCAATTAGCAAGAACTTTGGTAAATCAATTAGTGGCTTGGATACGTCGATCGATGGTGATAACGATATTGTTTTCGGTAGCCTACATTGAGGTGATACGGACGGTGAGCCCATTCACCTTGTTTCTGTTGATATTCCAATTCCTATGGAGGATCTTTCGAAGTCAAACGTTTCTTCGCATGTTGCTTCTGTTGGAAAATCGTGTGTACTTTTACCAATTCAGATTAACGCAGCGGATAGTTAAAATAATAATATTTTAATATTTCATAAAATATTTACAAGATTAAATATTCATATATTTAATGAAACATGCACACGATTAATTTATCCCAATGAGATCCAGTTACTCCACTAATAATTGTCAAAATATGTAATTCACAAAGTGAGTAAACGATTGAAGGAGAGAGTCTCCTACGATCAAAAATATGACCGTCTCTTAGGATAGTCCACACTACACTTCAAACGACCGTCAATGGATGCTAGTCTAAATCCAAGTAACAATTAATCAACCTTTGATTAATTTAATGAAACAATAATAATCCTCCGTATAACTCTTGTTTGCAAGAACACTTAAGCATATCTTCATGCTAATTAATTTCACGAATTAAAGAGCCAAGGATGAGATAAAAAGGGTTCATTTGATTTGCGATATATGTGTTTCCTTTTCTTTCTTTTTTTATGACTTACTTTTCCAAAAACCAATCAATGCTTATATTTATAATATATGTGTAAAAGTAAACATTGAATTGTGAAGTCCGTGAAACAAAACGCGTACAAAGTTATTTTGTTTCTATCTATATTTTGATTCCCAAAATCTAATATTTCGATTGATTTGGTTTTAAAAAGTCGTATTTCTCAAATACTTCAGGGGTATGTTATGTAATTTATAATTAATAATTTCTATCATATCGCTTTCATGTGAATAGTAAATTAATTAATTTCGTTTCATTTACTATTCATATGAATAGTAAATGAATTAATTTCGATTTACTATTTTGTTACTTGAGTAATATATATACATCGTATATATATTTTATTTGACTTCTCGGTGTATATGTGTGTGACCTCGAAGGCTCAAATGAAGTTGGCCATATAGTTATATGTTGTACCTTGCACATTAATCTTACAGACTCCCACTTGTGCATGGCACAACACCAAGTAACTATACAAACAATGGTAAGCGTCTAGCAACACGTCATTGTCCCCAAATTCATGTGAGGGTAGTTTCTCGAAACTGTTTATGGTAAGTTTTAAATGTCATTCGTCCTTTTGTTTCAGATACTTTAGTTAAACTTCAGATATGGATCATCGGTCATTCTCATTTGTTTAACAATTTTGTTTCTCAATCTTAGAACTGAATTAGATCACCAAATTAATTAAGTATCATCTTAATTACATCTGGGTGCAGCCATACAAATATCTTATTCATTCATCGAGGAGCTCAAAAAGTATCTAACTCCAAACATTTTAGAGGAACAAATCCTATATTGTATACACGTGTCTATCACGAGCTTTACATTATACCCAATAATGTCCTTTATAACAGCCTTATTCAGGACAGCGTTTAACCATATCAAAGTACAATGCTACACTCATCAAGACGGGCGTGCATCTCAAGTCTAAGGACACAAAGACATAATCACTAAAAGATTCACTACTGACTACGATCCATGTAGTGACATCTCATGGTTGGGTTATTCCAATATTCATCATCAATGAATACATATGAATTTTGGTCTCAACAAGTTAACTATTCGTCATCAATGAATATAATCAAAATTTCACATTAATCTTAATTCATGTTATTCCCATAACATGACCGATTATGGAGATTTTGAATAATCAACAATTATTCATGGATTAAACATGCTAATATAGAACACAGTGATATAAATGAAAACGACCATATCAAGTATGTCAATTCATTAATATAAAACTGCTTAATGTTCCAAAAATATCCAAATATTAAATTGCAAATGAAAAAGATCAGCAGCATAACGAAGTCCAATACTACTAGCATGATCATCATGCTTGTTGTGCATCATGGGCTTCATGAACGGGTTAGCCACATTATCATTTGTATGAACCTTTAAGAATACTAATATCATTCCTCTTAATGACTTAATGAATGTAGTCAAACTTTTGAAGAATGTGCCAAATACTTTTATGTACATGTGATTCTTTCAAAAGTATATTAACACTCGAACTATCACAATACATATTATAGAAGATTAAATGTTGTGTACTACTCTAAGTATAACAACAAACTTCCTTATCCAGACAGCTTTCTGAGCAGCTTCTCAGTCAACAATGTATTCTGCTTTTGTTGTAGATTGTTCAATAGTGCTCTGCCTAGAGCTCTTCCAATCAACTGTCTTGCCCATCATGACAAAGAAACAACGTGACTGGATCGAGAATCATCTTGATCAGTTTGAAAACTAGAATCAGTATAAAACTTAATACTTAACTCTTCTTCCAAACCACCGTAAACCAAGAACATATCATTAGTACTCTGCAAATACTAAAGAATATTCTTAACAACAATCCAATATACTTCACCTGGATTATGTTGACAATGACTCGTCAAACTCAAAACTAATGAAACATCGAGTATAGTACATATCATGGCATACATAATGGATCATATAGCCGAAGCATATGTGATACATTTTATTTGTCTCATCTCATCTGCTGTGATAGGACTTTTGAGACTTTCTCACGGTTATGCCTTTTTGCATTGGCAAAGCTCCATGCTTGGAGGTTTGCATGCTAAATCTCTGCAAGATAATGTATGTACTTTGATTCAAACCAATAATCCAATTGGATCTATTGTATAGATCCTCATTCCAATAATATAAGTAGCTTCATCAAGATCTTTTATGGAAATACATTCTCCAAGCCAAGACTTGACATCTTACAAGTTGAAATGTTATTTCTAATAAGTAATATGTCATCAACATATAAGATCAAGAAGACTATTCTGCTCCCACTAGCTCTAATGTAAACTCAGGGCTTATCTTGGTTTTGAGAAAAATTAAACACTTTGATTTCCTCATTAAACTTAAGATTCTAGCTCCTGGATGCTTGCTTTTATCCATAAATGGATTTTAGAAGCTTGCATACTTTATTGGGATGCTTAGGATTCATAAACCCTTTCGGCTGAACCATATATACGTCCTCGCTTAGGTCGCCATTTAGGAAAGTGGTTTTGACATCCATTAGCCATATTTTATTATCATGAAAGGTAACCATGGCAATAAGTATCCTAATTGTTTTAAGGCTCGTAACTGGTGAAAAACTTTCATCATAACCTTTTGTCACCAATCGAGCTTTAAAAGTGTTTACATTACCTTCCATATCAGTCTTCCTTTGAAGACCCATTTTTACCTCATTGTCTTACAATTGTGTAGAAGATCAATCAAGTCTCATACTTGATTATCCTTCATGGACTGCATGTCTGCATTCATAGAATCTAGTCATTTTTAGATTCAAGATCTGATATGGCCTCACGCAGCTAGAGGGTTCATCATAATCCCTTAGTTGAGGTTTATCTAAATTAATCAGATAATTAAACCTCATAAGTCGATGAGTTCTACTAGATCTATAAAGTGCAGGTGTAACACGTTCTGGCTCACCAACAGTGCGCTCAGTTTCAACGTGTGGATTGCTAGTGCTTACTGAAGGTATGTTACTTTAAAGTACTTAAATTTCTTCAAGATCTACTTTACTCCCACTGACTTCTTGTAAGAGAAGATCTCTTTCCAGGAATTCAGCAGACCGAGCAAAAAACACGTTGTCTTCAGCTTGGTAGTAAAAGTAGTAATCCATTATTTCCTTTATGTATCGTACAAAGTAACATTATATAGTTCTGGGTTCTAATTTGTTTGAAGTGTCATGCTTCACGTACGCTTTACAACCCCAGACTTTCAGATAATACAACTTGGGATTCTTCCCATGCCATAACTCATATGGTGTCTTTTCTACCTTCATAGTTGAAATCACATTGAGTATGCCTGCAGCAGACTCTCATGCATATCCCTAAAAGACGGTAGTAGAGAAATCAGACTCATCATAAATCAAACTATATCAAGTAAAGTTCGATTCCTCTTACTCAGACACACCATCGTGTTGTGGTGTGTAAGTTAGAGTGAACTATGAGACAATCTCACAATTCTTTAGGTGGTCCAAAAAAACTCTTGACTCATAAACTTACTTACTCCATCGGAGCGAAGTCCTTTAATGGTCTTTCTAAGCTGATTATCTACTTCATTTTGGAATACTTTTGAATGATAAAATAGCTTTATGTTTATGTTTCAGCAAGTGAACATAATCATAACTACTGTACTCATCAGTAAATGTAATGAAGTAAAATTAACTAAATCTATACATTGTTCTTAAAGGGCTACATACAACAGTATGTATTAGTCCTAAAAGATCTTTAGCTCTTTTACCTAAATCGGAGAAAGAAGCATTTGTCATCTTTTCACATAAACATGACTCGCATACATCAAATGACTCAGAGTCAATTGATTCTAAAAGTCCATTAGATTGGAGTTTTGAAATGCATTGTTTATTTATATGACCAATATGACAATGTCATAGATAGGTCTTATTCAAGTCTTGCTTGAAGACTTTGGCGATGTAGGTATACACCGAATTCTCATTTGAAATTACACTATGCATATCAATTTCAAAAATACCATCACGTGTATAGGTATTAAGATAAATATATTATCCTTAGAAACTGAAATACCTAAGTGTGTAAATGCAAGTTCAAAACTAACATCTTTCAAACTATGTCGCTCGCAGTATTGAGAGCATAATGCTATTGATCCAACAAAACAATAAGACCAGTTAGAGAAGTAAGTTCAGAGGTACCAATAGCTTTAATAAAAGCTTGATCCCCATTGTCTACTTGCAAATTCAGTGTGTCTTTCTTCAGTCTATTACTTCTTCTCATTCCCTTCATATTGTTACAGGTGTGAAGGCCACAACCAGTTAATAAAGATTCAGGAATCACTAGAAGAAGTATATAACTGTATATGGAATATACCTGATTTGCTAGTCTCACCAGCGTTGCCTTTTCTCAGCTCAGATTGGAAGATAGGACAACTTCCTTCTCCAATTGCCAACCTTTTCACAATGGAAACATTCGTCGTCTTTTGTTGGGCTTTCCTCCTTGGAAGGTG
This sequence comes from Rutidosis leptorrhynchoides, assembly GCF_046630445.1. Taxonomy (NCBI): domain Eukaryota; kingdom Viridiplantae; phylum Streptophyta; class Magnoliopsida; order Asterales; family Asteraceae; genus Rutidosis; species Rutidosis leptorrhynchoides. The sequence goes on along the minus strand of NC_092335.1, from coordinate 550,240,419 downwards.
GAATATTTTTCCTAGCAAATGATTTGTCATTTTCCTTCCACAAAGTATTCGGCTTATTCTTTTTCACCCTTCAATCCTATTTCTTCCTGATCATCGAACAACAATCGATAAGCATTTTGCTGAGCAGCAGCAACTGCCACAACAGGAAGAAAGGATATGGGTTCTAAACTTTATTCAACTTCCATTTATGTTTGAGAACAGTTCTCATATTGCAGTGCCAGTCTAGGAAGTTTGAACATTGAGTTTATCCTTCTTCAACAAAGAAGGAAGTGTGTTTTGATTTACGTTTTGATTATTTGACATCTACAACAGATATAAGATTCAATTTAGTATTTTCGATATTGAGCTTTAATAAATTAACTACCCAAGTTTTTATAATATTTTTTTAAAAAACAATTAATTTACGAAAGCCTAAGATCCACATAGAGGTTCCATAGCCACATCTGTTGATCAGCTAGCAGTTATGGAGTCTATTGGTAGGTAGTGGGTACCAATTGCATTACAAGTACAACTCTTAGATCTTTATGGGACCTAGAGATATATGTAGTCCAACAAACCACTATTATCTAATGGCATGTTTGTCCCATCATTGCCTCGAACTCAGGTCTCACCGTGAATACGATTAAGTCGTCCAATTTGGAAACAGTGGAAATTCACGCTAGTCTCACTAGATCGAAAAATCCACCTCGTGGCTATAATTCAACCTAGTCTCACTAGATCAGAAAAATAACGAGGAGTGTTTGCAAGCTCATTGGATGGCATGACTTAAATTTGACGGGTATTTTGGAAAAAAATTGTGTCAACGAATAATGCATGCACACAAGATTCGCTACACTATTTGTTAAAAAATCATTTTAACCAATTATATATGTCGATCGTGTTTATGTATCAAGTTTGTTATTTAATTTCTAGCATAAAAATAACAAATACACAAACGTATATCGTTTTAAAACAGTTTTAAAAGATGTCGTCCATATATTTTATTTGACTTTCAAAATTATTTAACATTAAACTCGTTAGAATTTAACTTATTTTAAAATCATCAATTTTAATCTTTGAAACTCGTTTAGAGTTTTATTTAATGTTTCCATCAAAAACATATATAACTTGAGTCTCAAAATTATTTAACTTTAAACTCGTTAGAGTTTAACCTTTTAAAATCATCAATTTTAATATTTGAAACTCGTTACCGGTTTTATTTAATGTTTTCATCAAAAACATTTAGCATATACATTCTAATCAACAATTATATATAAATGCAAAATTAAAACACAACCATGCATCACACACACATAGCCTAGCCCAAAAATCCTATGCTTAATCCCATGAGCCGACATGGGATCAAGAGGTCAAACTAAGGGTAATATCGTAGCTCCCACTTAATTCAAGAATCAAGTGAAAACTTGACAAACGTCATCGTTGTCAAATTGACCTGTTCGCCATCTTCTAAGTTAAACTCCACGTTGCATCTTTATCTTTAATCTTCATCTTATTACATTTATTTAAAATTGAAAAATACAACTAATCTAATACTTTTACAATTTAGAATAAACTTAAATACAATACTATGAAAATGTAAAAATAAATATAATACAACTTTGACTTCAAAATGGCCTTTCTAATAAAATAAATAATCAACATGACATAATATTGCCGTAATCAACAATCACAACAATCACATAGGTCGGGGCATTACGGGCTATGTATGCAATCACAATTTTAATAACTACATTATTAAAATCTATATATGGCTTGTCCATAGTTACAATGCATGTGTATAACCATGGAATACAACAATCAACAATTATAATAAATATTTAAGCCGTAATAATTAAATCTACAATTTAAAATAGTGATTATCTTTCAATCATATTTGTGCGTCATAAGGTTAAGTCTAAATCAACCGTGTTGACTTTAAAAACCAAAAAGGTTTCGACTTTTACCAATTCACCACAAAGCTAAATCTAAAGAAAATCACGCGACAATTAAGATGGTGTAAAAGCGGCTCTGATACCACTGTTGGAAAATCGTGTGTACTTTTACCAATTCAGATTAATGCAGCGGATAGTTAAAATAATAATATTTTAATATTTCATAAAATATTTACAAGATTAAATATTCATATATTTAATGAAACATGCACACGATTAATTTATCCCAATGAGATCCAGTTACACCACTAATAATTGTCAAAATATGTAATTCACAAAGTGAGTAAACGATATACCTTTCTTGAAGAAACTGATTGAAGGAGAGAAACCTACGATTAAAAATAAAACCGTCTCTTAGGATAGTCCACACTACACTTCAAATGTAACACCCTAGGCAAATCCCACATCGCCCACAGACATGAGTGATCATGGGATTATAAGGTAATACTCACGCTTAAATGACACAACGCGTTTTGGGATCACATGCAGAGCAGATGTGCGAGTACGTTGCAGTTAAGCGTGCTCGGGCGAGAGCACTACCAGGATGGGTGACCTCCTGGGAAAGTGCTTCTCGTGTGTGGTCGCCAAGAAAAAGCCGTGCGCCTGCGGGCAAAGCGGACAATATTGTGGTCATGTTAAGCTGGGGTGTTACAGAATGGTATCAGAGCCACTCATGTGCCATTGGGGGTGATGGGGCAAACCTCATCGAGGACGATGAGTCCCTTAGGGGGGTGAATGTAACACCCTAGGCAAATCCCACATCGCCCACAGACATGAGTGATCATGGGATTATAAGGTAATACTCACGCTTAAATGACACAACGCGTTTTGGGATCACATGCAGAGCAGATGTGCGAGTACGTTGCAGTTAAGCGTGCTCGGGCGAGAGCACTACCAGGATGGGTGACCTCCTGGGAAAGTGCTTCTAGTGTGTGGTCGCCAAGAAAAAGCCGTGCGCCTTAAGCTGAGGTGTTACATCAAACAACCGTCAATGGATACTAGTCCAAATCCAAGTAACAATTAATCAACCTTTGATTAATTTAATGAAACAATAATAATCCTCCGTATAACTCTTGTTTGCAAGAACACTTAAGCACCTCTTCATGCTAATTAATTTCACGAATTAAAGAGCCAAGGATGAGATAAAAAGGGTTCATTTGATTTGCGATATATGTGTTTCATTTTCTTTCTTTTTTTATGACTTACTTTTCCAAAAACCAATCAATGCTTATATTTATAATATATGTGTAAAAGTAAACATTGAATTGTGAAGTCCGTGAAACAAAACGCGTACAAAGTTATTTTGTTTCTATCTATACTTTGATTCCCAAAATCTAATATTTCGATTGATTTGGTTTTAAAAAGTCGTATTTCTCAAATACTTCAGGAGTATGTTATGTAACTTATAATTAATAATTTATATCATGTCGCTTTCATGTGAATAGTAAATTAATTAATTTCATTTCATTTACTATTCATATGAATAGTAAATGAATTAATTTCGATTTACTATTTTGTTACTTGAGTAATATATATACATCATATATATATATTTTATTTGACGTCTCGGTGTATATGTGTGTGACCCCGAAGGCTCAAATGAAGTTAGCCATATAGGTATATGTTGTACCTTGCACATTAATCTTACAGCTTCTACATCCTTGGGGCCGAATGAGTGCATTAACGTTGAATGGAAGAAGTCGGTTCGAATTAATAATATGGCAAGGGTCGAGGAGGTTATGATTGAGGAGTCTGATGTGGACAAGAATAAGGTAGGTTTTTTTGATGGACTTGTGAAAAGGGTGTTTTACCCCCTCTATGGCTACTTTGGTTGGCTCCGGTTCGTCTAATGTATTAACGTATAGGTTTGATAATTGTTTGGGTAAAAAGATTCGGTGTGACAGACCAGGGCTTTGATTCGTTAAGCCCTCATCATGGTTTGTTTGTCATTGTTTTTGGTGTTTGTTGAAGTAGTATTTGTCTCGTGATAGGCTTTCTTTAGTTGCTTCGTTATGTTCTTTGGTAATTGATAGGTTTAATTTGATCATGATATGTTCTTGTTTAGGGTTAGTTTGTTTTTTGTTTTTTGGGTTTGTAGTTTAGTTGCTTGTTGTGTTAGGCACGGTTTTGCTCAGTCGTAGTTTGCCGATAAGTTTTTGGTTTTGTAGTTTCGAGCCTATCATTTTATTTCGATCTTTATTCGACTTTCATATCTTTTGATGATTTAAGTTTTGTTTTAGAGCACTAGGAGTCGTGACATCGAGTGTCTAATTTCAGTGTCCAGGTAGATGAAATTAACATTGAAGGCATAAGTGATGAAATGATTTGGTATCTAATTTTAGTGGGGAGTGGGTACTCGATCAATGCAAATTCAAAGTCGTGGAGACGACACTGAAGGGCGACGGTGAGCAGCGACGATGGTGTAACGCTGTAAGGGAGTCTCCGAAGCTGGTGGCTCGGCGTCGAATTTGAGAAATTAAAGACGAGAAAAAGCTATTGATTCGTGTGCTCTTATAATATTCTTTATTTATTATTTATTATTTATTTTATTAAAAAAGATATAGAATTAAAAATAAAATTTCAATACAAAAGGTAAAAAAAGTTAACAAAGTACATAAAGCTAAAAAAAAAAAAAAAAAACGAAAGATGCCATCTTATTAATCTCTCATATAACTTAATTTTGTCTGTCACCATAATCACCAATAAAAACCTTACACGTAATCACTTTCCACGTCACTGTCTCCTTAAACTCTACCACAGTCTCGTCACTTAATCAAACCCCCAGTGATTGAGACAGAAGTAGTGGCGGTAGTAGAAAGAGAAATGCTCAAAACACATCCACCTATATAAACGGAGAGAGAAATGAGATTTTAGTGAGAGAATATTAGAGAGAGAAAGAAACATATCATATAAATACACGTGTGTATATATATAGTGAGAGAGAAAATAGAGTAGAAAGCACTAAAGCAGGACGTGGTGTGGTTTTGAGATTTTTGTAGAAATACGGAAATTGCTGTCTACGAACAAACCCTAATTTTGAACTTTTTCTTGCTTTACAAGTAAGTTTTTGATGAATTCGTTTGTTTTCATGTGTCGTTTCAATTCAATTACGTGTAGTTCGATCTGTATATTAAGCTATTATACTGAGCTCTGCTTTCAATTTGCGTTGATTTTATGTGAAAAGTTATTGTAGTTATCGCTTTATGATGTGTTAATTGTGAGATGTAGTTAGTAAGATGAACAGTTTTATTTTTGTTATTTTTGTACCGTGCTTTGCTATTACACTTGAATAATTTGTGTCATTTTGAGCCCAATATGGCTGAAATTGAATGTTTTAGGGGAAGTACGGAGTAATAAATTAGGGCAAGTGAATTTTGGGTTAGAGAATGTGAAATTGTTGTTATGCTTATTTGAGTTGTATAATGTGTGTTCTACATGATTGATGGTGCACCGAGATTTACAGAGTATATGATTGTGAGTTTGTGACAGGTTATATGGATGATTATTAAGTGGAGAAGCAAGAGATTTGACATTTGTTAAATTTTGGATCGTTTTCGTTATTTATAAAAAGTTATTAAGGCTATAACTAAATTTTGCGCTGGAGTATCTCGGGGTACCTGCAGCAGGAGCCATGTCTTCCTTAAGTCGGGAACTAGTTTTCCTAATTCTCCAATTTCTGGATGAGGAAAAGTTCAAGGAAACTGTCCACAAGTGAGTGTATTTTCTTAAGGGCGATGAGTACACAACCAAACATGCTTTGAAGTGTTGTACTGTACAACATCATAAAGCACATTTGGTTGTGTACGGCTAAAAATTGATTGTGTACGAATCAATTCCCCTTTTTATAATCATACACATATATACACTATTAATACTATATGTAACTCACTTCTTTATGTGAGCTATATGCATATAGGTTGGAGCAAGAATCTGCTTTTTTCTTCAATATGAAATATTTTGAGGATCAAGTATTGGCTGGTGAATGGGATGAAGTTGAGCGGTATCTATGTGGGTTTACAAAGGTTGAAGACAATCGTTACTCGATGAAGATATTCTTTGAACTAAGGAAACAAAAGTATCTTGAAGCCCTTGATAGGCAAGTCCAATACTATATTTTAATGCCACGTCATTGGGTTAGATGTTAGAGTAATTTTCTGTTTATTAACATTTGAGTTGCTAATTTCAGGAATGACCGAGCGAAAGCTGTTGAAGTTCTTGTCAAGGATTTGAGGGTTTTTTCGACCTTTAATGAAGAGCTCTTTAAGGAAATCACCCAGCTATTAACACTTGACAATTTTAGGTATCTTTATGTTCCCCATTGTAGTATCGAAGCATTCTTTGGTTACAATATTATTTTTGGGTTCACTTTATTGTTTTGTTGATGTGTCATTAGGCAGAATGAGCAGCTTTCGAAGTATGGGGACACCAAATCAGCACGAAGCATTATGCTGGTTGAGCTTAAAAAGCTTATCGAAGCTAACCCATTGTTTAGAGAGAAACTCGCGTTTCCTGTTTTTAAAGCTTCACGACTACGGACATTGATAAATCAGAGGTCCGGTCCTAACCGCAACTGTATTATATCACATTCTTAAGTATTGTTACTTCAGCTTTTCATTTAAGTGCGTGCTACGATAATTACTAATACTATTTATCCAATCTTTTATTGCTAAAGGTATTTAAACTTTTCTTTAGATTTTGGAGTACCCACTTTGGGTCCTGGTTGCTTGTTTGGTATTGTTACTATTGAGTGTTTTTGTGCTTTGATCATTTTGGCAGTTCTGATATTAAGTTTTTGTGTTTTGATAGGTTAGTTTGTGTTGTGTGGTTTTCGGCATAGTTGGGCTCGTATTGAGCTGGGCTCAGATAGGTTAGTTTTTGTGTTTTTCGGTTTCTTATACGCTCTCTTTTTTCCAGTCTTAATTGGCAGCATCAGCTTTGCAAGAATCCGCGACCCAATCCTGATATCAAAACTCTTTTTGCGGATCACACATGTGCGTCAAATAATGGAGGTCGAGCTCCTCCCCCTACCAACAGTCCCCTTACTGGACCTGTTCCTAATGCTGGCGTGTTTCCTCCTATTGGAGCACATGGTGTAAGTGCTTTTAAATTGTTTCGCCTTCATGTTAATAAGTTAATACTCATTTTATTTAAGGCAGTTTTTCTTTAATACAGCCATTTCAGCCTGTTGTTTCTCCTCCTTCTGGTGCATTAGCCGGTTGGATGACAATGAAGGCTCATGCTGCTAATTCTTCCTTGCCTCATGCTCCTGTTGCACTTGGACCTCCGGGCCTTGTGCAGCCTCCAGCTGGAGGTTGGTGCTTAATTCAGCTTTCACTGCACTCACTGTTGTAAAAGTCGGCCGACGCCTCGGTTTGGGGACTAGCCCATCCTGACTCGCCCAAAAAACGCCATAAAAGTTGGTCAACGCTAAAAAGTAGGTCAAATTTGGGCTGAGTCAGGCCGAGTCGTGTCTGAGTCGGTCAAAGTTAGGTCAAAATCTTATACATTGTATATTTAGATTTTATGCCATATATCTATGTTCAAAATATTTATGTTTTGTGTTTGATATACTTATGTTTAATACATATATGTTTAATTTATTTATTACTAAAAGTCAACGTTGGTCAACGCCTAACTCGTGCCCGTCTCGTCCCGACTCGTCCAAGTCTCATCACGACTCGCCCCCGTCCTGTCACGACTCAACCGATTTGTCCCTCCAAAGTCCTGACCGACTTTTCCCAACTCGTCACTCTTACAACTTTGACTACACTTATTCACTCTAGGATATACATGAATGCATGACATGTGCCGTTTATGAGATGGTTTTCTCTTAAATGTGTAGCTGCGTTTCTGAAGCATCCACGGACACCTCCAGGTGGTCCTGGATTGGAATACCAAATGGGTGATTCAGAGCACCTACTTAAGCGTGTACGTGTTGGCCCATCTGATGAGGTACGGAATGCTCTTACTATTCGATTGCCACTTCTTTTTGGTTACTATTCGTTCGATGCTAACATGATCTAATATGTCGATTAGATGTCCTTTTCTGGTTCAACTCATCCTCCCAATATATATTCACAAGATGATCTTCCGAAAACCGTGGTTCGGAACCTTAGGCAGGGTTCCAATGTTATGTGCATGGACTTCCATCCTCAACAACAAAATCTACTTCTAGGTCAGTTTATCCCCATTCTGTTGGCTTCAGCACCTAGAATATTTGTAGTTTCCTTTAACATATGAACAAAGAGATATTGAGATGTTTACAACTAACATATGGCTTGCTTTGCAAAATGTGTTTCAGTTGGAACAAATGTTGGTGAGATTAGCATCTGGGAGGTCGGGTTTCGAGAACGGATGGTACATAAACCCTTCAAGGTTTGGGATATATCTGCTCTCTCGATGCCTCTGCAGGTAAGCATTAATTTTCGTTGGTTTCTTTCTTATTTTTATTAGTATATAATTTTAAAAATATACCTGTTTTTCAAGATAAAAATAAATAAGTATATAATTTTTAAAAATATTCCAAAAATGACACTACAAGTAAGAGAGTCTGTTAATACAGATTAATGACTTCACTGGTGACTGGTGTATTAATTAGCCTTGGCTTTTTTCTACATTAGTACACTTATGAATTCATTAATTTGTATGAATAGTTGTATGCCTCTAATATTTAATGAGATTTCTATACTGATCGAATTTGAACCATGATTATTTGCGTGTCCAGACAACCTTGGCAAAGGATGCAGCGGTATCCGTCAATCGGTGCATATGGGGACCAGACGGATCAATACTTGGTATAACTGAAATCCCGTTATGTTCTAAAAGTTGTAGATACCATCTAATCATTTTGTTTAGATTTGTTGTTAATTTTTCCATTGTCGTAGGTGTTTCCTTCTCCAAGCACATTGTTCAGATATATACATACAACCATGGAGGGGAAATGAGGCATCATTTGGAAGTGAACCTTCTGTCTTTTTCTTCTCATCTCTTTATATATTTATTTTCTGGAGAGCATTAATTCTTACATTCGTGATGGATCATGCACATTACAGATAGATGCCCACGTTGGTGGGGTGAATGATATCGCTTTTGCTCATCCTAATAAGCAACTTTGTATTGTCACATGTGGTGATGACAAAACCATTAAGGTACATCTGTCACTGATGTTTTTTTTTTTTTATTGTTTTTTTCCCACCCTTTCTGGGTCACTCTTACCACTTGCATATTCGGTAGTAGGTATGGGATGCTGTAGCTGGACGCAGGCAGTATACATTTGAGGGTCATGAGGCTCCTGTATATTCCGTCTGCCCTCACTATAAAGAGCAAATACAGGTGAGTCTACGACCAGTCAACTATCTTTAGTTGACTTTACTGAAATCTTATGAATACTACTATTACGTTACATTTTTTATATTATAAGGAATTAAATTAAAGCCCTTCATTTTTTATGTTTATTGTAGTTTATTTTCTCAACAGCAATTGATGGGAAAATCAAAGCATGGCTCTACGACTGTTTGGGTTCAAGAGTAGACTATGATGCCCCTGGCCTTTGGTGCACAACAATGGCATACAGTGCTGATGGAACCAGGTCATGCTCGCATAGACATAATATAAAAAATATATACCACCTCATGTTTGATCTATTTTCATATTTTATTTATTTATTCCAAGTTATCTGTTCTCGCTCTTGTTACATTTGGAAGTTCAGATAGTATATGTACGTGTCACATTATTTTGTGTTTATATAGTTATTATAATTGGTAGGGTTTCGTGCTATCTATCTTTATAGTAAATTATGTATTATTGTTTCAGACTATTTTCTTGTGGAACAAGCAAAGAAGGTGAAGCTCATTTGGTTGAGTGGAACGAGAGTGAAGGAGCCATCAAGAGGGAATATTCTGGTTTTCGAAAACGGTCTGTAGGCGTTGTGCAGTTTGACATGACACGTAATCGTTTCTTAGCTGCTGGAGACGAGTTTCAAATTAAGTTTTGGGACATGGATAATATCAATCTGCTGAGTGTTACTGATGCAGATGATGGATTGCCTGTAAGCATATAATACCACTCCTTTTTGTAATTGCAATTTTCATATATAGATAACAAGATAAATCAATTATAACGTTCATGAATATGATTGTGCATCGTTTTTTTATTAGAATATTCCTGAACGCTATCATTTGTTTCAGGCGAGGCCTAAATTAAGATTTAACAAGGAAGGATCATTACTGGCAGTTACCACAAGTGATAATGGGATTAAAATATTGGCAAATGGTGATGGGCAGCGCATGCTACGAATGCTAGAGAGTCGAGCGTACGAGGGGTCTAGAGCATTTTCTGAAACACTTAAAGTACTTTCTCTCACTTCATACCGCTGATAATTTTCTATATAATGCACATATATAAATATATATCTGATTACTTCTTTAAACTTCTTATGTAGCCTTCAATCGCCAGTCCATTAGGACCTACACCTAACGCGTCTTCATCTATGGCATCCGCTATGGAACGTGATAGAATGCAAACTCCATTATCGATCGGCAATCTTGTAAGTTATGCCGTTTGTCAATTAGCCGAAATTCTGTTACAGATTGTTTATATTCTTTTATTTGTGTACATCACAGGCTAATGCAGAAAGCAGTAAGGCTATGGATATTAAACCTCGAATTTTGGATGTTGCTGAAAAGACTAAAACCTGGAAGCTCCCTGATATAGTTGATTCGTCTCATCTGAAGGCTCTAAGGTTGCCTGATCCAATGGCTGCCAGCAAGGTGTTTTCTATATGACTTTGTTTTTTGTATTTTATTATTATAAATTATTAATATAAATTTTTATCTTCAGTTATATATATCCTGATATTTAACCTAGATCTGGTGCTTCAGGTTGTGAGGCTTATCTATACAAATTCAGGAGTATCTTTGCTTGCACTTGCTGCAAGTGCTGTTCATAAACTCTGGAAGTGGCAACGAAGTGAACGCAATCCATCTGGAAAGGTTTGTTTATATGAAGAACATTTATAGTTGTAAGCGGCAATTGCAGCTAAATTTTACGAGTACCGGTTTTTCAGGGTTATATTTCGGTTAAACAGGTCAAATAAAACATACCTGAAAGTTCAAATGGGTCAGAATTTACTTATCCTTAATAGATATGAATGTATGTACTAAATTCTTTTATTCAAATCTATATTATTTCTCTTATTTGACATAGAAATCAACCAATTCCATCCATTACCCAACACGTCTCTGTCTGCCTATATTGCCACTTCTATACTCGATTAGCATACTTTTAACATTTTTTCAATTTCTGATAAAATTCCTATAAAATTCCTATTTCATGTTTAGTCAACTGCCTCTATCGTCCCACAATTATGGCAACCTACAAATGGTGCCCTCATGTCTAACGATGTAAACGAAAGTAAACCTGCTGAAGAGTCAGCTGCATGCATTGCGTTATCAAAGAATGATTCTTACGTGATGTCTGCTTCTGGCGGGAAAGTCTCTCTGTTCAACATGATGACTTTCAAGGTATCAATTCGTTCTTTTATCGTGTCATGCGATTTTGAAACTCTAATATGGAGTGTCACTTCTCAAATATTTAATTGTTTTGGTGATTATCAGGTTATGACAACTTTCATGCCTCCGCCACCGGCAGCTACTTACTTGGCCTTTCACCCACAAGACAACAACATTGTTGCCATAGGGATGGAGGATTCTACCATCCATATTTACAACGTTAGGGTTGACGAGGTAATTGTTATTGCTTATTGAGGAGTTTGCAGTTTTGTAGGACGCAGAATTACTCGGCGAGTACTTGGTTTTTCCAAATTGGGGAGTACTCGGCGAGTTCTCGGTCAAACTTGGTCAAAATCGACCAAAACTCGGGATTTCTCGGAAAATCAGTCAGAACTCGGTCAAACTCGGGGTTACTTGGAAATTGGTCAGTCAAAATTGGTCAAAGTCAAACTTGGTCAACATCCAAGATCTCCCTAAGTTAACGAGTAGTAGTAGTAGTAGTCCCTAAAAAGTTCCGACCTACTTCTTACGAGTAGCGATTTTTGCAACCTTGGGAGTTTGTGCACAGTGGCACGCCTTCTAAAACCTTCAATAATGGCCAGTTGTATTATACTTACCTATAACTCACCTAAGCTTTGTAGTTTATTGGTTATCTCATGTGATCTTTCATCTCTTGTACTCCGTGATAAGTCTTTGATTCATGGTTGAAATTTATACCCGTGATTGTTTTATAGGTCAAAATTAAACTCAAAGGTCACCAGAAGCAGATTACGGGGCTTTCGTTTTCACAGACTTTAAACTGCCTCGTTTCATCTGGAGCTGATGCTCAGGCAAGTGTTGATTTTCTGCTTGTTGCTTTACTTTTTTTTTTTTTTTTTGTCATATTGTATGGATCATATACTTATGTTAGAAAAGGATTATTATAGTTGTAACTTGCAAGGATTTGTATGTCTCATTTGGATTACAGCTTTGTATCTGGAATATTAATGGATGGGAGAAGAGGAAGTCAAGAAGTATACAGTCTCCACCTGGACATCCTTCCTCATTGACTGGAGAAACTAAAGTTCAATTTCATAACGATCAACGTCATCTTCTCGTAGTACATGAAAGCCAAATTGCTATTTATGATTACCAGCTGGAGTGCTTGAAATTGGTAAATAGTTGGATTGCATGCCTTCTCTCTAATATTAAGTTCATCTTATGCTTCTTTAATCATGAAATTCACAAGTAATCTTTAGCAGTCTTGTAAAACTCCCTATTAATGCCGATTACTCCTTGTTAGGAACCGGCCGAGCTGATTCTTCAAAATCCGAGTGATTATATGGTCAACATAGGTCAATCGGTCAAAATCGGATTTAGTTGGTCAAAGTCGGATTCAGTCAGTCAAAATTAGACAAAGTTAATATCTGTCAACATTTTGATATTAATTTAAATTAGATATTAGAGAGTTATTGAATTATTTTTTATATTTACATAATATTATAACATTTATGTTTATGTTTATGGATTTCTTGTACATTTAATTTTGATTTTAATATTTAATAAATGTAAATTCAAAAGTTTAATCCGATTGCTTCCCGAGTTTCAAAAGTCCAGACCGATTACTCCCCGAGTAGCGATTTTTGCAGATAATGACATAAGGTTTAGGATTTGCATGTTTGATGTTATATTGCTATTATCAGATAATTAATTAATTGATTGATTGGATTATATTCCATTCCTGTTGCAGTGGTCTCCAAGAGAATCTCTTTGTGCTGGAATTTCAAGTGCAATTTACTCATGTGACGGCTTGCTCTTATATACTGGATTTTCAGATGGTGCTGTTGGGGTTTTTGATGCTGACAATTTGAGGCTACGATGTCGAATTGCACCTTCTGCCTACATATCCTCATCAATTTCCAGGTATCTGACCTACAGATTTGCTTATATAAGCACAGCACAATAATAATAATCTACTTTTAGAATATATAAAAAGATTTTGGAGTTTGCTTACATAAATACGCTTTGTGCAACTTTCAAAGTGTTCGACCTCTTCCATTTGACTTTTTTGTTTCGTTGGTCCCTGTATTATACTCCATTTTGCTAACAGCGTCTCTTGGTTATTAATTTGGTCTTTAGAATCCTTTGTTTATCAATATTTTGCAATCAGCGTCCCTCGGAGGGACGCTGATTGCGAATTTTTGATAAACAAAGGATTCAAAATGCCAAATTAATAGCCAAGGGACGCTGTTAGCAAAATGGGGTATAATACAGGGACCAACGGAGCAGAAAAGTCCTTCCATTTCCAGCTTTATATTATGGCTTTACCCATTAAAGATCAAACTTAACCCAAATCAAACAAATTTATTAGTAAATGTGTCGAAATTAGTGTTGCAAAAGTCGGCCGACTCGTTTTGGTGACTAGTCCGACCCGTTTCGTGTAAAAACGCTTAAAAAGTCGGTAACACTAAAAATCGGGTCAAAGTCGGTCCGAGTCGGTCAAAGTCAAAGTTGGTTAAAGATAGGTCAAAATTTAGTTACATTTAAAAATTATATCTTGTGCCCTATATTTATATTTATGTTTATAATTCGATGTTCGATATACTTATGATGATTATTAAAAGTCAACGTTAGTCAACATCGGACTAGTCCCCAACTAATAATCCCGGACTCGAACGACTAAATTCCTAACCGACTCATATCTGTCTCGCGACTTTTCCAACCGTGACTCAAAATGTCCCTTCTAATCATGTTTTTTATTTTATTTCCGCATGGCAGCAGCAACAGTAATGCATATCCTATGGTGATTGCTGCTCATCCATCAGATCCCAACCAATTTGCTCTTGGAATGAGTGATGGTTCTGTTCATGTTATCGAGCCAGCCGATGCAGATCCAAAGTGGGGGGGATCGCCACCTCAGGAGAATAATATTGGTACTGGTACTGGTACTGTTGCATCATCAAATCCTTCGAATTCTGCGTTGAATAGTCAACCATCAGAGACGCCATCCAGATAGAGGGGTACAGAATAGCTGATTTAGACCCAATACCTACCTTTAGCTTAATATAAGTATATCAATATTTAATATTAATGTTAGATCACAGTTTTAGTATCCTTGATAGAGATAGATTGGAGGTGGTTTACTATACCTCAACAATTACAATCAGGCGGTTATCATAGTATAATATCTATGTTTATTGTAATTATCAACAACATCTATATATATTCAATAGGCAAGGTTGATGGGACATTATGAACATTTAAGTTGTTAGCTTTTTCTATGTTTGTTTAGTGTGCATCTTAAATTGGTTTATAGTACATGTCCGTCTTTACTCATTACCCACTACTCTTACACAGCGAAAAATTTAGATGTGTTTAAATATCACGGTTACTAAATCGATATTGTCCCCAATTTTATTGTTTCTGGACCATAGTTTAATAAAGACACGATCGTCATTCCCTTACATTTTCATAAAATTAAACAATCTTTACAAAACGGAATGACATTGCTTTACCACATCAAGAAATTTAGAACATATTAAAACTTACATTAGGAAAATCTTCTTGTGAAGTTCATCCTTTTTCTGCCAATGACACTCTAACCCCAGCCCAAGTGATTAAGTTCATGATTTGTACACTAAAATTATCCGTATGGCGTATACTATTAAGCATCCATTAAAATGTTCTACCGTACAACTCTTTAAAGCAGTTTTGGCGATAAACGAATAAATTTAGGTGGTGTTGATTTATATATATGTACCTAGAGATGAACACGAAAACTGGTTCTCGAAAAATCTATGATAATAACCGAAACCGGTTCTAGTGGGAACCGATTTTTCAAGAACCGAACAAGTTCTTCGGATTCCTAACGGTCAAGAATCACTGGTTATTTTTTCCAAACTGGTTAAAAACCATTCGGAATCGGTTTTTTCGGTTCGAATATGACGAAAAAACTTGCCATTTTGTTTTTTTGTTTTTATTATTATTTTAACGTTTTGAGTGTTTTTGAGTGTGTTCGGATCATTTTACCCCACTAATGTATTATAATTAGATGGTATGAGTTTTGATTGAGAACACACTAACAAAAACTTTCAAATATCTCACTAACCTCTCAAATCACTCCAATTTCTCTCTAATTATCTATTTATTGCTACTTACTAACCCTATAATGGATCAATCATAATCACAAGCTTCGGTTCAGCTTACGTTCTTCACAAATACGTTACACCAACAATGATGTTATAAGGGTTAAAGCTACTATCCGAAACTAAGAAGTTTGGTCACATTTCAACTTGTGAGTTATGAATGATGGTACGAAAAAATCTCGTTACAAAAGTTGTATGAAGTTTCTTGGCGTATTGGCTAACTCTACGTTACGTTAAGAAAACATATTACTTTGACTTCTATAGGAAAAATCTCGTTTCAAGAGTTGTATGAAGTTTCTTGACGTATCGGCCAACTCTACATTAAGAATACATGTTACTTCGACTTGTATAGAAGTTAATGAAGATCCGACACTAGTTGTTTTGGGGGTTTTGAGGAAAAGGTTCTATAAAAAATAAAATACTCGTAATAAACTAAAGACAAGTTAATTAAAGGAGTATTCACTTGGACCTTCAATCCCCATAGCTTCAATTAAAGACATGATTAACTTTGAAAAAAAAGATTTAGAGATTTAGATGACTTGTACTTTAGTTCAATTAATTACTCACTAAGTTAGACCAACTAGTAAGTAAACAATAGAACAAGATTTAGTTGATAATCATGACCTAAAAGGTTGACAAGACTAGGTTCATCAAATCGTAACTTCATATATCGGGTAGATATACAAATGCCGTATAGCTCATTTAGCTTTCAAGACTTAGTTGTATACTAGCAAGTCTACTAATTCGCGTCCAATAATATCCAAACTATCTAGGTTTACATATAGAAATACTAGTAGAGGCAAATTTTCGGAGTGACTAGGTTATCAATCTTACCCTTAACCTACGCATACAATTCTATCTCAACTCTCTAGATAATCTATGGTTCTTTAATTAGGCATAAGAATGATAAATCATTCATGTATAAAACTCTAATAATCCTAACAAGGGTTCATTTTTATTCCAAGTGAACACTAAACAAACTAACTCGTAATTAGATTAAGGAAAGATAAATAAATAAATGACATTAAATGAATAAAAAAGCGATAAAATTAATTAAAGACATTATATTAAATAAAAAGTAAATAAATAAATAATAAAAGACAATTTAAATAAATTGCTTGAATTAAATAGGAAATACCTAACAAAAGCGGGAAATGCAACGTTCGAGCACAACTGAAAGGACCCGTTCATATACATTATAAACGATTCACAATAGTTGATTACATCGCGAGGTATTTGACCTCTATATGATACATTTTACAAACATTGCATTCATTTTTAAAAGACAAACTTTCTTTACAACGAAAGTTGACGGCATGCATACCATTTCATAATACATCCAACTATAATTGACAATAATAATCTTGATGAACTCAACGACTCGAATGCAACGTCTTTCGAAATATGTCATGAATGACTCCAAGTAATATCTCTAAAATGAGCAAATGCACAGCGGAAGATTTCTTTCATACCTGAGAATAAACATGCTTTAAAGTGTCAACCAAAAGGTTGGTGAGTTCATTAGTTTATCATAATCATTCATTTCCATCATTTTAATAGACCACAAGATCTCATATATTGTCACGCGTAACTCGCGAATTAAAATTCATTCATATGGTGAACACCTGGTAACCGACCTTAACAAGATGCATATAGAATATCCCCATCATTCCGGGACTCTCATCGGACATGATAAATCGAAGTACTAAAGCATCCATAACCCGGATGGGGCTTGTTGGGCCCGATAGATCCATCTTTAGGATTCGCGTCAATTGGTGGCAATTATAATAAACACCAATTCTTAGGCTACCAAGCTAAAAAGGGGCATATTCGATTCGATAATCCAACCATAAAATGTAGTTTCGATTACTTGTGTCTATTTCATAAAACATTTATAAAAGTTGTGCATGTATTCTCAGCCCAAAAATGTAAAGGGTAAAATGGCAAATGAAACTCACCATATTGTATTTCGTAGTAAAAATACATATAACATCATTGAACAAGTGCAAGGTTGGCCTTGGATTCACGAACCTAAATAAATTATATTTTTATATATTGGTCAATATTTGTCTAACAAATTAGGTCAAGTCATAGTGTACCACAATCCTAATACTCGAGACTAATACGCAAAAGTCAACAAAAGTCAATTTGACTCAAAATGATTTCCAAAATTTATACATGATTATTATATAATTTAAATATCGTCGTTTTATATTTTTAAATATTTTTAAAAGATTTAATAAAGTAAATAATATAATTCATTTATTAATAAATAAAACTTTATATAAAAAAATATTCTTTTATATATCTTAAGTAATAAAATTTATAAAGTTCATAAAAATATTATGATAAATCTTATTAAGGTAATTATATTATTTGTATTACATATTTATTTGATAAAATAACATTGATAATAATAAGTAAAAGTTGTATTATTTTGTAATAATAATTATTATTATTCTATTAATAAAAATATCAATATTTATATTTACTCAATTTCATATTATGATAAATGATAATTCTAATTATAATAACTTTAATATTTACGATACCTTTTAATATTAACTTTAAAATAATAATTTTATTTAAAATAATAATAATAATGATATTTTATAATAACAATGACATTTCGTTTAAAAATGATAATTTTTGTTAAAATGATAGTTTCAATACTAACGATACATTTAATAATAGTAATGATAAAAATACTAAGAACGATAGTTTTATCTAAAACAATATCTTACAATATTTTAATTTCATCATGATACTCATACTCATTATTTCCTAATCGTTTCGTTTAATAGCTTTTAATAATCTTTTATATCGCGTTCATAATGATAATAATAATAATAATAATAATAATAATAATAATAATAATAATAATTATTATTATTATTATTATTATTAGATAATAATAATAATAATACCAATTATAACTTTAATGATAATAACGATAGTAATAATAATAAAAATAACAATTTTTAATAATAAATCCTTTTATTGATAAAGATAATAATAATAAGATAAAACTAGAATGACGATAATAACGTCGATAATAATAATCATTTTTAATACAAAAATTCGATTGACTATAACTTCAAATCCGTTCATCGAAACCATTCGATATGTAAAGGAAAAGTTCTTAATTTTTTGCTAGCTTTCCAACGACATGCATATCTTATACCTTATCTCAACCGCATATGTAACTAATTCAGGATTCAGCATAACCTAACTAAAAGCAATATCAAAAGTACAAGCATGCATAATCCTAAATACTCGAGCACTAGTCAGGGATACACTAATAGTATATAAAAGTTAAGTTATGAGTGCTCACGTATCAATATTGAGATTCAATATTGCAGGAAAGTACGTAGACGCAACGGAGATGATAAACACTAGTTTGACTCACGAGCAAAACCCCCGAACCATACCCATAACCTCCAAAGCTATAACCCATAATTTCCTTAGCTCTATCCCGTTCATAAAACCCATGTTGTAATAGCTTGCGCGTATCTCTTGTCGTAGTATTTTATGTATAATACATAATAATAATACTACTACTCATAATATTTTTAGATTAATAATAATAATAATCTTTATTAATAATAATAATAAATAAAATAAATAAATACATACGGAGTAATATCTTAGATAGAGAGATTTAGAGTGATATGTGTGTGTAAAATGAATTCGTTCGAACTATAAAGAGTTGGCCTGACTTCCATCACCATGCGATCGCATGGTTAGTGTGCCTTAGGGCCATGTGATCGCATGGCTCCTCTTGGCAGCCCCTATTCGACCAATAAAACCTGCCGACATTCGTTTAAATAATAATTATAATTAATTAATTAATAATCTATATAATTAATTATATATAATATTATATTTACGTTCATGGTAAAAATATAATTTTTACTCAAATGACACGGACGTTGTCACTTGACTCATGTACCACTTTCGGTTTTTTGAACGTATTTTCGTACGTGTAGAAAACTGATACTTTGTGTTTTGTGTAACGTACCTTTATATATGACAAGACTCAAATCAATGAAAAATTATTTTACTCTAAATGTAACTTATTCATTTAAGCGTTTTGGTCATTTACTTTTATAAATCAAAGTCTCGTTATTTATCAAAGCATATTTAATATTATTAGTTTAAATCAAAACGTTTTATGACTAAATTAAAATATTCATAATATATAGGTTTGAAATATTTATCTAATAATACAATATTTAGATTTTCAAAACTAATTATATTTCAAAGTATAATTTAAGATCGTTTACATAATCGGAAATATTATATCATATAACGTTTACGCTTTAAACTTAATTTGATTAAATTCTTTTATGCGCCAACGTTTATTTTAATTTCCTTAAACTTTCTAAATTATATATCTTAATATCAATCGAATTAAATAAACAAGTGTTACTATCGCTTACTTAACTAATTTGAAATCATATATATTTAATATACATAAACACGTTTTAAATACACGTTGCACATTATTTATATATATCTAATAACCAATATTCTAACTTACGTTATTTAAACAAAGACATTTTAATAATCAAGTTATATTATATCGAAAATCATTTTCGCACGTTTGAAAATAGATCAATCAAGTAGTATGAAATTCAATTCTCCACTAACGTTTGTCTGACACTTGATAAGTGATACTTTGTTCTCATTTGTAAATCACTTTACCAATTATTCCGAATACAGTTAAAAAGTAAGGGTTTCCTAATTCAGAGTGGACCTCATAACAGAGACTCGCAATCATAATTCAATGTATTTGATAATTCAATCGTATGATATTATCTTTTAATTCCGTCGATAACTATAATAACTTTATATTGAAACAAAATACGTTCATGTAAAGCATTATGCATCTAATACTTTGTTAAGGTTTTCACTTAATAAGTATATATTATATACACATATCTATATACACATAATGTTCGTGAATCATTGAACATAGTCAAAGGGTAATTGATTATATGAATATAGATTTCAAACTTTCGAGACTCAACATCACAGATTTTTGCTTATCGTGTCGGGAACATATAAAGATTAAAGTTTAAATTTGATCGGAAATTTCTGGGTCATCACAACAACCTCGACGCCAAAACCTAAACTAAAATTCAAAACCCCCAAAGGGTTGGAAGAATGAGATAAAAGACTAAAATTCGTAGCTGATTAAGTGATACAAAACAATGCAGAATGAGCCTCTATTTATAATGCTAAAATCCCTAAAATTCGAATTCCATTCGAGCCGTTGAATATTGAGATAGCCAGCGGTTGTTTCATCATTTAGCCGCGGCCAGTGGCGGAATATAGAGTACTCCGGAGGGGGTACCTGCCCCACCTGGATTTTTTGGGGAAAAAGATTACACTAAAAAATTGAAAATTTTACTAAAAAATTAGGTTTTTTTAGTGTTTACCCCTGCCGACAATGAAAAATTTATTAAATTTTTACACCCGCCCCATCTGTACTCGGGTTCAAGTTCCGCCACTGGCCGCGGCTGGTGTATATAGCCGACAACTGTTTCCATATTTTGGAACCTTTTGCGAATAGCCGGGTGCTAACTGGATAGCTGGCAACTCGAATTATTTTCTTCAAACGATTCTGATATCGGGCAAAAAGTCACGTTTTTACCCCTTAAATTAGGCCCTAAAACAATAAAGATTAAAACTTTGTCGGCAAAATTATCGCTTTTTCAATTGATTTTGTAGATTAAGTAATTACAAAGGCGATGCAAAAAGAATCAAGTAAAACGGAGCTAAAACGAAGATTCTATAGCGAAAACGGTGAAAGACAAGAAATCAAGTTACGATCCAGTGAATCAAGACCTGACCAGCACACCATACGGCTTGCCATACGGCCTGCCATATGGCCTGCCTATATGGATACGCCCTGCCAGATACGCCCCACCAAGTGCCTTCACCATACGGCCTGCTTTGCATACGCCCTGCCAAATACGCCCTGCCATACGCCCTGCCAGGCGTATTTGGCCAAATTCTGGTCTATTTAAGGGCCTTTCTCCATTCATTCCAAGACACACTCAACTTGCAATTCAATTTACATTTTCAATATTTTAGTTAGTTTTTAGTAGTAGTTAGCTTAGCTTTTATTTTCCGGAGGATATCCCGGCGAGTCCCTGCGATCCCGGGCAGATTATTTCGGCATTTTCAAGTTTTTATCCGAAACGCTTGTCTTTTGTATTAAATATGTATTCTTATCTTTTATGTTTAATAATGCGTTCCGATATTGCCATAATAGCTTAATTTATCTGTATGTTGCCATGATAGAAGTTTGGGTTAGCGTAATTATGTTAATATAGTACGGTTACTGTTATAATGCTGAACTAGGAAGTCTGATAGATTTGTATGCTAGCATCTTAAGGATTGACCAACTTAGGTTGTGATCAGGACTTGTCCACCTATATGAAATTAGCTACTTCATAGGATTAAGACCCCTGGTTATACTGTATCTGAAGATTCTATGAACTCGGTATGGCCGGAGTTCCCGAGAGGCATTTAATGTACTTTTAGGACACGGAACCTAGGAATTGAGACATGAATGACCTAGTATGCCTATTGACCGTTCCGAAGAAACCTCTTAGGAGCTGTTAAGATCTAGTGAGTGCCTTTACTGTATGACCCAAGCCTATTGCATGTTCTTGTCTGATTGTTGCCCTAGGTCTTAGTCATTTCAACTGTTTAGGTACTTATTAGGTTTCTATCTGCTTTACTATCAGTATATTAACTGTAATGCTGTATAATGTTTGATTTGTTGTGATCTCACTAGTATGATGAAATGGTTGTTAGTTTCCACTTAAGGTTTTGCCAACTTAAACCGACGGACTCCTTCCGTTTGTGATCAGTGTTCAATCAACACGGCACGTTGTTATTCAGTTATCTAAACTGATAACGAGGGATAGGATTAGAGCTTAACTCACTAATAAACCTAGTACTTTACTGAGGATAACCTCCGAGGTATTGTTACACTTCAGTTAAAAGACCAAGTGACATGCTTCTCACTGCTCAAAGAGAAATCCGAGAGTTCAGAGATAAGTAGGTCTGTGTAATTGGCTCATCTAACCAGATCAACATCAATCCAAGCATAGTCTTAACATAAGCATAATTACCTTTCCCTAACCAAATACTGATATCTTGATCAACATTTCCCTGATCTGCATACTCCGGATATCCTTCCACTTTATTTACTTTTCCGTATTTAGGACCTTTAGCTAAAATCAACTACTATCTTTATCTAGGTAATTTAACTAAAAGACAATTATCTCCTTGATCTTCAATTCGTTAATCAGCATAAAATTCGACACTAGGTTAACTTACACCTTCTACACCTTAGAAAGTAAAAGTAAATTTAGGCCCCGCAAAATATAAATAAACGAAGACACTGTGTGCTACCGAATCGGACACCCTGCGACCTAACGACACCGCAGAAATAAAACGTCCGTTAGTGGCATATCAGATCTGTCCTTCTTCTTGGCGCCGCTACCAGGGATCGATTATTTTGATCGAGAAAGATTTTAAACAGACAAAGTATTGTTTGGTGGTGTCTAAGAAAGAAAATTATACATGGACTTGGTTATTGGATTTTCCGAACAGTTCCAATTATATTAGAACCAAAAGGATCCTGCCTCTCCGTAGTTGGCCTGGCCACCAAGATACGAGTAATCTGTGAGAAGTCCTATCAGTTAAGATATCCGATCTGGTTAGCGACCGAATTTCGAGAATAATTGTTTTTATTAAATTATCGATCCTTTTATTAAATTAATATTTTCTAAAAGTTACTTTTAAGTCTTTTTATAAACAGAAAATCAAAATAAAAAATGGAACGACAAGACACCCTTGCTTCTATGCATAAGTCATGCTTAGAGGAAAGAGGAGGACCAATCACCTTAGGAACCGAAGAAACTCCTGAAATCAGTTCGCACATGATTAAACTAGTTAGTATGATCTGTTAATTTCAAGGATTACTGACTGACGATCCTAACTTTCATATAAACAAATTTATCAGTCTGGTTGACTCCTTTAAGAAGGAATCAAACGAGAAAAACTTTTTAAAACTTCATCTTTTTCAATATTCACTTTCTAAACACGCTTCAGCATGGTTTGACGCACTTAACCCGAATTCAATTCATACATGGGAGGATTTAGCCACTAAATTTCTAAAAAAATTTTATCCACCCTCCCTACAAACCTGTTTAAGAAATGACATCACTAACTTTTCTCAAAAAGAAAATGAGTCATTGTGTCTAGCATGGAATAGAGTAAAGATGATGCTTAAAAGATGTCCGAATCATTCGTTAAGTCGGGCAGACATAATCTACACGCTTTACAATGGTTTGACCAAGGATGATAAGTCTCTTGTAGACATGGCTTCGCAAGGCAACTTCATGTCTCGAACAGCAGATGAAGCATGGGATCTCTTGGACACAATAGCTGCACAACAGGAAGATTGGAACAATGAAGCTGCTGAGAAGCTTCGCTGATACGGTAAAAATGCTGGAAACCAGGTTACAAGATCTCACCCTCACTCTTCAAAGTTCACAAATTCCTAAAAACCCCGATGCTACTAGAACCAATCTAAGGTATCCTTACCCTAGATGGGCACATAAACAGCAAAATAGCTCGGATTATAATATAATTTTTCCATTGCACAAACCTACTCTCCACTCTAAGGAAATTTTAGCTGAATTTATGAAAAAGCAATATATGATAAACCTTCAAGTCATAGAATGCCAGAACAAGTTCGACACTTTGATAAAGACTTTTGAAGAATTAATCACAAATTTTCAGCTTACGCTTAAACGCTTAACCACTAAAATTGATATAGAGTGTAGTGAGTTTGATGTCCAAGTAATTACTAGAGGGGGAAAAGAAACAACTGTTAACATACCCATACAAGATTTTTCCGATAAGGAACCTGTGCCAATTGACCCAGTCGTCAATCCACCGGAACCTATCTCTCCTAAGGCCCCGAAAATTATTCCGCGTGCCCGCATACCTTTCCCAGGTAGGCTTAGGAAGGAAAAACAAGAAGCACAATATGCTAAGTATTGGGATATTATTAAGAATTTGCATTTAAATGTACGTCTAGTAGATGCTTTAGTAGAAATGCCAAACTGCGCTAAATTTTTCAAAGAAGTGCTTTCAAACAAAGAGAGATTAAGGAGATAGTTAGCTTGCCCTTAAGTGAAGAATGCTCGTTAGTGTTACAGCATGGAATTCCCCCTAAGTTAGGAGATACAGGAAGATTTACGGTACCTTGCTACCTGCAAGATGTCCAAATTAGCAATGCGTTAGCAGACTTAGGAGCCAGTGTAAACCTAATGCCCTATTCATTATTCAAGAAGCTAGGATTAAATGACTTAAGGCTAACCAGAATGACTATCCAACTCGCGGACAGATCAGTTAAAATTCCTAGGGGAATAACTGAGGATGTCCTAGTTAGAGTGGATAAGTTCGCATTTCCCATTGATTTTGTCATTATGGATATTGAGGAAGACACGAAGGTCCCACTCATTCTTGGCAGACCATTCCTGAATACTGCCAAGGTCGTAATTGACGTTCACGAGAAATCATTAAAGTTAAGGGTTGGAGGAGAAGAAATCACATTCAATGTTGATCGCCTCATGAACCATCCTAACGAAGAGGATGTGAATCTCTCTGATTCTTTTCAAGAACTCATCAACGAATACCTGGAAGAGACTATGGCCATTTGCAGTCAAGATCAAATTTCTAAGGATCTGTTCTTTACACCTCCTGAAGGAAATCTCGACAACCATTCCGCCATAGACCTTAGTCAACTCATATCTCCCCTCTCTGAAAGTAACTTTCTTGGCAACACTATTCAAATAGCACCACTAGGACACGGCATTCCTTTACCTCTATTAAGGAGAAGACCGAATGAAGAAACAGATTTCATTCCGGTATATCAGGAACCCCAGTCAAGGGAAGACTGTGAGGAGTTTCCCGAACCTACCTTCGAAACTAAAGAAGAAGTTTCTGAAGAGGAAGCATTAAGAAGGACAATTTCCAGAAATGAAGAACAGATAGCATCAGTGACTGCTACTGAAGAATCAGAATTCCAGGAGAAGTACGACTCGTTAGATCGTAAGGAGATAGATAGGATGAAGCCATCTATCGAGGAGCCTCCGGAATTGGAATTGAAGAAGTTACCCGACAATCTGGAGTATGCATTCTTAGAAGGAGAATCGCAACTCCCTGTGATCATATCGAAAGACCTCACGCCACAAGAGAAGGCCAAATTGATTCAAGTCTTGAAATCACATAAGAAGGCAATTGCTTGGAAGATCTCCGACATCAAAGGGATCAGCCCCAACTATTGCACCCATAAGATCTTCATGGAAGATGATTTTAAACCATCAGTTCAGAGGCAAAGAAGGGTCAACCCTATGATTCAAGAAGTTGTCAAGGAAGAAGTAATCAAACTTCTGAACGTCGGTCTGATCTATCCAATCTCTAATTCACCATGGGTCAGTCCTGTTCAAGTGGTACCCAAAAAGGGAGGGACGACCGTAATTCAAAATGAGAATAATGAGCTTATTCCAACTCGGGAAGTTACCGGTTGGAGGGTTTGCATAGACTATCGTAAACTAAACGATGCAACCCGGAAGGATCATTTTCCATTACCTTTCATTGATCAAATGTTGGAACGTCTATCAGGAAATGAGTACTACTGTTTTCTAGACGGTTTTTCCGGCTACTTTCAAATTCCCCTCAATCCAAAGGACCAATAGAAAACAACCTTTACCTGTCTTTATGGAACATTTGCCTATCGACGCATGCCCTTTGGGTTATGCAATGCACCAGCTACATTTTAGCGATGCATGGTAGCAATATTCCATGACATGATTGAACGTTGTATGAAAGTCTTCATGGACGACTTCTCAGTCTTTGGTAGTACCTTTGATTCATGCCTTTCAAACCTTGACAAGATGCTCACCCGGTGTGAAGAGTCAAATTTAGTTCTAAATTGGAAAAAATGTCACTTCATGGTAAAAGAAGGGATAGTTTTAGGACATAAGATATCTAAAGCAGGAATAGAAGTTGATAAGGCTAAGATTGAGACCATCACTAAACTTCCAGAGCCTACCATAGTAAGAGCAGTAAGGAGTTTCCTAGGACACGCTGGTTTCTACCGATGCTTCATTAAGGGTTTTTCAAAGGTTACACGACCTCTCACTTACCTCCTAGGAAAGGAAGTCCAGTTTGTCTTCGATGAAGAATGTCGAAAAGCATTAAACTATCTGAAAGAGCAACTAACACATGCACTGATCATGATAGCTCCTGACTGGAGTCTACCCTTTGAGATCATGTGTGATGCGAGCGATTTCGCAGTTGGATCAGTGCTTAGACAAAGGGTAGATAAACACGTTCATCCAATCTATTACGCAAGCAAAACCTTAACCGGAGCTCAAGAGAATTACACTACCACGGAGAAGGAGATGCTAGCTGTAGTATTCGCCTTCGATAAATTCCGTTCCTATCTTATTCTGTCCAAGACTACAGTCTATACGGATCATTCAGCCCTCAAATATCTATTTACTAAGCAAGACGCAAAGCCAAGACTCCAACAATGGATCTTACTCCTTCAAGAATTCGACATCGAGATTAAGGACAAGAAAGGAGCAGAGAACGTCGCAATAGATCATCTTAGTCGTTGGAGAACCCAACGATGGAAAAACTTGCAGAACAAGATATCAGAGATAAATTTCTGGAAGAACAGCTTATGAGTTTAGGACAAACTCACATAGGATCACAATTTACTGACACTCCTTGGTATGCCGACATGGCCAACTACCTAGTTGTTGGAGTAGTACAAAAGGGAATGAGTACATCCCGAAGAAGGAAGTTCTTCAGGAATGCCAAGTACTATTAATGGAAAGATCCTTACCTGTTTAGAATTTGCCCTGATCAGATAATCAGGAGGTGCGTAGATGAAAAGCAAGCAGCAGGGATTCTTCACCAATGTAACCATGGACCAACTGGAGGTCATCATGGAGCAAACTTAACCGCGAGGAAAGTCTACGAATCAGGATTCTACTGGCCATCTATATTTCGAGATGCGCAAGAGCTTGTAAAGCGTTGCGACGTATGCCAAAGGCAAGGCAATATCTCTATGAAGAACGAGATGCCTCAGACTAATATCCAAGCTTGCGAGATCTTCGATATATGGGGATTAGACTTCATGGGCCCATTCCCAAAGTCTAACGGGAAAGAATATGTCCTCGTAGCAGTAGATTACATCTCCAGATGGGTCGAAGCTCAAGCATTTCCAACTAATGATGCCAAAGTCGTCAAAAATTTCTTGAAGAGACTATTCTGCAGATTTGGAGCTCCCCGTGCGATAATAAGTGATAGAGGCACACACTTCTCTAACACTCAGTTTATGAAGGTGATGCAACAATACGGAGTTACCCACAAGATGTCCACTGCCTATCATCCGCAGACCAACGGACAAGCAGAGGTCACAAACAGAGCACTCAAAAGAATCTTAGAACGCACTGTCGGCCATCATGGAAATAAATGTGCCGAGAAGCTAGACGATGCTCTGTCGGCATTCTGGACTGCTTACAAGAATCCTCTAGGAACTACACCCTACCGAATGATCTATGAAAAAGCTTGTCACCTTCCGCTAGAACTCGAATATAAAGCTCTCTGGGCGCTGAAGACCTGCAACCTCGATCCCTCTGTTACCGGAAGACATAGGAAAATGCAAATGAACGAACTAGCCGAATTGAGAGACCAAGCATATGAAACATCATACATCTACAAGGAATGAACGAAGCTTACGCATGATGAAAAATTAATCCCTACAAAGTTCACCCCTGGAGATAAAGTTCTTCTCTTCAATTCTTGGTTCAAGAAGTTCGCGGGAAAATTTAGCTCAAGATGGAGTGGCCCATACAAAGTTATACACGCTTTTCTACACGGAGCCGTGGAGTTGGAAGGACCTACTGGTAATTTCAAGGTCAATGGCCACCGGTTGAAAGTCTATTTAGAAGACCACGATAAGGAGGAGCACCTCTTCTCCTTTGATCCATTCTAAAGATCTAACAAGGAAAAGTTGAGCTGTAACGACTTGATAAACAAAGCGCTCTTGGGAGGCACCCCTTGTTTATCCTTTTTATTATTTCTTATTATTTTCATTTCAATTATTTCCAGTCTTAAGATATTATTTCTGTACTAACAACTAAGCGCCATACTTGCGCTTAGTACTTACAAGTTGTTGAATGTGTTTAGGCGCAATGCCAAGTTCAGGAGCATCAGCTTACATTCCCGTTCGCAGGAGGAGGACTCCTGTAGCAGTGCTGATCAGAACATGCCATCAACAGGGAAATTAGGCCCAAGGCGATTGATATTAGAGAGTGTAGAGGAAGATATCGGCACAGCACCGCCAGTTCCTCCCGTCCAACGATCTAGACGTCTAGCCAGGAGACCGGCCGAGCACACACAGTTTCCAGATACGCATGAGCCACAGATGATGATCCATTACGGAGCTACGTTGAGTGACCCTGATGTTGCATGGGCACTACTCAGAGATCAGCAGAAACTTTACAAGGCTCTGAGAGCATACCTCCAGCGTGAGGGGATGCCACGCAGTACTCTGGGCCCATCGTCATTTAGGCTAGCATGTCGCGTTCAGCCAACACGACGGTCTACGCCCGGGCATTCCACACCAGCTTCAGTTCACTCCGTTACCTCCGTCGCTATGCCTACACACGCTACTCCTATCCCTATCACACCGCCAGTTCCAGTTACTGAGTTGCCAGAGGGTTGTCATTTAGTCACTATTCCTATTTCAGTGGAGCCGCCAACGGCCCAGGCATTTGAGATTACTGGGAGCATACCTGACGAGGAGCTCTTCCCAGACTTATCCCACCTAGAGATACCGACAGACTTATGTCTAGATTCTCTACTCGGCCCTGAGATGGATATAGGGCAGCCTTTCGAGTACTTGCCGATCCTGGAGGATGATGACGTCCTCAGATACTTTGCAGAGCCGACACAGCATTGACCAGGATAGTATCCCATAGACTACTTTACCTTTATTCTATCTTTTAGTTTTTATCTTTTTGAAGCATTGTAATAAAAATTATATATAGTGGAAATGTTTCCTTTCTCTTTTTTGTTCTTTATGCAGAAATATTATTAAAAGAGACTGGTATGTAGGAGATTGAACGTAGGAAGGCCCAGCACTAGGAAAGTAACACGACCATAGGGAAGTAATCCTTCCTCAAACCTATTTCAATTATAACACACTAAAATCTCTAAGTGTGGGGTGACCCCCGCAACCAACTTAGAATTTTAGAAGTCATGTCCTTAATTTATAAAGTATCAAAATATTCTTTCTAGAGAACATTAGGGACAATGTTCTTCTAAGTGTGGGGTAATGGGTAAGGTTTTTAAGGTCGGAGTTTTATAGTTAAGTAACCAAAAACGCCAAGTTTTGAAAAATTCTTTTGTCCAAAAGTAATTAAGCAATGGATATTGTGTAATTTTGAAAAATTCTTACTTTGTTTTTACCCAAAAGATCTAATAAAATTGCTAGAAATTGGTTTTCGGAACATTTATTAGAACGGAACGATTAAGCTGAAACTAATGTTTTGTGTCAAAAGATTTCTTTTAAGAAAATATGTTAAAGGCTACGCATGATCAAGCACGACCCCTACTCTAAAAAGTGAGGAATCTTGGACCCAAAGTATCTGTACGACCTATCAAATCTACAGTACTTTGTTACTTCAATTGATGAGTGTGCCGGTGTGCGGTTCAAATTAGAACTTGTTTCAGACATACGTTTCAAGGCCAATGGTTAGTAAGCGCCATACGTGGTGCAGGTGCGATGCTCCTTCCGAAATCATTCTGAATAGAGAAGACAAAAATCCATCCGTTTTCGTTTCCACTCCACGCAATTTTAACCGACCAACTCACATAAAGAGTTGATGAATCAGAAATATTCACCCCAAATTCACTCCCAAAATACACCATTCATTCCCCTTTCCATTCATCCAAAGATCCAGAGGTTAATAAAGAGATAGATCGATCAAAATTCGCTTCAAAAGCACTAGTCGAAAGATTCTGAACCCCTGATTGTTTTTGATAGGTCAAAGACCTATTTTCAGTGGATTATCACTTCCTCTCTGGGCACCAGGAACGAAAGACAAAAGTTATGAAGAAAGGGTATTCTGAAAAGAAAAAAAAATGTGTTTATGAAAGAGCAAAGTCTCTAATAAGGCAAAAAGAAACCCGAGAAGATGCCCTGAAGAAGAATGGAAGAGCAAAAGAAAATTCTAGACAAAGTCTTAGCAAAATCCGCCTCTTCCGAATAAAACCTTTACGGAATTCTCAGCCATTATCTATCCAAAAGTGGATACTCTGAAGAATCAAAGTCTATCAATTATCTCAAATCAAAAGATCTGGATACCTTTCACCAAATTCATAAATTTCCAACCAAACCCTATAACCCGTCTTCCTCTTGAAAGAATGCTTAGGAAGAAGATCAGTGCCGTCATTACTTAACCGGTGGAGATATCGATGCTTTACCAAGCCTATGATGAGAACTGTTACACGACTGGCTTCTGAGCGACAATACAACTAGAATAGGACACCCTAAACACTTGAGTGATATGAGTGATCTATCTGTGAGGAGCCTGATCATGTATACTCAACATCTGAGAGGTGGAAAGTACGCCTTTTTCACTATGGACGCAATTGAAATCTAGCGGCCAAATCATCGAAGCTCAAAACTTTTTCTAATACTTTTGAAAGATGTACCGAATTCTGATGAAGGCATAATAAAAAGATCTACGAGTAGGGCAAGGAAGAATTTATTAGAAAGATCCCGATGTTCCCGCTTTCTTGCTTGAGGACAAGCAAAGCTAAGTGTGGGGTATTTGATATCGGTCAAAAAGTCACGTTTTTACCCCCTAAATTAGGCCCTAAAACAATAGAGATTAAAACTTTGTCGGCAAAATTATCGCTTTTTTGATTGATTTTGTAGATTAAGTAATTACAAAGGCGATGCAAAAAGAATCAAGTAAAACGGAGCTAAAACGAAGATTCTAGAGCGAAAACGATGAAAGACAAGAAATCAAGTTACGATCCAGTGAATCAAGGCCTGACCAGCACACCATACGGCTTGCCTATGGCCTGCCATACGACCTGCCTGTATGGATACGCCCTGCCAGATACGCCCCACCAAGTGCCTTCACCATACGGCCTGCCTTGCATACGACTTGCCAAATACGCCCTGCCATACGCCCTGCCATACGACCTGCCAGGCGTATTTGGCCAAATTCTGGTCTATTTAAGGGCCTTTCTCCATTCATTCCAAGACACACTCAACTTGCAATTCAATTTACATTTTCAATATTTTAGTTAGTTTTTAGTAGTATTTAGCTTAGCTTTTATTTTCCGGAGGATATCCCAGCGAGTCCCTGCGATCCCGGGCAGATTAGTTCGGCCTTTTCAGGTTTTTATCCGAAACGCTTGTCTTTTGTATTAAACATGTATTCTTATCTTTTATGTTTAATAATACGTTCCGATATTGCCATGATAGCTTAATTTATCTGTATGTTGCCATGATAGAAGTTTGAGTTAGCGTAATTATGTTAATATAGTACGGTTACTATTATAATGCTGAACTAGAAAGTCTGATAGATTTGTATGCTAGCATCTTAAGGATTGACCAACTTAGGTTGTGATCAGGACTTGTCCACCTATATGAAATTAGCTACTTCATAGGATTAAGACCCCTGGTTATACTGTATCTGAAGATTCTATGAACTCGGTATGGCCGGAGTTCCCGAGAGGCATTTAATGTACTTTTAGGACACGGAACCTAGGAATTGAGACATGAATGACCTAGTATGCCTATTGACCGTTTTGAAGAGACCTCTTAGGAGCTGCTAAGATCTAGTGAGTGCCTTTACTGTATGACCCAAGCCTATTGCATGTTCTTATCTGATTGTTGCCCTAGGTCTTAGTCATATCAACTGTTTAGGTACTTATTAGGTTTCTATTGTGATGACCCGGGAATTTCCGACCAAATTTAAACTTGAATCTTATATGGTTTCGACACGATAAGCAAAGTCTGTAATGTTGAAGTCTCAAAACCTTTAAACGGTGTTCATGTATACATTTGACCTTCAACTATTCCCGACAATTCACGAACAACTATTTGTAAATAGATACATATATATTTAGATATGTATATATATATAGATATAATTATATTTTAATTTGAATCATAATTTGAAATAAAATACGATGCAGTGAGAAATTTTATTAAACACAAATATATATATATATATATATATATATATATATATATATATATATATATATATATATATATATATATATAGATATGTATATGTATATATACATGAATATAAATTTTAAATATGTAAGATTAAATATTAGATCTATTCAAAGATATATATATATATTTAATATATTTAGTTATATAATAAAACCTGAACTTAAAATATATATATAGGTAAATATAAATAATAGTATATATATTATAATTTGAGGTTATAAGATACAATTTAAATCATTTGAATAGAATACGTAAAATAATATACAAGGTAATAAAGTGACTATTAAAATAAAACTATATATGAGTGAACATAATTATTATGTTATATATATTGGTAAATAAATAAAAAGTTTAACTATAATATATCATATAAATAGTAAAATATACAAAATTGATAATATATAATAGTAATATATTAAATGCAGAGTGAAAATATAATGTTATAGTAATATTGTTAGTACATCTATTATTACTATTAATATTAATATCAATATTGGTATTATTAATAATAATATCATTATTATTGTTATAAACATAACTAGAAAGCTATGTTTATCAAATAAAGATGATAAACTTAAATATTAATATAAGAATGATGGAAATTATAATTTTAATTATTATTATTATATTATCTTTATAAATATTGTTACAATTAATATCATTAATATTATTATTAGTATAACTAGGTTTATTAGAAAATAATACAAACCATTATCATTATCATTAATAATATAATTATTAACATCTTCATGGTTTCAAAATCATTATTATTTATTATTATTAATATTATTAATAATATATTTATTAATTACTAAAATAGATTTTATTAGATTTATATCTATCCAAAAACTTGTACGATTTTGATATGCTTACACCATCAAAATTTTTAATTTTGTTTCTTGTCTCTTATATAGATACATATCCAATAAATTATCAGATACCACCAAAAACCATTTACAATCAAGATCACCTTTTTATTTGATTTATTTTTTTTTTCTTTCCTTTTATCTGATTATCAAACTGAACACCACGTTTTATATACATACTTGGTCGATTCAGTCATAAACGAGATATCCCAATTCTTTTCCACTACCATTATCAATAATCAAATATAATCAGTTCAAATTTTTGAATTAAAAATCGAAGAAAAAGCTGGTACCAGGTCGACATCTCTGTTATACTTTATTTTTTTAATTCATCGAATTTTCAACAATTTTAAAAATCTTTAAATGCAATTGTGCTTGAAATCTTTTTCTAAAACTACCTGTAAAATCACAAGACTCAATTTTATGTATTGAGTTAGAATTTTTCGAGTCAAACTTTATTATAAAAAGTCAACCGAGGGATTCAAAGTGAAATTCGAACTGTAATTGATGTTATAGGTTCAATTGCGAATCCATATAGTTTCTATGAGTCTTTTACAACGTTTTTCATGTTATAAGTTTTATCAAAAACATTCAAAAATCATGAATATGATTTGGAGTTCATAACGGGTTGTTAGCTCCTGCTGTATATGTTTTTTTTATTTCCAGTTCTGGTAATTACAATCAATGTTTAATTATATGTTAATGAAGAATCTATAAAATGTTTAGAAAAATTGATTCTTCATTGATTGAGTGCTCTCTGGTCGGATTAATTCAAAGGAGGAGGAGAAGAATAGAAACAGAAAACAAGAACAGTTTAAGTAGAATTAGTTTGGGTTATAAATCAGAAAATGGGCTGCAGCTCGATGGTTTGGGATGTTAGCGGGTATTCGGGAGGTCTCGAGTTCGAGCCCTGCAAGGGACATATTTTTTTTAGAAAGGCTTGGAAGGTAGTTTTCAATACAAAATCATTATTATTATTATTGTTATTATTAATATGTATTATAATTATTACTATTATTATTAATTATCATTTATTATGATTATTATGATTATTGTTATTATAAATTATTGTGATTATTAATAAAGTGTATCATTATTAAAATTATCATAATACAAGTATTATTATCATATTAATATCATTATACAAATATTAATAACATTATTATTATTACCATTAGTTATAGTTATAGTACTAATATTATTAATTAAAAAGTATTAGTATTAACATGATTATTATTAGTATTATTAATGAAGTAGTATTACCGTTACTATTTTAAGTATGATTACGAACATGTTGATAACGCTTATATTATAAAGATAATAATAAAAGTCGTTGTGGTAAATTTTAGAAAAATAGTTAAGAAACTATATGAAAACATGTACAGTTATGAAAATGACTACGAAATTAAGTTATATGAACTATAGTCATAAGTTGGAAACTAAACACGAGGTTGATAATAAACCTAATTATTATTATTAACATTGTTATTATTATCATTGTTATTATCATTACTAATATTATCATTATCAATATTATCATTGTATTAATTAGCATTATTAATATTATTAACATTTTATTTTATATAACACTTATTTTAAATGACACCTAATATATATATATCCTAAATAGAGTGCCTTAATAAAGAAGATGATATTTAAACCTTAATTATATACCTAAAATATATAAAATAGTTATAATTAATAACATAGCATTTGAACTACTAATAAAACAAGAATAATAATAAAAACATTAAACTTGATCGATTACGATTACATGTTCTAATATATATACAAATGGTATAGGTTCGTGAATCTGATGCCAACCCTGCATTGTTAGATGTCGTCTTATGTATTTTTACTACAAAATACATTAGGTGAGTTTCATTTGCTCCCTTTTTACTCATTACATTTTTGGGCTGAGAATACATGCAAAATGATTTATTAACTGTTTTACAATATTTATATGCGTGAGTTTCATTTGCTCCCTTTTTTAAATGCTTTTGCTATATATATTTTTGGGACTGAGAATACATGTGCTGCTTTATAAATGCTTTACGAAATAGACACAAGTGATCAAAATTACATTCTATGGTTGGATTATTAAACCGAATATGCCCTTTTTATTAAGTCTGGTAATCTAAGAATTAGGGAACAGACACCCTAATTGACGCGAACTCTAAAGATAGATCTATCGGGCCCAACAAGCCCCATCTAAAGTACCGGATGCTTTAGTACTTCAAAATTTATATCATGTCCGAAGGAGGATCTCGGAATGATGGGGATATTCTTATATGCATATTGTGAATGTCGGTTACCAGGTGTTCAATCCATATGAATGATATTTTTGTCTCTATGCATGGGACGTATGTGTATGAGAAATGGAAATATGAAATCTTGTGGTCTATTAAAATGATGGAAATGATTATTTATGTTAAACTAATGAACTCACCAACTTTTTGGTTGACACTTTAAAGCATGTTTATTCTCAGGTACGAAAGAAATCTTCCGTTGTACATTTGCTCATTTTAGAGATATTACTTGGAGTCATTCATTACATATTTCAAAAGACGTTGCATTCGAGTCGTTGAGTTCATCAAGATTATTATTAAGTCAATTATAGAGGGATATATTATAAAATGGTACGCATGCTGTGAACTGTCGATGTAAATGAAAGTTTGTCTTTTAAAAACGAATGCAATGTTTGTAAAATGTATCATATAGAGGTCAAGTACCTCGCGATGTAATTAACTATTGTGAATCGTTTGTAATCAATATGGACTTCATCCGGATGGATTAGGACGGGTCGCTACAGTTGGTATCAGAGCGGTGGTCTTAGTGAACTAGGTCTTGCATTAGTGTGTCTAACTGATAGTCATTAGGATGCATTAGTAAGTCTGGACTTCGACCGTGTCTGTATGTCAAAAGTTTTGCTTATTGTTTTTGTCGGAAATCATCTGTTTATCATCCTTAGGAAATTACCTGCTTATCATTCTTAGTCTAGACATATCTTACTGCAATGATTGCATGAATAGTGTATAGATAAAATTCGTATCTTAGCGTATCTGCTAATTCATATCTTAGCATATCTGTTACTGTAGACTTTACCCGACAACTTCCGTAGATTCCTCCGTAACATATGGGATTTTAGTATTATATATGCATATGTAAATTATGTATTGCAGGGTACTAATCTACATCTTATAATCTAATTCTTATCGAAAATCTATCATCTAATTGTACGAGATGAATCCCTCAACCAGTTCAAGTTCCTCGAATTCCGACAGCTATTCCGATATGGAAACACACTTGAGCTTCGAAAGCAGTATAACTGGAATGGATCAACAAAATCAGTCATCACCAATTAGGGATGAATTGGCGATGGGTTCGTAGTCGACTAAACCAACAGAGACAAGAAGAAAGTGATCCCTTCCATTCCACCAACTGAATTTACCTCTTGGCGATGAACCTGAAACACTTACCGGCGAACCTGTTTGTAATACTATTTTCTCTCTCATTTCCCGAGTACCTCGCCATGATTATATTCTATCCACATTTCTAAACCTTATTCATCCGCTCGTTTCGACCGACAAATCATTCCGGAATAATAGAAGAAGTCAACGAACTTCGCGCTCGAGTAATCAATTTGGAGAATATGGTGCAAAATTTACCAGCTTCAACAACATCACCGACACCAACAGTATCATCAATAACATCACTAGTACCATCAACAATTCATGCCTCAACATCTCATTCTGTACCTTGAGTATAATCATCGTTCTACGTATCGTTCTACATCATTTATCTTCGTTTGACATGGCGATTATGTAATCTCTAATGTTTTAGAGATTATATATATTCTTGTTCTAACGGTAAACCAAATGAGTTTAATATCATATTAACTCATTAAATCCATGATTACATCTGAAGAAAATATATACGTATATATGTTTTCATATAGATTGTAATTAAAAATTCTTTTGTACAAACTGTTAATGGTGAAAATATTTTAACGGGTAGGTAATACTCGAGGAATATTTAGATTTCACATTAATAAGTTACACAGTACATTCTTTGAATCTGATTCAACAGTCATTTACTATCCTATTTAAAATCACCGATATACGTATCTGTTCACCGCAAAATAACCATTTTCATTCAATTTCATATTTGGATTTTGACTTATCGGAATCCAACAAGTGGCATAAAGAAGAAAACATTTGACAAAATAAAATTTGTTAGAAACAAACAAATTAACTATGAGAAATTTTGTTAAGAATCCACGCTAATTGTTCCTAGCTAATTGTTCCTAGCTAACTGATTACATTTTATTTATCGCAATTTAATTATCGCAATTTACATTCTCTCAATTTTATTTATCGTCATTTAATTTCTGTTATTTACTTTACGCACTTTATTTATCTTCATTTAATTTTCTGTTATTTATTTTACGCACTTTAAATATCGGGACACGTATACAAGGTTTTGACATATCATATCGACCCATCTATATATATTATTTGGAATAACCATAGACACTCTATATGCAGTAATGCGGGAGTTAGCTATACATGGTTGAGGTTGATTCTATAATAATATATATACTTTGAGTTGTGATCGAGTCTGAGACATGTACACGGGTCACGATACGTATTAATTAATTCGAATATTATATATTAAACTATATGAATTATTGGACTGTTAACTGTGGACTATCAACTGTGGACTACCAACATTGGACAATTAAAATGAATTAAAATATTGATTATAACCTATGAAACTAAACAATTCTTCAAGTTTGCCACTTGATTTCACCCTAAACCTCATTTGTATCTTGACGATTACAATCTGCGTTCAAACCTCTCATGATTCTTGAAAACACCTCAATCGATAGGATGAACCAACCGCACTTCATCTACGGAAGAAAAGATTGATGCATATAGTTATGCACTTGAAAAACTCTCGGAAACTGAGTAAACGTTTAACACATAACTGTGCTAATTTCTTTAGTGATATTATTACCCAAAATAACTTTTCTGTTCTTCTTCAAAATAGCCAATTTTTGTGACGACCCGAAAATTTCCGACCAAATTTAAACTTAATCTTAATATTATTTCGACATGATAAGCGAAGTCGGTTAAGTTAAGTCTCAAAAACCTTGAACTGTTTCTTATATACAATTACCCTTCGACCTTTCCAACGATTCACGAACAAATATTTGTAAATAGATAAATATATATTACAATATATATAGATATATATATACTTGAAGTATAAATTAAAAATACTATAAGCTTTAGTTAACTATGTAAAATGAAAATAAAATATAATTACTAAAATAAATAATGATGTTTAATATAAAACTTTGAAATTTTTCTGAATACTTTTATCCTCCACTGATTAACAACAGAGTACGAATTTCAGTCCGTGAAGTACGACGACTAACTTAACCACTCTTTTGTTAGTGATTGATCAAACTTTCCTTTATATAATATACATATGTGTATGTATTGAGATATAATAAGCTAACACTGTACCCATTCCGTTTCCTATCAAATCGTTCACATGGATTAAAAGTACTATATTATTATTATTATTATTATTATTATTATTATTATTATTATTATTATTATTATTATTATTATTATTATTATTATTATTAATTATTAGTTTTATCTTATTATAGTTATATATAGATAACACTTTTATATATATCATATCGTACCAAATTTGTTATGTGTCAATATCCAAGCTAGTTTTCCTGTCTACCATTCATCTAAAAATGACAAGCTAAAAATTAACAAATGAGCTAGAAAGGGAAGTGTAAGTGTCAGAAGAATAATTGATACAAATCGAATTCACTTTTGCTTCTTTTTATCTATCCCTTCTATCTCTTTAAATTATATTACATATCGATACATATGTAGAACCAACAATCACACCTTTCTCATTTTACAACCACAAACCAAACTGTTACTAGTCCTGCTCCAATCAACAGACCCCAAAACTGAAGTCTTTGTTACTAGTTGCAACCCCAAAACTAATCACCATCGACAATCACTTAAAACTCACACCATGTTAACCTGCGACTGCGGTTACTGTTTCGGATTCCAAAAGCATCACAAACCTGGAACCATCTATCACCTTTATGTTTGTGAACCTTCATCAAGAACACCATCTTCTTTTGAATCTGCAGCCTTTAGCCACTTCTTGTTGTGCTACTGCTCCTGTTCTGATCACGATCAATACCATGATCACAACTTTCCTCTATTTTTCTTGCAACTGCCTGAATTCATTTCATTACTGCTGCGACATCCACTTTATATTGCTGTTTTCTGTCGAAGGTAACCAAAAGCCAACCACACAACCATCATGCACCATGACCATCACCATTGAACTTATATTACTTCTTGTTTCAAGTGATACCCATCATCACCTTCTACTTCTTGGCCAATATAAAACCCACTTATGTTATCTTTTGCTTCTTGATCAACCACCCCAACCACCATCATCTGCAACCATTCGAACCCCATCACTTCATCACCTTTCATTTATTTATTTATATTTTTTTTTCTTCTTTCTTTTCTTTTTTCAACGATTGAGCCTCACAAACTTTATCAATCATAGTGGACCAAGCTATTTTATTATTGTTGCTATGCCGTTCATACTTTTTCTTCTCTCCACCTATAAACCATCGAAACCTTTCAATAACAAATATAGTGGACTGTTGATTGGATTATGGCTTAAATAATTTACAACCTGACTTTTAGAAAGTAAAGATGAAATAGACAAATTATTTCAATTGATTATAAGTGGGATGTTAAAGTCATGGTAGGGTCTTGATGAAAATAAAATTTTTTTTTAAAAAAAGGGAGGTAAGCTTTTGGAATTAGTGGTTGTATATGATGTGCATGGGAAGGAACCAGCAGCCCCACCATAAATCAATCGACTTTTTTTTATTTAACGTGTTTCTGTTTCTGCTCACCCCTTTCGCGTTTAAAATGGTTGACCTATCAATATTGGGTTTTAGGTAGGCTTAGATAGATTAAAGCTTTGGGCCGAGTTTTTATTCATGTTCCTGGGCCAAGATCCATTTCATGATTTTGTTAAAAACGCAATATAAAAGAGTGATAATTTGGTCGATCGGAATTAGAAAGA
Organism: Rutidosis leptorrhynchoides; assembly: GCF_046630445.1. Taxonomy (NCBI): domain Eukaryota; kingdom Viridiplantae; phylum Streptophyta; class Magnoliopsida; order Asterales; family Asteraceae; genus Rutidosis; species Rutidosis leptorrhynchoides. The sequence goes on along the minus strand of NC_092335.1, from coordinate 550,199,454 downwards.
GAAGAAGAAGAAGGAGGTATAACGGATAAGTATTTAATATATTTAGATGGAAGATAAATCAGAAAAACCGTACATGGTGGAATGGTTAAGGAGTGTATTGGTTAACGAGAGGTCTCGGGTTCGAACCCGGGCATGGATGTTTATTTTGGAGGCTTATTTTATTAAGGTTCGTGAATCCGAGGCCAACCCTACACTTGGAAAATGCCGTCATATGTATTTTTACTACACAATACAATAAGTGAGTTCATTTGCTCCCTTTTACTCTTTACATTTTTGGGACTGAGAATACATGCGCTGTTTTTACAACTGCTTTATTAAATGCTGTAGAAATATATTTTTGAACTGCGAATACATGAAATGCTTTTATAAATGTTTGACGAGATACACACAAGCAAAACATTCCTCGAATGAATTATTATGCAGACAAAAGTTCTACGGATTATTATTGAATTATGTGGACATGATAATTACCACCATTGAATTATGTGGACATGATAATTGCCACCATTGAATTATGTGGACATGATAATTGCCACCATTGAATTATATGGACATGATAATTGCCACCATTGAATTATGTGGACATGATAATAGCCACCAATTGAAGTGAATGTTATATATCGAGAGAATGATTTTATACACAGGTTATGTGTATGATATTTTGTACACGAGATATGTGTACGGTTACAAAGATTTGTTAAAATAGATTTCGTACACGAGAAAGGTGTACAGTATTTAAAAGATATCGCATGTATATTACAGGTGGGTGTAGGATTCGAGCCCATTTGTACCATGAAGGATTTAAATATTGTGGTCTATCAAAATGATGAATTTTATTGTTTTATGATTAACTTATGAACTCACCAACCTTTTGGTTGACACTTGAAAACATGTTTATTCTCAGGTATGAAAGAAATCTTCCGCTGTGCATTTGCTCATTCTAAAGATATTACCTGGAGTCTTTCATAGCATATTTCGAAGAACGTTGCATTCGAGTCATTGAGTTCATCAAAGATTATTATTAAATCAATTTATAGTTGGATAGTGGATATTATGAAATGGTATGCATGCCTGTCAATTTTCGATGTAAAGAAATTTTGTCTTTTAAAAACGAATGCAATGTTTGTAAAATGTATCATATAGAGGTCAAATACCTCGCAATGGAACCAGATGTTGGTGACTTCGTCCAGATGGATTAAGACGGGGTATGACATGTGGTATCAGAGCGGTGGTCTTAGCGAACCAGGTCTTGCATTAGTGAGTCTAACTGATAGTCGTTAGGATGCATTAGTGAGTCTGGACTTGGACCGTGTCTGCATGTCAAAAGTTTTGCTTATCATTTTTGTCAGAAATCATCTATTTATCATCCTTAGGAAATTACCTGCTTATCATTCTTAGTCTAGACACATCTTACTGCAATGATTGTATGAATAGTGTATAGACAAAATTCGTATCTTAGCGTATCTGCTAATTCATATCTTAGCATATCTTGTACTGTAGACTTTGTCTGACAACTTCCGTAGATTCCTCCGTAATATATGGGATTTTAGTATTGTATATGCATATGTGAATTATGTATTGCAGGGTACTAATCTACATCCTATAATCTGTTTCTTATCGAAAATACTTCATCTGATCATACGAGATGAATCTCTCAACCAGTTCGAGTCCCTCAGACTTTGATAGCTAATCCGATAATTATTCCGACAGCTATTCCGACATGGATGTTCACCTAAGCTCCGAAGGCAATGTCACCAGAATGAATCAACCAATCAATCATCCCCAATTCATCTGATGGGTTCGTAGTCGACTTAACCGATGGAAACGAGAGGAAGGCGATCCTTTCCACCCACCAACCGAATTTACCTCTTGGCAATGAACCTGAAGCACTTACCGGCGAACCAGTCTGAAACACCATTTTCACCCCTATTTCCCGAATATCTCACCACGATTGTATTCTATCTAAAATTCTAAACCTTATTCATTCGCTCGTACCGACCGACAATCATCCCGGGATAATAGAAGAAGTCAACTAATTTCGCGCTCGAGTAATCAATTTGGAGAATATGGTGCAAAACTTACCAGCTTCAGCGACATCACCGGCATCAGCAGTACCATTAGTAACAGCACCAGTACCAACAACAACATCATCACACGTCTTAACCTCACAATCTATACCTCAAGCATAATCATCGTTCTACGAATCGTACTACATAAACTATCTTCGTTCTTCATGGCGATTATGTAATCTCTAATGTTTTAGAGATTATGTACTCTAGTTCTAGCCGAAAATCTGATGAGTTTAATATCACATTGACTCATTAAATCCATGATTATATCTGAAGAAAATATATATGTAAATATATTTTCATAAAGATTGTAATTAAAAATTCTTTTGGTACAAACTGTTAATGGTGAAAATATTTTAACGGGTAGGTAATACCCGAGGAATATTTAGATTCCACATTAATAAGTTACACTGTACATTCTTCCAAGCTGATTAAACAGTCGTTTACTATCCTACTTACATCCACCGATATATGAATCCGTTCACCACAGAATAACCATTTTCATTCAAATTCATATTTGAATTTTGACCTATCAGAATCCAACAAGTGGCATAATGAAGAAAACCTTTGTCAAAATAAAATTTGTTAGAAACAGACAAATTAACTATGAGAAATTTTGTTAAGAATCCACGCTAACTGTTCCTAGCGAACTGTCCCTAGCTAACTGTTAATTCCGTATTACCTTTTATTTATCGCAATTTATTTATTGCATTTTATTTATCGCAATTTTAATTCTCGCAATTTTATTTATCGTCATTTAATTTTTGTTATTTACTTTACGCACTTTATTTATCGTCATTTAATTTTTGTTATTTATTTTACGCACTTTAAATATCGGGACACGTATACAAGGTTTTGACATATCATATCGACGCATCTATATATATTATTTGGAATCACCATAGACAATCTATATGCAGTAATGATCGAGTTTTCTATACAGGGTTGAGGTTGATTCTACAATAATATATATATACTTTGAGTTGTGATCGAGTCTGAGACATGTACACGGGTCACGATATGCATTAATTAATTCGAATATTATATATTAAACTATATATGAATTATTGGACTGATAACTGTGGACTATCAATTGAGGACTGCCAACATTGGACAATTAAAATGAATTAAAATATTTAATATAACATATGAAACTAAACAATTCTTCAAGTTTGCCACTTGATTTCATCTTAAACCTCATTTGTATCTGACGATTACAATCCGCGTTCAAACCTTTCATGATTCTTGAAAACACCTCAATCGATAGGATGAATCAACCGCACTTCATCTACGGAAGAAAAGATTTATACATATAGTTATGCACCTGAAAACACTCGGTACCTGAGTAAACGTTTAACATGTATCCGTGCTAACTCTTTTGGCATTGTTATTACCGAAAATAACTTTGCGATCCCTTTCAAAGTAGCAAATTTTGTCACAGCTCCAACAAGTCAACTTCGACTTTCATTCGGATTAGCCTTATTATAACCTTGTTATATATGCGTGCTCTTTTGTTGTTATCGGAGAACCTTTTATATTCCATCATATTACCAGCAGACGTACCAGCAACCTCGTTACTCCTTGGCTTAAATCTCTTCGACAAATCACTAAATTTATCTATTGAAGTCTTATCATGAATTCATTGGCATCTTGTAACAAGAATTGCCATACCATTTACCAAGAATCAGCAAATCTGTATTGTGAGTCTCGCAACGTTTCCACATCAACAGTTATATGTAAACATATAACATTTATCTCTTAGAATTATGATCTTCCATTCTGAAATTCTGAACAGCACTCAGTCTACAAATCAATACATTGAACTTTGAAAAAGATGAATGAAGCAGCAGAAACTGTAGGCAACCGTAAACGACCTTAATCGTCGGAAGTTGATGATAAAGAATTGTAGGTTGGCAAAGCTCAGAAAAAGTTTGAAACTGAAAAACTGATTGAGCAAACTATGAAGGAAGCCGTGGACAAATCACAAAGAATAAGTTTGACTTCAAAGAATCTAAATGATTTAGTACCTGCTGAAGTCATTAGCGAATACCTTGTTTTTTACTCCAAACTCTTGCGAACAAATTTTCTTCACCATCCTTCGATATTAGAAATTCCAAGATATCATCGTATCTTTCATTATAAATGTCCTCCATATTTCTGAAGATATTTTCATAATTATTCTTATCTGAAATCATTAATCTCTTCGTGCTATCAGTGTTACATCATATAGAAACTGTTAGTTTCTATATTCTGTAAACTTCGAGCTTAAAATATGAATGTTATTGAAGTAATGTTGGGAATTGATACAAGAGTTAGTATAATATAATGACACTTGATCAACGTGATTATATTACATTAAGTCATGCTGAGTTTCTAAATGGAACGTGATGATTCATAGATCATAACGTCATCATGTGCCATGTTACACGACTCTTACGTTCTGTCTAATCTATAAACATATCAAGAAAAATATACCAATGTTCATTCTGAATTCTTATCTTTCCTTGAATTCTGGTAATTTGACAAGTCAAATTGTGCTATTACCGTTTCTTTCTTAGAACATTAACAATGTTCATTCTGAAACTTATATCTACGAATTCTGGACCATTACAAGAGATGCCCAATCGCAAGAAGAAGAAACGAAGGGACAAAGCTCTGAAATAGAAATTGGAGTATAAATCGCAGTAAATAGGGGGGAGTATTAACTGGGGATGACAATGATTATAGAAAACAGAAGCAAGGACTTCGAAGTATAAGGGAAGATATAAAGCCCGATAACAACACGTAAATTACAAACTGCGTATATCAATATTTATAGCAATATAAAGACACGAGAGGATTAAAAGCACTATAACCCCAAGGGCAAAGTAGAAATAAGCAGATTCCTCTGGTGGAAGTTGGAAAAGGGGAATGATGGTTGTGATAGTAAGGATAAGGACAAGGATCAGAACTAGATTTAAGATTTTAATAAACTTTTGAATTTGGGCATTGGGTATAGGAATGGTAAAAGTAACGGAATGGAAGAAGTTAATTTATAGTGAAATATCTGATATAAAAAAAAAATCGAGGCAGATCTTCGTATTTAATTATAGAGATCTTAATTTCCTTATTCGCTGAAGAATCAAATCTTTTAGACTTCGAAGATTTTCTTTAAATCCCTTGAATTCCAGAATTCAACCAAGACAACGTCAAAAGTTATGACGCACCCTATTTTCTAAATTCAACCATGACTAGTCAAAAGTTATGATGAAACTTTATTTTCACATGTCACTCTTCTGTGACAGCTTCATTCGTACGCTTTCCATAATCGAATTGTTTTATCTATATAAGTCAATAATGATAAAACTCTATTTATCAACTTATATTCGTCATGAAAACATTTTTATTGTTAGCCATGACGACCTCACTCAAATTTCGGGACGAAATTTCTTTAACGGGTAGGTACTGTGACGACCCGAAAATTTCTGACCAAATTTAAACTTAATCTTCGACATGATAAGCGAAGTCGGTTAAGTTGAGTCTCAAAAACCTTGAACTGTTTCTTATATACAATTACCCTTCGACCTTTTCAACGATTCACGAACAAATATTTGTAAATAGATAAATATATATTACAATATATATAGATATATATGTACTTGAAGTATAAATTAAAAATACTATAAGCTTTAGTTAACTATGTAAAATGAAAATAAAATATAATTACTAAAATAAATAATGATGTTTAATATAAAACTTTGAAATTTTTCTGAATACTTTTATCCTCCACTGATTAACAACAGAGTACGAATTTCAGTCCGTGAAGTACGACGACTAACTTAACCACTCTTTTGTTAGTGATTGATCAAACTTTCCTTTATATAATATACATATGTGTATGTATTGAGATATAATAAGCTAACACTGTACCCATTCCATTTCCTATCAAATCGTTCACATGGATTAAAAGTACTATATTATTATTATTATTATTATTATTATTATTATTATTATTATTATTATTATTATTATTATTATTATTATTATTATTATTATTATTAATTATTAGTTTTATCTTATTATAGTTATATATAGATAACACTTTTATATATATCATATCGTACCAAATTTGTTATGTGTCAATATCCAAGCTAGTTTTCCTGTCTACCATTCATCTAAAAATGACAAGCTAAAAATTAACAAATGAGCTAGAAAGGGAAGTGTAAGTGTCAGAAGAATAATTGATACAAATCGAATTCACTTTTGCTTCTTTTTATCTATCCCTTCTATCTCTTTAAATTATATTACATATCGATACATATGTAGAACCAACAATCACACCTTTCTCATTTTACAACCACAAACCTCACTGTTACTAGTCCTGTTCCGATCAACAGACCCCAAAACTGAAGTCTTTGTTACTAGTTGCAACCCCAAAACTAATCACCATCGACAATCACCTAAAACTCACACCATGTTAACCTGCGACTGCGGTTACTGTTTTGGATTCCAAAAGCATCACAAACCTGGAACCATCTATCACCTTTATGTTTGTGAACCTTCATCAAGAACACCATCTTCTTTTGAATCTGCAGCCTTTAGCCACTTCTTGTTGTGCTACTGCTCCTGTTCTGATCACGATCAATACCATGATCACAACTTTCCTCTATTTTTCTTGCAACTGCCTGAATTCATTTCATTACTGCTGCAACATCCACTTTATATTGCTGTTTTCTGTCGAAGGTAACCAAAAGCCAACCACACAACCATCATGCACCATGACCATCACCATTGAACTTATATTACTTCTTGTTTCAAGCGATACCCATCATCACCTTCTACTTCTTGGCCAATATAAAACGCACTTATGTTATCTTTTGCTTCTTGATCAACCACCCCAACCACCATCATCTGCAACCATTCGAACCCCATCACTTCATCACCTTTCATTTATTTATTTATATTTTTTTTCTTCTTTCTTTTCTTTTTTCAACGATTGAGCCTCACAAACTTTATCAATCATAGTGGACCAAGCTATTTTATTGTTGTTGCTATGCTGTTCATACTTTTTCTTCTCTCCACCTACAAACCATCGAAACCTTTCAATAACAAATATAGTGGACTGTTGATTGGATTATGGCTTAAATAATTTACAACCTGACTTTTAGAAAGTAAAGATGAAATAGACAAATTATTTCAATTGATTATAAGTGGGATGTTAAAGTCATGGTAGGGTCTTGATGAAAATAAATTTTTTTTTTTAAAAAGGGAGGTAAGCTTTTGGAATTAGTGGTCGTATATGATGTGCATGGGAAGGAACCAGCAGCCCCACCATAAATCAATCGACTTTTTTTATTTAACGTGTTTCTGCTCACCCCTTTCGCGTTTAAAACGGTTGACCTATCAATATTGGGTTTTAAGTAGGCTTAGATAGATTAAAGCTTTGGGCCGAGTTTTTATTCACGTTCCTGGGCCAAGATCCATTTCATGATTTTGTTAAAAACGCAATATAAAAGAGTGATAATTTGGTCGATCGGAATTAGAAAGAGAAGAAGAAGAAGGAGGTATAACGGATAAGTATTTAATATATTTAGATGGAAGATAAATCAGAAAACCGTACATGGTGGAATGGTTAAGGAGTGTATTGGTTAGCGAGAGGTCTCGGGTTCGAACCCGGGCATGGATGTTTATTTTGGAGGCTTATTTTATTAAGGTTCGTGAATCCGAGGCCAACCCTACACTTGGAAAATGCCGTCATATGTATTTTTACTACACAATACAATAAGTGAGTTCATTTTCTCCCTTTTACTCTTTATATTTTTGGGACTGAGAATACATGCGTTGTTTTTACAACTGCTTTATTAAATGCTGTTGAAATATATTTTTGAACTGCGAATACATGAAATGCTTTTATAAATGTTTGACGAGATACACACAAGCAAAACATTCCTTGAATGAATTATTATGCAGACAGAAGTTCTGCAGATTATTATTGAATTATGTGGACATGATAATTACCACCATTGAATTATGTGGACATGATAATTGCCACCATTGAATTATGTGGACATGATAATTGCCACCATTGAATTATGTGGACATGATAATTGCCACCATTGAATTATATGGACATGATAATTGCCACCATTGAATTATGTGGACATGATAATAGCCACCAATTGAAGTGAATGTTATATATCGAGAGAATGATTTTATACACAGGTTATGTGTATGATATTTTGTACACGAGATATGTGTACGGTTACAAAGATTTGTTAAAATGGATTTCGTACACGAGAAAGGTGTACAGTATTTAAAAGATATCGCATGTACATTACAGGTGGGTGTAGGATTCGAGCCCATTTGTACCATGCAGGATTTAAATATTGTGGTCTATCAAAATGATGAATTTTATTGTTTTATGATAAACTTATGAACTCACCAACCTTTTGGTTGACACTTGAAAGCATGTTTATTCTCAGATATGAAAGAAATCTTCCGCTGTGCATTTGCTCATTTTAAAGACATTATTTGGAGTCGATCATCGCAATGGAACCAGATGTTGGTGACTTCGTCCAGATGGATTAGGACGGGGTATGACAATTTTGTCACAGCTTCAATAAGACAACTTCGACTTTTCGTACGAAACAACCTTAATATAACGTTGATATATACGCGTGTTCTTTTATTGTTACCAGGGAACCTTTCATATTCCACCATATTACCATCAGCGTTTAATCATCTAAAAACACAATTATCATGAAACCACCTCGGATTAATAATCGATGATTCAGATATCATAGCATTAAATGCAGAGGAAACAGAAAAATGGTAGATGGTCTAAACGGCCAAAAGTTGATGATAAAGAAAGGAGTGTTAGGAACGCTCGATAGAAAATTGGGTATTGAAAAACAGATTGAGCTACCCATGAAGGAGACCAAGGACAAATACAAGGACCAAACCCTATATTCAAAGGATTCAGGTAATTCTGGATCCGTTGAAATCTTTAGAGAATATCTTGCTCCGAAGTCATGTTAAAATCTTGCGAAAAATCTTTCTCCATCAACCATCGAACTTAGAAATTCCAAAATATCATCATCAATATCTTCGATATTTCTGAGGATATTTTCATAAATATTCTCGTCCGAAATTATATACCTCCTCGTGCTTCCTGTGTATCATTATATTGGAAACATTCAATAGAAAATTTAGTACCAAAAAGCAGATTATGCGAAACTATGAAGAAATCCATGGAAAAATCACAAAGAATAAGTTTGACTTCAAAGAATCCAAATGATTCAGTGTCTGCTAAAGTCTTTAGAAAATATCTTGCTCCTTACTCTAAACCCTTGCAGACAATAATTTCTATCATCCTCTTATCTTAGATATTCCGAAATATTATCGAATCTTTCATTATAAATATCCTCCATATTTCGGGAGATATTTTTATAACTATTCTTATCTGAAATTATTAATCTCTTCGTGCTATCAGTATTACATCATATAGAAACTGTTAGTTTCTATATTCTGTAAAATTTCGAGCTTAAAATATGAATGTCATTGAAGTAATGTTGGGAACTGATGCATGAGTTAGTATAATATAATGACACTTGATCAACGTGATTATATTACAGTAAGTCATGATGAGTTTCTAATGGAACGTGATGATTTACAGATCATAACGTCATCATGTGCCATATTTCATAACTCTTTCATTCTGCTTAAACTCTGAACATATCAAGAACGTATGTTCTTGATAGTTCTATTCTCAGTGATTCTGGTAATTTAATGAATCAAATTGTGCTATTATGTTCTTTCTTACTTAGAACATTAAGTTCATTCGGAACTCCATACCTACAAATTCTGGACCAATACTTGCGAAAAGAAAACAAAAGCATGAAGCCCCGAAATAGAAAGGGGGTATAAATTGCAGCAAATAAGAGAGAGTATTAACTATGAATGACAATGATTATAGGAGACAAAAGTAGGGACACCGAAATATAAGAGAAAATATAAAGCCCAATAACAACACGGAAGTTACAAACCATGGATATTAATATGAATAACAATATAAAGACACGGCATAATTAAAAATAGTAACACCTCAAGGTTATATTAAAAGCAAACAGATTTTTCTGGTAGACGATTGAAAGGAAGGATGACAGAAATAATAATTTGGGAAATATCAGGGATTAAAACTGGACTAAGCATTTTCACAATCTTTTGAATGTATGAACTAAGAAAGAAAGTATAGGAATGGTGAGAATAATGGAACGGAAAAGTTTAATTTATAATGGAAATATCAGACAGAGTACTCGAGGCAGATCACCGTATTTAATTATAGAGATCTTAAATTCCTTACTCGCCGAAGAGTCAAATCTTTTAGATTTCAAAGATTTTCTTTAAATCCCTTGAATTCTGAAATTCAACCAAGGCAACGTCATAAATTAAAAATGAAACTTCATTTATTCATTTCACTCTTTTATGATAACTTGATTCGTGCTCTTCGAATAATCGAATTATTTTATCTGTATTATTCAATAATGATAAAACTCTATTTATCAGCTCAGATTCGTCAGGAAAACATATTTATTGTTAGCCATGACGACCTCACTAAAATTTCGGGACGAAATTTCTTTAACGGGTAGGTACTGTGATGACCCGGGAATTTCCGACCAAATTTAAACTTGAATCTTATATGATTTCGACAATATAAGCAAAGTCTGTAATGTTGAAGTCTCAAAACCTTTGAACGGTGTTCATGTATACATTTGACCTTCAACTATTCTCGGCAATTCACGAACAACTATTTGTAAATAGATACATATATATTTAGATATGTATATATATAGATATAATTATATTTTAATTTGAATCATAATTTGAAATAAAATACGATGTAGTGAGAAATTTTATTAAACACAAATATATATATATATATATATATATATATATATATATATATATATATATGTATATATACATGAATATAAATTTTAAATATGTAAGATTAAATATTAGATCTATTCAAAGATATATATATATATATTTAATATATTTAGTTATATAATAAAACCTGATCTTAAAATATATATATATATATATATATATATATATATATATATATATATATATATATATATATATATATATATATATATATATATATAAATATAAATAATAGTATATATATATTATAATTTGAGGTTATAAGACACAATTTAAATCATTTGAATAGAATATGTAAAATAATATACAAGGTAATAAAGTGACTATTAAAATAAAACTATATATGAGTGAACATAATTATTATGTTATATATATTGGTAAATAAATAAAAAGTTTAACTATAATATATCATATAAATAGTAAAATATACAAAATTGATAATATATAATAGTAATATATTAAATGCAGAGTGAAAATATAATGTTATAGTAATATTGTTAGTACATCTATTATTACTATTAATATTAATATCAATATTGGTATTATTAATAATAATATCATTATTATTGTTATAAACATAACTAAAAAGCTATGTTTATCAAATAAAGATAATAAACTTAAATATCAATATAAGAATGATGGAAATTATAATTTTAATTATTATTATTATATTATCTTTATAAATATTGTTACAATTAATATCATTAATATTATTATTAGTATAACTAGGTTTATTAGAAAATAATACAAACCATTATCAATATCATTAATAATATAATTATTAACATCTTCATGATTTCAAAATCATTATTATTTATTATTATTAATATTATTAATAATATATTTATTAATTACTAAAATAGATTTAATTAGATTTATATCTATCCAAAAACTTGTACGATTTTGATATGCTTACACCATCAAAAATTTTAATTTTGTTTCTTGTCTCTTATATAGATACATATCCAATAAATTATCAGATACCACCAAAAACCGTTTACAATCAAGATCACCTTTTTATTTGATTTATTTATTTTTTTTCTTTCCTTTTATCTGATTAGCAAACTGAACACCACGTTTTATATACATACTTGGTCGATTCAGTCATAAACGAGATATCCCAATTTTTTTCCACTACCATTATCAATAATCAAATATAATCAGTTCAAATTTTTGAATTAAAAATCGAAGAACAAGCTGGTACCAGGTCGACATCTCTGTTATACTTTATTTTTTTAATTCATCGAATTTTCAACAATTTTAAAAATCTTTAAATGCAATTGTGCTTGAAATCTTTTTCTAAAACTACCTGTAAAATCACAAGACTCAATTTTATGTATTGAGTTAGAATTTTTCGAGTCAAACTTTATTATAAAAAGTCAACCGAGAGATTCAAAGTGAAATTCGAACTGTAATTGATGTTATAGGTTCAATTGCGAATCCATATAGTTTCTATGAGTCTTTTACAATGTTTTTCATGTTATAAGTTTTATCAAAAACATTCGAAAATCATGAATATGATTTGGAGTTCATAACGGGTTGTTAGCTCCTGCTGTATATGTTTTTTTTTTATTTCCTGTTCTGGTAATTATAATCAATGTTTAATTATATGTTAATGAAGAATCTATAAAATGTTTAGAAAAATTGATTCTTCATTGATTGAGTGCTCTCTGGTCGGATTAATTCAAAGGAGGAGGAGAAGAATAGAAACAGAAAACAAGAACTATTTAAGTAGAATTAGTTTGGGTTATAAATCAGAAAATGGGCTGCAGCTCGATGGTTTGGGATGTTAGCGGGTATTCGGGAGGTCTCGAGTTCGAGCCCTGCAAGGGACATATTTTTTTAGAAAGGCTTGGAAGGTAGTTTTCAATACAAAATCATTATTATTATTATTGTTATTATTAATATGTATTATAATTATTACTATTATTATTAATTATCATTTATTATGATTATTATGATTATTGTTATTATAAATTATTATGATTATTAATAAAGTGTATCATTATTAAAATTATCATAATACAAGTATTATTATCATATTAATATCATTATACAAATATTAATAACATTATTATTATTACCATTAGTTATAGTTATAGTACTAATATTATTAATTAAAAAGTATTAGTATTAACATGATTATTATTAGTATTATTAATGAAGTAGTATTACCGTTACTATTTTAAGTATGATTACGAACATGTTGATAACGCTTATATTATAAAGATAATAATAAAAGTTGTTGTGGTAAATTTTAGAAAAATAGTTAAGAAACTATATGAAAACATGTACAATTATGAAAATGACTACGAAATTAAGTTATATGAACTATAGTCATAAGTTGGAAACTAAACACGAGGTTGATAATAAACCTAATTATTATTATTAACACTGTTATTATTATCATTGTTATTATCATTACTAATATTATCATTATCAATATTATCATTGTATTAATTAGCATTATTAATATTATTAACATTTTATTTTATATAACACTTATTTTAAATGACACCTAATATATATATATATCCTAAATAGAGTGCCTTAATAAAGAAGATGATATTTAAACCTTAATTATATACCTAAAATATATAAAATAGTTATAATTAATAACATAGCATTTGAACTACTAATAAAACACGAATAATAATAAAAACATTAAACTTGATCGATTACGATTACATGTTCTAATATATATACAAATGGTATAGGTTCGTGAATCCGATGCCAACCCTGCATTGTTAGATGTCGTCTTATGTATTTTTACTACAAAATACATTAGGTGAGTTTCATTTGCTCCCTTTTTACTCATTATATTTTTGGGCTGAGAATACATGCAAAATGATTTATTAACTGTTTTACAATATTTTTATGCGTGAGTTTCATTTGCTCTATTTTTTAAATGCTTTTGCGATATATATTTTTGGGACTGAGAATACATGCGCTGCTTTATAAGTGCTTTACGAAATAGACACAAGTGATCAAAATTACATTCTATGGTTGGATTATTAAACCGAATATGCCCTTTTTATTAAGTCTGGTAATCTAAGAATTAGAGAACAGACACCCTAATTGACGCGAACTCTAAAGATAGATCTATCGGGCCCAACAAGCCCCATCCAAAGTACCGGATGCTTTAGTACTTTGAAATTTATATCATGTCCGAAGGAGGATCCCGGAATAATGGGGATATTCTTATATGCATATTGTGAATGTCGGTTACCAGGTGTTCAATCCATATGAATGATATTTTTGTCTCTATGCATGGGACGTATGTGTATGAGAAATGGAAATATGAAATCTTGTGGTCTATTAAAATGATGGAAATGATTATTTATGTTAAACTAATGAACTCACCAACCTTTTGGTTGAAACTTTAAAGCATGTTTATTCTCAGGTACGAAAGAAATCTTCCGCTGTGCATTTGCTCATTTTAGAGATATTACTTGGAGTCATTCATTACATATTTCAAAAGACGTTGCATTCGAGTCATTGAGTTCATCAAGATTATTATTAAGTCAATTATAGAGGGATATATTATAAAATGGTATGCATGCTGTTAACTGTCGATGTAAATGAAAGTTTTCTTTTAAAAACGAATGCAATGTTTGTAAAATGTATCATATAGAGGTCAAGTACCTCGCGATGTAATTAACTATTGTGAATCGTTTGTAATCAATATGGACTTTGTCCGGATGGATTAGGACGGGTCGCTACATCTTTCTGCTTTACTATCAGTATATTAACTGTAATGCTGTATAATGTTTGATTTGTTGTGATCTCACTAGTATGATGAAATGGTTGTTAGTTTCCACTTAAGGTTTTGCCAACTTAAACCGACGGACTCCTTCCGTTTGTGATCAGTGTTCAATCAACACGGCACGTTGTTATTCAGTTATCTAAACTGATAACGAGGGATAGGATTAGAGCTTAACTCACTAATAAACCTAGTACTTTACGGAGGATAACCTCCGAGGTATTGTTACACTTCAGTTATAAGACCAAGTGACATACTTCTCACTGCTCAAAGAGAACTCCGAGAGTTCAGAGATAAGTAGGTCTGTGTAATTGGCTCATCCAACCAGATCAACATCAATCCAAACATAAGCATAATTACCTTTCCCTAACCAAATACTGATATCTTGGTCAACATTTCCCTGATCTGCATACTCCAGATATCCTTCCACTTTATTTACTTTTACGGATATCCAAACTATCTAGGTTTACATATAGAAATACTAGTAGAGGCAAATTTTTGGAGTGACTAGGTTATCAATCTTACCCTTAACCTACGCATACAATTCTATCTCAACTCTCTAGATAATCTATGGTTCTTTAATTAGGCATAAGAATGATAAATCATTCATGTATAAAACTCTTATGTTATAATCCTAACAAGGGTTCATTTTTATTCCAAGTGAACACTAAACAAACTAACTCGTAATTAGATTAAGGAAAGATAAATAAATAAATGACATTAAATGAATAAAAAAGCGATAAAATTAATTAAAGACATTATATTAAATAAAAAGTAAATAAATAAATAATAAAAGACAATTTAAATAAATTGCTTGAATTAAATAGGAAATACCTAACAAAAGCGGGAAATGCGACGTTCGAGCACAACTGAAAGGACCCGTTCATATACATTATAAACGATTCACAATAGTTGATTACATCGCGAGGTATTTGACCTCTATATGATATATTTTACAAATATTGCATTCATTTTTAAAAGACAAACTTTCTTTACAACGAAAGTTGACGGCATGCATACCATTTCATAATACATCCAACTATAATTGACTTAATAATAATCTTGATGAACTCAACGACTCGAATGCAACGTCTTTCGAAATATGTCATGAATGACTCCAAGTAATATCTCTAAAATGAGCAAATGCACAGAGGAAGATTTCTTTCATACCTGAGAATAAACATACTTTAAAGTGTCAACCAAAAGGTTGGTGAGTTCATTAGTTTATCATAATCATTCATTTCCATCATTTTAATAGACCACAAGATCTCATATATTGTCACGCGTAACTCGCGAATTAAAATTCATTCATATGGTGAACACCTGGTAACCGACCTTAACAAGATGCATATAGAATATCCCCATCATTCCGGGCCTCTCATCGGATATGATAAATCGAAGTACTAAAGCATCCGTAACCCGGATGGGGCTTGTTGGGCCCGATAGATCTATCTTTAGGATTCGCGTCAAATGGTGGCAATTATTATAAACACCAATTCTTAGGCTACCAAGCTAAAAAGGGGCATATTTGATTCCAACCATAGAATGTAGTTTCGATTACATGTGTCTATTTCGTAAAACATTTATAAAAGTTGCGCATGTATTCTCAGCCCAAAAATGTAAAGGGTAAAAAGGCAAATGAAACTCACCATATTGTATTTCGTAGTAAAAATACATATAACATCATTGAACAAGTGCAAGGTTGGCCTTGGATTCACGAACCTAAATAAATTATATTTTTATATGTTGGTCAATATTTGTCTAACAAATTAGGTCAAGTCATAGTGTACCACAATCTTAATGCTCGAGACTAATATGCAAAAGTCAACAAAAGTCAATTTGACTCAAAATGATTTCCAAAATTTATACATGATTATTATATAGTTTAAATATCGTCGTTTTATATTTTTAAATATTTTTAAAAGATTTAATAAAGTAAATATTATAATTCATTTATTAATAAATAAAACTTTATATAAAAAAATATTCTTTTATATATCTTAAGTAATAAAATTTATAAAGTTCATAAAAATATTATGATAAATCTTATTAAGGTAATTATATTATTTGTATTACATATTTATTTGATAAAATAACATTGATAATAATAAGTAAAAGTTGTATTATTTTGTAATAATAATTATTATTATTCTATTAATAAAAATATCAATGTTTATATTTACTCAATTTGATATTATGATAAAATGATAATACTAATTATAATAACTTTAATATTTATGATACCTTTTAATATTAACTTTAAAATAATAATTTTATTTAAAATAATAATAATAATAATGATATTTTATAATAACAATGACATTTCGTTTAAAAATGATAATTTTTGTTAAAATGATAGTTTCAATACTAACGATACATTTAATAATAGTAATGATAAAAATACTAAGAACGATAGTTTTATCTAAATCAATATCTTACAATATTTTAATTTCATCATGATACTCATACTCATTATTTCCTAATCATTTCGTTTAATAGCTTTTAATAGTCTTTTATATCGCGTTCATAATGATAATAATAATAATAATAATAATAACAATAATAATAATAATAATAATAATAATAGTAATAATAATAATAATAATAATAATAATAATAATAATAATAATAATAATAATAATAATTAGATAATAATAATAATAATACCAATTATAACTTTAACGATAATAACGATAGTAATAATAATAAAAATAACAATTTTTAATGATAAATCCTTTTATTGATAAAAATAATAATAATAAGATAAAACTAGAATGACGATAATAACGTCCATAATAATAATCATTTTTAATACAAAAATTCGATTGACTATAACGTCAAATCCGTTCATCGAAACCATTCGATATCTAAAGGAAAAGTTCTTAATTTTTCGCTAGCTTTCCAAAGACATGCATATCTTATACCTTATCTCAACTACATATGTAACTAATTCAGGATTCAACATAACCTAACTAAAAGCAATATCAAAAGTACAAGCATGCATAATCCTAAATACTCGAGCACTAGTCAGGGATACACTAATAGTATATAAAATTTAAGTTATGAGTGCTCACGTATCAATATTGAGATTCAATATTGCAGGAAAGTACGTAGACGCAACGGAGATGATAAACACTAGTTTGACTCACGAGCAAAACCCCCGAACCATACCCATAACCTCCAAAGCTATAACCCATAATTTTCTTAGCTATATCCAGTTCATAAAACCCATGTTGTAATAGCTTGCGCGTATCTCTTGTCGTAGTATTTTATGTATAATACATAATAATAATACTACTACTCATAATATTTTTAGATTAATAATAATAATCTTTAATAATAAAAATAATAAATAAAATAAATAAATACATACGGAGTAATATCTTAGATAGAGAGATTTAGAGTGATATGTGTGTGCAAAATGAATTCGTTCGAACTATAAAGAGTTGGCCTGACTTCCATCACCATGCGATCGCATGGTTAGTGTGCCTTAGGGCCATGTGATCGCATGGCTCCTCTTGGTAGCCCCCATTCGACCAATAAAACCTATCGACACTCGTTTAAATAATAATTATAATTAATTAATTAATAATCTATATAATTAATTATATATAATATTATATTTACATTCATGGTAAAAATATAATTTTTACTCAAATGACACGGACGTTGTCACTTGACTCATGTACCACTTTCGGTTTTTCGAACGTATTTTCGTACGTGTAGAAAACTGATACTTTGTGTTTTGTGTAACGTACCTTTATATATGACAAGACTCAAATCAATGAAAAATTATTTTACTCTAAATGTAACTTATTCATTTAAGCGTTTTGGTCATTTACTTTTATAAATCAAAGTCTCGTTATTTATCAAAGCATATTTAATATTATTAGTTTAAATCAAAACGTTTTATGACTAAATTAAAATATTCATAATATATAGGTTTGAAATATTTATCTAATAATACAATATTTAGATTTTCAAAACTAATTATATTTCAAAGTATAATTTAAGATCGTTTACATAATCGAAAATATTATATCATATAACGTTTACGCTTTAAACTTAATGTGATAAAATTCTTTTACGCGCCAACGTTTATTTTAATTTCCTTAAACTTTCTAAATTATATATCTTAATATCAATCGAATTAAATAAACAAGTGTTAATATCGCTTACTTAACTAATTTGAAATCATATATATTTAATATACATAAACACGTTTTAAATACACGTTGCACGTTATTTATATATCTAATAACCAATATTCTAACTTACGTTATTTAAACAAAGAGATTTTAATAATCAAGTTATATTATATCGAAAATCATTTTTGCACGTTTGAAAATAGATCAATCAAGTAGTATGAAATTCAATTCTCCACTAACGTTTGTCTGACACTTGATAAGTGATACTTTGTTCTTATTTGTAAATCACTTTACCAATTATTCCGAATACAGTTAAAAAGTAAGGGTTTCCTAATTCAGAGTGGACCTCATAACAGAGACTCGCAATCATAATTCAATGTATTTGATAATTCAATCGTATGATATTATCTTTTAATTCCGTCGATAACTATAATAACTTTATATTGAAACAAAATACGTTCATGTAAAGTATTATGCATCTAATACTTTGTTAAGGTTTTCACTTAATAAGTATATATTATATACACATATCTATATACACATAATGTTCGTGAATCGTTGAACATAGTCAAAGGGTAATTGATTACATGAATATAGATTTCAAACTTTCGAGACTCAACATTACAGATTTTTGCTTATCGTGTCGGGAACATATAAAGATTAAAGTTTAAATTTGATCGGAAATTTCCGGGTCATCACAACAACCTCGACGCCAAAACCTAAACTAAAATTCAAAACCCCCAAAGGGTTGGAAGAATGAGATAAAAGACTAAAATTCATAGCTGATTAAGTGATACAAAACAATGCAGAATGAGCCTCTATTTATAATGCTAAAATCCCTAAAATTCGAATTCCATTCGAGCCGGCGAATATTGAGATAGCCAGCGGTTGTTTCGTCATTTAGCCACGGCCAGTGGCGGAATATAGAGTACTCCGGAGGGGTTACCTGCCCCACCTGGTATTGAAAAATTTATTAAATTTTTACACCCGCCCCATCTGTACTCGGGTTCAAGTTCCGCCACTGGCCGCGACTGGTGTATATAGCCGACAACTGTTTCCATATTTTGGAACCTTCTACGAATAGCCGGGTGCTAACTGGATAGCTGGCAACTCGAATTATTTTCTTCAAACGATTCTGATATCGGGCAAAAAGTCACGTTTTTACCCCCTAAATTAGGCCCTAAAACAATAAAGATTAAAACTTTGTCGGCAAAATTATCACTTTTTCGATTTATTTTGTAGATTAAGTAATTACAAAGGCGATGCAAAAAGAATCAAGTAAAACGGAGCTAAAATGAAGATTCTAGAGCGAAAACGGTGAAAGACAAGAAATCAAGTTACGATCCAGTGAATCAAGGCCTGACCAGCACACCGCATGTATGGATACGCCCTGCCAGATACGCCTCACCAAGTGCCTTCACCATATGGCCTGCCTTGCATACAACATGCCAAATACGCCCTGCCATACGCCCTGCCATACGGCCTGCCAGGCGTATTTGGCCAAATTCTGGTCTATTTAAGGGCCTTTCTCCATTCATTCCAAGACATACTCAACTTGCAATTCAATTTACATTTTCAATATTTTAGTTAGTTTTTAGTAGTAGTTAGCTTAGCTTTTATTTTCCGAAGGATATCCGGGCGAGTCCCTGCGATCCCGGGCAGATTAGTTCGGCCTTTTCAGGTTTTTATCCGAAACGCTTGTCTTTTGTATTAAACATGTATTCTTATCTTTTATGTTTAATAATGTGTTCTGATATTGCCATGATAGCTTAATTTATCTGTATGTTGCCATGATAGAAGTTTGGGTTAGCGTAATTATGTTAATATAGTACGGTTACTGTTATAATGCTGAACTAGGAAGTCTGATAGATTTGTATGCTAGCATCTTAAGGATTGACCAACTTAGGTTATGATCAGGACTTGTCCACCTATATGAAATTAGCTACTTCATAGGATTAAGACCCCTAGTTATACTGTATCTAAAGATTCTATGAACTCGGTATGGCCGGAGTTCCCGAGAGGCATTTAATGTACTTTTAGGACACGAAACCTAGAAATTGAGACATGAATGACCTAGTATGCCTATTGGCCGTTCCGAAGAGACCTCTTAGGAGCTGTTAAGATCTAGTGAGTACCTTTACTGTATGACCCAAGCCTATTGCATGTTCTTGTCTGATTGTTGCCCTAGGTCTTAGTCATATCAACTGTTTAGGTACTTATTAGGTTTCTATCTGCTTTCTATCAATATATTAACTGTAATGATGCATAATGTTTGATTTGTTGTGATCTCACTAGTATGATAAAATGGTTGTTAGTTTCCACTTAAGGTTTTGCCAACTTAAACCGACGGACTCCTTCCGTTTGTGATCAGTGTTCAATCAACACGGCACGTTGTTATTCAGTAATCTAAACTGATAACGAGGGATAGGATTAGAGCTTAACTCACTAATAAACCTAGTACTTTACTGAGGATAACCTCCGAGGTATTGTTACACTTCAGTTATAAGACCAAGTGACATACTTCTCACTGCTCAAAGAGAACTCCGAGAGTTCAGAGATAAGTTGGTCTGTGTAATTGGCTCATCCAACCAGATTAACATCAATCCAAGCATAGTCTTAACATAAGCATAATTACCTTTCCCTAACCAAATACTGATATCTTGGTCAACATTTCCTTGATCTGCATACTCCAGATATCCTTCCACATTATTTACTTTTCCGTATTTAGGACCTTTAGCTAAAATCAACTACTATCTTTATCTAGGTAATTTAACTAAAATACAATTATCCCCTTGATCTTTAATTCGTTAATCAGCATCAAATTCGACACTAGGTTAACTTACACCTTCTACACCTTAGAAAGTAAAAGTAAATTTAGGCCCTGCAAAATATAAATAAACGAAGACACTGTGTGCTACCGAATCAGACACCCTGCGACCTAACGACACCGCATAAATAAAACCGTCCGTTAGTGGCATATCAGATTCAATCTTCAACGTGATAGCTGTCGGTTCTCCAGATAGCTGGCGTCTGTTTATGATGAAGGCTGACAGATCTTGCAATAGTCGTTGGTTGTTTACATGAAGATCTGGATTTCTGTACGATCTTCAATATGATAGATGGCAGCTATCCAGACAGATGGGGGCTGTTTTTGCTATATTCGACTTTCTTCGATTCTTCCTTCATGCATCCTCTAATTTCTAGCTTTTGGTCATTTTAGTTCCAAATTATCAACAAATTACATCTTGTCATCTTCAAACACTTATAAACCATTCCAAACACATAATACGTTAAATGTTCATGGAAACAGAGTATAATTTAGCTTAAATGGACGAGATGTCGCCTTAAATTGGTTTACAAAATAGGTGATATCATCATGAGAAGGTGGTAGCGGGATCCATTATCTCAGGCTTGAAGATGAACGTGAGCAAATCGTCCGTGTAGGGCATGGGTGCTTTTAGCGATGAGCTTGAGGCATGGGTTCATGATGTAGGTTGTTCCAAAGGTAAGTTCCCGTTTTGTTTTTTTGGTTTGCCGATGAGATGTAGTATGTGTTCACTTTCGAATTAGAAGGGGTCATGTGATAAATTTCATAGAAAATTTTCGGCTTGGAAAGGTAATTTATTGTCTATTGGTGGATGTTATATGCTTATAAGGGCCGTGCTAGGGAGTTTGGGTATTTATTTCCTTTCACTGTTTAAATGTCCGGAAACGATTTTACATGAACTTGAGAGGATTCGAAGCTCATTTTTTGGGGTTTAGCGGATGGCAATCGAAAGATGTCATGGGTAAGTTGGGATCAAACAATATCTTCATTAGCAAATGGGGGATTAGGGATCGGTAGTCTACGAGCATTTAACTTGGCCCTTGTGTTCAAATGGGTGTGGAGGGCTGCGATTGACAATAATGATTTACGGATCACAGTTATAAAATTGGTGCATGGTGACCAGGTGGGTTTAGATAATTCGAAGCTAGAAGGGAGTAGTTTTTGGGTTAAGATTATAGACACGTTTTAAAAGGCCAAAATATGCGCAAGAAAGTGGGAAGTGGCTGATCGATTCAATTTTGGAAAGATAATTGGCTTGGGGACGGGGTTGAAATTTAAATATCTACGTCTTGATCACCTAAAGTTTAATCTTGATTGATTGGTATTTGATAAAGTGGTTAATGGAGCGTGGTATTTGAATTGAAAAAGAGCTGATCTCTGCTCTAGAGTGTTGTCATTAATCGAGCAAATGGAAGCTTCCATCGAGATGTCGTTCATATTGGATAGGGAATATAAACAACATCATATTGCCTTCTTCGATTCAACCGACGAGGTGGGTCAACACTATGCCTCGAAAGGTAAACATTTTCATATGGAGATTAGCGTTAAATCGTTTGCCTACAAGATTAAATTTTCGCAAAAAGGTTTAGAGATCGAACACATCAATTGTGTGCTATGTGATTTGCGGGTCAAAAGTTTGGATCACATCATGTTCTCGTGCACCGTCGGCTTGGAGATATGGAGGAAGATTATAGTGTGAGTTGGAGTTCAAATGCCATTTTTTTCGCTTGGTTCGAATGGATAGCGTGGTACGGAGATTGACGTGCTTCGTTGGAGAAGAGTCGGCTATGCATCATCATCGCATGTCTTATGTGGCACATTTGGAGACTTCGTAACACCGTCGTTTTTCAACCTCGCCCGATGAAGAAGAACATTATTTTTGATTCTATATGTAATTTTTCTTTCAGTTGGTTAGTAGATGTTATATCCATTGTAAAGTTGTAAAGTTGGTTGTTGATCCTTAGTTGCTTGTTAACGCGTTAGTAATAAAAATTTTGATGTTCCAAAAAATAAAAGAAATCATCCTCAAAAAAATTCTACAAACGCATGAACAACAACGAAAAACAAAACCATACACTAAGGATCCACTTTTAACAACTTACCATTAACTTCTCGTCAAATATCTTTACTGTAGTGACTCGGACTTTTCCATGTTTATATATATTAATTGAGATTGATATTTACATGATTAAATGTTTCCAACATGTTAAGCAATCAAACTTGTTAAGACTTGATTAATTGAAATATGTTTCATATAGACAATTGACCACCCAAGTTGACCGGCGATTCACGAACGTTAAAACTTGTAAAAACGACATGACGATATATATATGGATATACATATGGTTAACATGAGATTATGATAAGTAAGTATCTCCATAAGTATATTAACAATGAGTTATATACATATAAACAAGACTACTAATTTATGGATTTCGAAACGAGACATATATGTAACGATTATCGTTGTAACGACATTTAAATGTATATATATCATATTAAGATATATTAATATATCATAATATCATGATAATATAATAATTTAACATCTCATTAGATATAATAAACAATGGGTTAACAACATTAATTGAGATCGTTAACTTAAAGGTTTCAAAACAACACTTACATGTAACGACTAACGATGACTTAACAACTCAGTTAAAATGTATATACATGTAGTGTATTTAGATGTATTAAAATACTTTTGGAAGACTTCAAGACATATATCAAAACACTCATACTTAACGAAAATGGTTACAGTTACTTTCCCATTCTTTTCTTTCATCAAGAATTCTAGTCGTATTCTTACCCGTATTATACACAGCTTCAAAACGTACTTACTTTGGGTATATACCAATAGGAACTAGCATGGGATTCCACTCTTGATTATGTCATGTATGACTAATCAATTTTAACTTCTACCATGAGCTAGTCAACTAACTAGAACTCCTTTTAACCCCACTCACCACTCACCAATTATCACTCATCATTCACTCCATTTCACTTCCAATTCTCTTTCTAATTCTCTCTCAACACACACACACTATTATGAACGTATTTTTCCAGTAGTTAATCATCATCTTCATCAAAAATCACTTCAAGAATCAAGATATAATCATCATAGGAAGAACACTTCAAGAACACTTCAAAAATCCCTTCAAGTTTACTAATTTACTTCCAAGCTTTCTAATCCATTCCAAGTAATCATCTAAGATCAAGAAACCTTTGTTATATACAGTAGGTTATCTTTCTTATTCAAGGTAATATTCATATTCAAACTTTGATTCAATTTCTATAACTATAAACTATCTTAATTCGAGTAAAAATCTTACTTGAACTTGTTTTTGTGTCATGATCCTACTTCAAGAACTTTCATGCCATCCAAGATCCTTTGAAGCTAAATCATTTCTTGTCACTTCCAGTAGGTTTACCTACTAAACTTGAGGTAGTAATGATGTTCATAACATCATTCGATTCATATATATAAAACTATCTTATTCGAAGGTTTAAACTCGTAATCACTAGAACATAGTTTAGTTAATTCTAAACTTGTTCGCAAACAAAAGTTAATCCTTCTAAATTGACTTTTAAAATTAACTAAACACATGTTCTATATCTATATGATATGCTAACTTAATGATTTAAAACCTGGAAACACGAAAAACACCGTAAAACCGGATTTACGCCGTCGTAGTAACACCGCGGGCTGTTTTGGGTTAGTTAATTAAAAACTATGATAAACTTTGATTTAAAAGTTGTTATTCTGAGAAAATGATTTTATTATGAACATGAAACTATATCCAAAAATTATGGTTAAACTCAAAGTGGAAGTATGTTTTCTAAAATGGTCATCTAGACGTCGTTTTTTCGACTGAAATGACTACCTTTACAAAAACGACTTGTAACTTATTTTTCCAACTATAAACCTATACTTTTTCTATTTAGATTCATAAAATAGAGTTCAATATGAAACCATAGCAATTTGATTCACTCAAAACGGATTTAAAATGAAGAAGTTATGGGTAAAACAAGATTGGATAATTTTTCTCATTTTAGCTACGTGAAAATTGGTAACAAATATATTCCAACCATAACTTAATCAACTTGTATTGTATATTATGTAATCTTGAGATACCATAGACACGTATACAATGTTTCGACCTATCATGTCGACACATCTATATATATTTCGGAACAACCATAGACACTCTATATGTGAATGTTGGAGTTAGCTATACAGGGTTGAGGTTGATTCCAAAATATGTATATTTTGAGTTGTGATCAATACTGAGATACGTATACACTGGGTCGTGGATTGATTCAAGATAATATTTATCGATTTATTTCTGTATATCTAACTGTGGACAACTAGTTGTAGGTTACTAACGAGGACAACTGACTTAATAAACTTAAAACATCAAAATATATTAAAAGTGTTGTAAATATATTTTGAACATACTTTGATATATATGTATATATTGTTATAGGTTCGTGAATCAACCAGTGGCCAAGTCTTACTTCCCGACGAAGAAAAAATCTGTGAAAGTGAGTTATAGTCCCACTTTTAAAATCTAATATTTTTGGGATGAGAATACATGCAGGTTTTATAAATAATTTACAAAATAGACACAAGTACGTGAAACTACATTCTATGGTTGAATTATCGAAATCGAATATGCCCCTTTTTATTAAGTCTGGTAATCTAAGAATTAGGGAACAGACACCCTAATTGACTCGAATCCTAAAGATAGATCTATTGGGCCTAACAAACCCCATCCAAAGTACCGGATGCTTTAGTACTTCGAAATTTATATCATATCCGAAGGGTGTCCCGGAATGATGGGGATATTCTTATATATGCATCTTGTTAATGTCGGTTACCAGGTGTTCACCATATGAATGATTTTTATCTCTATGTATGGGATGTGTATTGAAATATGAAATCTTGTGGTCTATTGTTACGATTTTATATATAGGTTAAACCTATAACTGATGTCGTAGGGGGTGTATACAAAATAGTATTATTTTTAGTGCGAAATACTATTAAATACGATACAATTTTACACAAGATATTTATTTATTTATAGAATGGATATACTTAAACCTTGCTACAACACTTATAGGCAGTGTTCCTAATCGTACAGTAGTGTAGTTTTTAGTAAGTCCGGTTCGTTCCACAGGGAAAATCTTTAAACAAAGCTTAACGCTATATTAGTTTACTTTTATAAAAATACAAATATATATATAAGTAATATTATTATTATAAAGGGGGGTTTTTACCGTTTAATGACCGGTTTGTCGATTTTAAAACTTTAGTCGCAGTTAAAACCAAATGTAAAATATTAAAAATAAATACAAGACTTAAATTAAGCATAAAGTAAATAACGATAATGAAATTGCGAATAATAAAAGTGCGATAAAATAAACTTGCGATAATTAAAAAGTACGATAATTAAAAGTGCAATTAAATACAATAATAATAAAAATGCGATATTTAGAAGTGCAATTAAATATAAAATAAAGGAAATTAAATATGAAATAAAAGAATTATGCTTATTTAAACTTCCGTAATCATGATGTTTGACGTGTTGATTTTAGTTTTATGCCCATGGGTTAATTGTCCTTTGTCCTGGATTATTTAATATGTCCGTCTGGTTTTTGTCCATAACAGTCCATCAGTCATAAATATAAAGTGCGAGTGTCCTCGTCAAATTATCCTTATACCCGAAGTTAAATATTCCAACTAATTGGGGATTCGAATTGTAACAAGGTTTTAATACTTTGTTTAATGAATACACCAGGTTATCAACTGCGTGTAAACCAAGGTTTTACTACTTTGTTAGCAATTACACCAATTACCCTTGAATGTAATTTCACCCCTGTTTTAATTATTCTAGTGGCTATTAATCCATTCCCGTGTCCGGTTAAATGAACGATTATTCGTACATATAAATACCCCGCCCATCGTGTCCGATCGAGTGTATATGGTAATTTATAAGGACGCCCAATTGTAAATCTTTATATTAACATTAACAAACTATCATTTAGTTAAACAAATATAAAGTCCATTAATAGCTCATAGTCTAATTTCCACAAGTGTCGTTCTTTTGTTCAAACCCCAATTATGGTACAAAGCCCAATTACCCAATTTTAGTAATTAGCCCAACATCATGATTACTTCGGATTAAATAAGCATAATAATAACTTAGCTACGAGACATTAATATAAAAAGGTTGAACATAACTTACAATGATTAAAAATAGCGTAGCGTTACACGGACAGAATTTCGACTTACACCCTTACAATATTCGCTAACATACCCTTATTATTAGAATTATAATTAAAATTAAAATTAAAATATAAATTATATATATATATTTTACGTATATATGAGAGAAGAGAGAAAGATGGATATTTTGGTTCACCAAACTGCGAATTTATAGGAGATGTGGCCTGACTTTTCATGCCATGCGATCGCATGGACTTTCTTCTTCCTGGCCATGCGATCGCATGGCCAGCTGGGAGAGCTCACATGTTGCTTGTTTCCTTGTGCCGACGTTTTATAAATAATATAATATATTAAATAATTATAAGAATTATTTAAATATTATATTATATTTATGTGCATAGTTGACTTGTAATTTTTAGTCCGTTGCGTCGAGCATTGAGAGTTGACTTCGGTCCCGGTTCCGGATTTTCGAACGTCCTTGCGTACAATTTTATATTTTGTACTTTGCGTTTTGAATCTTGTACTCTTGTAATTTCGAGACGTTTCTTATCAATAATTGGAACCTCTTTGATTGTCTTTTGTACTTTTGAGCTTTTTGGTCGTTTACGTCTTCAATTCGTCGAATCTGTCTTTTGTCTTCACCTTTTATTATTTAAACGAATATCACTTGTAAATAGAATAATTGCAACTAAAAGCTTGTCTTTCTTGAGGAATAATGCTATGAAATATATGTTCGTTTTTAGCATTATCAAATATTCCCACACTTGAGCGTTGCTTGTCCTCAAGCAATATCGTCTTGAAATACTAAAATCACTTCTTTATTCTTCACACTTTGTACATCAGTGATTTTTATACGGCGGTATAAACAATGATAGTAACGATAGAACCATGGTTAAAGGTGGGTGTGTCATCCATAGTTGCCTCGGGTTTAGGTCAACGACACATGCAATCAAATAGCCGATTTACTTTCGGTTTCCAAAGCAAAGTGCACATTTGAAAGGCGGTTTACAGTCCCACATGACTATGAAAATGTAGATCCTTTTATGAAAATATTTGATCTTTTGACAATTCAATCTAGCTTTTACCCTAGATAAGTTTTCCGGAATAACCCTTCACCGGTGTTTGCAAAATATTTTTGTGGTTTTGGTGGGTTTCAGATTTGAAAATTTTTAGCTCAAAACTTGCGGTTTTGTGTCACCCACTTGCTAACCTTGTATTTGGAAAGCAACACGTCCAGTTTACTTGTCCCGTATATTACCTTTCGATAAACTACCGTCCGGTTGTAAAGGAAAGCGTTGAACAAGCAACTGTTAAGGCAATGTTCCCTGACATGCTTTTAATTATGGTCTATAACGTGTCGGATGCAATTACTATCCTTGGTAGGAGCAATAGTAAAGCTCACCCTTATGATTTTTCGGTCTGGCACAAGGTCCTGTCTTTGACCACTATGCAACCACCGTTCTTACGGTTGACACCCGATTTGGTTCAGGTGACCTAATGAATTCCAGGTGAATTCCTAGGATTTTACGTTCAATGGTAATGAACGCATCGAAAATGGGTTTTCAGAAAACAAATCGGTTTTAATTTGATCAAAATATTTTCTCGTTCAAGCTCGAGTTTAGATATCATCGAATTCCATGAGTTTGTAATTCTCAATCTTTAAGGTCAATCTCTAAGATTGAGTAATATCAGTCTTAAAAGCTGATTTTTAATTTTTAAGGAGATTATCCTTTCTGGGGATCTGATTCATTAGTCTTGTCCAGCTAATTTGCATGGTGCCCCCCCCATTGTACGAGATAAATCCTTCTCATGGTTAGGATAAATCTGACCACTTGGCGACCCTGTTTAATGCTGAGGTCCGTGGATTTCCTGCTGATTTTAGTGATGACTTTTCTAGATTTTTCGTCAACCTACAGCTGGTCTGGACGACAACTTCTTGACCTAAATCAAGAAGCGCGTGTCTTTTTCGGAAGACTTTACTTCCTTTTAATGATGGAATTGATTCATCGTGTAGATCCATCTCTTCTTTTCTTTCATCGGGTAAAATGGTTTAGTTTAGTCCAAAGCAAAAGTATTTTCAGTTATTTGTTACAGATATATGTGACATATGTTTAAGATAACTTGGTAAATTTTCCCACACTTGGCTTTTATTTTCCTTTTTTATCGTCCTCTATTCCATTTTAAATGAATTTCAACATTTTGGTTTGTTTCTCAATTTATGTCCTTTCCGAGGTAACAATAATTTCGGTGTTAACACCTAGTTTTATCGTTCATAAATATGTATAAACATGATTTTGAGTTCATTTAATTGAAAATTTTGAAAAATTTTACTAGAATTGGGTAGTCAGTATATAAGACTAGGGCTGTTCTTTATTATCAGAGAGCACTAGATTCTAATACAACTACTACGTTACTAGTATTTTTAATGGTAACCAAGTGTATAAAGTAAAAATTTTTAAAATCCGAAAGAATTTAACCCCTTCCCACACTTAAGATCTTGCAATGCCCTCATTTACAAGAAATTAGTAACAATTTAAATTATTGAGGGTGATTTGTGTGAAAATGATTAAATTTTACCAAAGTTTCCAAATATATTGGCGTTTGTTTGCTGAATGATAAATGGTGCACATCATTTGTTCATTCCGTCTGTTGTGACATCACATTTATTTGTCATCTTGTCGTCAAAATTAGTAGCTTTTGCTGAACTTAATGCCAGTCTTTGAAAATGCGCTGTTTTACCCTGTTTTGAACAATCGACAATATACATACATACAAGTATAATCATGCATAGCAATTTGAAATGGGACTTAATATCCCACTTTCAAATTCTAAATATGAAATATTAGTACACAATAATAATAAAATAATAAAAATTACACAAATTTATCCAATAACATAAGTTTAAACATGAAAAAGTCAAAAGATAAAAACATAAAAATCATAAAAATAACCAATTGGAACTAAATCAGTCTGGATAGGGGTTCCAGTTCATCTCATCGGGTGGGTTCCATTGTTGGTTATAGGTGTTCTGATAGGCTTGTTCATAGTCATACCGGTTAAAGGGTGGTCGGATATCGGGGCTATGTGGCGGAAAATGAGCAGGTCTAGTAGGTACATAGTTATTTGGTACCTGATATGATAGCTGGCTCATGATTTGGTGCTGATGAACTAACCAGCTACCGTGTTGGTGTCGCCTATAATCCTCGTATACTCGCTCGGAGTTCCACTGCTCATACATACTATGTCTTGCCGCGTTCGTCATTGCTTCCTCATCTATACGAACGTGGACGTCAAGAATAGCATCTCGAAAGACATCCCTAATGTCTTCCGTCTCCTCCATTTCCTCGTCTGAGCCTCTCTCTACCTGAGGATGAGATCCCTCATAGGGTACTGCCTGGTTACGTCTACTTTTCAATACCTTAGCACCCACATAAACTTTCAATCCTAAGGGCTCAACCTGTTCTCTACAAATCTGTAATGGACCCCCTTGGTTCCTATCAACACCTAAATACTCTCCAATGAGAGTAACAAAAATACCTCCTCCTATTATACTCCCGTCCTGCATTCCCTCTACCATTTTAGATAAATAAAAAGCAACACAGTAAGGGATATTGACAAAGCTTCTAGGATCCCGAATACACTTTAGGTAGAATAAATCATATAAGGTAATTTTTTCTTTATTATGACCTCTTTGTGTAATCGAGTTGGCCAAAAATCTATGAATAATACGAAGCTCGGCTCTGTCAATATGTGTATAGGAGTGTCCTCCTGCTCGTGTAAAAACATCAAAATGTGACATACGCCTCCAAATGGCGTCAGCGTCAAAGTTACTATCTACCCGTTCACCATAATGAATCAAGTTTGTACAATCGGGTAATAGCAACTCACCAGGAGTATATATCTGTAAGGCCCTGGCCATGTCCAGCATGGACATTCTGTACATCCTACCGCCAAGGATAAACCTAAGAAATCTTCTATCATCTATTCTAACTATATTTGTATCAAGTGATACAGTACTCATCAACTCAACACACCATTCCTTATATACAGGTCTACGAATGGTGAAAAGACGTTCCCAATATGTAAAAGAAGAACTGCCATACCTTTGAACTAAAAGCTGTCTAACACGGTCAGCTAGATGGACCGTTTCCAAAGGGGCCCAATCAATTACCCTTGGCACCTCTACATTTTTTGTTACCAATTTGAATTTGTTCCTTTGATATGTCTCGTAATCTCTCCATCTTCTATCAAATCTCAGATTAAGATGTAGAGTGTGCTCAGGAATCGTTGGGAATTCTACTGGCGGCCTCATTGGGAATACTATGAATTCATCAACAAACTGTACCGGATCATAATAAGGTATGTGCTGATCAGGCTGGTGTTGTTCCTGTTGTGGTTCTTGTTCGTGTTGCATTTCTGGCTGTGGTTCTTGTGCTGGTCGTCTAGATGATGATGCTCCTGAACCTCCAGTATCGGCTCTCTGTAAAACACATTAAACACAAAAATTGTGCATCCAAATATGCATTAGTGTTAGCAAAATAACAACTTAAAACAATCACTATAACATGTTAAATCAAAATTAAACTTATACATATTTTCACAATTTTCACAATTCTACACTTTTCAAATAAGCCCATATGAAAATGTATACAAAATTCATAAGCATTTAAATCAAATAACATGTCAAAATATTCATTATTAATAATTAAACAAGTCTCAAATGGCAAATATATCAAATTAATCAAGTTCATGAATTTTGGACTAAAAAAGTCCACTTTAATCTCCAAAAATCATGTTTAGGATCATTGTTTGGATCATTTAACTATCTAAACATGTTACACTGCTCAATTTAGCAATAATTCATGACAAAAATCGGCCATAACCTGTTTATATCAAAAAGCCCCAAATTGCTCAAGAACACAAACCCTAGATTTCTAAAATTTTTGAAGTTTTTGGCTTCAAATCATGTTAAATAGCATCAATCTAGGTTATACATGCATAAAATACTAACAATTTATCACTAATTACACTAGAAATTAACAAAATTGCATTAGGTAAAAAATTGGTAATTATCACAAAAACTAGGAATTTATAGAGTTTAGGGGTGTAATTTTTACCAATTTGCTGAGGAATGAGAATCTAGGCATGATTAGAGCAAGAAAAATGACGAATTACGGTGGAAAAATGGCGAAAATTGGTGAATTTTTGGGTGAGTTTCGTGAATGTGTGTGTGTTGTGGTGAGGAAGGCAGAACAGGCTGCTGTATGTATCAGGTCTGGACTTCAGCTCCATGCGATCGCATGGAGTTGAAGTGTAAAACCCATGCGATCGCATGGGGGTCCGGGTACAGTGTTTTCAGGTTTTTTTTTTTTTTTTTTTTTTAAAAAACTTATACTTTATAAAACTTATAATTATTTAAATTTTAAAAATTTGGTTTCCTTTAGGAGCGAGGCGTTTCGGATCGTTGTCCTAGTCTGTCCCTCGACAAAATTTTAAAATTTGTCAAATCAAAGCACTGTTTTTAAAAGTAAGATTTTTGGGTTTTTTTTTAATGTTTTTGGCATACTTTAATTCAATAAGATTAAAAATAATGATAATAAAAGTTCTCGTCCCTCCCTCGGGTAAAGCAATTTCGGTTTAAAGACCTAGTCTTCAACTTACGACGAATTTTAAAAATCATATTTTTAACTTAATGAGATAAAGTAAATTTTTGTTTTTAAATTCACACAACTTAAATATAAAATTCAAAATTAATATTAAAAATTCACACCAAACTTAAAATTTGAAATGCATAAAATTAAAAATTCATATTTTAAAAATTAAAAATTCACACCAAACTTAATTTAAAAATTCAAATATTTACAATTTTAAAAATATTGTTTTTACAAAGTTTACAATATTAATTTAAGATTTAAATATTAATTTTAAAAACATGGTAAAAATAAAATTAAAAATCTTTTTGGCTTTTTATCCCACTTTAATCAATCAAATATTATCAAAAATATGCGCCCCTCTTTTCGGTAAAGTAATTTCAATTCCAAGTCCTAATTTAACTCATGACGAATTTTTGAAATATTTTGGGTTGATTGATTAAAGATATTTATACCTTAAGAATAAACGTTAAATTTCGCAGTGATGTAATAAATTTTTGAATGATATCAATAATTTCGGTCGCCAAACCTAATTTTATTCAATACCAATTTAATACTTTTTAGCGAACAAATTAGCGTTTATTATCAAAAGGTTAAAAATAAAAATAAAAATAAAAACTGTACATACATACCTGTGAAATAGATTTCTTAGTTATATGATCTATCCCATTCATAAGACAGTCGGTTTAATTGGTTTTCCATGGCTACATAGGCGTAACCTCGAGCATTCAGTGTCTTTTCTTCTAAACATATGAACGGTCCGTCTCTGCATAAAGTAACAAATTCGGTATTTGAATAGGTTTGATTATTTGAACATTTACCTCCATGTGACCATTTTCCGCATTTGTGACATCTTTCTAGGTGTCGTGCTCTTCTTTTCGCTGCGGATTTTGATTTTCCTTTACCAAATTGTAACTTATTATCTTCGCATCTGGATTCTTTTCTAACTCCGTCCATTCTTTCTCTGATTACTGATACTAATTTACTCGGGAGTATGTCATTATTACGTTTAGTGATCAAAGCGTGTAGCATTAGACCATGGTTTAGTTCACAGGCAGTCTTCATTTTGTAAAAACCTAAAAAATAAAAATTCAGAATGGGGGAAGAAGACTAGTTCTTTAGGGTCTGCTAGGGAAAGACCATTCGGGTTCCATTTTCGAGAACTACACGAAAACAGACAATCTAACTCTAACAGAAATACATATTATCCTTTAAAGACTTGATTCTCCCCACACTTAGTTAGCTGTGGTGTCGAAATTGTGATTAACTTCGTTGTCGACTTCCATCGGACCATGTATATAATGTTTAACTCTGTGACCATTAACTTTAAATTCAATCCCATGTGAATTTATTAATTCTATCGTTCCGTATGGGAAAACTCTTTTGACTATGAATGGTCCAGACCATCTTGATTTCAATTTTCCAGGAAATAGCTTGAATCGTGAATTGAAAAGAAGAACTCTGTCTCCTTCTTTAAATTCTTTTGAACTTCTGATTCTTTTATCATGCCATTTCTTCGTTCTTTCCTTATAGATTAACGAATTTTCGTATGCTTCATGTCTTAATTCTTCTAATTCGTTTAGTTGACTTAATCGTAGACGTCCGGCTTCATGTAAATCAAGATTACATGTTTTCAAAGCCCAAAATGCTTTGTGTTCAATTTCTACTGGAAGATGACATGCTTTTCCATAAACAAGTCTAAAAGGTGTGGTTCCAATTGGAGTTTTGTAGGCTGTTCTAAAAGCCCAGAGTGCATCCTCCAATTTAATGGACCATTCCTTCGGATTTGATCCTACGGTTTTCTCTAGAATACGTTTTAAAGCTCGGTTGGTATTTTCAACTTGTCCACTTGTTTGTGGATGATATGCGGTGGAGATTTTATGAGTTACTCCATATCTTTTAAGAACTTTCTCAAGTTGATTATTACAGAAATGAGTACCCCGATCACTTATTAAAGCTTTCGATGTTCCAAACCTTGCAAAAAGATGTTTTAAAAAGTTGACTACAACTCGTGCATCGTTAGTTGGGAGAGCTTGTGCTTCCGCCCATTTAGATACATAATCAATGGCTACGAGTATATATAGATTATTATGAGATTTTGGAAATGGACCCATAAAGTCAATACCCTAAATGTCAAATACTTCACATACTTGGATGACATTTTGTGGCATTTCATCACGTTGACTTATTTTTCCGGCCCTTTGACAAGCATCACAGGATTTGCAAAGAAGGTGTGCGTCTTTGTAAATAGTAGGCCAATAGAATCCAGCATCATAAACTTTTCTTGCTGTTAGTTGAGGCCCATAATGCCCTCCTGTTGGTCCTGTGTGACAATGGTTTAAAATTTTACTAGCTTCATCTCCAAATACACATCGGCGTATTATTCCATCGGGACAACTTTTAAACAGATGTGGATCTTCCCAGAAATAGTGTTTTATATCACTGAAGAATTTCTTTCGTCTTTGGTACGATAATCCTTTTTCAAGGAATCCACAAACTAAGTAGTTTGCATAATCTGCAAACCATGGGATTTCTTTATAATCTATCTTCAATAGATATTCATCAGGAAAGTTGTCTTGTATGGCCGATTCATTCAGAACTTCTAATTCGGGATTTTCAAGACGAGAAAGATGATCAGCGGCGAGATTTTCTGCTCCTCTTTTATCTCGGATTTCAATATCAAACTTTTGTAAGAGTAAGATCCAACGGATTAATCTTGGTTTAGCATCTTATTTCGAAAATAGGTATCTAAGAGCAGAATGGTCGGTATAGACCACCGTTTTTGCTAGAACGAGATATGATCGAAATTTGTCAAAAGCAAAGACAATAGCAAGGAGTTCTTTTTCAGTAGTTGTATAGTTCGTTTGTGCTCCTTGTAACGTCTTACTAGCATAATATATAGGTTGAAATCGTTTTTCAATCCTTTGTCCTAAAACGGCTCCCATTGCAAAATCACTTGCATCGCACATTAGTTCAAATGGTAGATTCCAAATTGGTGTTATCATGATCGGTGCATTAGTGAGTTTCTCTTTAAGAATATTAAAAGATTTGATACACTCATCTGAAAAGATGAATGGAGCATCCTTTTCTAGGAGTTTATTCATAGGAGTGGCAATTTTAGAAAAATCTTTTATGAAACGTCGGTAAAAACCGGCATGCCCTAGAAAACTCCTAACTCCTCTAACATTGGTGGGATGTGGAAGTTTAGCAATTACATCTACTTTAGCTCTATCCACTTCAATTCCTTCTTTTGAAATTTTATGTCCAAGAACGATGCCTTCTTTAACCATGAAATGGCATTTCTCCCAATTAAGTACTAGATTTGATTGTTCGCATCTAAGAAGCATTCGTTCCAGATTAACTAGACATGATTCAAATGTATCACCGAAGACTGAAAAGTCATCCATGAAAACTTCCATGCATTCTTCTATCATGTCATGAAAAATTGCCATCATACACCTTTGAAAGGTTGCAGGGGCGTTATAAAGTCCAAATGGCATGCGTTTGAAAGCAAAAGTACCATAAGGGCACGTGAATGTGGTTTTCTCTTGGTCCTCGGGTGCTATTGGAATTTGAAAATATCCGGAAAATCCATCTTGAAAACAATAGTAACTATTTCCGGCTAATCTTTCCAACATTTGATCTATGAAAGGTAAGGGAAAGTGATCTTTTCTGGTGGCGTCATTTAATTTTCTATAATCAATACACACACGCCATCCTGTTACAGTCCTAGTAGGAATAAGCTCATTTTTCTCATTTGTAATGACAGTCATGCCACCCTTCTTAGGCACGCATTGAACTGGGCTTACCCATGGACTA
Organism: Rutidosis leptorrhynchoides; assembly: GCF_046630445.1. Lineage (NCBI taxonomy): Eukaryota > Viridiplantae > Streptophyta > Magnoliopsida > Asterales > Asteraceae > Rutidosis > Rutidosis leptorrhynchoides. Next base: position 550,162,020 of record NC_092335.1, on the reverse strand, counting down.
TCAGAGATTGGATAAATTAAACCTGCATCTAGCAGTTTAATAATCTCTTTCTTAACTACATCTTGCATATTAGGATTTAGTCTTCGTTGGCGTTGCACATACGTTTTATGACCTTCTTCCATAAGGATTTTATGTGTGCAATACGAAGGACTTATTCCTTTAATATCATGAATCTTCCATGCAATGGCTGGTTTATGAGCTTTCAACACAGAAATGAGTTGTGATTTCTCATTTTCAGTAAGAGAAGATGATATTATTACAGGTAATTCAGATTCACCATGTAAATAAGCGTATTCCAAATGGTTTGGAAGTGGCTTTAACTCTAATTTCGGAGGTTCTTCTATCGATGATTTGTATCGATATCTGTCTTCTTCTTTTAGCATTTGAATTTCTTCTGTTGTTGGTTCATATCCATTAGCTATAAGTGTAGCTAACATTTCAGCTTCATCAATTGGTTCATTACCTTCTCCTAAAGAACATTCTCCTGTTCCTTGTAATTCTGGAAATTCTTCTAATAATTCTGCATGTGCATCTATAGTTTGAATATAATAACATGTATCATCTGCAGATTGCGGTTGTTGCATTGCTCTATCAACTGAAAAGGTAACACTCTCATCCTCTATACTTAGGGTCAATTTCTTACCGAACACGTCAATCATTGCTTTAGCCGTGTTTAAGAATGGTCTTCCTAATATGAGAGGAACTTGAGAATCTTCTTCCATGTCCAGAACAACAAAATCTACTGGAAATACTAAAGTACCAACTTTAACTAGCATGTTCTCCATTATCCCTCTAGGATATTTTATTGATCTATCGGCTAGTTGTATGCTTATTCTGGTTGGTTTCAATTCTCTAAGGTCTAGTTTAGTGTATAGTGAATACGGCATTAGATTTATACTAGCACCTAAGTCTGCTAATGCTTCTATTGAACTAAGACTACCCAGAAAACATGGAATTGTGAAACTTCCTGGATCAGATAGTTTTTCTGGTATCTTATTCAACAGCACTGCTGAACAATTAGCATTCATAGTAACAGCCGAGAGTTCTTCCATTTTCTTTCTATTTGAGATTAGATCTTTCAAGAATTTAGCATATCTAGGCATTCCTGAAATCACATCAATGAAAGGAAGATTTACATTTATCTGTTTAAACATATCCAAGAATTTGGATTGCTCGGCTTCAAGTTTTTCTTTCTTCATTTTACTTGGGTAAGGAAGTGGTGGTTGGTATGGTTTAACATAAGGTTTATCCTTAACTGTGTTATCTTCATTAACCTTCTCAACTACCGGTTCTTTTTCCTTATCTTGATCAGGTTGTGGTTCTTGTGGAGTAGGAATAGCTTTATCAGAAGTTACAGGTATTTCAGGTGGTTTAAGTGTTGTACCACTTCTTGTGGTAATGGCTTTAGCTGTTTCATTCCGGGGGTTAGCATTTGTATCACTAGGTAGACTTCCCGGTTTTCTTTCACCTATTAACCTTGCTAGGTTACTTACTTCTTGTTCCAGATTTTGAATAGAAGCTTGTTGATTTCTAAATGCTTGAGCATTTTGTTCATTGGTTTGTTTCTGAGATGTGAAAAATTGCGTTTGAGTTTCAACTAGCTTTGTCATCATATCTTCTAAATTCGGCTTTTTATCATCGGTTTGTTGTGGTGGTTTGTTTTGAAAATTAGGTCTTTGCTGATTGTAATTGTTATTAGATACTTGTTGATTGGTAGGACCTTGTTGGTTGTTGTATGGAATATTTCGGTTATAATTCTGGTTTTGATTGTAAATCGGTCTTGGCGGTTGATAATTATTCTGATAATTATTTCCAGGCCTTTGGTTTATGTATGAAATATTCTCTCTTTGTTCCATTGTTAATTCAATACTGAGACAATCTTTTGTCAAATGTGGTCCTCCACACTACTCACAACTAATTCGTATTGAGTGAATATCTTTAGTCATCTTTTCCATTCGTCTCTCCACAGCATCTATCTTTGCGGAAATGGAATCTAAGTCATGGCTAGAATCGGCTCTAGCTGCTTTAGATGATCTAACGATGTCTTTTTCTTGGTGCCACTCATGTGAGTGGGAAGCAGTGTTATCAATAATTTTGTAAGCATCAGTTTCGGTTTTCTTCATAATAGAACCACCAGCTGCTATATCTATGTCTTTCCTTGTAGTGATGTCGCATCCTTGGTAGAATATTTGTACTATTTGACAGGTGTCTAAACCATGTTGCGGACATCCTCTTAACAACTTTCCATATCTTGTCCACGCCTCATATAGAGTTTCATTTGGTTTCTGTGTAAACGTAACAATTTCTGCTTGAAGTCTTACGGCTTTAGATGCAGGAAAGAATTGTTTAAGAAATTTGTCAACTAAAACATCCCATGTATCGATCGCCCCTTCAGGTAACGATTCCAACCAATCTTTGGCTTCTCCCTTTAAAGTCCAGGGAAATAACATGAGATATATCTGTTCATCCTCTACTTCTCGAATTTTAAATAGTGTGCAGATCCTATTAAAGGTACGTAGATGTTCATTTGGATCTTCCTTCGGCGCACCACTAAATTGGCATTGATTAGTCACCATGTGTAGAATTTGTCCTTTGATTTCATAATCTGGCGCATTAATGTCTGGATGAGTAATTGCGTGACCTTGGCCAGTGCGTTTAGCTCTCATTCGGTCTTCCATACTTAAAGGTTCCAGATTCTCCATAATTGAATTTATTGAATCGGAATCACTAGAGGATTCTGATTTAATGGTTCGTTCCTCAACAATCTCTGTTTGAATAATTGGTGGCTCCGGAGGAAAGTTTAATGGTTCAGGATCTATGAACCGTTCCTGAATATTCTCCGGATTCTCAATTGTGAGGTTGGGTTCAAAAAATGGATTATCGGAAATTTGAACTGAAGTACTTGGTCTACTGGATGACGATTCTAAAGAAAAATCAACGGCGGTTATATTTGCTAAATGTCTTGATCTAGTTACAGGTGGTGAACGTCTTGCTCGGTGCATTCACTGAATATCCTATTAGTTTTAAAAAGGAAAGAAAAATTATAATAAGTTATCCAATTAATAGACTTTTCTGATTTTGCCCACGTTTCGAATAGCCAAAAGATGCAGCAGAGGGGCAGGATTCGTTTGGTCTCAATATAATTGAGGACGGTTTGGCTCCAATAACCCGGTCCACGTACAAATCCAACTATTACTACGAACCAGAAAATTTTGATGTCTATCAATTTAACCACTTAAAATAAATTTTCGTAATTTTAAGAAATTTAGATAAGAAGTAGAATAAAAATCTATGTCCTAAAACTAGAATAGCGAGAAATAAGAAAGAAAAAGAGTTCGTCGAAAAAAAAAAAATTGAAAGATAAAAAGTGACGGAAAAATAAAAGAAACTTATAAAAACTTAAAAGTACTTTGACTAACCTAACCTTATTACTACAACTAACTTAAAATTATAATCGCAAATTGAAATTACTAATTGGAATGATAATTGATACATAGTAAAAGGTGTCTAAAAATATTAAAGCTTACAGGAAAAACTGAATCCCAAATGGAAATAACTTAAAAAGAAACTAAAACTTAAAAAGGCGTCGCAAAATTCTAGAGTACCTAAATCTTAGTCTAAAGAAAAAGCACTTAAGGGATTTTACGGCAAAGCCTAAAAATCTAGAAGTAAAAATAATTATGGCAAAAACTATGAATTAAAACTAAATATGAGCTAAAAATACAAAAGTTACGCTAAAACGATTAAAAAGGGACAAAATATAAAAATATATAAAAAGTTGTAAAAGGTACAATTTTTATAAAAATATTATTTTTATATTATTTATTTTATAAAACTATTAATTTTATAATTTAATAAAAACTAAAATAAAACTAAATATAACAAATTAATAATAATAAAAACTAAACTAATAATAAAAAAAATAATACCCTAATTAGGGTTTTAATTATATAATAATAATAATAATTTCGTAATTATTGCAGCAGGAAGTCAAATCTGGCGTGTCAGATGGGCTCATGCGATCGCATGAGTCCTCAGTTGCCCAGCCATGCGATCGCATGGGCTAGGGTTTCGGGCCATAGAGTGGGCTGCTACAGTACAGGCCGAATTAATTATTATTATTATTTTTTTTTTGCTGTAAAATATAAAATATATTTATTAATTAATTAAAACTTATATTTTTACAAACTAAAAAAAATGAAAATAAAGAAACTTTATAAAATTTAAATATTTATCAAACTCCTAAAAATATTTATATTTTTGTTTTTCTTTTTATATTTTTGAATATTTAAAACGTATTTTTATAAAAACGAATTTTAATAAAAGTAAACTAAAAATCTTTTTTTTTTTTTTATATATAGCGTTGCGCTTCCGGTTTTTAAGACGATCCCCGGCAGCGGCGCCAAAAATACTTGATGTCGTAGGGGGTGTATACAAAATAGTATTATTTTTAGTGCGAAATACTATTAAATACGATACAATTTTACACAAGATATTTATTTATTTATAGAATGGATATACTTAAACCTTGCTATAATACTTATAGGCAGTGTTCCTAATCGTACAGTAGTGTAGTTTTTAGTAAGTCCGGTTCGTTCCACAGGGAAAATCTTTAAACAAAGCTTAACGCTATATTAGTTTACTTTTATAAAAATACAAATATATATATAAGTAATATTATTATTATAAAGGGGGGTTTTTACCGTTTAATGACCGGTTTGTCGATTTTAAAACTTTAGTCGCAGTTAAAACCAAATGTAAAATATTAAAAATAAATACAAGACTTAAATTAAGCATAAAGTAAATAACGATAATAAAATTGCGAATAATAAAAGTACGATAAAATAAACTTGCGATAATTAAAAAGTACGATAATTAAAAGTGCAATTAAATACAATAATAATAAAAATGCGATATTTAGAAGTGCAATTAAATATAAAATAAAGGAAATTAAATATGAAATAAAAGAATTATGCTTATTTAAACTTCCGTAATCATGATGTTTGACGTGTTGATTTTAGTTTTATGCCCATGGGTTAATTGTCCTTTGTCCTGGATTATTTAATATGTCCGTCTGGTTTTTGTCCATAACAGTCCATCAGTCATAAATATAAAGTGCGAGTGTCCTCGTCAAATTATCCTTATACCCGAAGTTAAATATTCCAACTAATTGGGGATTCGAATTGTAACAAGGTTTTAATACTTTGTTTAATGAATACACCAGGTTATCAACTGCGTGTAAACCAAGGTTTTACTACTTTGTTAGCAATTACACCAATTACCCTTGAATGTAATTTCACCCCTGTTTTAATTATTCTAGTGGCTATTAATCAATTCCCGTGTCCGGTTAAATGAACGATTATTCGTACATATAAATACCCCGCGCATCGTGTCCGATCGAGTGTATATGGTAATTTATAAGGACGCCCAATTGTAAATCTTTATATTAACATTAACAAACTATCATTTAGTTAAACAAATATAAAGTCCATTAATAGCTCATAGTCTAATTTCCACAAGTGTCGTTCTTTTGTTCAAACCCCAATTATGGTACAAAGCCCAATTACCCAATTTTAGTAATTAGCCCAACATCATGATTACTTCGGATTAAATAAGCATAATAATAACTTAGCTACGAGACATTAATATAAAAAGGTTGAACATAACTTACAATGATTAAAAATAGCGTAGCATTACACGGACAGAATTTCGACTTACACCCTTATAATATTCGCTAACATACCCTTATTATTAGAATTATAATTAAAATTAAAATTAAAATATAAATTATATATATATATTTTACGTATATATGAGAGAAGAGAGAAAGATGGATATTTTGGTTCACCAAACTGCGAATTTATAGGAGATGTGGCCTGACTTTTCATGTCATGCGATCGCATGGACTTTCTTCTTCCTGGCCATGCGATCGCATGGCCAGCTGGGAGAGCTCACATGTTGCTTGTTTCCTTGTGCCGACGTTTTATAAATAATATAATATATTAAATAATTATAAGAATTATTTAAATATTATATTATATTTATGTGCATAGTTGACTTGTAATTTTTAGTCCGTTGCGTCGAGCATTGAGAGTTGACTCCGGTCCCGGTTCCGAATTTTCGAACGTCCTTGCGTACAATTTTATATTTTGTACTTTGCGTTTTGAATCTTGTACTCTTGTAATTTCGAGACGTTTCTTATCAATAATTGGAACCTCTTGGATTGTCTTTTGTACTTTTGAGCTTTTTGGTCTTTTGCGTCTTCAATTCGTCGAATCTGTCTTTTGTCTTCACCTTTTATTATTTAAACGAATATCACTTGTAAATAGAATAATTGCAACTAAAAGCTTGTCTTTCTTGAGGAATAATGCTATGAAATATATGTTCGTTTTTAGCATTATCAATAACTCACCAACATTTTTGTTGACGTTTTAAGCATGTTTATTCTCAAGTGATTATTAAGAGCTTCCGCTATCGCATACTTAAATAAGGACGAGATTTGGAGTCCATGCTTGTATGATATTGTGTAAAAACTGCATTCAAGAAACTTATTTTGTTGTAACATATTTGTATTGTAAACCATTATGTAATGGTCGTGTGTAAACAGGATATTTTAGATTATCATTATTTGATAATCTACGTAAAGCTTTTTAAACCTTTATTGATGAAATAAAGGTTATGGTTTGTTTTAAAATGAATGCAGTCTTTGAAAAACGTCTCATATAGAGGTCAAAACCTCGCAACGAAATCAATTAATATGGAACGTTTTTAATCAATAAGAACGGGACATTTCAGTTGGTATCAGAGCGTTGGTCTTAGAGAACCAGAATTTTGCATTAGTGTGTCTTATCGAGTTTGTTAGGATGCATTAGTGAGTCTGGACTTCGACCGTGTTTACTTGAAAAATGATTGCTTAACAAATTTTGTTGGAAACTATATATTTTTAACATGTGAATATTATGTGATATATTAATCTCTTAACGCGTTTGATATTATGTGATAGATGTCTACCTCTAGAACAAGTCCCATTGACTCACCTAATAATAATGAAGAGTCAAATGTAAATTGGAATGATTCGTGGACTGATTCACAAGTTCCCGAAGAGGAACCGGAAGAAGAGTCGGAACCAGAAGAAGAATCGGAACCGGAAGAAGAATCGGAACCGGATGAAGAAATAGAACCGGTGGGGGAAATAATAAAACGGTTGAGTAAAAGAAAATCCTCAACCAACTGACCAAGGTTAATTATGGTCAATGGTGTTTTCGCTAAGGAAGCAAAATATTGGGAGGATTACCAATTCTCCGATGAATCGAATTCTGACGAGAATTCCGATGATGTTATAGAAATTACCCCAACTGAATTTAAAAAGGCAAAAGAAAATAATAAGGGAAAAGGCATAAAAATAGAGAAATCTAATTCCTACCCCGATGAACTTTATATGTATCGTCAACCCCCGAAGTCCTTAAGTTGTAACAATGACCCGGAAACCTCTAAACCACCAGGTTTTTCTAAACCAATGTGGAAAACGACGGCTCGTATTAGGGGAACATCATATATCCCTAGAAACTTGGCAAAACAAACCAAAACCGAAGAAGAAGAAACAAGCGAGTCGGAATAAGATAGTTGTATTCGTGTGGTGTAATATATGTAATATAGTGTGCTTATGCTTTATGATATATGTAAAAATTGCTTGTATTAATAAGTATTTTTTTTTATGAATCTAACTCTTGTCTATTTTACAGTATAAAAACACAAAATGGATAGACAACCCAATATTTTAAGAGACCTACCCGGAGACATGATTGATGAAATCTTGTCTAGAGTCGGTCAGAATTCTTCGGCACAACTATTTAAGGCGAGATCAGTTTGTAAGACATTCGAAGAACGTTCCAAGAATGCCTTGGTTTATAAAAGGCTTTCGTTCGAAAGATGGGGGATATCACATTGGGAAATCCATAAGTTACGATGTGTTTACTTTGACGCATATATTGCGGGGAACCCAAATGCTATTTTACGCAATGGGTTAAGAAATTATTTTGACTCAATATATCTGAATATTGGACTTCGTGATTTAGAAAAAGCGGCTAACATGCAACATAAAGAAGCATGTTATGCTTACGGATTAGTAATGTTCGCTTCTCACCAAAGTGAGAACAAGAACATCGGCCTACAACTATTAAACAAAACGTTCCCACAAGTGACGGAGTCGGTAATTGGGGTAAGAAATGAGGTTTTTAGATTGTTACGGGACTGTTGGACATTACGTAACCCTCGTCCCTTTGACGACGTTACAACACGCTGTCTTATCAACGGCCATAATGGTTATGTTCCACAAGACCAAGGATGGGAAGTAGTCCTAGTAAAACCAGAATGCATGACTTGTTTCTGGACGTATGAATTACGTGTCTTTATTGCCTTTGCTGAACGACTTGTGTACTAGCTAGAATTATCTTCACAACTATCTTGTATCAAAGTTATTGTGTGCTATATTTCATGCATTATGTAACATAAGCGGTATTGTAAGTTTGTAAAATATTGTATAAAAGTTTGAACGCGAAATATTATTATAATCAGTTTTTCATATAGAATTGTAGTAGTTGAATTGTATATTAGCTACTAAGTAAGAACTTAACGGGTAGGTACTACCCGAATTTAAACTTATAAAATGCTAATATGAAGAAATAGCTTTTATGAATGAGTTCATATTATGCTACGAAATACTATTAACTACTCTTAATATTCTGTATGATTAACTTGTTCCATTTGACTATTTTGAAGGAAATGGCACCGACTACTCGACACACCATGAATATGAATGAAGAGGAATTCCGTACTTTTCTAGCTTCAAAAATAGCCGCAGTACAGGCTGCGCTACATACCAACAATAACCTTGGATCAAGCAGTACAGGAAATCGTGTAGGATGCACCTACAAAGAATTCACTGCCTGCAAACCTTTGGAATTTGATGGAACCGAAGGACCGATCGGATTGAAACGGTGGACCGAGAAGGTCGAATCGGTGTTTGCCATAAGTAAGTGTACTGAAGAGGACAAAGTAAAGTACGCTACGCATACCTTCACAGGTTCTGCGTTAACATGGTGGAATACCTATCTAGAGCAAGTGGGACAAGACGATGCGTACGCACTACCGTGGTCAGCATTCAAGCACTTGATGAACGAGAAGTACCGTCCCAGAACCGAGGTCAATAAGCTCAAGACAGAACTTAGAGGGTTACGAACCCAAGGATTTGATATTACCACGTACGAAAGACGATTCACATAATTGTGCCTATTGTGTCCGGGAGCATTCGAAGATAAGGAAGAGAAGATCGACGCGTTTGTGAAAGGATTACCGGAAAGAATCCAAGAAGATATAAGTTCACACGAGCCCGCCTCTATACAACAGGCATGTAGAATGGCTCACAAACTAGTGAACCAGATTGAAGAAAGAATTAAAGAACAGACTACTGAAGAGGCCAATGTGAAGCAAGTCAAAAGAAAGTGGGAGGAAAACGGTGATAAGAATCACCAATACAACAACAACAGCAATTACAACAATAATCGCAACAATTATCCCAACAATCGCAACATCAATCGCAACTACAACAAACGGCCCAACAACAACAACAACAACAACAACAGCAACTACAACAATCATCCCAACAACAATAATAACCGCAACAACAACAACAATCAGAAGCAGCTATGCCAAAGGTGTGAAAAGTATCACTCAGGGTTCTGCACTAAATTTTGCAACAAGTGTAAAAGAAATGGTCATAGCGCGGTGAAGTGTGAGGTCTACGGACCAGGGGTTAATAGAACGAAAGGAACAAATGGTGTCGGAACGAGTAATGGCGGAGCAAGTAGTGTCGGAGCAAGTTATGCCAATGTAGTTTGTTATAAATGTGGAAAACTGGGCCACATTATTAGAAATTGCCCGAACCAGGAGAACACGAATGGACAAGGCCGCGGAAGAGTTTTCAATATTAATGCGGCAGAGGCACAAGAAGACCCGGAGCTTGTTACGGGTACGTTTCTTATTGACAATAAATCTGCTTACGTTTTATTTGATTCGGGTGCGGATAGAAGCTATATGAGTAGAGATTTTTGTGCTAAATTAAATTGTCCATTGACGCCTTTGGATAGTAAATTTTTACTCGAATTAGCAAATGGTAAATTAATTTCAGCAGATAATATATGTCGGAATCGAGAAATTAAACTGGTTAGTGAAACATTTAAGATTGATTTGATACCAGTAGAGTTAGGGAGTTTTGATGTGATAATCGGTATGGACTGGTTGAAAGAAGTGAAAGCAGAGATCGTTTGTTACAAAAATACAATTTGCATTATACGAGAAAAAGGAAAACCCTTAATGGTGTACGGAGAAAAGGGCAACACGAAGCTACATCTTATTAGTAATTTGAAGGCACAAAAACTAATAAGAAAAGGTTGCTATGCTGTTCTAGCACACGTCGAAAAAGTACAAACTGAAGAAAAGAGCATCAATGATGCTCCCATTGCAAAAGAATTTCCTGATGTATTTCCGAAAGAATTACCGGGATTACCCCCACATCGATCCGTTGAATTTCAAATAGATCTTGTACCAGGAGCTGCACCAATAGCTCGTACTCCTTACAGACTCGCACCCAGCGAGATGAAAGAACTGCAAAGCCAATTACAAGAACTTTTAGAGCGTGGTTTCATTCGACCAAGCACATCACCGTGGGGAGCTCCTGTTTTGTTTGTCAAGAAGAAAGATGGTACATTCAGGTTGTGTATCGACTACCGAGAGTTGAACAAACTTACCATCAAGAACCGCTACCCACTACCGAGAATCGACGACTTATTTGATCAACTACAAGGCTCGTCTGTTTATTCAAAGATTGACTTACGTTCCGGGTATCATCAAATGCGGGTGAAAGAAGATGATATTCCAAAGACTGCTTTCAGAACACGTTACGGTCATTACGAGTTTATGGTCATGCCATTTGGTTTAACTAATGCACCAGCTGTGTTCATGGACCTTATGAACCGAGTGTGTGGACCATACCTTGACAAGTTTGTCATTGTTTTCATTGATGACATACTTATTTACTCAAAGAATGACCAAGAACACGGTGAACATTTGAGAAAGGTGTTAGAAGTATTGAGGAAGGAAGAATTGTACGCAAAGTTTTCAAAGTGTGCATTTTGGTTGGAAGAAGTTCAATTCCTCGGTCACATAGTGAACAAAGAAGGTATTAAGGTGGATCCGGCAAAGATAGAAACTGTTGAAAAGTAGGAAACCCCGAAAACTCCGAAACACATACGCCAGTTTTTAGGACTAGCTGGTTACTACAGAAGGTTCATCCAAGACTTTTCCAGAATAGCAAAACCCTTGACTGCATTAACGCATAAAGGGAAGAAATTTGAATGGAAGGATGAACAAGAGAAAGCGTTTCAGTTATTGAAGAAAAAGCTAACTACGGCACCTATATTGTCATTGCCTGAAGGGAATGATGATTTTGTGATTTATTGTGACGCATCAAAGCAAGGTCTCGGTTGTGTATTAATGCAACGAACGAAGGTGATTGCTTATGCGTATAGACAATTGAAGATTCACGAGCAAAATTATACGACGCATGATTTGGAATTAGGCGCGGTTGTTTTTGCATTAAAGACTTGGAGGCACTACTTATATGGGGTCAAAAGTATTATATATACCGACCATAAAAGTCTTCAACACATATTTAATCAGAAACAACTGAATATGAGGCAGCGTAGGTGGATTGAATTATTGAATGATTACGACTTTGAGATTCGTTACCACCCGGGGAAGGCAAATGTGGTAGCCGATGCCTTGAGCAGAAAGGACAGAGAACCCATTCGAGTAAAATCTATGAATATAATGATTCATAATAACCTTACTACTCAAATAAAGGAGGAGCAACAAGGAGTTTTAAAAGAAGGAAATTTAAAGGATGAAATACCCAAAGGATCGGAGCAGCATCTTAATATTCGGGAAGACGGAACCCGGTATAGGGCTGAAAGGATTTGGGTACCAAAATTTGGAGATATGAGAGAAATGGTACTTAGAGAAGCTCATAAAACCAGATACTCAATACATCCTGGAACGGGGAAGATGTACAAGGATCTCAAGAAATATTTTTGGTGGCCGGGTATGAAAGCCGATGTTGCTAATATGTAGGAGAATGTTTGATATGTTCTAAGGTCAAAGCTGAGCATCAGAAACCATCAGGTCTACTTCAACAACCCGAAATTCCAGAATGGAAATGGAAAAACATTACCATGGATTTCATCACTAAATTGCCAAGGACTGCAAGTGGTTTTGATACTATTTGGGTAATAGTTGATCGTCTCACCAAATCAGCACACTTCCTGCCAATAAGAGAAGATGACAAGATGGAGAAGTTAGCACGACTGTATTTGAAGGAAGTCGTCTCCAGACATGGAATACCAATCTTTATTATCTCTGATAGGGATGGCAGATTTATTTCAAGATTCTGGCAGACATTACAGCAAGCATTAGGAACTCGTCTAGACATGAGTACTGCCTATCATCCACAAACTAATGGGCAGAGCGAAAGGACGATACAAATGCTTGAAGACATGCTACGAGCATGTGTTATTGATTTCGGAAACAGTTGGGATCGACATCTACCATTAGCAGAATTTTCCTACAACAACAGCTACCATTCAAGCATTGAGATGGCGCCGTTCGAAGCACTTTATGGTAGAAAGTGCAGGTCTCTGATTTGTTGGAGTGAAGTGGGGGATAGACAGATTACGGGTCCGGAGATTATACAAGAAACTACCGAGAAGATCATCCAAATTCAACAACGGTTGAAAACCGCCCAAAGTCGACAAAAGAGCTACGCTGACATTAAAAGAAAAGATATAGAATTTGAAATTGGAGAGATGGTCATGCTTAAAGTTGCACCTTGGAAAGGCGTTGTTCGATTTGGTAAACGAGGGAAATTAAATCCAAGGTATATTGGACCATTCAAGATTATTGATCGTGTCGGACCAGTAGCTTACCGACTTGAGTTACCTCAACAACTCGCGGCTGTACATAACACTTTCCACGTCTTGAATTTGAAGAAATGTTTTGCTAAAGAAGATCTCACTATTCCGTTAGATGAAATCCAAATCAACGAAAAACTTCAATTCATCGAAGAACCCGTCGAAATAATGGATCGTGAGGTTAAAAGACTTAAGCAAAACAAGATACCAATTGTTAAGGTTCGATGGAATGCTCGTAGAGGACCCGAGTTCACCTGGGAGCGTGAAGATCAGATGAAGAAGAAATACCCGCATCTATTTCCAGAAGATTCGTCAACACCTTCAACAGCTTAAAATTTCGGGACGAAATTTATTTAACGGGTAGGTACTGTAGTGATCCGGACTTTTCCATGTTTATATATATTAATTGAGATTGATATTTACATGATTAAATGTTTCCAACATGTTAAGCAATCAAACTTGTTAAGACTTGATTAATTGAAATATGTTTCATATAGACAATTGACCACCCAAGTTGACCGGCGATTCACGAACGTTAAAACTTGTAAAAACGACATGACGATATATATATATGGATATACATATGGTTAACATGAGATTATGATAATTAAGTATCTCCATAAGTATATTAACAATGAGTTATATACATATAAACAAGACTACTAACTTATGGATTTTGAAACGAGACATATATGTAACGATTATCATTGTAACGACATTTAAATGTATATATATATATCATATTAAGATATATTAATATATCATAATATCATGATAATATAATAATTTAACATATCATTAGATATAATAAACAATGGGTTAACAACATTAATTGAGATCGTTAACTTAAAGGTTTCAAAACAACACTTACATGTAACGACTAACGATGACTTAACGACTCAGTTAAAATGTATATACATGTAGTGTATTTAGATGTATTAAAATACTTTTGGAAGACTTCAAGACATATATCAAAACACTCATACTTAACGAAAATGGTTACAGTTACTTTCCCATTCTTTTCTTTCATCAAGAATTCTAGTCGTATTCTTACCCGTATTATACACAGCTTCAAAACGTACTTACTATGGGTATATACCAATAGGAACTAGCATGGGATTCCACTCTTGATTATGTCATGTATGACTAATCAATTTTAACTTCTACCATGAGCTAGTCAACTAACTAGAACTCCTTTTAACCCCACTCACCACTCACCAATTATCACTCATCATTCACTCCATTTCACTTCCAATTCTCTTTCTAATTCTCTCTCAACACACACACACTATTATGAACATATTTTTCCAGTAGTTAATCATCATCTTCATCAAAAATCACTTCAAGAATCAAGCTATAATCATCATAGGAAGAACACTTCAAGAACACTTCAAAAATCCCTTCAAGTTTACTAATTTACTTCCAAGCTTTCTAATCCATTCCAAGTAATCATCTAATATCAAGAAACCTTTGTTATATACAGTAGGTTATCTTTCTTATTCAAGGTAATATTCATATTCAAACTTTGATTCAATTTCTATAACTATAAACTATCTTAATTCGAGTAAAAATCTTACTTGAACTTGTTTTTGTGTCATGATCCTACTTCAAGAACTTTCAAGCCATCCAAGATCCTTTGAAGCTAGATCATTTCTTGTCACTTCCAGTAGGTTTACCTACTAAACTTGAGGTAGCAATGATGTTCATAACATCATTCGATTCATATATATAAAACTATCTTATTCGAAGGTTTAAACTCGTAATCACTAGAACATAGTTTAGTTAATTCTAAACTTGTTCGCAAACAAAAGTTAATCCTTCTAAATTGACTTTTAAAATTAACTAAACACATGTTCTATATCTATATGATATGCTAACTTAATGATTTAAAACCTGGAAACACGAAAAACACCGTAAAACCGGATTTACGCCGTCGTAGTAACACCGCGGGCTGTTTTGGGTTAGTTAATTAAAAACTATGATAAACTTTGATTTAAAAGTTGTTATTCTGAGAAAATGATTTTATTATGAACATGAAACTATATCCAAAAATTATGGTTAAACTCAAAGTGGAAGTATGTTTTCTAAAATGGTCATCTAGACGTCGTTTTTTCGACTGAAATGACTACCTTTACAAAAACGACTTGTAACTTATTTTTCCGACTATAAACCTATACTTTTTCTGTTTAGATTCATAAAATAGAGTTCAATATGAAACCATAGCAATTTGATTCACTCAAAACGGATTTAAAATGAAGAAGTTATGGGTAAAACAAGATTGGATAATTTTTCTCATTTTAGCTACGTGAAAATTGGTAACAAATATATTCCAACCATAACTTAATCAACTTGTATTGTATATTATGTAATCTTGAGATACCATAGACACGTATACAATGTTTCGACCTATCATGTCGACACATCTATATATATTTCGGAACAACCATAGACACTCTATATGTGAATGTTGGAGTTAGCTATACAGGGTTGAGGTTGATTCCAAAATATGTATAGTTTGAGTTGTGATCAATACTGAGATACGTATATACTGGGTTGTGGATTGATTCAAGATAATATTTATCGATTTATTTCTGTATATCTAACTGTGGATAACTAGTTGTAGGTTACTAACGAGGACAGCTGACTTAATAAACTTAAAACATCAAAATATATTAAAAGTGTTGTAAATATATTTTGAACATACTTTGATATATATGTATATATTGTTATAGGTTCGTGAATCAACCAGTGGCTAAGTCTTACTTCCCGACGAAGTAAAAATCTGTGAAAGTGAGTTATAGTCCCACTTTTAAAATCTAATATTTTTGGGATGAGAATACATGCAGATTTTATAAATGATTTACAAAATAGACACAAGTACGTGAAACTACATTCTATGGTTGAATTATCGAAATCGAATATGCCCCTTTTTATTAAGTCTGGTAATCTAAGAATTAGGGAACAGACACCCTAATTGACGCGAATCCTAAAGATAGATCTATTGGGCCTAACAAACTCCATCCAAAGTACCGGATGCTTTAGTACTTCGAAATTTATATCATATCCGAAGGGTGTCCCGGAATGATGGGGATATTCTTATATATGCATCTTGTTAATGTCGGTTACCAGGTGTTCACCATATGAATGATTTTTATCTCTATGTATGGGATGTGTATTGAAATATGAAATCTTGTGGTCTATTGTTACGATTTGATATATATAGGTTAAACCTATAACTCACCAACATTTTTGTTGACATTTAAAGCATGTTTATTCTCAGGTGAATACTAAGAGCTTCCGCTGTTGCATACTTAAATAAGGACGAGATTTGGAGTCCATGCTTGTATGATATTGTGTAAAAACTGCATTCAAGAAACTTATTTTGTTGTAACATATTTGTATTGTAAACCATTATGTAATGGTCGTGTGTAAACAGGATATTTTAGATTATCATTATTTGATAATCTACGTAAAGCTTTTTAAACCTTTATTGATGAAATAAAGGTTATGGTTTGTTTTAAAATGAATGCAGTCTTTGAAAAACGTCTCATATAGAGGTCAAAACCTCGCAACGAAATCAATTAATATGGAACGTTTTTAATCAATAAGAACGGGACATTTCATTTACTGGAACAGTTTTCGATCTTAAAGGAGAGAACATTCGACGAACCATCGCCAACCACCCTTGATGTCCCAATCTTGCTAACATCTTAATTGACAAAAAACAAATTTTAAATAGCATCGCCATAATCCAAATCGTCGTCGTAGTCTTTTAACTTTAAAGAACCCGATGCGGAATCCTCAACCTTCTTTCTTGAAGCCTTAATTTAGACTCCAAGTTGAACTTTCAAAACGTGCCTATTCAAAACGTACCACGATATGCAAAAACCTTCGCATGATGGCACAACACAATCGTAATACAATCTTACTCTCCGTCCAAGTAAAATCTGTAAAACCCTCTCTTTGTTCTTTTCCTCTTTTCAATCAACTGATAAAAATATCAACCATCTTCATCTTCTTCTTTGTCTTCAAAACATCTAATCTTTCAACAAAAGTGCCTGTAGACGGTGGGATCCCTCTTATCAACGATCAACACATCACTCACTTGGGCCGGTGCAGGCCCAGTTTTGGCTGTTATTCTTGATCTAAGTTATATCTGTAACGCTAAACTGGCTTAGCTAAGTACAAACATTCACGATGTTTGTTTCTAATTGTTGATTATTATTGAATTATTCTGGAAGCAATAACAAATACACGGTAGAGATGTTTATTGACACATAATGCTTTTGAGGATTTTGAAACATAAGTACGAAAATGACATAGATACTTATAAAATCAATTATCATAATCTTGAAGACAGATCAACGACGAATCTTGCATACAGTTTTCAGCTCATCTGGTGCCGAGTCACCAGCAAACCCATTGTCAACCCACGCCGAATACCCTCCGCCCATGTTCTTAACATTCTTGTAGCCATATATCCACATAACCATTAACCAATTAATACCATCACTATACACATTATTTTATCTGTATGACCGATTTTAGAAGTGTAGTAACAATGTTAAAAACAAAATACTCCGTAATACTCCCATGGTCGCAATTCTATTTTCTCCAAACAATAATGACAGAGTTCAGGAAATATCAATTTACCTTTGGAGAAACTCGATAACCCGACAGTTAATAAATAAATGGGACTTGACGGGTATGGGTCCGGATTTGGGACAGAGTTTTTTAATTACTTTTACATATCTTTTTAAGTTACATGCAAATATTACACTTAACCTTTTTATTTTTATCTATATGAAATTATACAATTAATTTGCAACATGAATACTTGGGAATAGATGTGAGATGGAGGGAGTATCAAGGTTATATTAGATAATTTTATAAAAGAGGGAAAATAATGAAGACATACTGCAGTAAGAAGGTCTACAGGCTTTAAGCGATCTTCCTCCAGAGTTGCAAGCCTTTACACAGCACAAATTCAGAATCCGGAATGTATTAATGAGAGTACATTTTAATCAATTAATTAATGAATAATTATAATTAATAATAATAATAATAATAATAATAATAATAATAATAATAATAATAATAATAATAATAATAATAATAATAATAATAATAATAATAATAATATATATATATATAACAACAACAATAATAACAATAACAATAACAATAATAATAATAATAATCTCTAACTCACATAAAGCGTGACAATAAATCTGACATGTCAGGCTGCTATTAACCCCACCTACATACCTCCACTTGGATAGTCTAATATTTTTCCCTTTTTTATTTCAATTTTTTCTGACAAAGAACCAGATAAAGCCACGTGTAACCCTCAACACCCTAAAAACCAAAAAACTTATACTCCGTATCGGTTAAAAATAATTCAAAGCACGTCCATCGCCTTCAATGTCTGTTCATCTCTCTTCAACAAAAAAAACACCACGTCCATCGCCTATGGTTTAGTACGCCGCCGGAAAAAAATATTGACAACACTGCAGTATTAATCTCTATTTTTTTTTCGAACAGAAAGGTACTACTTTTGTATAAATTCGTAAACACAAATTCGTGCGAAGGATTACCAGTACAGAAATCAAATCAGGTATGCCGTCATTTTTTCACTGTGATTAATTGCATCTGGTATTCAAAAACCCTAATTTATTTATAGATCTGGAACAATAAAAAAACCCTAATTAACAGCGATTTATTTTTTGCAGCGATTTATTTTTTGCAGCGATTTAGTTTTTGCAGCTTTGTCTACAGCGATCTAAATCCGTATGAGTTCCGCTACTGCCGCTGCACGATCTTCGCTTGCAGTTAATAGACCAATTTTGAAGTAACGAGGGTTATCAATCGAAATCTAAATCAGTATTTAAGTAAAACGATTTCTTTACAAGGTTATCAACCAGTCGTTCAATTTCGACATGTATTTGGTAACCTGCAAATCAACCATCTCCTATTGCTACAATGTTGCTGTCATTTTGTTTTTCATTATCAAAACAGGTATGATTTTATTGTTTATTCGGTATTATTAGTTTTTCATGTTGTTATAATCGTTATCATGGTTTTTTACTTTTTAAGTTGATGTTATTGTTTACCGTAGCAGGTGAATCTGGATTTTATTTTGTTCATCAGTGTTTGGTAAGTATGTTTCATTGTTTCCGTTTAAATAACATTAGCTTTTATCATGTGTTCTTTGTTTTTTTTTATGAAAAGTAGTTATTTTATTCGTTTTACTTCACATACCAATTTGTAGTAAGTTTGTTTAACTTACTTTAAATGTATTTCTTCAGTTTAAGTAACACTCCGTATCATGTTTTATCCTCTGCTTTTTGTTATCCATGAAAACTTATTATGGTATGCATCTGTTCGGCACTATTTACAAAACAGCTTTTTATTGACTTATATTGTTACATAATCATCTCAGTTTAGTTACCATCATTCTATTAGGCTAATTAGTTTAGATAGTATCAGCTTTTATTATAAATTATTCGAATTTCATGACAAGTTATTATGGTATGCAAGTGTCTAAGAGTAATCACAAGACGAGTTTTTGTTTACTTAGGTTGCTATAAGATTATTTGAGTTCAGTTGGCTGTTGGCGTCATTCTACTTGGCTATCAGAGCAATATATAAATTGTAAAAAAAATTATTACGCCGCCGGAAAAAAAATATCGACAACACTGCAGTATTAATCTCTATTTTTTTCGAACAGAAAGGTACTACTTTTGTATAAATTCGTAAACACAAATTCGTGCTAAGGATTACCAGTACAGAAATCAAATCAGGTATGCCGTCATTTTTTCACTGTGATTAATTGCATCTGGTATTCAAAAACCCTAATTTATTTATAGATCTGGAACAATAAAAAAACCCTAATTAACAGCGATTTATTTTTTGCAGCGATTTAGTTTTTGCAGCTTTGTCTACAGAGATCTAAATCCGTATGAGTTCTGCTACTGCCGCTGCACGATCTTCGCTTGCAGTTAATCGACCAATTTTGAAGTAACGAGGGTTATCAATCGAAATCTAAATCAGTATTTAAGTAAAACGATTTCTTTACAAGGTTATCAACCAGTCGTTCAATTTCGACATGTATTTGGTAACCTGCAAATCAACCATCTCCTATTGCTACAATGTTGCTGTCATTTTGTTTTTCATTATCAAAACAGGTATGATTTTATTGTTTATTCGGTATTATTAGTTTTTCATGTTGTTATAATCGTTATCATGGTTTTTTACTTTTTAAGTTGATGTTATTGTTTACCGTAGCAGGTGAATCTGGATTTTACTTTGTTCATCAGTGTTTGGTAAGTATGTTTCATTGTTTCCGTTTAAATAACATTAGCTTTTATCATGTGTTCTTTTTTTATTTATGAAAAGTAGTTATTTTATTCGTTTTACTTCACATACCAATTTGTAGTAAGTTTGTTTAACTTACTTTAAATGTATTTCTTCAGTTTAAGTAACACTCCGTATCATGTTTTATCCTCTGCTTTTTGTTATCCATGAAAACTTATTATGGTATGCATCTGTTCAGCACTATTTACAAAACGGCTTTTTATTGACTTATATTGTTACATAATCATCTCAGTTTAGTTACCATCATTCTATTAGGCTAATTAGTTTAGATAGTATCAGCTTTTATTATAAATTATTCGAATTTCATGACAAGTTATTATGGTATGCAAGTGTCTAAGAGTAATCACAAGACGAGTTTTTGTTTACTTAGGTTGCTATAAGATTATTTGAGTTCAGTTGGCTGTTGGCGTCATTCTACTTGGCTATCAGAGCAATATATAAATTGTAAAAAAAATTATTACTTATTTCAGATGCACATGGGGTCAGTGTGATAATTACTAACTGTTGGGACAATAAAAGTGCATCGTGGC
Source organism: Rutidosis leptorrhynchoides (assembly GCF_046630445.1). Lineage (NCBI taxonomy): Eukaryota > Viridiplantae > Streptophyta > Magnoliopsida > Asterales > Asteraceae > Rutidosis > Rutidosis leptorrhynchoides. Next base: position 550,141,091 of record NC_092335.1, on the reverse strand, counting down.
CTGTAATTTTGGCTTAAGGTTTAGTTACTATTGTTTGTTGTCATTAATGGCTTTGAATTATGTGAGTGAATCGGTTTACCCTTTTCAACTCGGTTGTTTACATTTGCTTTCGAATTATGTGTTCATTGTTGGTGTGGTGTGTTTGAAAAGGAAGAAGCAATTGTATATAATCTGTTGTCCTAACTTTGACCCAAAGGTATGTTGAATTGATTTGGTAGCAAATAGACACATTTGTTTCATTAGACACATAAAGTAGGTGGTACTAATTTAAGATTTGTACAATGAATTTTTAACTATAAAGCTTTCTTGAAGTTTTGATTTATGGACCTTTTATTTGAATGACTTATAGGTGAACTTTTGGGACAATAATTGTGCATCATGGCCTGTATCAAACACATTTTTTACTATGGATTACCAAGTATTAATGTTGCTAATCGGTGACTTTTGCTTACTTATTCGCCGAACGATTGAACACCAACGCAAAAGGCGCACTATTCAACGAACCAGGTAATAAAGTACCCACATTGTTAAAGTTAAGTGTTGTTATTATAATTGCTATAATAATAAAGCTCCAACGCCTAATTATGTCCACTGCGAGTGTTGAAAATGGTATAAAATGAAACTTAGGTAGTTTGACCCGTTTGATTATCGATAATATGAAGACGGGTCAAAATAATAGTTTGAAAATATAAATATATTTACAACTGCTTTGAGGAAAAAAGAAGTAGTCGTCTGTATGTTATACAGTTAAATGGGTTTCATCGTCCATTTTGAGCATTTGACCCATTTTGGTTAAATGGTGTCAAATTGAGCATTTGTTTACTTGAATACGTCCATTATGATTTATTAAATAAATAAATACGCAAGTTATCATGTTATTAAAGTAAGTTTTGGGCATAATTTGCTTAACGTGTAACTTTTGACCCATTGGTGTATAAGTGTGCATTTTGACCTGCTTGATAAATGGAGGAAATAGTTGTGTTCATACTGAATTGTAATATCAGTTACAATTCTTATGTTTGTTCACACTAGCAATAGGAAACATATCTCAAACTCCCATAAAACCAATTTAATAATCATTCATTCGCTTAACACATTTACTATTGTAACAACCATCAATGAACCAGAACCATCCAAGAAGAAGGACTGAGCAGGTCCACGCTGCAACATCTTTTTGTTGACCGCAACATAGCATATAAAAAACAATTCTCTTTTTATGTATTTTATGTAATTAGCTGGCTAAACTAAGTAGATGCACTTTTGTATGCAAATGTGTCAAAGTTGGTATGATCATGTTCACTTGGGATGATATATCTACTACTATATTACTGGTTTGGATTGAAAATGAATTCGTACTGGTGCTTTTGGGTCAAATCTACCACCCCAAATGGAATTTGGGTGATGATTGTTACCGTGTACTTACACTGGGTCAAGAATGGTGCTGGATTACAATTGTGGGTTATTATTGCAGGTTAACACGGATCACGGATCAAATGACTGGGTAGTCCGAGTATAAGAGGCATCGGGGATAGCAAATTTCAAACCTAACCACGTGTTCTATTTCACTGAAGGTATTGGTCAAACAACAATACCTCGGCTAATGACTAACCGGTCTAACAACAATAAACATTGCATCAAAATTTTTATACATGGAGATTAGTCTATTATGGAGTAACTATAAACATTGCATAAAAATACGGTCTTTATTCAGTGTTTGTTATGCGTCTCTTAATTGATAGTTTGTTTGATTAAGAGTCGCCGTGCAACGCACGGGCTCTTAAAGGCTAGTTAGTTATATAGTACTAGGAGAAATACCAAAATGAGTAAATCCTCCTTGTCACAAAGAGATAAAACTTGAGCCATGAATTCAGGATTTTTAACCCTTCCTGCATTTTTGCAAGTATTTTCTTTAAAAAATTTATTATTTAAAGAAAAAAGTACACAGATAATCTATATGATTTTGTAACAGATAAAATTTATTAATGTGATTAGTCTTTTGGTTTGTAGTATATGATAGGCTTGTGGTCCATATTACTAATATTTATTTAATAAGTCTTTTTAATACATTTACATATTACATACTTTATTTTTTAATAGCTTTTTGAAATTTGATTTAAAAAAAATTAACGGGTCCTTATTTTTTTATAGGGTTAAGGCTACTCAATAGTTATATACTTTTTTTTTTTTTTAATTTCAATATAGGCTATATACCCAGAAAAATATCAGTGTAGGCCATAAACTTTGAAAAAATGTGTTGTGAAAATCAACTTAAGTTGTTGATCTGATAAATAAGGTAGTTCGTTTGCCTTTTTTTTTCGGAACTTTGACTTCGTAATTCGGATTCATTTCTTCGATTTAAGATCTGTAAATTTACATATAGTTTCACGAAGAGATTTTGATCACATTTGTATTTTTACACTTCGCTATAACCTCTCGGATTGATTCGGAGCTCAAATCCGGCATGGTTTCGGTGAAGGATGAACTCGAGATCAAACTCTATAAATGTCTTGTTGATTATCAGTTATGATAATGTACGATTATGATTCACTAATCCGAAGTCAATTTGTTGAGAGAATCATCTTTGATTTTGTAGATTGAGCTTAAAAAAATTGTATTTTTTTTGTTCCAATGTAGGCTATATAAAAAAAAAAAAAAAAAAAAAAACTAATGTAGGTCACACACTTTTTGAAAGTATGTGACCTACATTTTTTTTTTTTTTTTTTTTTTTGTATATAGCCTACATTAGAACAAAAAAAAGTATATAACTATTGAGCAGCCTAAACCCTTTTTTATAAACTTACTATCTATATTTTAATTAAGTAGTGTAAACATAATTATAATTATAAAATGAAGATAACATTTGAGAAATAGTTACATTGTCAAAGGAATGAACTATCCGTCTAAACATGTGCAAATCGCAAGTACTATTCGTATAAAAAAAGTATGGACAATAATAATCATAACTCTTGAGGTAATGGTTAAACATCACTTGTCAAATGTTGATTATTCAAATTATAACGTACCTATCTATATTTAAATTCAGGGGATAATTTATTTCTGAAAATGTTAAATTATACTCCCTCTGTCTCAAAAAAATTGTCCGGTTTGACTTTTCTTTTGATTTAAAAGATATGTGCGGATTGTCCATTTTGCCCTTAATTTAATTGTTTAAGAATTGCTTAAATTGTTAATGAGTTGCCATATTTAATTGTATCTTCCAATAATAGAGGGGATTTAATTGGAACTTTAGGGGATTTTTAATGTTATTTTGAGTAAGGGACAAATTTTTTGGGACAAACAAAAATAGTAAGATAGACAATTATTTTGAGACGGATGGAGTATATTGGAATTTTTTAAACTTAGAAGGCTTACATTGCCCTTAGACCATTTTTAATGGTGACGAGGTGTGATAGGTTTTTATTATGGAGTATAGTGATGATATAAATGTGATGGTGAAAAGATTTATAATGGTGATGGAGTTTGATACATGAAATGTCAAATTATGATTGAAAATTGAGAGTAAAAATGGGTGAAAAAGAGTTGCAAATTTGAAAAAAAAAAAAAAAAAAAAAAAGCCCGGCATCACTCCAGTGAAGGCATCAATTACGCCAACATTTTTTTGATGCATCACGCCAAGTTAGAGCGCGATTCTTGGCGTGATGCAAAAAATACCACCACACTACCGTTAATCATGATTTTAGAACTATGGTTATCATTTTCCAAAAAAATAGGATACAAACTAGAGGTAATTTTTTCTTAATTAAATAAATGTAAATACTAAAATAATGATATCCAAATGTAAACTCAGTAAGTCACTACATATGATCTGGAATGACAATGGTGTCCGATCCTTCGGATATTCATCCGATCCGATCCATTTAAATGGATATAAATGATTTTAATGGATGATAAGTGGATATGGATATAAATATGGATGATGTGAAAACATAGTGTATCGGATATGAATGATAATTTTTCATCCATGGATATATTTATTTATCACCCGAAATACACATATACATATAAATATACACACATTTACTTAAATTTGTGTTTACATTTCTATATCGTTATACATGTACGTATAAATATAAACTAGTAAAATGTTATCGAAAATATAAATTGTAAAGATACAACTATGTGAATAATATTAAATTCGTACATCTTGCATATATTACATATTTTTGCTAAAAATACTTTCATGATTTTATTTCATAATAGGAATACCTTTAAAAAAACATAATATCTAACGGATATCCATTTAACCGCTTCATCCAACATATATGAATATGGATTGATGTATTTAAATTATATTTAAATGGATATGGATTTAAAAATAAATAAATGGATCTGGATATGAATATATGCACACCCAATCCATATCAGATCCATTTCCATCGCTACATATATATGATGCACTATTAGCTATGTAGTTTAACAAGATTCAAATAAAAAAGTAAAGATACATTACTTTGCAAATCTTGCTTATTGTATTAAAACCAAATATATGATCATTTATATTTATTTATAACAAGTGAAAACAATTTATATGGATATAATATTCGGAGTAATATAATTAACACCTTCTTGTGTTATGAACATGTAAGGGATATTCAGTGCATTGTCCACTTGCTAAATTCTTCCTCTGTCCTATCATTTGTTCCCATTCAAGATCCATAGTAGTTACAACAGCAACAAATTAAAAGATAAAAAAAAATATTGTAACGAAATTTAAAATGTATATAAGTAAAACATGGTGATATATACGCCGATGAATATTATTCATTCATCAATGAAGATGATTAACCTGACATCGAGATAGCGGTGACCAGATTGAAGTAGATCTTTTGCAGCATGAACATCCACTGTGACCACATCTTCAACACTACTAAGCCATAAGAACACATATGCACAATCAAATTGAGATAATTACATTGACATACAAAAAATAAATAAATAAATGTATATAGGTTCCAACCTCTTGGTGGGATTCATGGATGGTGCGTTTGATAAAACTGAATGATTTAGCGCGGAATGATTTAGAGTTCTGAATGGTTCAGAAGCTCTGAACAAATATGCTTCTGAATAAAAATTCACGAAGAGTTCTGAATAACATTCTAAATGACGTAGAATTACCATTTTAACCTTCAATTCGATTTAGATCTAAATAAACAAATCTAGTTTCATTTTTAGCTAGTACTCGTAATTAATAAAAAATAGTACTCCATAATTAAAAAAAAAAAACAACTAGTACTCCGTAATTAATAAACAACAATATATCCTTTCAAAACAAGATCCAAAATAGTTTTCTGCCCAATATTTCTTTTTCATCATAGAAAATCGTCATAATCACAGCAAGAAATCGATGAACAGATAAACAAATATATAATCTACCATCATAACAACAAAAACTCATCTGGGTATTTCAGATTTTGATTTTTGCATAAGGGTTTTTCCATATGGGGCCCACTTTTGAATCTAGTTGAAACCTTTAAGGCCATATCTTTGCTTGTAATCAGAGAGGTGGTTCCAGGAAGATATTTAGAGAAAAATTAATTGGTGGAAAAAAAGGATGAAGAAGAAAAGGGTATTTATTGATATGAAGGGAGAAAGAGGATGAAGAAGAGAAGGGTAGATAACAAAAGGAGAAAAAGATGATGAAGAAGAATTACCTTGTGAAGAAAAATTAATAGCTGAAAGATTTTGTGAAGTGAATATGGCAAAGCAAATAAGAAATAAAAGGGTATTTAGTGGAAAAGTGTACCACTTAACCATTTAGAGATACTTCAGGAGGGGAATCATTCAGTGGTCGTTCAGTATCACTCTTACATTCAGAGGCAGACATCAAACGCACTTAACACTGAACGATTCATTGTTCAGTGTTGAATGATTCCATTCAGAAGCAAACAAACACACCCTACTCAACTTTTGATGAACTATATATGAAGTAGTGTACAAAGGATACATCTATTTGTACTAGCAAAGTTGACTTTTCAATAATCAAAGCGTTGACACACAGAACTTAATTAGCGAGGCATGAGGTTGTAACATATTCTAATGAACATTTATATTATCATTATATTAGCTTTGTGTTGTAAGTTGTAACTCAAATGGTACTGTCGTGACATTTTTTGTTAGAGGTCCGGAGTTCGACTCATAGTGACTACAATATTGCACACAAGGTTATCCCTAACTTTGAATGCACCAAAGGTCGCATTTCGCATATTGCGTTGCGGGAGCAGCAGGGAGTGGGTTTTACCGGTCATGCCCTCAGATTGGTCCGGGTTTCTTCCAGAGCAGCAGTTGGAGGCGGGTTATGCAACTGCAGAAAATGATCGTCTGGGTGGTTTAGTCCCTCTAGGTGATCCAAAACTGCTATTCAAAAAAAGTTATTAGTTGTATTTTTATATTTTTTTTTTTTTTATATTTTTTTTTTATACATATGCACCTATTGTGTAATAAGTTACCGTCGGATAAATAAGCCATGAATGTTGATCTTTTTTTTAATTGATTTTGTTGTTTTATTGTTTAATCATATCATATAATATAAAATAATATCATATTATTGTGTTTACAATGACAATGTAATTTGAGATTATTATCATTTGTATTTATTTTATTTTTTTTCTGAAAGACAAGATAATTTTATTAAAATTCTCAAGGAATTTTCTAACGAGAGCCCTTAGAATTGTCATTAAGAATTAAATGTGTGCTTAAATTTGTAGTACGTGAGTAGTTTTTTTTTAGTAAGTGGGGTGGTTATATTAGATGTACAAACAATGAATGCGTGTTCGAACGGCATGACAGCCTATTAGAAAATTCGATGACTAATGTACAAAGTGAGTAGAGGCCTAATTGAAAACACTACACCTCAATATCATATCAATATTAAATTACAACACGAAGGAAATCATTGGGTTACAAAGGATGCAATGCCCCCACCCATAAAAGTACAACACGAGACTAGCCAGATGTAAGTTTGTATATCTTCAAAGTGAGTGGTTTTTGGAATAAATTAGTTCACAAAGCGAATTGAATATCCAGATATATCTCGAAAAAAGAAGAAGCTTTCTTCTTTTATCTTAATTTAAATAATAATAATAATAATAATATTAACTTTAAGGTTAGTCATAACTAGTTCGGGTCCGGCCCGCGCGATGCGGCGGGGGCTTTCGGCCTGCGTATTCATATTTAACGTAGTTTTATGTATTTACAGAAAAGAAAACGGTTTATGTGTTAAGCGCCGTTGGTGGTGTTGTCGTTTTTACTGTTTTTTAAAATCTGTCCGGTTCGAACGTAGTTAGTTTCGTTTTGTTGATAAAATTATTTCGAGTCTGACGGTGCTGGCGAAAAAATATAACTCGCGGCGAGCAGGAAGATACGGGCTGTCGTTGTTTTTAGCGTTTTTTAAAAAGTGTCCGTTTCAAACGTACTTTTTATCGTTTTGTTCGTAAAATTATTTCGAGTATGACGCTCATGTCGAAAAAATTTAACTCGCGGCGAGCGGAAAGATACGGGTTGTCGTTGTGTTTAGCGTTTTTTGAGAAGTGTCCGTTTCGCGTATAGTTAGTCCCGTTGGGTTCGTGAGTTTTTTTCGAGTTGAACGGTGATCTCGGAAAAATTTAACTCGCACCGAGCGAGAAGATAGGACCCGTTATAAATTTGGGTGGAATTATTTTCTTTTATTTTAATATAATTATATATTTACACTTTTTATCCCAGAGAAAGTGTAAACTTTAGGGGCTGTTGTGTAAATATAACGGAAGTTGAGGGACCGGGTGTAATGTGAAAGCAAACTCAAAACTACAATCGATTTTAACTAAAACTACACAAAGTCCCACCTCTTTTAGTAACTCGCGGCGAGCAGGAAGATACGGGCTGTCGTTGTTTTTAGCGTTTTTTAAAAAGTGTCCGTTTCAAACGTACTTTTTATCGTTTTGTTCGTAAAATTATTTCGAGTATGACGCTCATGTCGAAAAAATTTAACTCGCGGCGAGCGGAAAGATACGAGTTGTCGTTGTGTTTAGCGTTTTTTAAGAAGTGTCCGTTTCGCGTATAGTTAGTCCCGTTGGGTTCGTGAGTTTTTTTCGAGTTGAACGGTGATCTCGGAAAAATTTAACTCGCACCGAGCGAGAAGATAGGGCCCGTTATAAATTTGGGTGGAATTATTTTCTTTTATTTTAATATAATTATATATTTACACTTTTTATCCCTAAGAAAGTGTAAACTTTAGGGGCTGTTGTGTAAATATAACGGAAGTTGAGGGACCGGGTGTAATGTGAACGTAAACTCAAAACTACAATCAATTTTAACTAAAACTACACAAAGTCCCACCTCTTTTAGTAACTCGCGGCACCAATATAATGACACTTGATCAACGTGATTATATTACAGTAGGTCATGCTGAGTTTCTAATGGAACGTGATGATTCACAGATCATAACGTCATCATGTGCCATGTTACATAACTCTTACATTCTGCTTAACTTCTAAACATATCAAGAAAGTATATATTCTTGATAGTTCTATTCTCAGTGATTTTGGTAATTTGACAAATCAAATCGTGCTAATACATTAGTTCTTATTTAGAACACGATGTTGGGTTAAAATAATAATAATAGTGATAATAATAATAACATAACAATAACAACAACAACAACAACAATAATAATAATAATAATAATAATAATAATAATAATAATAATAATAATAATAATAATAATAACAACTAGAGATATTTTGGCCCCCCGTTGCGTCAGAACATTCTAACATTTCTTATAAAACTGATGTTGAGAGAGAACTGAGAAAAAAATTTGCGAACAAAAAAAAATGGGACGGAAAGAATCGAACCTATGTCGCTTCTCTTATCAACTCATGAACTTACCACTTGCTGTAGCAATTCACTTGTTATAACAAGTTGGGTTTATTTATTTATTATATATATGTTTATTTATATAAATAAAAAACTCCGTTTTGAATATAGTTAGTTACTTTTTGTTCGTAAAATTATTTCGAGTTGAACGGTGAGTGGATTTTGTTGTTGGATGCTTCGGAGGGGGCAAAAAGACCATATTTTGGACCCCTTTAATATATAAGGTTAATAATAATAATAATAATAATAATAATAATAATAATAATAATAATAATAATAATAATAATAATAATAATAATAATAATAATAATAATAATAATAATAATAATATATAAATATAATAAAATAATATTACCATAATAATAACAATAATAATAATAATAATAATAATGATTAATGATGTTAATTAACGATAATGATAATATAGAGTAATAAATATGATATCATTCTATGTTAAAATTGGTGAACATTCTTTAATTTCTGAATATACATATGATATAAAGAGAAAAACTCATACAATTGTTTTTGTAAATTATTGAATATTCACAAAAATGATTTTAACACATTTTCTTTTTCAATTTTTCTTTCACGCGAATAATTTACACAAATAAAAGGTTAAGGAAAATGCTTCAAACAACGAACTACTTAAATTAAGTAATTAGTTTATAATAATAAAACGTGTGTTCAAGAAAATTGTCGGGTTTATTTTTTCATTTATGTTTTATCCGTAAAAATAGCACTTATAAATAAAAAATAATATTATTTTATCTTATGTCTTTTGAAAAATGAACGACTAAATTATAAATCTTTGCCTATCATAGTATACATTCTAGTAATTCAACGTGAAGTTACAAACCTGACTATAGAGAGAGGTTGGGTGGAGCAAATATAAACCTAATAATGTTATTTTGAGTTTGTGTCATTGATTTTCAAAATTTATGCATGTAAGGTGACTCTCAATCCTGACATAATTTCTAATCGAGACTTACTGCCACATCAGAATCACATCAACACTTACTAACTCAGGACTAAATACTTTCATCCATAACATATTTTCTCATAAAAATGGGGCACTATATTTAATTAATTAAACAAGTTACAAAGAATTATGTTGTTTGAAGACAAGACGCATGTAGTGACCCGAACTTTTCCATGTTTATATATATATTAAATGAAATTGTTATTTACATGATTAAGTGTTTCTAACATGTTAAGCAATCAAACTTGTTAAGACTTGATTAATTGAAATAGGTTTCATATAGACAATTGACCACCCAAGTTGACCGGTGATTCACGAACGTTAAAACTTGTAAAAACTATACGATGACATATATATGGTTATATATATAGTTAACATGATTTATTATAAGTATGTATCTCATTAGGTATTTTAACAATGAGTTATATACATAAAAATGAGACTATTAATTTAAGAAACTCGAAAACGATATATATAACGATTATCGTTATAACAACGTCTTACTAGGTACATATGAATCATATTAAGATATTGATACACTTGGTTAATAATGTTAAATGATAAGTAAATATATTATTAAGTGTATTAACAATGAAATACATATGTAAAAATAATACTACTAACTTAATGATTTCAAAACGAGACATATATGTAACGATTAGCGTTGTAACGACATTTAACTGTATATATATCATACTAAGATATATTATATATCATAATATCATGATAATATAACAATTTAACATCTCATTTGTTATAATAAACAATGGGTTAACAACATTCAACAAGATCGTTAACCTAAAGGTTTCAAAACAACATTTACATGTAACGACTAACGATGACTTAACGACTCAGTTAAAATGTATATACATGTAGTGTTTTAATATGTATTCATACACTTTTGAAAGACTTCAAGACACTTATCAAAATACTTCTACTTAACAAAAATGCTTACAATTACATCCTCGTTCAGTTTCATCAACAATTCTACTCGTATGCACCCGTATTCGTACTCGTACAATACACAGCTTTTAGATGTATGTACTATTGGTATATACACTCCAATGATCAGCTCTTAGCAGCCCATGTGAGTCACCTAACACATGTGGGAACCATCATTTGGCAATTAGCATGAAATATCTCATAAAATTATAAAAATATGAGTAATCATTCATGACTTATTTACATGAAAACAAAATTACATATCCTTTATATCTAATCCATATACCAACGACCAAAAACACCTACAAACACTTTCATTCTTCAATTTTCTTCATCTAATTGATCTCTCTCAAGTTCTATCTTCAAGTTCTAAGTGTTCTTCATAAATTCCAAAAGTTCTAGTTTCATAAAATCAAGAATACTTCAAAGATTGCAAGTTTACTTCCAAGTTTTCTAAATTCATTCCAAGTAATCATCCAAGATCAAGAAACCTTTGTTACTTACAGAAGGTTATCTTTCTAATACAAGGTAATAATCATATTCAAACTTTAATTCAATTTCTATAACTATAACAATCTTATTTCGAGTGGAAATCTTACTAGAAATTGTTTTCGTGTCATGATTCTGCTTCAAGAACTTTCAAGCCATCCAAGGATCCTTTGAAGCTAGATCTATTTTTCTCATTTCCAGTAGGTTTATCCAAGGAACTTGAGGTAGTAATGATGTTCATAACATCATTCGATTCATACATATAAAGCTATCTTATTCGAAGGTTTAAACTTGTAATCACTAGAACATAGTTTAGTTAATTCTAAACTTGTTCGCAAATAAAAGTTAATCCTTCTAACTTGACTTTTAAAATCAACTAAACACATGTTATATATCTATATGATATGCTAACTTAATGATTTAAAACCTGGAAACACGAAAAACACCGTAAAATCGGATTTACGCCGTCGTAGTAACACCGCGGGCTGTTTTGGGTTAGTTAATTAAAAACTATGATAAACTTTGATTTAAAAGTTGTTATTCTGGGAAAATGATTTTTATTATGAACATGAAACTATATTCAAAAATTATGGTTAAACTCAAAGTGGAAGTATGTTTTCTAAAATGGTCATCTAGACGTCGTTCTTTCGACTGAAATGACTACCTTTACAAAAACGACTTGTAACTTATTTTTTCGACTATAAACCTATATTTTTTCTGTTTAGATTCATAAAATAGAGTTCAATATGAAACCATAGCAATTTGATTCACTCAAAACGGATTTAAAATGAAGAAGTTATGGGTAAAACAAGATTGGATAATTTTTCTCATTTTAGCTACGTGAAAATTGGTAACAAATCTATTCCAACCATAACTTAATCAACTTGTATTGTATATTATGTAATCTTGAGATACCATAGACACGTATACAATGTTTCGACCTATCATGTCGACACATCTATATATATTTCGGAACAACCATAGACACTCTATATGTGAATGTTGGAGTTAGCTATACAGGGTTGAGATTGATTCCAAAATATATATAGTTTGAGTTGTGATCAATACTGAGATACGTATACACTGGGTCGTGGATTGATTCAAGATAATATTTATCGATTTATTTTTGTACATCTAACTGTGGACAACTAGTTGTAGGTTACTAACGAGGACAGCTGACTTAATAAACTTAAAACATCAAAATATATTAAAAGTGTTGTAAATATATTTTGAACATACTTTGATATATATGTATATATTGTTATAGGTTCGTGAATCAACCAGTGGCCAAGTCTTACTTCCCGACGAAGTAAAAATCTGTGAAAGTGAATTATAGTCCCACTTTTAAAATCTAATATTTTTGGGATGAGAATACATGCAGGTTTTATAAATGATTTACAAAATAGACACAAGTACGTGAAACTACATTCTATGGTTGAATTATCGAAATCGAATATGCCCCTTTTTATTAAGTCTGGTAATCTAAGAATTAGGGAACAGACACCCTAATTGACGCGAATCCTAAAGATAGATCTATTGGGCCTAACAAACCCCATCCAAAGTACAGGATGCTTTAGTACTTCGAAATTTATATCATATCCGAAGGGTGTCCCGGAATGATGGGGATATTCTTATATATGCATCTTGTTAATGTCGATTACCAGGTGTTCACCATATGAATGATTTTTATCTCTATGTATGGGATGTGTATTAAAATATGAAATCTTGTGGTCTATTGTTACGATTTGATATATATAGGTTAAACCTATAACTCACCAACATTTTTGTTGACGTTTAAAGCATGTTTATTCTCAGGTGAATACTAAGAGCTTCCGCCGTTGCATACTAAAATAAGGACAAGATTTGGAGTCCATGTTTGTATGATATTGTGTAAAAACTGCATTCAAGAAACTGATTTCGATGAAACATATTTGTATTGTAAACCATTATGTAATGGTCGTGTGTAAACAGGATATTTTAGATTATCATTATTTGATAATCTACGTAATGCTTTTTAAACCTTTATTTATGAAATAAAGGTTATGGTTTGTTTTAAAAATGAATGCAGTCTTTGAAAAACGTCTCATATAGAGGTCAAAACCTCGCAACGAAATCAATTAATATGGAACGTTTTTAATCAATAAGAACGGAACATTTCAGTTGGTATCAGAGCGTTGGTCTTAGAGAACCAGAAAATTTGCATTAGTGTGTCTTATCGAGTTTGTTAGGATGCATTAGTGAGTCTGGACTTCGACCGTGTTTTCTTTAAAAATGATTGCTTAACATTTTTGTTGGAAACTATATATTATTAACATGTATATATTATGTGATATATTAATCTCTTAACATGTTTGATATTATGTGATAGATGTCTACCTCTAGCACAAATTCCATTGACTCACCTAATAATAACGAAGAGTCGAATATATATTGGACTGATTCACAAGTTCCCGAAGAAGAACCGGAAGAAGAATCAGAACTAGAAGAAGAATCAGAACCGGAAGAGGAAGAACCGGAGGAGGAAATAGAACCGGTGGGGGAAATAATAAAACGGTTAAGTAAAAGAAAATCTTCAACCAACCGACCAAGGTTAATTATGGTCAATGGTGTTTCCGCCAAGGAAGCAAAATATTGGGAGGATTACCAATTCTCCGATGAATCAGATTCCGACGAGAATTCCGATGATGTTATAGAAATTACCCCAACTGAATTTAAAAAGGCAAAAGAAAATAATAAGGGAAAGGGCATAAAAATAGAGAAATCTAATTCCAACCCCGATGAACTTTATATGTATCGTCAACCCCCGAAGCCCTTAAGTTGTAACAATGACCCGGGAACCTCTAAACCACCAGGTTTTTCTAAACCGTTGTGAAAAACGACAGCTCGTATTAGGGGTAGGGATGGCAATGGGCGAGAAAAAACCCGTGACCCGCGGGTACCCAATCCGTAATGGGCGGGTAAAATCATAAAATCATACCCGCGGGCATGGGTACGGGTACAAAATTATACCCGCCAACGGGTCGCGGGCGGGTCGCGGGTACATACTACCCGTCGCGGGTAAAACCCGATCCGCTAATTTATGAGACTTTTTTTAATTTATCCGCGAGTTTATACATAGAATTATCAATTTAAAAGGGTTTTTACTTGAAATGCAATAATGATTAAAAATACAATATTATATATAAATAAAAAACTTGACTTTCACATCATTTTACACGTGTTATTGGTAAATATTGTTTATAATTAATAAAATTTCCTAATTTTTCTAAATTTTTTTTAACAAAGTTGTATATTATTATTACCTGCGGGTTTACCCACGGGTCATGGGTATCCGCGGGTCACGGGCATGGGCGAAATATTTTTACCCGCGGGCGGGTAACGGGTCTCTACGAGCAAAAAAACCAACCCGACGGGTGGGTCGCGGGTATATAGAACCCGTGCCCATTACCCGCGGGTGCCATCCCTAATTAGGGGAACATCATATATCCCTAGAAACTTGGAAAAATGAACCAAAACCGAAGAAGAATAAACGAGCGAGTCAGAATAAGATAGTTGTATTCGTGTGGTGTAATATATGTAATATAGTGTGCTTATGCTTTATGATATATGTAAAAATTGCTTGTATTAATAAGTATTTTTTTTTTATGAATCTAACTCTTGTCTATTTTACAGTATAAAAACACAAAATGGATAGACAACCCAATATTTTAAGAGACCTACCCGGAGACATGATTGATGAAATCTTGTCTAGAGTCGGTCAGAATTCTTCGGCACAACTATTTACGACGAAATCAGTTTGTAAGACATTCGAAGAACGTTCCAAGAATGTCTTGGTTTATAAGAGACTTTCGTTTGAAAGATGGGGGATATCACATTGGGAAACCCATAAGTTACGATGTGTTTACTTTGACGCATATATTACGGGGAACCCAAATGCTATTTTACGCAACGGGTTAAGAAATTATTTTGACTCAATGTATCCGAATATAGGACTTCATGATTTAGAAAAAGCGGCTAACATGCAACATAAAGAAGCATGCTATGCTTACGGGTTAGTAATGTTCGCTTCTCACCAAAGTGAGAAAAAGAACATCGGGCTACAACTATTAAACAAAACGTTCCCACAAGTGACGGAGTCGGTAATTGGGGTAAGAAATGAGGTTTTTAGGTTATTACGAGACTGTTGGTCATTACGTAACCCTCGTCCCTTTGACGACGTTACAACACGCTGTCTTATCAACGGTCATAACGGTTATGTTCCACAAGACCAAGGATGGGAAGTAGTCCTAGTAAAACCAGAATGCATGACTTGTTTCTGGACGTATGAATTACGTGTCTTTATTGCCTTTGCTGAAAGACTTGTGTACTAGCTAGAATTATCTTGACAACTATCTTGTATCAAAGTTATTGTGTGCTATATTTCATGCTTTATGTAAAATAAGCGGTATTGTAAGTTTGTAAAATATTGTATAAAAGTTTGAACGCGAAATATTATTATAATCAGTTTTTCATATAGAATTGTAGTAGTTGAATTGTATATTAGCTACTAAGTATGAACTTAACGGGTAGGTACTACCCGAATTTAAACTTATAAAACGCTAATATGAAGAAAAAGCTTTTATAAATGAGTTCATATTATGCTACGAAATACTATTAACTACTCTTAATATTCTGTATGATTAACTTGTTCCATTTGACTATTTTGAAGGAAATGGCACCGACTACTCGACACACCGTGAATATGAATGAAGAGGAATTCCGTACTTTTCTAGCTTCAAACATAGCCGCAGTACAGGCTGCGCTACATACCAACAATAACCTTGGATCTAGCAGTACAGGAAATCGTGTAGGATGCACCTACAAAGAATTCACTGCCTGCAAACCTTTGGAATTTGATGGAACTGAAGGACCGATCGGATTGAAACGGTGGACCGAGAAGGTCGAATCGGTGTTTGCCATAAGTAAGTGTACTGAAGAGGACAGGTGAAGTACGCTACGCATACGTTCACTGGTTCTGCGTTAACATGGTGGAATACCTATCTAGAGCAAGTGGGACAAGATGATGCGTACGCACTACCGTGGTCAGCATTCAAGCACTTGATGAACGAGAAGTACCGTCCCAGAACCGAGGTCAATAAGCTCAAGACAGAACTTAGAGGGTTACGAACCCAAGGATTTGATGTTACCACGTACGAAAGACGATTCACAGAATTGTGCCTATTGTGTCCGGGAGCGTTCGAAGATGAGGAAGAGAAGATCGACACGTTTGTGAAAGGATTACCGGAAAGAATCCAAGAAGATATAAGTTCACACGAGCCCGCCTCCATACAACAGGCATGTAGAATGGCTCACAAACTAATGAACCAGATTGAGGAAAGAATTAAAGAACAGAAGGCTGAAGAGGCCAATGTGAAGCAAGTCAAAAGAAAGTGGGAAGAAAACGATGATAAGAATCACCAATACAACAACAACAGCAATTACAATAATAATCGCAACAATTATCCCAACAATCGCAACATCAATCACAACTACAACAAACGGCCCAACAACAACAACAACAACAACAACAACAACAGCAACTACAACAATCATCCCAATAACAATAACAACCGCAACAACAACAACAACAATCAAAAGCAGCTATGCCAAAGGTGTGAAAAGTATCACTCTGGGTTCTGCACAAAATTTTGCAACAAGTGTAAAAGAAATGGTCATAGCGCGGCGAAGTGTGAGGTCTACGGACCAGGGGTTAACAGAACGAAAGGAACAAATGGTGTCGGAACGAGTAATGGTGGAGCAAGTAGTGTCGGAGCAAGTTATGCCAATGTAGTTTGTTATAAATGTGGAAAATCGGGCCACATTATTAGAAATTGCCCGAACCAGGAGAACACAAATGGTCAAGGCCGCGGAAGAGTTTTCAATATTAATGCGGCAGAGGCACAGGAAGACCCGGAGCTTGTTACGGGTACGTTTCTTATTGACAATAAATCTGCTTACATTTTATTTGATTCGGGTGCGGATAGAAGCTATATGAGTAGAGATTTTTGTGCTAAATTAAGTTGTCCATTGATGCCGTTGGATAGTAAATTTTTACTCGAATTAGCAAACGGTAAATTAATTTCAGCAGATAATATATGTCGGAATCGAGAAATTAAACTGGGTAGCGAAATATTTAAGATTGATTTGATACCAGCAGAGTTAGGGAGTTTTGATGTAATAGTTGGCATAGACTGGCTGAAGAAGGTGAAAGCAGAGATCGTATGTTATAAAAATGCAATTCGCATTGTACGAGAAGAAGGAGAACCCTTAATGGTGTGCGGAGAAAAGGGCAACATGAAGCTACATCTTATTAGTAATTTGAAGGCACAAAAACTAATAAGAAAAGGTTGCTATGCTGTTCTAGCACACGTCGAGAAAGTACAAACTGAAGAAAAGAGCATCAATGATGTTCCCGTCGCAAAAGAATTTCCCGATGTATTTCCGAAAGAATTACCGGGACTACCTCCACATCGATCTGTTGAATTTCAAATAGATCTTGTACCAGGAGCTGCACCAATAGCTAGTGCTCCTTATAGACTCGCACCCAGCGAGATGAAAGAACTGCAAAGCCAACTGCAAGAACTATTAGAACGTGGTTTCATTCGACCAAGCACATCACCATGGGGAGCTCCTGTTTTGTTTGTCAAGAAGAAGGATGGTACATTTAGGTTGTGTATTGACTACAGAGAGTTGAACAAACTTACCATCAAAAACCGTTATCCACTGCCGAGAATTGACGACTTATTTGATCAACTACAAGGCTCGTCGGTTTATTCGAAGATCGATTTACGTTCTGGATATCATCAAATGCGAGTAAAGGAGGATGATACTCCAAAAACTGCTTTTAGGACGCGTTATGGTCATTACGAGTTTATGGTTATGCCGTTTGGATTGACTAATGCACCAGCTGTGTTCATGGACCTTATGAACCGAGTGTGTGGGCCATATCTTGACAAGTTTGTCATTGTTTTCATCGATGACATACTTATTTACTCAAAGAATGATCAAGAGCACGAAGAACATTTGAGAAAAGTGCTAGAAGTATTGAGGAAAGAAAAACTGTACGCTAAGTTTTCAAAGTGTGCATTTTGGTTGGAAGAAGTTCAATTCCTCGGTCACATAGTGAACAAAGAAGGTATCCAGGTGGACCCGGCAAAGATCGAAACCGTTGAAAAGTGGGAAACCCCAAAAACTCCGAAGCATATACGTCAATTTTTAGGATTGGCTGGTTACTACAGAAGATTCATCCAAGATTTCTACAAAATAGCAAAACCCTTGACTGCATTAACGCATAAAGGGAAGAAATTTGAATGGAAGGATGAACAAGAGGAGGCGTTTCAATTATTGAAGAAAAAGCTAACTACGGCATCTATATTGTCATTGCCTGAAGGGAATGATGATTTTGTGATTTATTGTGACGCATCAAAGCAAGGTCTCGGTTGTGTATTAATGCAACGAACGAAGGTGATTGCTTATGCGTCTAGACAATTGAAGATTCACGAGCAAAATTATACGACGCATGATTTGGAATTAGGCGCGGTTGTTTTTGCATTAAAGACTTGGAGGCACTACTTATATGGGGTCAAAAGTATTATATATACCGACCACAAAAGTCTTCAACACATATTTAATCAGAAACAACTGAATATGAGGCAGCGTAGGTGGATTGAATTGTTGAATGATTACGACTTTGAGATTTGTTACCACCCGGGGAAGGCAAATGTGGTAGCCGACGCCTTGAGCAGAAAGGACAGAGAACCCATTCGAGTGAAATCTATGAATATAATGATTCACACTAACCCTACTACTCAAATAAAGGAGGCGCAACAAGGAGTTTTAAATGAGGGAAATTTAAAGGAAGAAATACCCAAAGGATCGGAGAAGCATCTTAATATTCGGGAAGACGGAACCCGGTATAGGGCTGAAAGAATTTGGGTACCAAAATTTGGAGATATGAGAGAAATGGTACTTAGAGAAGCTCATAAAACCAGATACTCAATACATCCTGGAACGGGGAAGATGTACAAGGATCTTAAGAAACATTTTTAGTGACCAGGTATGAAAGCCGATATTGCTAAATATGTAGGAGAATGTTTGACGTGTTCTAAGGTCAAAGCTGAACATCAGAAACCATCAAGTCTAATACAACAACCTGAAATCCCGGAATGGAAATGGGAAAACATTACCATGGATTTCATTACTAAATTGCCAAGGACTGCAAGTGGTTATGATACTATTTGGGTAATAGTTGATCGTCTCACCAAGTCAGCACACTTCCTGCCAATAAGAGAAGATGACAAGATGGAGAAGTTAGCACGATTGTATTTGAAGGAAGTCGTCTCCAGACATGGAATACCAATCTCTATTATCTCTGATAGGGATGGCAGATTTATTTCAAGATTCTGGCAGACATTATGAAATGTCCCGTTCTTATTGATTAAAAACGTTCAATATTAATTGATTTCATTGCGAGGTTTTGACCTCTATATGAGACGTTTTTCAAAGACTGCATTCATTTTAAAACAAACCATAACCTTTATTTCATCAATAAAGGTTTAAAAAGCTTTACGTAGATTATCAAATAATGATAATCTAAAATATCCTGTTTACACACGACCATTACATAATGGTTTACAATACAAATATGTTACAACAAAATAAGTTTCTTGAATGCAGTTTTTACACAATATCATACAAGCATGGACTCCAAATCTCGTCCTTATTTAAGTATGCGATAGCGGAAGCTCTTAATAATCACCTGAGAATAAACATGCTTAAAACGTCAACAAAAATGTTGGTGAGTTATAGGTTTAACCTATATATATCAAATCGTAACAATAGACCACAAGATTTCATATTTCAATACACATCCCATACATAGAGATAAAAATCATTCATATGGTGAACACCTGGTAACCGACATTAACAAGATGCATATATAAGAATATCCCCATCATTCTGGGACACCCTTCGGATATGATATAAATTTCGAAGTACTAAAGCATCTGGTACTTTGGATGGGGCTTGTTGGGCCCGATAGATCTATCTTTAGGATTCGCGTCAATTAGGGTGTCTGTTCCCTAATTCTTAGATTACCAGACTTAATAAAAAGGGGCATATTCGATTTTGATAATTCAACCATAGAATGTAGTTTCACGTACTTGTGTCTATTTTGTAAATCATTTATAAAACCTGCATGTATTCTCATCCCAAAAATATTAGATTTTAAAAGTGGGACTATAACTCACTTTCACAGATTTTTACTTCGTCGAGAAGTAAGACTTGGCCACTGGTTGATTCACGAACCTATAACAATATATACATATATATCAAAGTATGTTCAAAATATATTTACAACACTTTTAATATATTTTGATGTTTTAAGTTTATTAAGTCAGCTGTCCTCGTTAGTAACCTACAACTAGTTGTCCACAGTTAGATATACAGAATTAAATCGATAAATATTATCTTGAATCAATCCACGACCCAGTGTATACGTATCTCAGTATTGATCACAACTTAAACTATACATATTTTGGAATCAACCTCAACCCTGTATAGCTAACTCCAACATTCACATATAGAGTGTCTATGGTTGTTCCGAAATATATATAGATGTGTCGACATGATAGGTCGAAACATTGTATACGTGTCTATGGTATCTCAAGATTACATAATATACAATACAAGTTGATTAAGTTATGGTTGGAATATATTTGTTACCAATTTTCACGTAGCTAAAATGAGAAAAATTATCCAATCTTGTTTTACCCATAACTTCTTCATTTTAAATCCGTTTTGAGTGAATCAAATTGCTATGGTTTCATATTGAACTCTATTTTATGAATCTAAACAGAAAAAGTATAGGTTTATAGTCAGAAAAATAAGTTACAAGTCGTTTTTGTAAAGGTAGTCATTTCAGTCGAAAGAACGACGTCTAGATGACCATTTTAGAAAACATACTTCCACTTTGAGTTTAACCATAATTTTTGGATATAGTTTCATGTTCATAAAGAAAATCATTTTCTCAGAATAACAACTTTTAAATCAAAGTTTATCATAGTTTTTAATTAACTAACCCAAAACAGCCCGCGGTGTTACTACGACGGCGTAAATCCGGTTTTACGGTGTTTTTCGTGTTTCCAGGTTTTAAATCATTAAGTTAGCATATCATATAGATATAGAACATGTGTTTAGTTGATTTTAAAATTCAAGTTAGAAGGATTAACTTTTGTTTGCGAACAAGTTTAGAATTAACTAAACTATGTTCTAGTGATTACAAGTTTAAACCTTCGAATAAGATAGCTTTATATGTATGAATTGAATGATGTTATGAACATCATTACTACCTTAAGTTCCTTGGATAAACCTACTGGAAAAGAGAAAAATGGATCTAGCTTCAACGGATCCTTGGATGGCTCGAAGTTCTTGAAGCAGAATCATGACACGAAAACAAGTTCAAGTAAGATCATCACTTGAAATAAGATTGTTATAGTTATAGAAATTGAACCAAAGTTTGAATATGATTATTACCTTGTATTAGAATGATAACCTACTGTAATAAACAAAGATTTCTTGAGGTTGGATGATCACTTTACAAGATTGGAAGTGAGCTAGCAAACTTGAAAGTATTCTTGATTTTATGTAACTAGAACTTGTAGAATATATGAAGAACACTTAGAACTTGAAGATAGAACTTGAGAGAGATCAATTAGATGAAGAAAATTGAAGAATTAAAGTATTTTTAGGTGTTTTTGGTCGTTGGTGTATGGATTAGATATAAAGGATATGTAATTTTGTTTTCATGTAAATAAGTCATGAATGATTACTCATATTTTTGTAATTTTATGAGATATTTCATGCTAGTTGCCAAATGATGGTTCCCACATGTGTTAGGTGACTCACATGGGCTGCTAAGAGCGGATCATTGGAGTGTATATACCAATAGTACATACATCTAAAAGCTGTGTATTGTACGAGTACGAATACGGGTGCATACGAGTAGAATTGTTGATGAAACTGAACGAGGATGTAATTGTAAGCATTTTTGTTAAGTAGAAGTATTTTGATAAGTGTATTGAAGTCTTTCAAAAGTGTATAAATACATATTAAAACACTACATGTATATACATTTTAACTGAGTCGTTAAGTCATCGTTAGTCGTTACATGTAAGTGTTGTTTTGAAACTTTTAGGTTAACGATCTTGTTAAATGTTGTTAACCCAATGTTTATAATATCAAATGAAATTTTAAATTATTATATTATCATGATATTATCATGTATGAATATCTCTTAATATGATATATATACATTAAATGTCTTTACAACGATAATCGTTACATATATGTCTCGTTTAAAAATCATTAAGTTAGTAGTCTTGTTTTTACATATGTATTTCATTGTTAATATACTTAATGATAT
Organism: Rutidosis leptorrhynchoides; assembly: GCF_046630445.1. Classification (NCBI taxonomy): domain Eukaryota; kingdom Viridiplantae; phylum Streptophyta; class Magnoliopsida; order Asterales; family Asteraceae; genus Rutidosis; species Rutidosis leptorrhynchoides. The sequence continues at coordinate 550,118,349 of NC_092335.1, read as the reverse complement.
GTTTACTTATCATAGTATCATGTTAACTATATATATATCCATATATATGTCATCATATAGTTTTTACAAGTTTTAACGTTCGTGAATCACCGGTCAACTTGGGTGGTCAATTGTCTATATGAAACATATTTCAATTAATCAAGTCTTAATAAGTTTTATTGCTTAACATGTTGGAAACATTTAATCATGTAAATATCAATCTCAATTAATATATATAAACATGGAAAAGTTCGGGTCACTACAGTACCTACCCGTTAAATAAATTTCGTCCCAAAATTTTAAGCTGTTGAAGGTGTTGACGAATCTTCTGGAAATAGATGCGGGTATTTCTTCTTCATCTGATCTTCACGCTCCCAGGTGAACTCGGGTCCTCTACGAGCATTCCATCGAACCTTAACAATTGGTATCTTGTTTTGCTTAAGTCTTTTAACCTCACGATCCATTATTTCGACGGGTTCTTCTATGAATTGAAGTTTTTCGTTGATTTGGATTTCATCTAACGGAATAGTGAGATCTTCTTTAGCAAAACATTTCTTCAAATTCGAGACGTGGAAAGTGTTATGTACAGCCGCGAGTTGTTGAGGTAACTCAAGTCGGTAAGCTACTGGTCCGACACGATCAATAATCTTGAATGGTCCAATATACCTTGGATTTAATTTCCCTCGTTTACCAAATCGAACAACGCCTTTCCAAGGTGCAACTTTAAGCATGACCATCTCTCCAATTTCAAATTCTATATCTTTTCTTTTAATGTCAGCGTAGCTCTTTTGTCGACTTTGGGCGGTTTTCAACCGTTGTTGAATTTGGATGATCTTCTCGGTAGTTTCTTGTATAATCTCCGGACCCGTAATCTGTCTATCCCCCACTTCACTCCAACAAATCGGAGACCTGCACTTTCTACCATAAAGTGCTTCAAACGGCACCATCTCAATGCTTGAATGGTAGCTGTTGTTGTAGGAAAATTCTGCTAACGGTAGATGTCGATCCCAACTGTTTCCGAAATCAATAACACATGCTCGTAGCATGTCTTCAAGCGTTTGTATCGTCCTTTCGCTCTGCCCATCAGTTTGTGGATGATAGGCAGTACTCATGTCTAGACGAGTTCCTAATGCTTGCTGTAATGTCTGCCAGAATCTTGAAATAAATCTGCCATCCCTATCAGAGATAATAGAGATTGGTATTCCATGTCTGGAGACGACTTCCTTCAAATACAGTCGTGCTAACTTCTCCATCTTGTCATCTTCTCTTATTGGCAGGAAGTGTGCTGATTTGGTGAGACGATCAACTATTACCCAAATAGTATTAAAACCACTTGCAGTCCTTGGCAATTTAGTGATGAAATCCATGGTAATGTTTTCCCATTTCCATTCTGGGATTTCGGGTTGTTGAAGTAGACCTGATGGTTTCTGATGCTCAGCTTTGACCTTAGAACATGTCAAACATTCTCCTACGTATTTAGCAACATCGGCTTTCATACCCGGCCACCAAAAATGTTTCTTGAGATCCTTGTACATCTTCCCCGTTCCAGGATTTATTGAGTATCTGGTTTTATGAGCTTCTCTAAGTACCATTTCTCTCATATCTCCAAATTTTAGTACCCAAATCCTTTCAGCCCTATACCGGGTTCCGTCTTCCCGAATATTAAGATGCTTCTCCGATCCTTTGGGTATTTCATACTTTAAATTTCCCTCTTTTAAAACTCCTTGTTGCGCCTCCTTTATTTGAGTAGTAAGGTTATTATGAATCATTATATTCATAGATTTTACTCGAATGGGTTCTCTGTCCTTCCTGCTCAAGGCATCGGCTACCACATTTGCCTTTCCCGGGTGGTAACGAATCTCAAAGTCGTAATCATTCAACAATTCAATCCACCTACGCTGCCTCATATTCAGTTGTTTCTGATTAAATATGTGTTGAAGACTTTTGTGGTCGGTATATATAATACTTTTGACCCCATATAAGTAGTGCCTCCAAGTCTTTAATGCAAAAACAACCGCGCCTAATTCCAAATCATGCGTCGTATAATTTTGTTCGTGAATCTTCAATTGTCTAGACGCATAAGCAATCACCTTCGTTCGTTGCATTAATACACAACCGAGACCTTGCTTTGATGCGTCACAATAAATCACAAAATCATCATTCCCTTCAGGCAATGACAATATAGGTGCCGTAGTTAGCTTTTTCTTCAATAACTGAAACGCTTTCTCTTGTTCATCATTCCATTCAAATTTCTTCCCTTTATGCGTTAATGCAGTCAAGGGTTTTGCTATTCTGGAAAAGTCTTGGATGAACCTTCTGTAGTAACTAGCTAGTCCTAAAAACTGGCGTATGTGTTTCGGAGTTTTCGGGGTTTCCCACTTTTCAACAGTTTCTATCTTTGCCGGATCCACCTTAATACCTTCTTTGTTCACTATGTGACCGAGGAATTGAACTTCTTCCAACCAAAATGCACACTTTGAAAACTTAGCGTACAATTCTTCCTTCCTCAATACTTCTAACACCTTTCTCAAATGTTCACCGTGTTCTTGGTCATTCTTTGAGTAAATAAGTATGTCATCAATGAAAATAATGACAAACTTGTCAAGGTATGGTCCACACACTCGGTTTATAAGGTCCATGAACACAGCTGGTGCATTAGTTAAACCAAATGGCATGACCATAAACTCATAATGACCGTAACGTGTTCTGAAAGCAGTCTTTGGAATATCATCTTCTTTCACCCGCATTTGATGATACCCGGAACGTAAGTCAATCTTTGAATAAACAGACGAGCCTTGTAGTTGATCAAATAAGTCGTCGATTCTCGGTAGTGGGTAGCGGTTCTTGATGGTAAGTTTGTTCAACTCTCGGTAGTCGATACACAACCTGAATGTACCATCTTTCTTCTTAACAAACAAAACAGGAGCTCCCCACGGTGATGTGCTTGGTCGAATGAAACCACGCTCTAAAAGTTCTTGTAATTGGCTTTGCAGTTCTTTCATCTCGCTGGGTGCGAGTCTGTAAGGAGCACGAGCTATTGGTGCAGCTCCTGGTACAAGATCTATTTGAAATTCAACGGATAGATGTGGGGGTAATCCCGGTAATTCTTTCGGAAATACATCGGGAAATTCTTTTGCAATGGGAACATCATTGATGCTCTTTTCTTCAGTTTGTACTTTCTCGACGTGTGCTAGAACAGCATAGCAACCTTTTCTTATTAGTTTTTGTGCCTTCAAATTACTAATAAGATGTAGCTTCGTGTTGCCCTTTTCTCCGTACACCATTAAGGGTTTTCCTTTTTCTCGTATAATGCGAATTGCATTTTTGTAACAAACGATCTCTGCTTTCACTTCTTTCAACCAATCCATACCGATTATCACATCAAAACTCCCTAACTCTACTGGTATCAAGTCAATCTTAAATGTTTCGCTAACCAGTTTAATTTCTCGATTCCGACATATATTATCTGCTGAAATTAATTTACCATTTGCTAATTCGAGTAAAAATTTACTATCCAAAGGCGTCAATGGACAACTTAATTTAGCACAAAAATCTCTACTCATATAGCTTCTATCCGCACCCGAATCAAATAAAACGTAAGCAGATTTATTATCAATAAGAAACGTACCCGTAACAAGCTCCGGGTCTTCCTGTGCCTCTGCCGCATTAATATTGAAAACTCTTCCGCGGCCTTGTCCATTCGTGTTCTCCTGGTTCGGGCAATTTCTAATAATGTGGCCCGGTTTTCCACATTTATAACAAACTACATTGGCATAACTTGCTCCGACACTACTTGCTCCGCCATTACTCGTTCCGACACCATTTGTTCCTTTCGTTCTATTAACCCCTGGTCCGTAGACCTCACACTTCGCCGCGCTATGACCATTTCTTTTACACTTGTTGCAAAATTTGGTGCAGAACCCCGAGTGATACTTTTTACACCTTTGGCATAGCTGCTTCTGATTGTTGTTGTTGTTGTTGCGGTTATTATTGTTGTTGGGATGATTGTTGTAGTTGCTGTTGTTGTTGTTGTTGTTGTTGGGCCGTTTGTTGTAGTTGCGATTGATGTTGCGATTGTTGGGATAATTGTTGCGATTATTGTTGTAATTGCTGTTGTTGTTGTATTGATGATTCTTATCACCGTTTTCCTCCCACTTTCTTTTGACTTGCTTCACATTGGCCTCTTCAGCAGTCTGTTCTTTAATTCTTTCTTCAATCTGGTTCACTAGTTTGTGAGCCATTCTACATGCCTGTTGTATGGAGGCGGGCTCGTGTGAACTTATATCTTCTTGGATTCTTTCCGGTAATCCTTTCACAAACGCGTCGATCTTCTCTTCCTCATCTTCGAATGCTCCCGGACACAATAGGCACAATTCTGTGAATCGTCTTTCGTACGTGGTAATATCAAATCCTTGGGTTCGTAACCCTCTAAGTTCTGTCTTGAGCTTATTGACCTCGGTTCTGGGACGGTACTTCTCGTTCATCAAGTGCTTGAATGCTGACCACGGTAGTGCGTACGCATCGTCTTGTCCCACTTGCTCTAGATAGGTATTCCACCATGTTAAAGCAGAACCTGTGAAGGTATGCGTAGCGTACTTCACTTTGTCCTCTTCAGTACACTTACTTATGGCAAACACCGATTCAACCTTCTCGGTCCACCGTTTCAATCCGATCGGTCCTTCGGTTCCATCAAATTCCAAAGGTTTGCAGGCAGTGAATTCTTTGTAGGTGCATCCTACACGATTTCCTGTACTGCTAGATCCAAGGTTATTGTTGGTATGTAGCGCAGCCTGTACTGCGGCTATGTTTGAAGCTAGAAAAGTACGGAATTCCTCTTCATTCATATTCACGGTGTGTCGAGTAGTCGGTGCCATTTCCTTCAAAATAGTCAAATGGAACAAGTTAATCATACAGAATATTAAGAGTAGTTAATAGTATTTCGTAGCATAATATGAACTCATTTATAAAAGCTTTTTCTTCATATTAGCGTTTTATAAGTTTAAATTCGGGTAGTACCTACCCGTTAAGTTCATACTTAGTAGCTAATATACAATTCAACTACTACAATTCTATATGAAAAACTGATTATAATAATATTTCGCGTTCAAACTTTTATACAATATTTTACAAACTTACAATACCGCTTATTTTACATAAAGCATGAAATATAGCACACAATAACTTTGATACAAGATAGTTGTGAAGATAATTCTAGCTAGTACACAAGTCATTCAGCAAAGGCAATAAAGACACGTAATTCATACGTCCAGAAACAAGTCATGCATTCTGGTTTTACTAGGACTACTTCCCATCCTTGGTCTTGTGGAACATAACCGTTATGGCTGTTGATAAGACAGCGTGTTGTAATGTCGTCAAAGGGACGAGGGTTACGTAATGTCCAACAGTCCCGTAATAATCTAAAAACCTCATTTCTTACCCCAATTACCGACTCCGTCACTTGTGGAAACGTTTTGTTTAATAGCTGTAGCCGGATGTTCTTGTTCTCACTTTGGTGAGAAGCGAACATTACTAATCCGTAAGCATAACATGCTTCTTTATGTTGCATGCTAGCCGCTTTTTCTAAATCACGAAGTCCAATATTCGGATATATTGAGTCAAAATAATTTCTTAACCCGTTGCGTAAAATAGCATTTGGGTTCCCTGCAATATATGCGTCAAAGTAAACACATCGTAACTTATGGGTTTCCCAATGTGATATCCCCCATCTTTCAAACGAAAGTCTCTTATAAACCAAGACATTCTTGGAACGTTCTTCGAATGTCTTACAAACTGATCTCGCCTTAAATAGTTGTGCCGAGGAATTCTGGCCGACTCTAGACAAGATTTCATCAATCATGTCTCCGGGTAGGTCTCTTAAAATATTGGGTTGTCTATCCATTTTGTATTTTTAAACTGTAAAATAGACAAGAGTTAGATTCATAAAAAAATACTTATTAATACAAGCAATTTTTACATATATCATAAAGCATAAGAACACTATATTACATATATTACACCACACGAATACAAATATCTTATTCCGACTCGCTCGTTTCTTCTTCTTCGGTTTTGGTTCGTTTTGCCAAGTTTCTAGGGATATATGATGTTCCCCTAATACTAACTGTCGTTTTCCACAACGGTTTAGAAAAACCTGGTGGTTTAGAGGTTCCCGGGTCATTTTTACAACTTAAGGACTTCGGGGGTTGACGATACATATAAAGTTCATCGGGGTTGGAATTAGATTTCTCTATTTTTATGGCCTTTCCCTTATTATTTTCTTTTTCCTTTTTAAATTCAGTTGGGGTAATTTCTATAACATCATCGGAATTCTCGTCGGAATCCGATTCATCTGAGAATTGGTAATCCTCCCAATATTTTGCTTCCTTGGCGGAAACACCATTGACCATAATTAACCTTGGTCGGTTGGTTGAGGATTTTCTTTTACTTAACCGTTTTATTATTTCCCCCACCGGTTCTATTTCTTCATCCGGTTCCGATTCTTCTTCCGGTTCCGATTCTTCTTCCGGTTCCGACTCTTCTTCCGGTTCCTCTTCGGGAACTTGTGAATCAGTCCACGAATCATTCCAATTTACATTTGACTCTTCATTATTATTAGGTGAGTCAATGGGACTTGTTCTAGAGGTAGACATCTATCACATAATATCAAACGCGTTAAGAGATTAATATATCACATAATATTCACATGTTAAAAATATATAGTTTCCAACAAAATTTGTTAAGCAATCATTTTTCAAGTAAACACGGTCGAAGTCCAGACTCACTAATGCATCCTAACAAAGTCGATAAGACACACTAATGCAAAATTCTGGTTCTCTAAGACCAACGCTCTGATACCAACTGAAATGTTCCGTTCTTATTGATTAAAAACGTTCCATATTAATTGATTTCATTGCGAGGTTTTGACCTCTATATGAGACGTTTTTCAAAGACTGCATTCATTTTAAAACAAACCATAACCTTTATTTCATCAATAAAGGTTTAAAAAGCTTTACGTAGATTATCAAATAATGATAATCTAAAATATCCTGTTTACACACGACCATTACATAATGGTTTACAATACAAATATGTTACAACAAAATAAGTTTCTTGAATGCAGTTTTTACACAATATCATACAAGCATGGACTCCAAATCTCGTCCTTATTTAAGTATGCGATAGCGGAAGCTCTTAATAATCACCTGAGAATAAACATGCTTAAAACGTCAACAAAAATGTTGGTGAGTTATAGGTTTAACCTATATATATCAAATCGTAACAATAGACCACAAGATTTCATATTTCAATACACATCCCATACATAGAGATAAAAATCATTCATATGGTGAACACCTGGTAACCGACATTAACAAGATGCATATATAAGAATATCCCCATCATTCCGGGACACCCTTCGGATATGATATAAATTTCGAAGTACTAAAGCATCCGGTACTTTGGATGGGGCTTGTTGGGCCCGATAGATCTATCTTTAGGATTCGCGTCAATTAGGATGTCTGTTCCCTAATTCTTAGATTACCAGACTTAATAAAAAGGGGCATATTCGATTTTGATCATTCAACCATAGAATGTAGTTTCACGTACTTGTGTCTATTTTGTAAATCATTTATAAAACCTGCATGTATTCTCATCCCAAAAATATTAGATTTTAAAAGTGGGACTATAACTCACTTTCACAGATTTTTACTTCGTCGAGAAGTAAGACTTGGCCACTGGTTGATTCACGAACCTATAACAATATATACATATATATCAAAGTATGTTCAAAATATATTTACAACACTTTTAATATATTTTGATGTTTTAAGTTTATTAAGTCAGCTGTCCTCGTTAGTAACCTACAACTAGTTGTCCACAGTTAGATGTACAGAAATAAATCGATAAATATTATCTTGAATCAATCCACGACCCAGTGTATACGTATCTCAGTATTGATCACAACTCAAACTATATATATTTTGGAATCAACCTCAACCCTGTATAGCTAACTCCAACATTCACATATAGAGTGTCTATGGTTGTTCCGAAATATATATAGATGTGTCGACATGATAGGTCGAAACATTGTATACGTGTCTATGGTATCTCAAGATTACATAATATACAATACAAGTTGATTAAGTTATGGTTGGAATATATTTGTTACCAATTTTCACGTAGCTAAAATGAGAAAAATTATCCAATCTTGTTTTACCCATAACTTCTTCATTTTAAATCCGTTTTGAGTGAATCAAATTGCTATGGTTTCATATTGAACTCTATTTTATGAATCTAAACAGAAAAAGTATAGGTTTATAGTCGGAAAAATAAGTTACAAGTCGTTTTTGTAAAGGTAGTCATTTCAGTCGAAAGAACGACGTCTAGATGACCATTTTAGAAAACATACTTCCACTTTGAGTTTAACCATAATTTTTGGATATAGTTTCATGTTCATAAAGAAAATCATTTTCTCAGAATAACAACTTTTAAATCAAAGTTTATCATAGTTTTTAATTAACTAACCCAAAACAGCCCGCGGTGTTACTACGACGGCGTAAATCCGGTTTTACGGTGTTTTTCGTGTTTCCAGGTTTTAAATCATTAAGTTAGCATATCATATAGATATAGAACATGTGTTTAGTTGATTTTAAAAGTCAAGTTAAAAGGATTAACTTTTGTATGCGAACAAGTTTAGAATTAACTAAACTATGTTCTAGTGATTACAAGTTTAAACCTTCGAATAAGATAGCTTTATATGTATGAATTGAATGATGTTATGAACATCATTACTACCTTAAGTTCCTTGGATAAACCTACTGGAAAAGAGAAAAATGGATCTAGCTTCAACGGATCCTTGGATGGCTCGAAGTTCTTGAAGAAGAATCATGACACGAAAACAAGTTCAAGTAAGATCATCACTTGAAATAAGATTGTTATAGTTATAGAAATTGAACCAAAGTTTGAATATGATTATTACCTTGTATTAGAATGATAACCTACTGTAAGAAACAAAGATTTCTTGAGGTTGGATGATCACTTTACAAGATTGGAAGTGAGCTAGCAAACTTGAAAGTATTCTTGATTTTATGTAACTAGAACTTGTAGAATATATGAAGAACACTTAGAACTTGAAGATAGAACTTGAGAGAGATCAATTAGATGAAGAAAATTGAAGAATGAAAGTGTTTGTAGGTGTTTTTGGTCGTTGGTGTATGGATTAGATATAAAGGATATGTAATTTTGTTTTCATGTAAATAAGTCATGAATGATTACTCATATTTTTGTAATTTTATGAGATATTTCATGCTAGTTGCCAAATGATGGTTCCCACATGTGTTAGGTGACTCACATGGGCTGCTAAGAGCTGATCATTGGAGTGTATATACCAATAGTACATACATCTGAAAGCTGTGTATTGTACGAGTACGAATACGGGTGCATACGAGTAGAATTGTTGATGAAACTGAACGAGGATGTAATTGTAAGCATTTTTGTTAAGTAGAAGTATTTTGATAAGTGTATTGAAGTCTTTCAAAAGTGTATAAATACATATTAAAACACTACATGTATATACATTTTAACTGAGTCGTTAAGTCATCGTTAGTCGTTACATGTAAGTGTTGTTTTGAAACTTTTAGGTTAACGATCTTGTTAAATGTTGTTAACCCAATGTTTATAATATCAAATGAGATTTTAAATTATTATATTATCATGATATTATCATGTATGAATATCTCTTAATATGATATATATACATTAAATGTCTTTACAACGATAATCGTTACATATATGTCTCGTTTAAAAATCATTAAGTTAGTAGTCTTGTTTTTACATATGTAGTTCATTGTTAATATACTTAATGATATGTTTACTTATCATAGTATCATGTTAACTATATATATATCCATATATATGTCATCATATAGTTTTTACAAGTTTTAACGTTCGTGAATCACCGGTCAACTTGGGTGGTCAATTGTCTATATGAAACATATTTCAATTAATCAAGTCTTAACAAGTTTTATTGCTTAACATGTTGGAAACATTTAATCATGTAAATATCAATCTCAATTAATATATATAAACATGGAAAAGTTTGGGTCACTACACATTACAGCAAGCATTGGGAACTCGTCTAGACATGAGTACTGCCTATCATCCACAAACTGATGGGCAGAGCGAAAGGACGATACAAATGCTTGAAGACATGCTACGAGCTTGTGTTATTGATTTCGGAAACAGTTGGGATCGACATCTACCGTTAGCAGAATTTTCCTACAACAACAGCTACCATTCAAGCATTGAGATGGCGCCGTTTGAAGCACTTTATGGTAGAAAGTGCAGGTCTCCGATTTGTTGGAGTGAAGTGGGGGATAGACAGATTACGGGTCCGGAGTAATACAAGAAACTACCGAGAAAATCATCCAAATTCAACAAAGATTGAAAACCGCCCAGAGTCGACAAAAGAGCTACGCGGATAGTAAAAGAAAAGATATAGAGTTTGAATTTGGAGAAATGGTCATGCTTAAGGTTTCACCTTGGAAAGGCGTTGTTCGATTTGGTAAACTAGGGAAACTAAATCCAAGGTACATTGGACCATTCAAGATTATAGATCGTGTCGGACCAGTAGCTTACCAACTGGAGCTACCTCAACAAATCGCGGCTGTAAATAACACTTTCCACGTCTCAAATTTGAAGAAATGTTTTGCTAAAGAAGATCTCACTATTCCGTTGGATGAAATCCAAATCAATGAAAAACTTCAATTCATTGAAGAACCCGTCGAAATAATGGATCGTGAGGTTAAGAGACTTAAACAAAACAAGATACCGATTGTTAAGGTTCGATGGAATACTCGTAGAGGACCCGAGTTCACCTGGGATCGTGTAGATCAAATGAAGAAGAAATACCCGCATTTATTTCCAGAAGATACGTCAACACCTCCAACTGCTTAAAATTTCGGGACGAAATTTATTTAACGGGTAGGTACTGTAGTGACCCGAACTTTTCCATGTTTATATATATATTAAATGAAATTGTTATTTACATGATTAAGTATTTCCAACATGTTAAGTAATCAAACTTGTTAAGACTTGATTAATTGAAATAGGTTTCATATAGACAATTGACCACCCAAGTTGACCGGTGATTCACGAACGTTAAAACTTGTAAAAACTATACGATGACATATATATGGTTATATATATAGTTAACATGATTTTATTATAAGTATGTATCTCATTAGGTATTTTAACAATGAGTTATATACATAAAAATGAGACTATTAATTTAAGAAACTCGAAAACGATATATATAACGATTATCGTTATAACAACGTCTTACTAGGTACATATGAATCATATTAAGATATTGATACACTTGGTTAATTATGTTAAATGATAAGTAAATATATTATTAATTGTATTAACAATGAAATACATATGTAAAAATAAGACTACTAACTTAATGATTTCGAAACGAGACATATATGTAACGATTAGCGTTGTAACGACATTTAACTGTATATATATCATACTAAGATATATAATATATCATAATATCATGATAATATAACAATTTAATTTAACATCTCATTTGTTATAATAAACAATGAGTTAACAACATTCAACAAGATCGTTAACCTAAAGGTTTCAAAACAACATTTACATGTAACGACTAACGATGACTTAACGACTCAGTTAAAATGTATATACATGTAGTGTTTTAATATGTATTCATACACTTTTGAAAGACTTCAATACACTTATCAAAATACTTCTACTTAACAAAAATGCTTACAATTACATCCTCGTTCTGTTTCATCAACAATTCTACTCGTATGCACCCGTATTCGTACTCGTACAATACACAGCTTTTAGATGTATGTACTATTGGTATATACACTCCAATGATCAGCTCTTAGCAGCCCATGTGAGTCACCTAACACATGTGGGAACCATCATTTGGCAACTAGCATGAAATATCTCAAAAAATTATAAAAATATGAGTAATCATTCATGACTTATTTACATGAAAACAAAATTACATATCCTTTATATCTAATCCATACACCAACGACCAAAAACACCTACAAACACTTTCATTCTTCAATTCTCTTCATCTAATTGATCTCTCTCAAGTTCTATCTTCAAGTTCTAAGTGTTCTTCATAAATTCCAAAAGTTCTAGTTTCATAAAATCAAGAATACTTCCAAGATTGCAAGTTTACTTCCAAGTTTTCTAAATCCATTCCAAGTAATCATCCAAGATCATGAAACCTTTGTTACTTACAGTAGGTTATCTTTCTAATACAAGGTAATAATCATATTCAAACTTTAATTCAATTTCTATAACTATAACAATCTTATTTCGAGTGGAAATCTTACTAGAAATTGTTTTCGTGTCATGATTCTGCTTCAAGAACTTTCAAGCCATCCAAGGATCCTTTGAAACTAGATCTATTTTTATCATTTCCAGTAGGTTTATCCAAGGAACTTGAGGTAGTAATGATATTCATAACATCATTTGATTCATACATATAAAGCTATCTTATTCGAAGGTTTAAACTTGTAATCACTAGAACATAGTTTAGTTAATTCTAAACTTGTTCGCAAATAAAAGTTAATCCTTCTAAATTGACTTTTAAAATTAACTAAACACATGTTCTATATCTATATGATATGCTAACTTAATGATTTAAAACCTGGAAACACGAAAAACACCGTAAAATCGGATTTACGCCGTCGTAGTAACACCGCGGGCTGTTTTGGGTTAGTTAATTAAAAACTATGATAAACTTTGATTTAAAAGTTGTTATTCTGGGAAAATGATTTTTATTATGAACATGAAACTATATTCAAAAATTATGGTTAAACTCAAAGTGGAAGTATGTTTTCTAAAATGGTCATCTAGACATCGTTCTTTCAACTGAAATGACTACCTTTACAAAAATGACTTGTAACTTATTTTTTCGACTATAAACCTATACTTTTTCTGTTTAGATTCATAAAATAGAGTTCAATATGAAACCATAGTAATTTGATTCACTCAAAATGGATTTAAAATGAAGAAGTTATGGGTAAAACAAGATTGGATAATTTTTCTCATTTTAGCTACGTGAAAATTGGTAACAAATCTATTCCAACCATAACTTAATCAACTTGTATTGTATATTATGTAATCTTGAGATACCATAGACATGTATACAATGTTTCGACCTATCATGTCGACACATCTATATATATTTCGGAACAACCATAGACACTCTATATGTGAATGTTGGAGTTAGCTATACAGGGTTGAGGTTGATTCCAAAATATATATAGTTTGAGTTGTGATCAATACTGAGATACGTATACACTGGGTCGTGGATTGATTCAAGATAATATTTATCGATTTATTTCTGTACATCTAACTGTGGACAACTAGTTGTAGGTTACTAATGAGGACAGCTGACTTAATAAACTTAAAACATCAAAATATATTAAAAGTGTTGTAAATATATTTTGAACATACTTTGATATATATGTATATATTGTTATAGGTTCGTGAATCAACCAGTGGCCAAGTCTTACTTTCCAACGAAGTAAAAATCTGTGAAAGTGAGTTATAGTCTCACTTTTAAAATCTAATATTTTTGGGATGAGAATACATGCAGGTTTTATAAATGATTTACAAAATAGACACAAGTACGTGAAACTACATTCTATGGTTGAATTATCGAAATCGAATATGCCCCTTTTTATTAAGTCTGGTAATCTAAGTATTAGGGAACAGACACCCTAATTGACGCGAATCCTAAAGATAGATCTGTTGGGCCTAACAAACCCCATCCAAAGTACCGGATGCTTTAGTACTTCAAAATTTATATCATATCCGAAGGGTGTCCCGGAATGATGGGGATATTCTTATATATGCATCTTGTTAATGTCGATTACCAGGTGTTCACCATATGAATGATTTTTATCTCTATGTATGGGATGTGTATTGAAATATGAAATCTTGTGGTCTATTGTTACGATTTGATATATATAGGTTAAACCTATAACTCACCAACATTTTTGTTGACGTTTAAAGCATGTTTATTCTCAGGTGAATACTAAGAGCTTTCGCTGTTGCATACTAAAATAAGGACAAGATTTGGAGTCCATGTTTGTATGATATTGTGTAAAAACTGCATTCAAGAAACTGATTTCGATGTAACATATTTGTATTGTAAACTATTATGTAATGGTCGTGTGTAAACAGGATATTTTAGATTATCATTATTTGATAATCTACGTAAAGCTTTTTAAACCTTTATTTATGAAATAAAGGTTATGGTTTGTTTTAAAAATGAATGCAGTCTTTGAAAAACGTCTCATATAGAGGTCAAAACCTCGCAACGAAATCAATTAATATGGAACGTTTTTAATCAATAAGAACGGGACATTTCAACGCAGAACGCATGAAGGATGGTTAAACGAGGACTAGTGACACCCATCAAAGCCCTTGGGGGATAAAAGCAGGGCGAGAAGTGTAATGACCCGGATTTTTCCGATCGTTCTATACTTATAAGATTAATATTTACATAAATTAAACCTTACCAACATGATAAATAATCTAAATTATTGAGACTTATGTTTTTGAAAAGAGTTTTATACAACGTTTGACCGTCCAATTTGACCGATGATATCACGAACTATATAACATACGATAATTATACGTTTGTGTATATATATGTATTTATATATATTTAACATGATCTAAGGATGGTTTAACATCTCATTGTGTACTAATAACAATGAGTTATAAGTATACTTTGAAACTACTAATTTAAATTTTCAAAAACGATAAGTATATGTAACGTTCATTGACATATATACTTATAACTTATAATACTTATACAAGTATCGTATAAATATGTATTTAATCACTTTTAAAGGGTTTTTATACATAAAACAATATAAGTATATTTACAAAAGATAGCTATATTTGAATCCTCGTTCCGTTTTCTCAAGATTTTTATACGTATATCTAGGGTATATGCACCCGTATCATACCCAGCTTCTATACGTATTTACTATTGGTATATACACATCAAATCAACATCCAAATCATCCATATTACTGCCCTAGATATGAGGTAATTAGAGATTGGAAGCTAGCATAGATTTTTCTACAAAATAACAAAGAAAAATTTTGTTCTTGTCCCCCCTTGATCACGTTTTTAAGGACCTCCCCCATCTCATTTTTAGTTCATCATCTTACTTCCAAATTACTCTCTAACTCACCTACTTACAAGCCATAAAAAACCCACATCAATTCAGCAGGTAACCATGAAGATCTAGCTTCAAAAACAAGCCTTAATCATCATAAGAAATTCCTTTCAAGAACACTTCAATAATCCTTCCAAGTATACAAGTTTACTTCCAACCTTTTGATCTAACTCCACAACTCTTTAATTCCAAGATTATTTCTTATCTTTTGCAGTAACTTTGTCCAAGTAACTTGAGGTAGTAACCTTGTTCATAATCTTATTCAATTCATATTCATATAGCTATCTTATTTTGTGATATAAAATTTTAACAACAAGAACATAATTTGAATGATTTCAAACTTGTTCGCAAACTAAATAGATCCTTCTAACTTAACTTTTAAAACACTTCAATACCTGTAATATATCATAAGGATATGCTAACTTAACAAGATACAACTTGATTTTACAAAGAACACCTTAAAACTGAATCTACATCGTTGGAGTGCAACCGGGGGCTGTTTTGGGTTGGATAATTAAAAACCATCTTGAACTTTGAATTGGAAGTTCATGTTCTGAAAAAATGATATTTCTTATGAATATGTTAACACATAAAAATTTCATGATTTAATTCAAAGTATAAGTATATTTATAAAAATGATCATTAGATGTTGTTTTTATGAGGGAAAATGATCACTTTCATAAGATTCACCAAAGTTTGACCTATAACCTGTGATTTCGAATGCAAACTAAGGTATTTACAGTTCATATTCATAAATAATGACTCGATCCAAGGAAGTGGCAAGTTGAACCAACAAAAACGGAGTTATATTGAAGAAACTACGGCTAAAACAAAATTGGGTATCCGAAGCTAGTTTAGCTACGAAATTAATTGGAGTAAAACTAAACTAATCATATCTTTGCTAATTAATATGATATTTTATATATATTTACTTATGATTTGATTTTATATATTTCAGGACCACCCGTAAACAACACGAGAAGATTAATCATAAGACCTCATGATTGTACGCAACACGTCATTTGACAACACGGTACTTTATGTACGCAACACGTCATTTGACAACATAGTACCATGTGTCGAGATTAATTCTGATCAATACGAATACGATGGGGTCTTTATTTATTTTATTGAGCAACTAATTGTGGACCACTAACATCGGACTGCTAACTACGGACTAATAGATATTAAAAGTATTATAAGTATATATGTAACGATTATTTGAAAAGAAAATATGTTAATATATTATATATATGGTTAGGTTCGTGATATCTATCGGAGACCAAGTCGTGTTAAATATCTTCAAAGCAAAAGTGAGTATATAGTCCCACTTTTAAACTCTAAATATTTCGGGATGAGAATACATGCATTTTATGATTTACGTTATGGACACAAGTGATTAAAAATATATATTCTACGTTGAGTTGTACCACTGGCATACCTCCCTGTAACTTGGCAACTACTATTTACATGCGGTATTGTAAACGCGAATCCTGTTGATAGATCTATCGGGCCTGACAACCCCAACCGGACTGGACGACCAGTATTCAACGGTTGCACAGTACTTCGTTTCGGTGACTACACTTGGTACGGTGTAGTAAGATTTCATAATAAAGGGAATATGCGACGTTGATTAAATGTTAAGTATGGTTATCAAGTGCTCAACAACTTAGAATATTTTTATTAAAACGTTTATATATGAAATCTTGTGGTCTATATTTATAACGCTGCCGGCATTAAACCTATATCTCACCAACTTTATGTTGACGTTTTAAGCATGTTTATTCTCAGGTGATAACTAAAAGCTTCCGCTGCATCATGTTGAATTTAAGCAAGATCTGGAGTATGCATATTTGTGTCAAAAATAAAACTGCATATCGGAGGATTTGTAATGTAAAATATGTTGGAAATCGTATTGTTATCATCACATGTAATGTTTGTAAGGCTAAGATTATCGTTAAACGATAATCATTATTATGTTGTTTAAACCTTGTATTTTAATAAAAGTTATGGTTTGTATTGTAAAAACGAATGCAGTTTTCTTTGAAAAATATCGTATATAGAGGTCAATATCTCGCGATGAAATCATATGTTATTATATTTGTCCTTATGGTTTAGGACGGGTTATGACAAGAAGGGCTAAACTCCTGTTGGGAGTAGCCTAAGTGAACTCCAGAAAAATCTAAGAAAATAGTTTGGAAGTTGTGACCTAGGAATTTCCCTCAAGAAGCCAGTCCGGGTCGGGGTCAGTATAGAATGGAGGAGTGTAAACAATATTGAATGAAGTTTATGTAGATTGAAAGCTTAGTAAACTAGCCCAATAGGCAATTTATGTAACTAGTTAAAGAAGAGAAGAGCTAGCACGAATTGCCCGGTTCCACGAAATGATTGAGAACTACGACAAGGTCGAAACGCGACTGGTTGGGATAAAGAGCGAAAGCGACAAAAATGTTATCCACTAGAAATCAACTAGAAAAAGGAGCCCGCGCGATGCCGCGGGGTCTTTGGGTTGCGTATTCATAGTTAACGGAGCGTATTATAGGTGTGTATATGTATTGAATATAGTCCGATGTATTGAGCGTTTTTTTTAAGTGTCCTTTTCGCGTATAGTTAGTCCCGTTGTGTTCGTAAGATTTTTTTGAGTTGAACGATGGGCTCGAAAAAATTTAACTCGTACCGAGCTAGAACATAGGACCCGCTAAAGATTCGGGTGGAATTTGTTTATTTTATTTTAATAAAATTGTATATTTACATTTTTTACCCATGAGAAAATAAAAACTTGAGGGGTCGTTGTGTAAATTGAGGCAAAGGTGAGGGGCTGATTGTAGTGTGAACGCAAAGTCAAAACTACAACCTCAAACAATTGAAACTACACAAATGTTCATGAGTTTTAGTATGTAGGGAAGGTGAGGGGCTGATTGCAGTGTGAACGCAAAGTTAAAACTACAACCTCAAACAATTGAAACTACACAAATGTTCATGAGTTTTAGTATGTAGGGGTAAAATATAATAATAATAATAATAATAGGAATTTCACGGTGATTGCCTTCTCTTCTGCTCTACTACGTAGTAATATATAACTCAAGTAACTTTGAGGTCTCATATTTAGATTAATAAAAATTAACTCTAAAAGTAGAGAAACTTCGGGTTCATGATTTAATGAAGTTAGTAAACTTAAAGACTTGATGAACGCATCCAAGTAAAGGGTGCCATACTTTACCATATTGATTATCCTATAGAATATAGAATAGTACAGTCATACTAATAATCAGGGAGAAATAGAAGTTGTGCAACGAGAACTTAAGGGAGCCATTTCATGACCAGAAATCATAAACAACCAAAATTCAAGTGTACATGAAGGATGAGCAGTTAGCAGTAGCACATACAATGAATGTCATATTTTATCAATTTTTTTTTTTTTAGATACGACGATCGTAAACACCATTATTTTAACACAGAAACTGAATCTTCTATTCCTGACACTCTTTTAGATTCTATTAGTTTATTGGTGGGTGGTCCCACCACCCTTCCTTTTACGGCTACTAGCCATAGATGACCTATGTCCTACGTCACCTTCATTCAACACTCCCAACTCCCCTTCCTTCTACTGGCTCAATTTTCTTTTCTTTTTTTTTTTCCCGAAAAAACGAGAATTTTATTGACAGAATTAATAAATCGTATAGTCAACATCACGTTCAACATATAAGTCCAAGAGCTCATCATTTTCTAAAACCAATTAGTGATAGAGGGACTTCTCCTTTGACTTATATGCATACATTTGTTTTTGTCCATGACCGATGTGGGATAACTTCCCAACACGCCCCCTCACATCGAGGCGTGGAACGGTTGTAGAGATGGCGGCAATAAGAAGGCCTGACTCAATCTCTTTGTAGCGACGGCGGCACACTCATGGGGGCCTGACTCGGACTCGCTGTAGAACAAACTGTCCACCTAAGCTTTGATACCATGACAGAATTAATAAATCGATTAGTCAACATCACGTTCAACATATAAGTCCAAGAGTACATCATTTTCTAAAATCAATTGGTGATAGAGGGACTTCTCATTTGACTTATATGCATACATTTGTTTTTGTCCATGACCGATGTGGGATAACTTCCCAACATTTATAAAACGGAATACGTTTTCGAAAAGAAAACGAATTCTACAAGAAGTACAAAAGAGGATATCCGCTGAGGCTCATACCTAGAAAGCGGTTACAACGAACTATCTAAACCGAACCTCACCTAACTTAAACCGAAAGCTAACCAAAACTAAATAAACAAAACAATGAACTACTAACACCGAAACTACTACAAGTCAAGAAACATGAAAATCAAAAAAGAACTCAAATGCCCTTAATGAACACGCCGAATTCAGTTATTTCGGCACCTTGAACCACTCTCTCCTTACGCTTATGGTGATTCTTGTTCCTATCCGGTGGACGCAGGGTTTCGTAAGAATTACTAATATTAACCGTGACCAGTTCACTCTCGGCCAAGGATGTCATCAAATTATCAAAAGCCGCAAAAGCCTCGCTGGTCATTCCATACTTTGTCATACCCAAAGAAGCGCCATTGCTCGGGTCCGCAAAGTCGTTCTTCTTATCAACCTTGCCCGTCATAAACAAGTGTTGAATGGCATCTCCGTACTCCAAATCATCATCATTATCCACAAGTTTAAATGATTCCGATGCAGATGCAACATTCTTTCTTGACCTCAAATTCACTCTTTCGAAAAGATCCCTAGGAACCTTCCTATTTAAAACATACCACGACTTGCAATAACCATTACATGAAAGATCCTCACAATAACCATTACACGAAAGATCCTCACAGTCACAATATAACCTTCCACTACGCCCAACCAAAATCGGTAAAGGCCTATCAGCATCCATTACCTCTTCACGGTCCGCCATCAATTCATCCTTCTTTTCCTTCTTCTTTTTCTTCAAACGATCTAATCTTTCCGCAAAAGTGACGTTGTCATCATTATCTTCAACATCTTCAACAATATCAGAGTTAGAACCTGGACCCCTCCCTGGCCCAACATGGTCCGAAACGGGCACACGAACACTACTGACATCACCCGAAATTGACCCAAGATTAAACCTGTTAATAGACCCAAACTGGATATCAAGCCCGTCGTGATCAACAACACGCCCATCTGACCCATTAACAGGCCTTGAGCTGTTAGCAGCTAACCCAGAATTAGAATCGCCCCCTGTCACTAAAACAGGAGCAGTATGTGTGGTTGAATTCATCAAAACGTTAACCTTATCCATAACATCACCAAATTGGGAGGAGTATAGTGGATTAGGTTCAACTGCACCCTATACACGATCCTCAAACAAAAAAGACGAAGCTCCACTAGTGACCACGAATCTATTGGTAGATTCCAAAAGCTTGCTATCAAACGTATTATTAAGAATACGAGATAAACTATATGTATCAGTGATTTCCGATACCCAAAAATACGAAGCTCTACTGGCTCAAATGCAACATCATTATCAAAATGATTTAATGATTTTCATCTTGTATACTTTTCTCAGATTCCACAGCCAATTATATACCATCTTCTAGCTCCCTCTCGATTATATAATCATCATCCATGATATCTGTTTTTCAAGATACATCACCACTACGTTCTTTCTTTCATTTCTCAAGAGCTGCCCTAAAACCTTATCTTTATCTATCTTTTTAATAACATCTTTAGGCGTCTGACTTGACTTCTGTATTCCAAATCTCGATTCCCGCCCCTTTTTTCTTCTTCCTCAGGATGCAGATTTAAACCATACACCGCTTCACTGTTTTCTACTGTAATTCATAATGCTGATCATCATTATTCTTAACATCAGAATTAATATCCTTATTTCTATCCGTATTTCCATCGTCAGTACTTTGATTTTGGGATGTTCATGGATGATCACATTGGGGTTCGATGTATGACGTATGCGAGCTGGAGGTGGCAACACCAACATGAGAATCACAGTCATTTGCAACACTTTGTTGGTTAACCACTTGAGCTCGTGGTTTCTAAGTGACCCCACCTCCTGTACTTCCATCAAGAACTTCAATAGTTTGAGAAGGGTACACTCTGTTTTATTCATACAGTTCCTTCCAACATTTGGTTACTCACCTCTGCAACGATAAAGAAAAAAAATAGTACTATTTCAAGCTGAATATGTATCATATCGTTGTGCATCTAAAATATAACAGTAACACCATTTGGGGTTCATTATGTTATATGCAGTGTTAACATACACATTGTTGCGGAACTCCGGAATTACTCAGCGAGACTCGGTTTTTGCAACTCGGTGAGTACTTGGTCAAACTCGGCCAAAACTCGGGATTATTCAAAAAGTCAGTCAAAATTGGTTAAAACTCATTAATAATCGGTCAAACTCAAACTTGGCTATATACACATCCTCAAAGTCCCGACCGAGTACTCCCCGAGGAGCGATTTTTGTAACCTTGGTTATATACACATCCTCCCAATTGATAATATATGCTGTTGAGCAGTCCAAAGTGTAGTTTCAAAGCATTATGCTTTCAAAATCATGACTTTTTTGTGCCGTTGGTCCCTCGATTATACTCCAAAAAGTGGACAGCGTCCCTTTGTTTTTTTTTCTGCTTACAGCATCCCTCTATTTCTAAAATTTGTGTTTCAGTGTCCCTCCGTCAACCAACCGTCAACTTGGAACGTTAAGTCCCATCACGTGCATGAAACGTGATGGGTAATTTCGTCTTTTTTGTTATTAGCTGAGATGGATGCTCTATATAAAAACCCCCAAATGATCTCATCCCTTAAACCCGTTCCATCTCAAACCCTAAAAAAAAAAAAACCCAATTCGATTTCACCTCAATTAATTCCAAAATTCGTAAAAAATGGAATGTTGGTGTGGTCTTCCTGCTATTATTCGTTTATCAAGAACTGATGCTAACCATGATTGTCGTTTTTATTGTTGTTCCTCATAGGTAATTGCAAGGATTAAAACCCTAATTCGTTAAAAATTCAAATTGTTAATCTTAAATTCGTTTTTATATGTTGCAGAGGTCAGGTTGCTCTTTCTTTGTTTGGTACGATCCTCCGAATCCTGTGTTAGCTGCAGTTTATGAAAGGCTTAGAAATCAAGAAGAAAGAGCTAGGAAATGGAAGTTAATGTTCTTTGTTAGCTTGTTTTTGTTTGCAGTTTATTTCATTAACAATGGATGAACAATGTAACAATTATGTAATGTGTTTGGGTTGAAATTAAGTATCTTTTGGTCACTTATGTTCATGTCTGTTGTTTTGGCTGTATCATTAATAAAGAATGAATGTTTTGGTCACATTGTTAACATTTTGTCTTTGTTTTGACAATAACTCTTGCATTCATTGTACCATTAAAAATCTCAGACATGTTCAAAAGACATGTTGCACAAAAAGACATGAAAGTAACAAATTAAAACCATTACATAAACCATAACAAGTACCATTAAAGTAACAAGTTTCACAAAAGACATCCCAAAAGACATTACATAATTCCAAACCTAATACAAGTTCAACAAAAGACATGTTCCAAACCTAATACATAAACTGCCATTCATAACATTACATAGTTCCAAAAAAAACATCCCAAAAGCAATTAACTTGAAATTCACTTATTTTTCCCATTCCCTTTTCCAGCAGCCTTGACTTTCTTCCCATTTCCATCTCCAGCAGTCTTTACCTTCTTCCCATTCCCATCTCCAGCAGCCTTGACCTTCTTCCCACTCCCACTTCCATCACAACCTCTCCTATTATGCCCAAATTGCCCACACTTACCACATTTCTTTAACTTACCTGTAAAATAGTTACCCAAGTTTATTTAACTGTGACAGTTTACACTTAATAATAAGTAGATTAGTTTAATAAGTAACATGAATGAAAGTTTACACATACCTTGTGTTGAAAGTTTACCTCCTTCACCAATGTCATCATTCTCATTAACAGACAGTTCTGAAAGCTTGATATGCTTTGTATTCAAAGATCTGAAGTTCAAGATCTGTTTCCAAATTAGCTCTCACTGCTTTAATTAGTATTTTGGGATTGGTTGATAACTGAGGCAAGAGTTTGGTTGCTAAGAACTTGTAATTGCAGAAATGTAGGTGTCTAGTTTTTTTACAGGTGTGATGGAGTTTGTAGGTTGATACCACCCATTCATTGTCTCCATTGGCTTTTGACACCAATAATACCCAATCACATTTAATATTCAATTTTCTTTTTACCCACTCTTTTTTTTTTGGGGGGGAGCAAGAAGATTCCCCCTTATCAACTTTTTTGGATTTACCCTTCACTGTTTTGTCCTTTTTCATTCTACCTAAACCGACTTTAATGCTTTTTTTCCTCACACATTTCTTTCTTCCCACCTCACTAGGTCCCACATCACTCTTTTGACTACCATCCTCAGTGTTTGACTTTGAATTATCAACACCAGGTTTAGTTACAAGTCCTTCACATCTAACCCTAATCCTTTTTATCATTCTTAACAAAAACAAGTTTTCTCCTAGTTTCAATAGCATGGTGTACAACTGCATCCCTTACCTCTTCTTTAGATTCAAACTTCTGTCCTAGATAAAAGAAGGTCTTTCCTATTTCAGCATTGCCTTCAACTTGTTATTTTATGCAACTAATTTTCTTTTTCCTAACTGCTTTCTCATCACTTTCATCATCATAACTCTCAAACCCATCAAGATTCAATTCCTCTACCTCACAATTCACTTCAGTTTCCACCTCATCATTGTTGAACACCTTAGAACCATTGCCCATAAACTCAATGTCTTTATCAATGTTAAACCTGAATTCTTTCATGTCTACATCAGCATCTTCAATGTAATGATCCTCATCATCTAAATAATCACTATCTTCAGCTTCATTTTCATCATTAGTTGGGATATCATCATTTTCTACATTGTCTGGAATATCATCATTTTCTTCAATTAGTAACCTCTTTCCAGTTGTATTCTCATGCTCAACATACACATTAAATTGCCTAATTGAAGAGTCAATTTCCATGTGCATAAGCATCCTGGTAATATCTTCATGGTCAACTAAAAGTTATAGTCCAACATCCAACGGTTTATTCGGTTCAAGATACCTAAATGTAACCACTTTTTCACAATCATAACCTAATTCCCTAAGAACTACATTCAAGTGCATTATCCTAAATCTTTCTACATCAAAACAGTCAATGTAGGTGGTTTGACCACTATAAACCAGTCCAGTCCCTTTTTTCATAAGATAACCACCATGATGTAAGATAATTGTGAACAAATCAGGGTAACAATCTGCAGAAAAAATAAAAAAATAAAAAATTAAAAATTTAGGGTTCAATCGGGTCTAGGGTTCTTATATCTGCAATTGCACATTTTAAAGTATATACGTATATAAATACATACCGTATATGTCATCGATTGACTTTGGATCCAACTCTGGTGCACGAAGCTGCCACGACATGGCGGTTATGATCTTCAATTTTTAATTTTTTTGAGACAAACGAGAGGATGCTGTGTGAAATGAGGAATTAGGGTTTTCAATTTAGGTATAATATAGCCAGATGACGAAAAAGACGAAATTACCCATCACGTTTCATGCACGTGATGGGACTTAACGTGCCAAGTTGACGGTTGGTGACGGAGGGATACTGAAACACAAATTTTAGAAATAGAGGGATGCTGTAAGCAGAAAAAAAAACAAAGGGACGCTGTCCACTTTTTGGAGTATAATCGAGGGACCAACGGCACAAAAAAGTCCAAAATCATATTATTCAAGATCTTTAAGTTACTATTGAAATTGAAATAATAATTTTTAATGCACCAAGTATTCATAAAAAAAAAAAAAAAAAAAAGTTCTTATACAACCGGAAAAGCTTGACCAGTTTCAATATTATGTGCTACCAGTTTTGACCCACACCCGTGTTAACCTATTACCCAACCCACCCATTTTGCCACGTCTACAACGTTTACTAATATAGTTTTCGAATGAATAAGACATAACACCAACCCTCCAACCAGCAAGAAAAATGGCACCTGCTGCTATGTGACGGGGCTTAAGCTGCAAGCACAAAGATGTCCGAAGCTTGCATATGTCCGTTTTGCTAGTCAACAGTATAAAAGAGACAATGACTACATGCATATTGCACAAAGAAATACAGCATACCCATCATTCACGAAGTTCCATGTAACTTGGGCAAGCGCATTTAGAGCAACTTTGAACTTCTTTATTGCCTCCACAAGTGGTTTATACCTTAAATATAGGTCCATTGGGTATTTTCCATTCTAGTACAAACCAGTTTGGGTCCAAACATATTTAAAAAGCCCAATATCTAATTAAGTCCAGCAGGTACTTCCCAAACCCGTTTGGGTCCAAAAGAGGTCAAACAAAAATTAGACGGATAGTAATATAGAAACCCTATATGCTAATACGTACGTTGATACTCAAATACGCTCTAATAACATATACGATAATACACTCAAAACTCAAGATCAAAACCCTAATCAAAACCGAGAAATTGAAAAATCATGTGCGATTAGGGTTCTTCATCAGGTGCCATTATGGTTCTATATTGTTTATGTTTTGCCTCAATCATTTTTTGAAATTATAGTTCTATATCGTTTTTGTTGTTTAGTTTTTATTATTATTTTCAATTTTAGTATCGGTGACTTTCTGATGTGAAAATAATACCGAGAACTAAACAACAAAAACGGTATAGAAACCCTAATTTAAAAAATAATTGGGGCAAAACAAATACAATATAGAAACCTAATCGCACCCGAATCTTCTATTTCTTGTTCTGATTAGAGTTCCGATCTTGAGTTTTGAGCGTATGGGGCATATTAGCATATAGTATGTAATTGGAGTGTATCAGACTACCAGCGTACGTTTTAGCGTATAGGGTTTCTATATTACTATCCGTCTAATTTTTTTTTACCTCTTTTGGACCCAAACAAGTTTGGGAAGTACGTGCGGGACGTAATTAAATATTAGGGTTTTCAAAATATATTTGGACCCAAACAAGTTTGTACTAGAAAGGAAAGGACCCAATGGACCTATATTTCAGTATTTGGGTTTAGATTGTCGGGCCTAGCCGTACATTCTGTTTGATTCTCTGTGCTGCCTCAGGGTCTTTTTTGTTATTAATCTCATAGGATTCAAAGATAACATCTTTCCAAGGCGAAGTGTTTCTTCAACTTTGCCTGCAAGAAACATAAAGACTGTTGCAACCGTCCGCAATACATGTAAGCTACTCAGTATTCAATAAGTCTCGGCTATCAATGTTAGTCGGTCATGTCAATAACCAAAATGTCGCGATTTAGCTAGATTACTGATCCGTAAGTTACATACTCAATTGATTTATATAAGAATTTAAGCACAACTGGTATCTCTCATCATGAAAAGAAAAGCTTCTAAAAAGACTAGACACATGCAAGCAACACAACACATCTTATGAGAATTGTCAGTCTTACTTTAAAGAAAAAGAACTGTCAATATATATCGAATATGTGCACACTTAATCAAGGCCACAGTAAGAACAAAAATATATGGACTTGAAAAAAGTAATAACTCACACTCCTATCATTCTTTACATTTGACTGGCTAATGAAAAAATGATGACAAAAGATAATAGCCGTAGCAATAGTGACATGAGGCCTACAGGACATCTTCAACATATTATTATTATTATTATTTTTCAAATTTTAAGACTTCAAAGATCAACATGCCAGTACACTTTGAGCAATATAACTTCAAAAAAACAAATGTGGGTACTCACATCTGTGAATTCCACAAGGATTTATTATAGACAACATTTTAGTGGCTATATTTGCATTATCAAAAACGAAATCAACTATAAAAGCATAATACATATATACGATAATATGAGTACTCACATCGGTGAATCCCACAAGGATTTATAAACAAAAATCAGAATAATATTATTATCAGGTAGCAGTGAGAATAAATGCAAAAATGCTACAGCACAGATTATGATTATCGATTTAAACTCGATAATCATCAATTTCATCATATATTCAGCCTTTCTACTAAAATAAGAGCAATCAATCGCTATCAGATAAAAGGAATAGCCTCTGTGAGTAAAAAAAAAAAACTACAAAAATCTCGTAATTGTATGATTAAATACATAAGCAAATATAA
The DNA here is from genome assembly GCF_046630445.1 of Rutidosis leptorrhynchoides. NCBI lineage: Eukaryota > Viridiplantae > Streptophyta > Magnoliopsida > Asterales > Asteraceae > Rutidosis > Rutidosis leptorrhynchoides. The sequence goes on along the minus strand of NC_092335.1, from coordinate 550,090,946 downwards.
TACTCGATTTCTGAAACCCTATAAAACAGATTTCGTATAACACAAGAAAACAAGATAACTTGAAGTTATTAAACCCAACCTTTGATTATTAATTGTATATCGACAGAAAATTACCAATGTACTAATACATACATACACACATATAGAGTGTTATCTTATAGAGGTTCCGGCAGGGACGGGGGTCCTTTTAACACTCTTGGCGGTACTACGTCGTTTCTGATTTGCAGAGGCGACGATTTATTTGGAGAGAGACGAAAAAAGGTTGATCTTCAAGATAAAAAGGGGAGGAGGGTTTATGATGAAAACATGATTTAAGTCGGGGGAGGGTTTACCTTCGTCAGTTCTCGATCTGTTGTGAGCTCGGTCAACTGGGTGTCATGGTAACGGGTGGTTGGTCATAGTTGCTTTGTCGTTCATATTTTTTTTTTTTCTTTCAAAAAACGAAAACTCATATAGAAACTGAGGCCGTTCTCCAAAGGAAAACGCCCTCAACAAAGATTACAAAAGGACCGGTGAAACGGGAAAGCTCGCACCTAGAAAGCAACTATCTAAACGAAAACTATGTATAACCGAGCCTCCCTAACGATCCAAAAACCATAAAGTTAAACTAACTAAACAAAACCAAATACAATACGATGAAAAGAAAACACGCCAATCGATCAACACAAGACGGACCCAACTACTTAACCTCTATTACCCGCCCTTTTTAATTTACCGTTAACCGTCTCTTTCAAGGAATTCTTTCCGGACCGATTCTCTATCTTGTAAGATAACACATTGGCGGATCCATCACCCGGTGCACCCTCCCCGGCTAACTGTGTCATCATTTCATCAAAAGCTGCAAAGGCCTTCGTTGACATATTTCCTCGCTCGACCACCGATGAATCGCCATCTTTCCCAACTTGAGGACCCATAAACAAGTTTTGAATTGCGTCCCCGTAGTCCAAGTCATCAACATTATCTTTAAGTATATAAGCCACGATAGCTTCCTCCTTCTTCTTCTTCTTCTTCTTCTTCTTCTTCTTCTTCTTCTTCTTCTTCTTCTTCTTCTTCTCATTCTTCAATCTATCCAACCTAAGTGCAAACGTCATGTTATCCTCCTTGATATTTGAAAGGTCAATATGAGCATCCACGACGAATCGGTCCATTACAGGCCCGTTACCCGTCCCGTTGTCAATATCAGGAACAACAGTAGTCTGGCCCAACACATGCCCATGCCCATCTTTGTTAACATAAACAACAGCACTAGCATCTTTGTTTGAATCACAAACTTTTTTAGTCAACTGTAGTGAGCCACCATTTAAACCATCAAAACTAGCATTCTCTTCACTTAATCCCCCACCAATTCTAATGCTCATATTCTTTTTAGTACATTCAAAATTAACATTACCATGACCATCACAACGAGTATCCGAGAGATTACCATCCTTACCAGACACAACGCGTTTTGGGGCTACAAGCACAACAGATCCCGTCAGAACTCTGCAGTTAAGTGTGCTCGAGTGGTGTGACGACCCGAAAATTTTCGACCAAATTTAAACTTAATCTTTATATGATTTCGACTTAATAAGCAAAGTCTGTTAAACTGAGTCTACAAAATTTTTGAACTATTTACATAGATTCATTTATACCTTTGACTATTCCTCGACGATTCACGAACAAATAATTGTAAATAAATTTGTGTGTATTTAAATATATATGTATATATATAATAATTTGGAAATATAACTTTAAATATTATATGCCATTGTTATTAAGTTAATTATGTAAAATAAAATAAAAATATGATATTATGATTATTATTATTATTTAAAACATATCTATATATATAAATAAAGTATATTAAATTTATATTTTGTGATTTCGAATCTATTTAGTAAACGACAGTAACACTCAATTTCCATTCGATGGATGTTAAGCAAGTTAAATTCAAGCTTATATGATTTTAAAATAAACGGTTAGCTGAAAATGAGTTTTACAAATTATAGGCTTATTAAATATATATTTAGGAACTATTGTTTGAATTTTAAAACTTTTTATATTTTACATGGGGTTGGGAGTGAATAGTTAATATAATTTTTATTTAATAATTTATGATCGAATTTTATACCATAATGACCAAAATAAATAATGATAATTAATATAAAAATTTGGGATTTTTCTGAATAAGTTTATCCGCCACTGATTTACGACGAGGAACGATATAGCACTTCGTGAGAAACTAACTAAATAACAAAACTTAGACTGCTCTACTGTTTTGAAATCACACGTTAAATTTACTTATCATTATTGAATTATAATTTGAGATTACTGTTTATCATTTTAACATATAGCATATATCACTCTCTATCAGTAAACTTGATTGGTACTATGTGTCTCTACCACTAAACTTGATTGGTACTGTCTTGTGCAGAGATATTTGAATTCTTTAGAATATATACATAACCTTCACTGTTTAATACTATTCTTATTTAATTTTCTCACTGACTCATTATATATATACACTACACATTCAAGAGGAACCTCTCATCACCTCTCCATAAACTCGTCAACCTCCACCATCTGATGAACCACCTTGAGATCCATCACCACACCCAATTTACAAAACCATCAAGTCGGCTTCCACGTTTTCTGTTAATTCAAACCACGGTCACCATCACCACCGTCGCCCACCATCTAGCACCAATATCTTTCACGCCATCATTCGAGCACCCATTTACAAATGAAAAGGGCATCTTCTTGCTAACCCATCTTCTTCTTGATCAAACCGACACCACCATGGATGCCACCTCCTAATATGAGCCACCACATTTGGTAATCACCACCACCTTTACTTATTTTTATTTTTGTGAATCACCACCTTCTTGAACATCACCACAACCCTCGACTACAACCATCATCGAAACCACCATCATCTTGATCATGGACCTTCTACTCAAATGTTTCTGTTTATGTTCGTTATTAACCCAAAAAGCAAGGTTTGTGACCACCACCCATAACCTATATTCTTTTACTTCCTGTACAACTTGAAACAAACCATCATCGAAGACCACTGCCTTTGCTTTTCCAATCTATTTTTCTGTCTCGGTCAGTCTAAAACCGAACCCGATCATCATCATTAAACAGCTGTATTTTTTCTGTTTCTGACCGAAACCTTCCTGCATCACACCACAATCACTATGGTTTCATCTTCCTCGTTCGAATCACCTTCTTCACACCTCACCACCTTTAACCTTAAACCACCATTGAAAAACACACACAAAACCATCCCAAGAACCCAACTTGTTATATTGTGGCTGCTAATTATGTGCTTTTTATTTTTATATTTTTTTTGGACAAACTTTAAATAGGAAAACCACTTGATCAAATTAATTGTGATACTTTTATGTGGTGGGTCAAGGTTATCAATCATATAACAACTTGCGATTATAAAAGTAAATGATGATCATTCTATGATGATAAATACTATGATGATGAACTGAACACCCATCTGTTATGGTTATTCGACTGCTACAACTATTTTGATATTGTTATCCATTTTTGGATCGAAACAAAACACCAACACCTCGTTCACTATTAGACTAATACCTTCGAACATTTAGCTGTACATTATACTACTATTCCTTCGGTTCGACTTGCCATTCGTTGTTCGTTATTACTGCTGCAATACGATAATGATAAAGATGAGGTACATTAGGACGAGCTGAGAGGATTAAACGATTATGAAGTTGTTGTCGGACCCTATAACTCCACAGTTGCTATTCCGTTCTGTTTTCTTATTTTCCTGATAACAAAACCCTTGTGACTTTTGTAAGTGGGCTAGTGTGGTGGATCTAAATTAATTAGGCAAATGGAACATCAAAATGGACTTCTCTAAATCTATTTGGGCTTTCTGTCGATTTGGGTTGGAGAAAAAAAATTGACGAAAAACAGAATTATTAAGTTAAGTAAAATCAGGAAAGTAACAAATAGAGCATTGGTTTGGGTGTGTAATCGGGGAACGAGAAGTAGCGGGTTCGAGCCTTGTCTGGTGCATTTTGTTTTTGGGAAAGTTTTTGAGGTAGTTTTTAATTTCAAAAATTATTATTATTATTATTATTATTATTATTATTATTATTATTATTATTATTATTATTATTGTTATTATTATTATTGTTATAATTATTATCATTAGTATTATCATTAATTTGATTATTATCATTATTAGTAGTAGTATAATTATTAGTATTATTAATTAACACTCAATATTATTAGTATGATTATTACTACTAAATATTATTATATTTGTTACTAGTATTGTTATTATTAGATATTATTATTATTATTATTATTATTATTATTATTACAAGTAATATAATTATTATTATTAGTAATGCTAAAATAAGTATTAGTATCATTTATGCAATTATTAGTATTATTACTATTATTATTAATCTAGGTATCATTGTTAACAATATCATTACTATTATTAGTATTATCATTATCAAAAAAAAATATTATTATTATTATTATTAGTAAATCATTATTATCAAAACTATCATTTTTAAGAGATAAATAGTTCGTACATAAAATATACTTCTTACATATGCTAAAAGTATATTAATATTTCATATACAATATATCAAACATATTAACAGTATCTAAATAAATACTTACATATAACCAACTAATGATTTTAAATATAATACTGATCATATAATATATATAGATATATTAATACAACTAAATATATAGATATTAATCATGTTAAGTATATATACAAAATAAATATATATAACATATAATTTAAGATATAATATAAGTAAATGTTTTAATGGAATTTAGAATAAATTCTATATAACTAAAAATATATAAATAACAAATACTAATAAATGAAATTATGTGATTTCCATCATATATTTTAATAAATATACAATTGATATAGGTTTGTGAATCCGAGGCCAACCTTGCATTGTTCAGCATCGCCGTATGAATATTTTTACTACAAAATATCGTATTGTGAGTTTCATTTGCTCCCTTTTTAAATGCTTTTGCAATATATATTTTTGAGACTGAGAATACATGCGCTGCTTTTATAAATGCTTTACGAAATAGACACAAGTGATCGAAACTACATTCTATGGTTGGATTATCAAACCAAATATGCCTCTTTTTAGCTTGGTAGCCTAAGAATTGGTGTTTATTATAATTGCCACCAATTGACGCTTATCCTAAAGATAGATCTATGGGCACTAACAAGCCCTAGTCAGAGAATTTGAACTGCTTTAGTACTTCAATTTATCATGTCCGATGTAAGTCCCGGAATGATGGGGATATTCTATATGCATCCTGTTAAGGTCGGTTACCAGGTGTTCAATCCATATGAATGAATTTTAATTCGCAAGTTACGCGTGACAATATATGAAATCTTGTGGTCTATTAAAATGATGAAAATGAATGATTATGATAAACTAATAAACTTACCAACCTTTTAGTTGACACTTGAAAGCATGTTTATTCTCAGGTATGAAAGAAATCCTCTGCTGTGCATTTGCTCATATTAGAGATATTACTTGGAGTCATTCATGACATATTTCAAAAGATGTTGCATTCGAGTCGTTGAGTTCATCAAGATTATTATTAAGTTAATTATAGTTGGATACATTATGAAATGGTATGCATGTCGTCAACTTTCGATGAAATGAAAGTTTGTCTTTTAAAAACGAATGCAATGTTTGTAAAATGTATCATATAGAGGTCAAGTACCCCGCGATGTAACCAAATGTAATGTATTCGTCCAGATGGATTAGGACGGGTCTCTACAGGTGGTATCAGAACGGTGGTCTTAGCGAACCAGGTCTTGCATTAGTGTGTCTAACTGATAGTTGTTTAGATGCATTAGTGAGTCTGGACTTCGACCGTGTCTGCATGTCAAATGTTTTGCTTATCATTCCGTATCGAAAATTACCTGCTTATCATTCTTAGGGAATCATTTGCTTATCATTCTTAGTCTAGACACATCTTACTGCATTGATTGCATGAATAGTGTATAGACAAAATTCATATCTTAGCGTATCTGTTACTGTAAACTTTGCCTGACATATTCTGTAGATTCCTTCGTAACTTATGGAATTTTAGTATTATATATGCATATGTAAATTATGTATTGCAGAGTACTAATCTACATCCTATAATCTATTTTTTATCGAAAATTCTTCATCTGATCGTACGAGATGAATCCCTCAACCAGTTCGAGTCCTTAAGATTCTGATAGCTATTCCGATAGTTATTCCGACAGCTATTCCGATATGGATATCCATTTGAGCTCCGAAAGCAGCGTCACTGGAATGAATCAATCAATCAGCCATCCCCAATTCATCTGATGGGTTCGTAGTCTACTTAATCATTAGAGACGCGAAGAAGGCGATCCCTTCCACCAACCGAATTCACCTCTTGGTGAAGAATGTAAGACCCGAATAATTATTATACATCAGTGTAAATAGGGTACATAAAGTGTGGGTGACCTTGTGTATTTAAACAGAGGTCAGAGCCTGTTCTGAGCTTGGTGCGCTCAGCGCACACCTAAGGGTGCGCGTGGCGCACTATTTACTGTAGCCGGGCTCTACTTATTTTAATCAGATATTTTGATGGGCTTTTTGGTAATTTCACTTGTGGACGAGTTTAAGGCCAGTAGATCAGATATTGGGGTAGCATTCACTCCAATTCCAACAACCTTATCCTTTCCACTACAATTTTAGAGAGAGAGAGTGAGATTCTTGTGTGAGAAAGCTCAAGAAAAGGAAGGAGGAGCTAGTTTTGGGTCTTAGTTCGAGTTCTAAAGTTGTTCATCTCCTCTCTAGCTACGTTTTGGTTGTAGTGGTATGTTCTAACTTTGTTTTCCCTATTTTAATTTGTATAAGGGTTAGGGTTTTGGTTAGTGATGAACATAAAACCCATATTTGGTGATTTTGGGTATTCTTGGAAAAGATTAGGTCATGAAGACTCAATAGTAACTAACCTAGGGTTTCAAAGTGTTAATTAGGGTTTATGAGCTTAAATTGGTTAGTAAATTACTAGCACACCTAGATGTTTGGTAAATGGGTATGAAACACTCAAATTATGTGTTAGTTAGTGTTGTTAGACCTAGATCACTAGCTTTTAGTGATATGTGATGGTTTTGACCTTAATGGTCGGTCTTGGCGAAAATGGGGCATTTAATGCATTAAGTCATTAAATGCACATGTATAAGTTGTTGGCTTTTAGCCCAACTAGTTTGTGTGTTGATCGAGTACTTATTGTATTAGGTACTTTGCCTTGAAGCTTGTGGAAGTATAAAACATTCACCGAAGGTGTTAAGGTGAGTGGAATGATTATTGTAACAACCTCACTTTGGGCCTAGTAGGTAATGACCTATTTACCCTTTTGTGTTATTAAAGTGATTTTAATAATTATGTGTTTTATAATTATTGTGTATGGGATAATGTGCGTTTTGTGACAAGGGTCACAGAACATATTTCCTTTTGTGAATCGGACTTAGAATGAATAAGTTATTAAAGATTTTGGGTTTCAGATAACTGATAAATACCCGTGTGTTACATGGAGTAGGGTTTCCTCACAATGAAGAAACCCAATTTAGATATACATGTACTGTACGTTCTTCACTTACCACTTTTATCAAAATAGAAACCCTAAACACATTTTGCTCTCAAAATCCATAAAATTAACAAGTTCAAATTAAAGATTGTGATTTCGTTCATCAGAATCTCTGTGATTTCAGCATCAAAACAAGGTAAGCTTCTTTGATTTTGAAGAATTAAAATGGGTTTTAAGTGGGTTTTGAAAAAGTGAGCTTTTGATGCTTGACTCTTGCTTGAATGTGCTTGTGATGCTTAATTGATGCTAGGAATAGATCATATATGTGTTATATAGTGTTCTTGGGTCTTTGAATTGATCAAAACTTGCAAAAATCGAGTTTTGGGTGCAAAAATTGCGAAAACAGCGTGCTGGAACTGATTTTCAGCACCCACACTTCTGAAAGATCAACCGTATGTGTGACCACACTTTGAGGGTCAACCACGCGTGTGAGGACTCACTCGCACAAGTGAGGCCTCAGCCACACGAGTGACAGCAGGTCAGAATTATGGAAACTTGTTTCGGTCATAACTTTCAAACCGTAACTCCGTTTTTGATGAATCAACTATCGTTGGAATCATCTTGAGGAGTAGCTTCTAATGATAAGGTTTTAAAAGACTAAATCAAACTTTATATTGGATGGAAAAAGCTAGAATTGCAGTTATGCTGCTGTTCTTGCTCAACCGTGCGAGTAAGACACTCAACCGTACAGGTGAGGTGTTCAACTGTGTGTGTGAGCTACTAAAACATGCGAGTGGACTTTAAAGTCACTCGTGGATGTAATTTTTCAGTCGTACGAGTGAGGATACTCATCCGTACGAGTGAGCTTGTCAGTCGCACGAGTGAGACCTCATCCGTGCGAGTGACAGTGTTTGTATGTTTGGGTCAAGTGTAATTCTGACCCATTTACTGTATTACTGTGATATTTATTCTAATGAGTAATTTGATTGAGAAGTGTACTAACTTGGGAACTGATATTCTCAGGTGATAAGCGGAAAGGTGAAGGCTCAGTGATATAAGACAACTGAGTACTTGTGCTTCCAGGTGAGTGTGACTATCTTTATGGATGTGGTTATACAGTGACAAGTATAGTGATCTGTGCCATGCTTATGACTAGACTGTGTAGGAGTCTGTGACCAGTGATGTGACTATATGTGATTATGTGCGCACCCAGTGCTAACGTCGAGGTGTTTTGTGCGACGTAAGAGGTCGATTGTGTTTACCCTTTTTAGGTAATAGAATTGGGTCCAAGCGTTACTGATTAGTGGTATAGTATGAATGACGAGTGCGTCACGTCTGGAAGACTATACCAGTGATTCAGTAGTGTGGGCTATCGGTATATTCTAGCTTGATCAGCGATGGGTTGCCGGTCCTCTTGTTTATGGCCTTTAGTGATCTAATGACCAGTGCCTTTAAGCTGTGCTTGATGCTTGTAGTGATGTCCACCTAGATATTGCCATTCACTTAGCGTTATGCTAATTCCCCCACAGTGTTTTGCCCTGCAAGTGTGTATTAGCAGCTTTTGGTGGGTTTTGCAGGACAACCGAAGATGTTTGACACCGTGTCACTCTGATGTGTTTTGTAATATACTATATCGTTAAATGGCTTGTAGTAATATCGTAACACCAGTGTTTTGTGTAATCACATGTTTTTGTAAATAACAAATGATATGTAAATTAAATAGTCTTCCGCTGTGAGTATTTAAAAAAAAAGTACGGTGTTACAAGTTGGTATCAGAGCATAGGTTTGGCAGTATGTGCACTGTGTAAGTGACTTACTCCCAAAATTATGAACGTGTCGTGTCAAACATTCGAGTGGGGAATAAGTGAATGTAGAGATATGTGCCTAGGTGATTGTGCTTAGTGATAGGTGCTAACGGGTTATCAACTAAGCTTTTGTGAGATGATGTGTTTGCAGACAGGTATGGCTGACCAGACCAGAAATAACAATGCCCCTGTGACTCCCGGACCCGGAATATTTAGAGCGCCATTAGTAGATCATAGTCCAGAATGTGATCCAGATGATTATGTGCAACAGTTAGAAGGTCAGTTACAGGAAACTCGAGAAAAAGTGAAGGAACTAGAGGCCCAAATCAGGCATTCAACTGTGGTGTCTGAAGCTAGTGATCCACCGATACCTCCAGGGTTTACTGGTACTCAATATACATCTGGCCCATCGGGTAGTGCTTCTCAACCATTCCAGTATCAACCTCAAGTTCAACCTCAAATGCCAAATCAATCTTCCCAACAATACCAGTACCCTCTTCAATATCAGTACGTGACAACGAATCCATTTCAAACTCCTTTGTTTCAGCAAGTGGTGAAGGAGAAGAAAAAGTGTACGTTCAAGCAGTTTATGGACTGCAAGCCCTCTGAGTATTCGGGTCATCGCGATCCGATTGTGACAATGAATTGGTTAAGGGAAATGGAACGGGCATTGAAAGCCTGTCAATGTGAACCGGAATTGCGGGTAACTTATGCCAGCCGACTATTAAAGAATAGAGCTATGGTTTGGCGGGATACAATTACTGCTCCATTGTCCGAAGAGCAACTCAATCAGGTCACATGGGAACAATTTTTTGCAAAGGTCCAAGAGCAGTACTGTACCGCATTTGATATCAATCAATTGAAGCAAGAGTTTATGCAAATGACGATGACTGAAGAAATGACAGTCGATGAAGCCCTTGAGCAGTTTATGGACAAGTTAAGGTTCGTGCATCAGTGGATACCTGACGAACAGTCCAGAGTACAATGGTTTGTAGAAATTTTGCGACATGAATATCGCACGATTGCAAGACTTGCTACTACTTTGTCACAAGCGCATATGTTGGCAAAGGTAACTGAAAGTGACATTAAGGCGGCCAGAAGTGTGAAAATGAAAGTGTGTCGCAAGTGAAACCAGTGGCAAGTCACTCTAGCCAACAATCAAAGAAATCAAGTCGATTTAAGCCAAAAGGGCAATCTAGCCAGGATGGATCAGTGTCAAGTAGTCAGAAGACATGGTGTAGAACGTGTAAGTCTTCGCACAGTGGGGCAGTGTATAACCTTGACGAAACGGTGTTTGCGATGTGGTATAGTGGGACATGAGCCTCAAGATTGTTCGTTTAAGAATAATGTGTGTTGGAACTGTCAAAAAGAGGGTCACAGATCTGCAGAGTTTCCAGCTACAAGAAAGAGTTATTCCGGGGCGGGGTTCGGGTCAGGGGTACGTGCTGTGTCAGCTGGGGATCATCTGCTTCCTCTGTGGGGCAGAAGCGTAAGAATCCTAAACCACCTGAAGCTAGAGCCTTTCAGATGTCAGTAGACGCTGCCACTGCTACTGACGATGCAATCACCGGTATGTTCTTAGTAAATTCTGTGCCGGCTCGTGTACTATTTGATTGTGGAGCAAATTGCTCATTTGTGTCAACTACATTTTGTGATAAGCTAAGTGTGCATGTTAGTGTATTAAATGAACCCTTAAGTGTTGAAGTGGGTGATGGTAGAACTGTTCCAGTCACAAAGTTTGTGTCTGGAATTACTATTGACATAGAGGGTAGTCTTTTCCCTGTGACTTGCCTAGTGATGCCTATACCAAGCTTTGATGTAGTGTTAGGCATGAATTGGCTTAGTGACCATAAGGCCAACATTAAGTGCGATAGAAAAATTATCTCTTTTCCGGTGGCTGGTGGGAAACGGGTAGTGGCTCGTGGTGATCGCGGCGGGTTCCGTTGTCCATTATTGTCGATGATGAAAGCTCAGAAATCTTTGGCCAAGGGATGTGATTCTTTCTTAGCCTATGTAATTGATAATGCTAAAAACGAACATATATTTCATAGCATTATTCCTCAAGAAAGACAAGCTTTTAGTTGCAATTGTTCTATTTACAAGAGATATTCGTTTAAATAATAAAAGGTGAAGACAAAAGACAGATTCGACGAATTGAAGACGCAAACGACCAAAAAGCTCAAAAGTACAAAAGACAATCAAAAAGGTTCCAATTATTGATAAGAAACGTCTCGAAATCACAAGAGTACAAGATTCAAAACGCAAAGTACAAGATATTAAATTGTACGCGAGGACGTTCGAAATTCCGGAACCGGGACCAGAGTCAACTCTTAACGCTCGACGCAACGGACTAAAAATTACAAGTTAACTATGTATATAAATATAATATAATATATAATTAATTATATTAATTATATATATATTATATATATATATTAAAAACCGTCGGCAGCAGGAAACTCCAAGGGTGTGAGCTGTAAATACCTCTCCGCGACTCGCGGAGTTTGAAGGGCATTTTGCCACGAGTCGCGGAGCCCCAAATTTCAAGTCTGGCTATAAAGCCAACCGAATTCTGATCAAATTAAACACATCTTTTTCTCTTCCTCTTCATACGTAAATATATTTATATTTATAATTTATATTTTAATTTTAATTATAATTCTAATAATAAGGGTATGTTAGCGAATGTTGTAAGGGTGTAAGTCGAAATTCTGTCCGTGTAACGCTACGCTATTTTTAATCATTGTAAGTTATGTTCAACCTTTTTATATTAATGTCTCGTAGCTAAGTTATTATTATGCTTATTTAAAACGAAGTAATCATGATGTTGGGCTAATTACTAAAATTGGGTAATTGGGCTTTGTACCATAATTGGGGTTTGGACAAAAGAACGACACTTGTGGAAACTAGACTATGGGCTATTAATGGGCTTTATATTTGTTTAACTAAATGAAAGTTTGTTAATGTTAATATAAAGATTTACAATTGGGCGTCCCTATAAATTACCATATAAACTCGATCGGACACGATGGGCGGGGTATTTATATGTACGAATAATCGTTCATTTAACCGGACACGGGAATGGATTAATAGCCACTAGAATAATCAAAACAGGGGTGAAATTACATTCAAGGGTAATTGGTGTAATTGTTAACAAAGTAGTAAAACCTTGGTTTACACGCAGTCGATAACCTGGTGTATTCATTAAACAAAGTATTAAAACCTTGTTACAATTCGAATCCCCAATTAGTTGGAATATTTAACTTCGGGTATAATAATAATTTGACAAGGACACTTGCAATTTATATTTATGACTGATGGACTGTTATGGACAAAAACCAGACGGACATATTGAATAATCCAGGACAAAGGACAATTAACCCAAGGGCATAAAACTAAAATCAACACGTCAAACATCATGATTACGGAAGTTTAAATAAGCATAATTCTTTTATTTCATATTTAATTTCCTTTATTTTATATTTAATTGCACTTCTAATTATCGCACTTTTATTTATTGTTATTTTATTTTATCGCACTTTTAATTATCGTACTTTTTAATTATCGCAATTTTATTTTATCGCATTTTTATTATTCGCAATTTCATTATCGTTATTTACTTTACGCTTTAATTTAAGTCTTGTATTTATTTTATATTTTACATTAGGTTTTAACTGCAACTAAAGTTTTAAAATCGACAAACCGGTCATTAAACGGTAAAAACCCCCCTTTATAATAATAATATTACTTATATATATATTTGTATTTTTATAAAAGTAAACTAATATAGCGTTGAGCTTTGTTTAAAGATTTCCCTGTGGAACGAACCGGACTTACTAAAAACTACACTACTGTACGATTAGGTACACTGCCTATAAGTGTTGTAGCAAGGTTTAAGTATATCCATTCTATAAATAAATAAATATCTTGTGTAAAATTGTATCGTATTTAATAGTTTTTCCTACAAAAATATAAGCTATTTTATATACTACCCCGCTGCACATCAAGTATTTTTGGCGCCGCTGCCGGGGAACTATCTTAAAAGCCGGAAGCGCAACGCTAATTTAAAAAAAAAAAAAAAAAATAAAGAAAAACGCGTAAAAGTGAAACCTGTCAGCTCAAATTCTGAACCCCGCGACTCGCGGGGTTTTCTTCTCTTTTTGCCGCGACTCGCGGAGGGCTTCTGACACACGGACAAAACCCTAATCAAGCATTGATTACGGGATATTATTAATTATTATTATTATTAAAACTTAATTATTATTATTATTATTATTATTAGTTTTAATTCTAATTTTACTTTTTATTTATATATTTTAGTTAAATTAGTTTTATTAAATTGTAAAATTAATAGTTTTATAAAATAAATAATATAAAAATAATATTTTTATAAAAATTGTACTTTTTACAACTTTTTGTATATTTTTATATTTTGTACCTTTTTAATCGTTGTAGCGTAATATTTGTATTTTTTAGCTCATATTTAATTTTAAACTTAGTTTTAGCTATAATTATTTTTACTCCTAGATTTTTAGGCTTTGCCGTAGAATTCCTTAAGTGCTTTTTCTTTAGACTAAGATTTAGGTGCTTTAGAATTTTGTGACGCCCTTTTTAAGTTTTAGTTTTTTTTTTAAGTTATTTCCATTTGGGATTTAGTTTTTCCTGTAAGCTTTAATATTTTTAGACCTTTACTATGTATCAATTATCATTTCAATTAGTAATATCAATTTGCGATTATAATTTTAAGTTAGTTGTAGTAATAAGGTTAAATTAGTTAAGTATTTTTAAGTTTTTATAAGTTTCTTTTATTTTTCCGTCACCTTTTATTTTTCAACCATTTTTCTTTTTCGACCTTTTGCGACGAACTCTTTGTCTTTCTTATTTCTCGCCATTCTAGTTTTTAGGACTTAGAATTTTATTCTACTTCTTATCTAAATTTCTTAAAAATTACGAAAATTTATTTAAAGTGGTTAAATTAATAGACATCAAAATTTTCTGGTTCGTAGTAATAGTTGGATTTGTACGTGGACCGGGTTATTGGAGCCAAACAGTCCTCAATTATATTGAGACCAAACGAATCCTGCCCCTCTGCTGCATCTTTTGGCTATTCGAAACGTGGGCAAAATCAGAAAAGTCTATTGATTGGATAACTTATTATAATTTTTCTTTCCTTTTAAAAACTAATAGGATATTCTGTGAATGCACCGAGCAAGACGTTCATCACCTTTTGTACGTTCACCACCTGTAACTCGATCAAGACATCGTTTAACAAATATAACCGCCGTTGATTTTTCTTTAGAATCGTCATCCAGTCGACCAAGTACTTCAGTTCAAATTACCGATAATCCATTTTTTGAACCCAACCTCACAATTGAGAATCCAGAAAATATTCAGGAACGGTTCGTAGATCCTGAACCATTAAACTTTCCTCCGGAACCACCAATCATTCAAACAGAGATTGTTGAGGAACGAACCATTAAATCAGAATCCTCTAGTGATACCGATTCAACAAATTCAATTATGGAGAATCTGGAACCTTTAAGTATGGAAGACCGAATGAGAGCCAAACGCACTGGCCAAGGTCACGCAATTACTCATCCAGACATTAATGCGCCAGATTATGAAATCAAAGGACAAATTCTACACATGGTGACTAATCAATGCCAATTTAGTGGTGCGCCGAAGGAAGATCCAAATGAACATCTACGTACCTTTAATAGGATCTGCACACTATTTAAAATACGAGAAGTGGAGGATGAACAGATATATCTCATGTTATTTCCCTGGACTTTAAAGGGAGAAGCCAAAGATTGGTTGGAATCGTTACCTGAAGGGGCGATTGATACATGGGATGTTTTAGTTGACAAATTTCTTAAACAATTTTTTCCTGCATCTAAAGCCGTAAGACTTCAAGCAGAAATTGTTACATTCACACAAAAGCCAAATGAAACTCTATATGAGGCGTGGACAAGATATGGAAAGTTATTAAGAGGATGTCCGCAACATGGTTTAGACACCTGTCAAATAGTACAAATATTCTACCGAGGATGCGACATCACTACAAGAAAAGACATAGATATAGCAGCTGGTGGTTCTATTATGAAGAAAACCGAAACTGATGCTTACAAAATTATTGATAATACTGCTTCCCACTCACATGAGTGGCACCAAGAAAAAGATATCATTAGATCATCTAAAGCAGCTAGAGCCGATTCTAGCCATGACTTAGATTCCATTTCCGCAAAGATAGATGCTTTCGAGAGACGAATGGAAAAGATGACTAAGGATATTCACTCAATACGAATTAGTTGTGAGCAGTGTGGAGGACCACATTTGACAAAAGATTGTCTAAGTATTGAATTAACAATGGAACAAAGAGAGAATATTTCATACATAAACCAAAGGCCTGGAAATAATTATCAGAATAATTATCAACCGCCAAGACCGATTTACAATCAAAACCAGAATTATAACCGAAATATTCCATACAACAACCAACAAGGTCCTAGCAATCAACAAGTATCCAATAATACTTACAATCAGCAAAGACCGAATTTTCAAAACAAACCACCACAACAAACCGATGATAAAAAGCCGAATTTAGAAGATATGATGACGAAGCTAGTTGAAACTCAAACGCAGTTTTTCACATCTCAAAAACAAACTAATGAACAAAATGCTCAAGCATTTAGAAATCAACAAGCTTCTATTCAAAATCTGGAACAAGAAGTAAGTAACCTAGCAAGGTTAATAGGTGAAAGAAAACCGGGAAGTCTACCTAGTGATACAAATGCTAACCCCCGGAATGAAACAGCTAAAGCTATTACCACAAGAAGTGGTACAACACTTAAACCACCTGAAATACCTGTAACTTCTGATGAAACTATTCCTACTCCACAAGAACCACAACCTGATCAAGATAAGGAAAAAGAACCGGTAGTTGAAAAGGTTAATGAAGATAACACAGTTAAGGATAAACCTTATGTTAAACCATACCAACCACCACTTCCTTATCCGAGTAAAATGAAGAAAGAAAAACTTGAAGCCGAGCAATCCAAATTCTTGGATATGTTTAAACAGATAAATGTAAATCTTCCTTTCATTGATGTGATTTCAGGAATGCCAAGGTATGCTAAATTCTTGAAAGATCTAATCACGAATAGAAAGAAAATGGAAGAACTCTCGGCTGTTACTATGAATGCTAATTGTTCAGCAGTGCTGTTGAATAAGATACCAGAAAAACTATCTGATCCAGGAAGTTTCACAATTCCATGTTTTCTGGGTAGTCTTAGTTCAATAGAAGCATTGGCAGACTTAGGTGCTAGTATAAATCTAATGCCGTATTCACTATACGCTAAACTAGACCTTGGAGAATTGAAACCAACCAGAATAAGCATACAACTAGCCGATAGATCAATAAAATATCCTAGAGGGATAATGGAGAACATGCTAGTTAAAGTTGGTACTTTAGTATTTCCAGTAGATTTTGTTGTTTTGGACATGGAAGAAGATTCTCAAGTTCCTCTGATATTAGGAAGACCATTCTTAAACACGGCTAAAGCAATGATAGACGTGTTCGGTAAGAAACTGACCCTAAGTATAGAGGATGAGAGTGTTACCTTTTCAGTTGATAGAGCAATGCAACAACCACAATCTGCAGATGATACATGTTATTATATTCAAACTATAGATGCACATGCAGAATTATTAGAAGAATTTCCAGAATTACAAGGAACGGGAGAATGTTCTTTAGGAGAAGGAAATGAACCAATTGATGAAGCTGAAATGTTAGCTACACTTATAGCTAATGGATATGAACCAACAACAGAAGAAATTCAAATGCTAAAAGAAGAAGACAGATACCGATATAAATCATCGATAGAAGAACCTCCGAAATTAGAGTTAAAGCCACTTCCAAACCATTTGGAATACGCTTATTTACATGGTGAATCTGAATTACCTGTAATAATATCGTCTTCTCTTACTGAAAATGAGAAATCACAACTCATTTCTGTGTTGAAAGCTCATAAACCAGCCATTGCATGGAAGATTCATGATATTAAAGGAATAAGTCCTTCGTATTGCACACATAAAATCCTTATGGAAGAAGGTCATAAAACGTATGTGCAACGCCAACGAAGACTAAATCCTAATATGCAAGATGTAGTTAAGAAAGAGATTATTAAACTGCTAGATGCAGGTTTGATATATCCAATTTCTGATAGTCCATGGGTAAGCCCAGTTCAATGCGTGCCTAAGAAGGGTGGCATGACTGTCATCACAAATGAGAAAAATGAGCTTATTCCTACTAGGACTGTAACAGGATGGCGTGTATGTATTGATTATAGAAAATTAAATGACGCCACCAGAAAAGATCACTTTCCCTTACCTTTCATAGATCAAATGTTGGAAAGATTAGCCGGAAATAGTTACTATTGTTTTCTAGATGGATTTTCCGGATATTTTCAAATTCCAATAGCACCCGAGGACCAAGAGAAAACCACATTCACGTGCCCTTATGGTACTTTTGCTTACAAAAGAATGCCATTTGGACTTTGTAACGCCCCTGCAACCTTTCAAAGGTGTATGATGGCGATTTTTCATGACATGATAGAAGAATGCATGGAAGTATTCATGGATGACTTTTCAGTCTTCGGTGATACATTTAAATCATGTCTAGTTAATCTGGAACGAATGCTAATTAGATGCGAAAAATCAAATCTAGTACTTAATTGGGAAAAATGCCATTTCATGGTTAAAGAAGGCATCGTTCTTGGACATAAAATTTCAAAAGAAGGAATTGAAGTGGATAGAGCTAAAGTAGATGTAATTGCTAAACTTCCACATCCCACCAATGTTAGAGGAGTTAGGAGTTTTCTAGGGCATGCCGGTTTTTACCGACGTTTCATAAAAGATTTTTCTAAAATTGCCACTCCTATGAATAAACTCCTAGAAAAGGATGCGCCATTCATCTTTTCAGATGAATGTATCAAATCTTTTAATATTCTTAAAGAAAAACTCACTAATGCGCCGATCATGATAACACCAAATTGGAATCTACCATTTGAACTAATGTGCGATGCAAGTGATTTTGCAATGGGAGCCGTTTTAGGACAAAGGATTGAAAAACGATTTCAACCTATATATTATGCTAGTAAGACATTACAAGGAGCACAAACGAACTATACAACTACTGAAAAAGAACTCCTTGCTATTGTCTTTGCTTTTGACAAATTTCGATCATATCTAGTTCTAGCAAAAACGGTGGTCTATACCGACCATTCTGCTCTTAGATACCTATTTTCAAAACAAGATGCTAAACCAAGATTAATCCGTTGGATCTTACTCTTACAAGAGTTTGATATTGAAATCCGAGATAAAAAAGGAGCAGAAAATCTCGCCGCTGATCATCTTTCTCGTCTTGAAAATCCCGAATTAGAAGTTCTGAATGAATCGGCCATACAAGACAACTTTCCTGATGAATATCTATTGAAGATAGATTATAAAGAAATCCCATGGTTTGCAGACTATGCAAACTACTTAGTTTGTGGATTCCTTGAAAAAGGATTATCGTACCAAAGACGAAAGAAATTCTTCAGTGATATAAAACACTATTTCTGGGAAGATCCACATCTGTTTAAAAGTTGTCCCGATGGAATAATACGCCGATGTGTATTTGGAGATGAAGCTAGTAAAATTTTAAACCATTGTCACACAGGACCAACAGGAGGGCATTATGGGCCTCAACTAACAGCAAGAAAAGTTTATGAAGCTGGATTCTATTGGCCTACAATTTACAAAGACTCACACCTTCTTTGCAAATCCTGTGATGCATGTCAAAGGGCCGGAAAAATAAGTCAACGTGATGAAATGCCACAAAATGTCATCCAAGTATGTGAAGTATTTGACATTTGGGGTATTGACTTTATGGGTCCATTTCCAAAATCTCATAATAATCTATATATACTCGTAGCCATTGATTATGTATCTAAATGGGCGGAAGCACAAGCTCTCCCAACTAACGATGCACGAGTTGTAGTCAACTTTTTAAAACGTCTTTTTGCAAGGTTTGGAACACCGAAAGCTTTAATAAGTGATCGGGGTACTCATTTCTGTAATAATCAACTTGAGAAAGTTCTTAAAAGATATGGAGTAACTCATAAAATCTCCACCGCATATCATCCACAAACAAGTGGACAAGTTGAAAATACCAACCGAGCTTTAAAACGTATTCTAGAGAAAACCGTAGGATCAAATCCGAAGGAATGGTCCATTAAATTGGAGGATGCACTCTGGGCTTTTAGAACAGCCTACAAAACTCCAATTGGAACCACACCTTTTAGACTTGTTTATGGAAAAGCATGTCATCTTCCAGTAGAAATTGAACACAAAGCATTTTGGGCTTTGAAGACATGTAATCTTGATTTACATGAAGCCGGACGTCTACGATTAAGTCAACTAAACGAATTAGAAGAATTAAGACATGAAGCATACGAGAATTCGTTAATCTATAAAGAAAGAACGAAGAAATGGCATGATAAAAGAATCAGAAGTTCAAAAGAATTCAAAGAAGGAGACAGAGTTCTTCTTTTCAATTCACGATTCAAGCTATTTCCTGGAAAATTGAAATCAAGATGGTCTGGACCATTCATAGTCAAAAGAGTTTTCCCATACGGAACGATAGAATTGATAAATTCAAATGGGATTGAATTTAAAGTTAATGGTCACAGAGTTAAACATTACATACATGGTCCGATGGAAGTCGACAACGAAGTTAATCACAATTTCGACACCACAGCTAACTAAGTGTGGGGAGAATCAAGTCTTTAAAGGATAATATGTATTTCTGTTAGAGTTAGATTGTCTGTTTTCGTGTAGTTCTCGAAAATGGAACACGTATGGTCTTTCCCTAGCAGACCCTAAAGAACTAGTCTTCTCCCCCCATTCTGAATTTTTATTTTTTTTAGGTTTTTACGAAATGAAGACTGCCTGTGAACTAAACCATGGTCTAATGCTACACGCTTTGATCACTAAACGTAATAATGACATACTCCCGAGTGAAATAGTATCAGTAATCAGAGAAAGAATGGACGGAGTTAGAAAAGGATCGAGATGCAAAGATAATAAGTTACAATTTGGTAAAGGAAAATCAAAATCCGCAGCGAAAAGAAGAGCACGACACCTAGAACGATGTCACAAATGCGGAAAATGGTCACATGGAGGTAAATGTTCAAATAATCAAACCTATTCAAATACCGAATTTGTTACTTTATGCAGAGACGAACCGTTCATATGTTTAGAAAAAAAGACAATGAATGCTCGAGGTTACGCCTATGCAGCCATGGAAAACCAATTAAACCGACTATCTTATGAATATAATAGATCATATAACTAAGAAATCTATTTCACAGGTATGTCTGTACAGTTTTTATTTTTATTTTTATTTTTAACCTTTTGATAATAAACGCTAATTTGTTCGCTAAAAAGTATTAAATTGGTATTAAATAAAATTAGGTTTGGCGACCGAAATTATTGATATCATTCAAAAATTTATTACATCACTGCGAAATTTAACGTTTATTCTTAAGGTATAAATATCTTTAATCAATCAACCCAAAATATTTCAAAAATTCGTCATGAGTTAAATTAGGTCTTGGAACCGAAATTACTTTACCGAAAAGAGGGGCGCATATTTTTGATAATATTTGATTGATTAAAGTGGGATAAAAAGACAAAAAGATTTTTAATTTTATTTTTACCATATTTAAAATTAATATTTAAATCTTAAATTAATATTGTAAACTTTGTAAAAACAATATTTTTAAAATTGTAAATATTTGAAAAATTAATATAAGTTTGGTGTGAATTTATAATATGAATTTTTAAATTAAGTTTGGTTTGAATTTTTAATTTTTAAAATATGAATTTTTAATTTTATGCATTTCAAATTTTAAGTTTGGTGTGATTTTTTTTTATATTAATTTTGAATTTTATAATTGTGTGAATTTAAAAATAAAAATTTACTTTATCTCATTAAGTTAAGAATATGATTTTTAAAATTCGTCGTAAGTTGAAGACTAGGTCTTTGAACCGAAATTGCTTTACCAGAGGAAGGGACGAGAACTTTTATTATCATTATTTTTAATCTTGTTGATTTAAAGTATGCCAAAAACATTAAAAAACCCAAAAATCTTAGCTTTTAAAACAATCGCTACAAAAAGACAAATTTTAAAATTTTGTCGAGGGACGGACTAGGACATCGATCCGAAACGACCTCGTCCTAAATAACAAGGGAAACAAAATTTTAAAATTAATTTCTTAATTGTGTTATAAGTTAAAGATTATAAAAAAAAAAAAAAAAAAAAAAAAGGGTAAACTCCGCGACTCGCGGAGTTTGCAGGGCAAAACCTCCGCGACTCGCGGAGGGACAAAATTACAGAAAAAAAAAATATAACAAGCTGCACGATCAGTCACTCACCCACACACAAAAACACCCAAATACAGCTCGAAAAGAACCCGAAAACCCACGAAAATCACCCCCAAAAATCTCAATTTTTAACCGTTAATCACCAAATTTTTTGCTAAAATCATGTTGAGAAGGATGATATCTAAGAACTACTCAAGAAAAACGGTAAATTTCTACACCTAAACACCATTTAATTCGAATTTTAGTGTTCTTGAGCTAATTTTTACCCAATTTGATTTTGATGCTTTTTAGTGTAATTAAGCTTAAATTGTTTATGTATTATGCTTGTATAACCTAGATTGATGCTGTTTAACATGATTAGAAGCCTTAAACTTCAAATTTTGAATAATCTAGGGTTTGTGTTCTTGAGCAATTTGGGGCTTTTTGATATAAACAGGTTATGGCCGATTTTTGTCATGAATTGTTGCTAAATTGAGTAGTGTAACATGTCTAGGTAGTTAAATGATCCAAACTTTGAGCCTAAACATGATTTTGAGAATTAAAGTGGACTTTTTCAAGTCCAAAATTCATGAACTTGATTTTTGAAAGATAATGCCATTTGAGACTTGTTTATTTGCTAGTAATGATTATTTTGACATGTTATTTGAGTTGAATGCTTATGAACTTGGCGAAAATTTTCATATATGCTTATTTGAAAAAGTGTAGATTTGATAAAAATGTGAAAATAAGCTTAAGTTTGATATAAATTGATAATGTCATTGTAATTATTTTGATTGATGATTTTGCTGACACTAATGCATATTTGGATGCACAAAATTTGTGTTTGATGTGTTTTGCAGAATGAAAGGGGTGAATCTTCATCCCAAGCCCGCCATGCTCCTGCTGAGAACTTGGAACAACAGGAGGTAGATAACTACTACAAGCAGGATGTACCTCATCCAGTCATGACCTTTTCAGATATGCACTTGGAACAGTTGCACCCGAACCTGAGATTTGACAGACTTTGGATAGATTATCCAAAATATCAACGGGGTTTGCATACTCTTCATTCCAAGGTTGTTGAGGTACCGAGGGTCATAGAATGGGGACCCTTGGAAGCTGTAGAATTGGCCGGGCCAATTAGGGAATTACTGGTACAGAGGTATGGTAATTCTTCTTTTAATGACTGGATATGTTTATTCACCATACGCAGACCTGTATATAAAGTATGGTGTGAAGAGTTGTTATGTAGTATAGAGTTGAATGATCGGGTAGCTAGTTTAACCGATCGTTCTTTTATTAGATTTTTGTTAGGCGGTTCGATGCGCCACATGTCTTTACTGGACATGGCTCAGGCTTTACGTATATATACGCCTGAGGAATTAGCGTCTGCCGATTGTAGAGGATTGATACTAAACGGTAGGAAAATAGATGAAAATTTTGATACACACGGTGTGTGGAGTCAAATGACAAGCCATCACCGTTTTAAAGGGGGAAACTACTCTTATTTGGATATAGATAGAGCCGAATTAAGAGTGATACATAGGTTTTTAGCTAATTCGATTACACAAAGGGGTAAAAACAAAGAAAAGGTAAATGAACAAGATTTGTTTTACCATATGTGTATTCGAGACCCACACAGCGCTGTAAGTATACCATATTGTGTGGGTTATTATTTATCAGCTATGGTTCGGGGGATGCGTCCACATAGCATAATAGGAGGTGGTATTTTTATTACTTTGATTGGTGAATATCTCGGTGTGGATATAAGTCGGGGGGGATTATTAGTAGAAGAGCCGGAACCCCGCGACACTATAGGTTTAAATGTATACCATGGTGCGAAAGTTTTGAAGCGGCGAAATAACGCCGCAGTACGATACAATGGTAGACATCCACAGGTAGAGAGAAACCAGGAACAAGGTAATGTAGGAGGGGGGAATGAGATGCAAGAAATGCATAGGTTTATAGCTTCTCAGGAATACGAAAATGCTAGACAGAGAGCATTTGAAGATTGGCAAGTTCATCAGAACCAGATCATAGCGCATTGCCAACATATAGGTAGAAACTATATTCCTACACCGAAACCCGTCTTCCCTCCTTGGTCGATAGAGATGCAGCCACCATATCCTACGTATGACCCTGCCGAAGCATTCTATAGCACTTATGGTTATGCGTGGAACCCCTATTGGTACCAATATCATCCTTAGTTTACTTTATATTTTTTGTATTATTTTGTAAATTGTAATTATTGATGCATTTAATATTTTTGTTAATATTGTAATCATTTTTATAATTATCTAACTTTTATTCTTAGATTTTAATAATTTTTGAATGTGGGGTAATAAACCAAACTTCAAAAATATGTATATATGTTTGCAGTTTATCTTATGTATACAACAGGGTAAAACAACGCATTTTCAAAGACTGGCATTAAGTTCAGCAAAAGCAACTAATTTTGACGACAAGATGCAAAATATATGTGAAATAACAACAAGACGGAATGAACAAATGATGTGCACCATTTATCATTCAGCAAACAAACGCCAATGTATTTGGAAACTTTGGTAAAAATTTAATCATTTTCACACAAATCACCCTCAATAATTTAAATTGTTACTGATTTCTTGCAAATGAGGGCATTGCAAGATCTTAAGTGTGGGAAGGGATTAAATTCTTTCGGATTTTAAAATTTTTATATTAAACACTTGGTTACCATTAAAAATACTAGTAAAGCAGTAGTTGTATTAGAATCTAGTGCTCTCTGATAAAAAAGAACAGCCCTAGTCTTATATACTGACTACCCAATTCTAGTAAAATTTTTCAAAATTTTCAATTAAATGAATTAAAATCATGTTTATACATATTTATGAACGATAAAACTAGGTTTTAACACCGAAATTATTGTTACCTCGGAAAGGACATAAATTGAGAAACAAACTAAAATGTTAAAATTCATTTAAAATGGAATAGAGGACGATAAAAAGGAAAATAAAAGCCAAGTGTGGGAAAATTTACCAAGTTATTTTAAACATATGTCACATATATCTGTAACAAATAACTGAAAATACTTTTGCTTTGGACTAAACTAAACTGTTTTACCCAATGAAAGAAAAGAAGAGATGGATCTACACGATGAATCAATTCCATCATTAAAAGGAAGTAAAGTCTTCCGAAAAAGAAACGCGCTTCTTGATTTAGGTCATGAAGTTGTCGTCCAGACCAGCTGTAGGTTGACGAAAAATCTAGAAAAGTCATCACTAAAATCAGCAGGAAATCCACGGACCTCAGCATTAAACAGGGTCGCCAAGTGGTCAGATTTATCCTAACCATGAGAAGGATTTATCTCGTACAATGGGGAGGCACCGTGCAAATTAGCTGGATAAGACTAATGAATCAGATCCCCAGAAAGGATAATCTCCTTAAAGATTAAAAATCAGCTTTTAAGACTGATATTACTCAATCCTTGAGATTGACCTTAAAGATTGAGAATTACAAACTCATGGAATTCAATGATATCTAAACTCGAGCTTAAACGAGAAAATATTTTGATCAAAATTATAAACCGATTTGTTTTCTGAAAACCCTATTTTCAATGCGTTCATTACCATTGAACGTAAAATCCTAGGAATTCACCTGGAATTCAGTAGGTCACCTGAACTAAATCGGGTGTCAACCGTAAGAACGGTGGTTGCATAGCATGGTCAAAGACAGGACCTTGTGCCAGACCGACAAATTATAAGGGTGAGCTTTACTATTGCTCCTACCAAGGATAGTAATTGCGTCCGACACGTTATAGACCATAATCAAAAGCATGTCACGGGACATTACCTTAAACAGTTGCTTGTTCAACGCTTTCCTTTACAACCGGACGGTAGTTTGCCGAAAGGTAATATACGGAACAAGTAAACTGGACGTGTTGCTTTCCAAATACAAGGTTAGCAAGTGGGTGACACAAAACCGCAAGTTTTGAGCTAAAATTTTCAAATCTGAAACCCACCAAACCCACAAAAATATTTTGCAAACACCGGTAAAGGGTTATTCCGAAAAACTTATCTAGGGTAAAAACTAGATTTAATTTTCAAAAGATCAAATGTTTTCATAAAGATCCAATTTCCTTAATGGATCTAAATTTTTATAGTCATGTGGGACTGTAAACCATATCGTTACTACCATTGTTTATACCGCCATATAGAAATCACTGATGTACAAAGTGTGAAGAATAAAGAAGTGATTCTAGTATTTCAAGACGATATTGCTTGAGGACAAGCAACGCTCAAGTGTGGGAATATTTGATAATGCTAAAAACGAACATATATTTCATAGCATTATTCCTCAAGAAAGACAAGCTTTTAGTTGCAATTGTTCTATTTACAAGAGATATTCGTTTAAATAATAAAAGGTGAAGACAAAAGACAGATTCGACGAATTGAAGACGCAAACGACCAAAAAGCTCAAAAGTACAAAAGACAATCAAAAAGGTTCCAATTATTGATAAGAAACGTCTCGAAATCACAAGAGTACAAGATTCAAAACGCAAAGTACAAGATATTAAATTGTACGCGAGGACGTTCGAAATTCCGGAACCGGGACCAGAGTCAACTCTTAACGCTCGACGCAACGGACTAAAAATTACAAGTTAACTATGTATATAAATATAATATAATATATAATTAATTATATTAATTATATATATATTATATATATATATTAAAAACCGTCGGCAGCAGGAAACTCCAAGGGTGTGAGCTGTAAATACCTCTCCGCGACTCGCGGAGTTTGAAGGGCATTTTGCCGCGAGTCGCGGAGCCCCAAATTTCAAGTCTGGCTATAAAGCCAACCGAATTCTGATCAAATTAAACACATCTTTTTCTCTTCCTCTTCATACGTAAATATATTTATATTTATAATTTATATTTTAATTTTAATTATAATTCTAATAATAAGGGTATGTTAGCGAATGTTGTAAGGGTGTAAGTCGAAATTCTGTCCGTGTAACGCTACGCTATTTTTAATCATTGTAAGTTATGTTCAACCTTTTTATATTAATGTCTCGTAGCTAAGTTATTATTATGCTTATTTAAAACGAAGTAATCATGATGTTGGGCTAATTACTAAAATTGGGTAATTGGGCTTTGTACCATAATTGGGGTTTGGACAAAAGAACGACACTTGTGGAAACTAGACTATGGGCTATTAATGGGCTTTATATTTGTTTAACTAAATGAAAGTTTGTTAATGTTAATATAAAGATTTACAATTGGGCGTCCCTATAAATTACCATATAAACTCGATCGGACACGATGGGCGGGGTATTTATATGTACGAATAATCGTTCATTTAACCGGACACGGGAATGGATTAATAGCCACTAGAATAATCAAAACAGGGGTGAAATTACATTCAAGGGTAATTGGTGTAATTGTTAACAAAGTAGTAAAACCTTGGTTTACACGCAGTCGATAACCTGGTGTATTCATTAAACAAAGTATTAAAACCTTGTTACAATTCGAATCCCCAATTAGTTGGAATATTTAACTTCGGGTATAATAATAATTTGACAAGGACACTTGCAATTTATATTTATGACTGATGGACTGTTATGGACAAAAACCAGACGGACATATTGAATAATCCAGGACAAAGAACAATTAACCCAAGGGCATAAAACTAAAATCAACACGTCAAACATCATGATTACGGAAGTTTAAATAAGTATAATTCTTTTATTTCATATTTAATTTCCTTTATTTTATATTTAATTGCACTTCTAATTATCGCACTTTTATTTATTGTTATTTTATTTTATCGCACTTTTAATTATCGTACTTTTTAATTATCGCAATTTTATTTTATCGCATTTTTATTATTCGCAATTTCATTATCGTTATTTACTTTACGCTTTAATTTAAGTCTTGTATTTATTTTATATTTTACATTAGGTTTTAACTGCGACTAAAGTTTTAAAATCGACAAACCGGTCATTAAACGGTAAAAACCCCCCTTTATAATAATAATATTACTTATATATATATTTGTATTTTTATAAAAGTAAACTAATATAGCGTTGAGCTTTGTTTAAAGATTTCCCTGTGGAACGAACCGGACTTACTAAAAACTACACTACTGTACGATTAGGTACACTGCCTATAAGTGTTGTAGCAAGGTTTAAGTATATCCATTCTATAAATAAATAAATATCTTGTGTAAAATTGTATCGTATTTAATAGTTTTTCCTACAAAAATATAAGCTATTTTATATACTACCCCGCTGCACATCATCGATGTAAAGAAGGAAAAGAAAGTAGTGTCCAATATTTCGGTGGTGTTTGAATACCCAGAAGTGTTCCCCGATGAATTGCCAGGCTTACCGCTGATCAGGGAAGTTGAATATAAGATCGAGTTAGTGCCAGGGGCTACGCCGGTTGCTAAAGCTCCGTATAGATTAGCTCCTTCAGAAATTCACGAAATGATGTCCCAAATTCAAGAACTGTTGGACCGCGGGTTCATTCGTCCGAGTTCTTCGCCGTGGGGTGCACCAGTGTTATTCGTGAAAAAGAAAGATAGTACGCTCCGAATGTGTATAGATTATCGTGAACTAAATAAAAGAACAGTGAAGAATAAGTATCCGCTCCCTAGAATAGATGACTTATTTGATCAGCTTCAAGGAGCTTCGTTCTTTTCAAAAATAGATCTACGTTCGGGATATCACCAGGTTCGTGTTGCTGAATCTGACATTCCTAAGACTGCATTTTGTACTCGTTATGGTCATTATGAGTTCTTAGTGATGCCGTTTGGGTTAACCAACGCTCCAGCAATTTTCATGGATCTCATGAATAGGGTGTGTAAACCGTTTTTGGATAAGTTTGTTATCGTGTTCATTGATGACATCTTAGTGTACTCCAAAACCAAATCCGAGCATGCTGAGCATTTAAGACAAGTGTTGGAACTTTTGAAACGTGAAAAATTGTATGCAAAGTTTTCTAAGTGTGAGTTCTGGTTACGTGAAGTTCAATTTTTGGGTCATATCATCTGTGCGGAAGGTATAAAAGTGGATCCATCTAAAATTGAAGCTGTGATGAATTGGAATTCACCAAAGAATCCGACAGAAATCAAGAGTTTTCTAGGATTGGCCGGTTACTACCGACGGTTTATTAAAGATTTTTCAAAGATTGTAAGTTCTTTGACAAAGTTAACTAGAAAGGACGTGTCTTTTCAGTGGGGTAATGAACAGGAGACTGCGTTTCAGACTTTGAAAAGTTTGTTGTGTCAAGCGCCAGCGTTAGCCTTACCCGAGGGATCCGATGACTTCGTTGTGTATTGCGACGCGTCTTTATCCAGTTTGGGCTGTGTATTAATGCAAAGGGATCGTGTGATTGCGTATGCGTCTCGACAGTTAAAGCCAAGTGAAAAGAATTATCCAGCACATGACTTAGAAATGGCTGCAGTAGTGTTTGCGTTAAAGTTATGGAGACATTATCTTTATGGTACGTACTGTGTTATCTGCACCAATCATAAAAGTTTACAGTATATCTTTTCGCAAAAAGAGATGAACATGCGCCAGAGACGGTGGCAAGAATTAATTAAGGATTACGACTGTGAGATTAGATATCATCCTGGCAAGACAAACGTCGTGGCTGATGCGTTAAGTCGTAAGAAATCCGCTGACAATGTAAAGTTTATGCGAATTGAGATTATGTCTGATTTAGTGGATCGACTAAAGATAACTCAACTCGAAGCATTACATGATGAACATTTGAAATCTGAGTTAATGGTGAAAAGAAGAGTAGAATTGATGAATGATTCTCGAGGATTAAAGACTTATCGTGAACGAGTTTGGGTGTCGTTACTTGGAGGATTGAGGGATTTAATTTTAAATGAAGCACATAAATCGAGATTATCCGTGCATCCCGGTAGTACAAAAATGTACCATGATCTGAAAGTGTTATATTGGTGGCCAACTATGAAAGCAGACATCGCGCAATACGTGGAAAAGTGTCATATTTGCGCTCAAGTGAAAGCAGAACACCAGAAACCATATGGGTCTTTGCGTCAATTAGAAATTCCAGAGTGGAAATGGGAAAATATCACCATGGATTTTGTGACAAAACTACCCAGAACCCAGAAAGGAAATGACATGATTTGGGTAATAGTGGACCGTTTAACCAAAAGTGTGCATTTTCTAGCTACCAGTGAGACAGCTTCGTTGACAAAATTAGCTCAATTGTACCTGAATGAAATAGTATCGCGACATGGGATACCGTTGTCTATTGTGTCAGATAGAGATTCCGGATTTGTATCTAACTTCTGGAATAGTCTACAAGAAAATTTGGGCACTCGTGTCAACCTAAGTACAGCTTATCATCCTCAGACTGACGGTCAAAGTGAACGAACTATTCAGACTTTAGAGGATATGTTAAGGGCTTGTGTGTTAGAATATGGTGGATCGTGGGATTATCATCTGCCATTGATCGAATTTGCTTACAACAACTCCTATCATTCAAGTATTGGTATGCCGCCTTATGAAATGTTGTATGGTAGAAAGTGTCGAACTCCATCGTGTTGGTTGGAGGTAGGTGAGAAACAGTTTGCGGGTCTAGAAATTGTGCAGCAGACTGCAGAAAAAGTGACTATCGCCCGTGAAAAGCTTAAAGTTGCTAGAGATCGACAAAAGATGTATACAGATCCTCGCCGACGTCCAGTGACGTTTACTGTGGGTGAACGTGTGTATTTAAAAGTGTCCCTGTGGAAGGGTGTAATTCGATTCGGCAAAAGAGGAAAACTAGCTCCGAGATACATTGGTCCTTTTAGAATTCGTCAAATTCTGAAAGATCAAACTGTAGTGTTAGATCTCCCTCTAGAGTTAGCAGGTATTCATGACACGTTTAACATCTGCTATATTCGTAAGTGTAAAGTGGACGATGAAAGTCAGATTCTTCCTTTACAAGATCTGAAAGTAGATTCTAGTAAGAAATTGGTGGAAGAACCAGTGAGGATCGTCGACAGAAAAGTGACTAGATTACGCAAGAAGCAGATTCCAATGATGCTTGTGGAATGGAAGCATAGTTTAGGCACCAATCTGACATGGGAGACCGAGGAGATGATGACCTCTAGATACCCTCAGTTGTTTAACCTTGACCAGATTCCGAGGACAGAATCTTCTTAAGGGGGGTAGATTTGTAACAACCTCACTTTGGGCCTAGTAAGTAATGACCTATTTACCCTTTTGTGTTATTAAAGTGATTTTAATAATTATGTGTTTTATAATTATTGTGTATGGGATAATGTGCGTTTTGTGACAAAGGTCACAGAACATATTTTCTTTTATGAATCAGACTTAGAATGAATAAGTTATTAAAGATTTTGGGTTTCAGATAACTGATAAATACCCGTGTGTTACACGGAGTAGGGTTTCCTCACAATGAAGAAACCGAATTTAGATATACATGTACTGTACGTTCTTCACTTACCACTTTTATCAAAATAGAAACCCTAAACACATTTTGCTCTCAAAATCCATAAAATTAACAAGTTCAAATTAAAGATTGTGATTTCGTTCATCAGAATCTCTGTGATTTCAGCATCAAAACAAGGTAAGCTTCTTTGATTTTGAAGAATTAAAATGGGTTTTAAGTGGGTTTTGAAAAAGTGAGATTTTGATGCTTGATTCTTGCTTGAATGTGTTTGTGATGCTTAATTGATGTTAGGAATAGACCATATATGTGTTATATAGTGTTCTTGGGTCTTTGAATTGATCAAAACTTGCAAAAATCGAGTTTTGGGTGCAAAAATTGCGAAAACAACGTGCTGGAACTGATTTTCAGCACCCACACTTCTGACAGATCAACCGTACGTGTGACCACACTTTTGAGGGTCAACCACGCATGTGAGGACTCACTCGCACGAGTGAGGCCTCAGCCACACGAGTGACAGCAGGTCAGAATTATGGAAACTTGTTTCGGTCATAACTTTCAAACCGTAACTCCATTTTTGATGAATCAACTATCGTTGGAATCGTCTTGAGGAGTAGCTTCTAATGATAAGGTTTTAAAAGAGTAAATCAAACTTTATATTGGATGTAAAAAGCTATAATTGTAGTTATGCTGCTGTTCTTGCTCAACCGTGCGAGTAAGACACTCAACCGTACGGGTGAGGTGTTCAACCGTGTGTGTGAGCTACTAAAACATGCGAGTGTACTTTAAATTCACTCATGGATGTAATTTGTCAGTCGTACGAGTGAGGATACTCATCCGTACGAGTGAGCTTGTCAGTCGCACGAGTGAGACCTCATCCGTGCGAGTGACAGTGTTTGTATGTTTGGGTCAAGTGTAATTCTGACCCATTTACTTTATTACTATGATATTTATGCTAATGAGTAATTTGATTGAGAAGTGTACTAACTTGGGAACTGATATTCTCAGGTGATAAGCGGAAAGGTGAAGGCTCAGTGATATAAGACAACTGAGTACTTGTGCTTCCAGGTGAGTGGGACTATCTTTATGGATGTGATTATACAGTGACAAGTATAGTGATCTGTGCCATGCTTATGACTAGACTGTGTAGGAGTCTGTGACCAGTGATGTGACTATATGTGATTATGTGCGCACCCAGTGCTAACGTCGAGGTGTTTTGTGCGACGTAAGAGATCGATTGTGTTTACCCTTTTTAGGTAATAGAATTGGGTCTAAGTGTTACTGATTAGTGGTATAGTATGAATGACGAGTGCGTCACGTCTGGAAGACTATACCTAGTGATTCAGTAGTGTGGGCTATCGGTATATTCTAGCTTGATCAGCGATGGGTTGCCGGTCCTCTTGTTTATGGCCTTTAGTGATCTAATGACCAGTGCCTTTAAGCTGTGCTTGATGCTTGTAGTGATGTCCAACTAGATATTGCCATTCACTTAGCGTTATGCTAATTCCCCCACAGTGTTTTGCCCTGCAGGTGTGTATTAGTAGCTTTTGGTGGGTTTTGCATGACAACCGAAGATGTTTGACACCGTGTCACTCTGATGTGTTTTGTAATATACTATATCGTTAAATGGCTTGTAGTAATATCGTAACACCAGTGTTTTGTGTAATCACATGTTTTTGTAAATAACATATGATATGTAAATTAAATAGTCTTCCGCTGTGAGTATTTAAAAAAAAGTACGGTGTTACAATTATATGCGTATGTATATAATGTATTTATTTGTATGCTATGGTATGAACCAAAGAGCCGTTAATGCCATAGTATGTGCGATTGTGCTATGATGTGAACCAAAGAGCCGGTAGCGTTATAGTACGTGTGTTGTAGTGTGAACCAAAGAGCCGGTAGCACTACGACACGAGTTGTTAGAGTGTGAACCAAAGAGCCGGTAGCACTTTAACACGAGTATGACTCGAGTTGTGATGTGAACCAAAGAGCCGGTAGCATCATAACCGATGTGTATGGTGGGAACCAAAGAGCTGGTAGCACCATGACGCGAGGATGGTTAACCATGGTTGTGTTTTGTTTTGTAGCATATTGTATTATGTCGATTATATGTTATTGATTACGCTAGTTGCGGTTTGTTAGAGATTATTAGCTTTGTACATGAGATGGTATGCTAATTGTATTGCTAGCATGTATGCGGTATATGTGTAAGTGATTGCAAGTAGGTATATTATATATATATGGGTATAATTATTGCATTCACTAAGCTTTGCTTACCCTCTCATTGTTTATCTTTTTATTGGCTCCGGCGGAGATAAGGGTAAGGGCATTCGTACGGATTAGAGATCCCATTTGTTTGTTAGGGGACGCTTTTGGATGTTATAGCTTTTGGAGTTCGACCGAGATTTGGATAGTTTAACCCCCAAACACCATGCTCATAGTGTCGTTTGGAATTTAAACTAGTGTAGTCGAAACTCATATTTTTGTACGAAACTCGTATTACGGCATATGTGGGGCCGGTTTCGTAAAACTTATTTTATTATTGAATCGTGTGAGTTTTAACCATTATAACATGTTATGAAAAGCGTTTCGTCTAAATATGTCGAGAAGTGGGAGATCTTTATTTGAAAATTGACAAAACCGGACAGAACTGAATTGGGCCTGTGCGCGTCGCGCACCCTAAGGTGGTGCGCGTGGCGCACTCTTCTGAATAAAAAAAATTTGTTTCGTGTAATCGGTTGGTTATTGGTTTGGGTTGTTACAAGTGGTATCAGAGCATGGTCTAAGGGATTTAGGCGACTTGAGATAGGAGCCTAGACTTAGACTTATTTGTGTATGCACTTTATGCGGGACTTGTAGGAGACGGGTCGGACCGGGAGTTGACTAGTGCTTAGGTTTATGTGAACTAACCTTGCGCTAATTGTTTTGTGTTGTGTTAGCAATCATCAAGCGAGATAGACGTTGTACTAGCAAGTTAATGCGACGTGCTCGCGTAACAATGATTAGCTACCACTGTTACGGGTTCAAATCGTGTCAAACAAGCGATGTACGATGATTATTGAGCAAGATGGGGTAGTGTGGTGTATATGTATATACATATGTGTTAAGTCCTTTCATTTCGTTGCTTAATCTTTTCCGTTTTATAGTATGAAGACGAGAAAAGGACCCGAGAACAATGAAGGGGGTACGAGCGAGGATATCGAGTTTACGGTCAAGGTTAAGGCCATTATGCAAAGGCGTCATGCGGACTTCTTGGAGGATGTTAAGAAGATGTTCTTGGATTCGATTGACGAACAAGTAGTCAATCTAGTCAAGGAACAAGTTAAGATTGTTCTTAAAGAGGATAACGCTGGAAGGCGAGATTTCCACTATAAAAACTTCAAAGATGCTCAACCTCCCACCTTTGAAGGTGAACGAGACCCACTCAAGAGTGCTCGATGGATCTCCGATATGGAGGGGGATTTTCATACTAGTTAGTGCCCTCTCGATAAAAAGACGAGGTTTGGTAGTAGCATGATGAGGGGTGATGCCAAGTTGTGGTGGGACGCGAAAATCCGACTTTATGGCGAAGAACAAAGTATGAGTTTAACGTGGGACGAGTTTAAAGAAGAATTTTTCAAGGAGTACCAAACTTCGGCCGATCTTTCAAAACTTAAGGACGAGTTACGTACTTTAAGGCAAGGGTCAATGGATTTGAACACTCTCAAGTCCACTTTCTTATCAAAGACCCAATTTTACCCGGAGTATGACGGGAATGATCATATGTTGAAAGAAGATTTCTACCGAACCTTGAATGATAACTATCAAGAAAGGATTAGTAGGAATTCAGCGAAGACTTTTGATGAATTGTTTGATATCGCTAAGGGTTTTGAGTCGCTTGCTCCAAGAAAGAGTGACTTCACCTTTGGCAAATGAAAATTTGAAGCTACTAGCCACTCGAACAAGAAGAGCACGAGTGTGACCGAGAGCGTCGGTAGTGTGAGAAAAGGGGCTTCTAAGGGTTTTGGACCCATGTGCTACAATTGTGGTCGACAAGGGCACTTGGCCCGTGATTGTACGAACTCATCTTTCAACAAAATCATTTGTTTTAATTGTAATAAAGATGGGCACAAGAGGCCGGAATGTCCTGATTTGAATAATGACCATGTAAAGAAGTTAGAGAAGGCGGCGAGTACGGCTAGGGGTCACAATCACTTAATGACCAATGATGAGGCCAAGCAATCTAACGAAGTTGTCTCAGGTACTTTCATGGTTAATTCTAATCCGGCAAGGATGCTTTTTGATAGTGGTGCTAACTTGTCGTTTGTGTCACCAAAATTTGTGCCTAAACTTAATAAATTGTTAGCTAAGTTAAGTCGTCCGGTAGAAGTTGAAATAGCGGATGGCAAGACGGTGCTAGTGGTTGATGTGTGTAAAAATTGTAATGTTGTGTTTGGTGCCGAAAACTTTAAAATTGATCTCATCCCGATGACTTTGGGTGATTTTGATATCGTTGTTGGTATGGATTGGCTCGATCATAATAGAGCCGATATTGCATGCCACGAAAAATCTATTCGTGTGAAGACCCCAAGTGGGGGAGAGTTAATTATTCATGGCGATAAGCGAAGAAGACTTGTGCCGATATGCACTTTTGCACAGGCACGTCGTTTCCTTGTTAGTGGTGGCATGGATTTTCTTGCCCATGTTATTGATACTCGTGATGAGCCACCACCCATTCGTGAAATTCCGGTGGTAATTGAGTTTAAAGACGTTTTTCCGGATGAGTTACCTGGTGTTCCAGCGGAAAGACAAGTTGAATTTCGCATTGAGTTGGTTCCGGGGGCTACCCCCATTACTAAAACTCCTTATCGTTTAGCGCCGACGGAAATGCAAGAGTTGTTAAATCAAACCCAAGAGTTGCTTGAAAAGGGTTTTATTCGACCGAGTGCTTCGCCATGGGGCGCTCCGGTTTTATTCGTGAAGAAAAAGGATGGTAGTATGCGGATGTGCATCGACGATTTGTTTGATCAACTCCAAGGTGCAACGTATTTCTCAAAAATTGACCTACGGTCCGGCTACCACCAAATGCGGGTCCGTGAGGAAGATATTGAGAAAACGGATTTTCAAACGCGTTATGGGCATTTTGAGTTTGTGGTAATGCCTTTTGGTCTTACGAATTCACCGGCGGCATTCATGGATCTTATGAACCGAGTGTGCCAACCTATGTTGGACAAGTCGGTAATTGTGTTCATTGAAGACATACTTGTCTATTCGAATAGTATGAAGGAACATGAACATCATTTGCGAGGAGTGTTAAAGACGTTGCGGAAGGAGAAGTTGTATGCAAAATTCTCCAAATGTGAATTTTGGCTAAGGGAAGTTCAATTCCTTGGCCACATTGTGAACAAAGATGGTATTCAAGTAGATCCGGGGAAGATAGAGACGGTGAAGAGTTGGGGACGACTGACTACACCTATGGAAATCCGAAGTTTTCTCGGATTGGCCGGTTATTATCGTCGGTTTATCCAAGACTTTTCTAAGATTGCTTCTCCATTGATGAAGTTGACGAGAAAGAACGCAAAATTTAATTGGGAGAACGAGCAAGAAATTGCTTTTCAATTATTAAAAGAGAAGTTGTGTCAAGCTCCGGTGTTAGTGTTGCCGAAAGGTGTGGAAGACATGACGGTTTATTGTGATGCTTCTCTAAATGGGCTCGGGTGTGTTCTAATGCAAAGGGGTAAAGTCATCAATTACGCCTCTCGACAATTAAAAGAACACGAAAAGAGATACCCGACTCATGATCTTGAATTGGCGGCGGTGGTTCATGCGTTAAAAATTTGGCGCCATTACTTGTATGGTGTAAAGTGTACGATTTATTCGGATCATAAGAGTTTGAAACATCTCTTTAACCAACGAGATTTGAATTATCGCCAACGTAGGTGGATGGATGTGGTAAAAGATTATGATTGTGAAATACTTTATCATCCGGGCAAGGCGAATGTGGTCGCGGATGCGTTAATTCGAAAGAGTCATCACCCGGCGTTACGATTGGGATTGTTACATATGATTATTACTAACGATTTTCTTGTAAAGCTTGGCGAGACTCAAATCGAAGCTTTTGTTAACAATAAGCATGAGGAACAAATCGTGGGACAAACGGAGTTTATTACCTTAGGTCCGCATGGTTTGTTATCTTTTCAAGGAAGGGTGTGGGTGCCTAAAATGGATGATCATCGACGAGTGCTACTTGATGAAGCACATAAGTCAAAGTATTCCATTCACCCGGGTGCGACGAAAATGTATCTTGATTTGAAGAAAGAGTATTGGTGGCCGGACATGAAACGTGATGTTGTAAAGTATGTTGAATAATGTGTCACGTGTTTTCAAGTTAAAGCCGAACACCAAAAGCCGTATGGTAAGTTACAACCGTTAGAAATTCTGAAATGGAAATGGGAACACATTACCATTGATTTCATCACAAAGTTACCAAAGACGGCGAGAACCCAATTTGACTCGATTTGGGTAATAGTTGATCGATTGACGAAGAGTGCCTTGTTTCTTCCCATTCGGGAAGCGATATCGTCGGAAACTTTGGCTAAGTTGTTCATCAAGAAAGTGATATCGAGACACGGGGTTCCTATATCTATTATTTCAGACCGAGATACCCGTTTTACATCTCGGTTTTGGGAGAAGTTTCACGAAGATATGGGTACACAATTGAAATTGAGCACGGCGTATCATCCTTAAACGAACGGTCAAATCGAACGTACGAATCAAACTTTGGAGGATATGTTACGGGCGTGTATTATTGATTTCGGTGGTAGTTGGTATGATCACTTACCTTTGGTAGAATTTTCGTACAATAATAGTTATCATACTAGTATCGGGATGCCACCTTACGAGATGCTCTATGGGCGGAGGTGTCGAACTCCGATTTGTTGGGGTGAAGTGGGACAAAAGGAAATCGGGAGTACCGATTTGGTTTTAGAGACGAATAGCAAGATTGATATGATTCGGACTCATTCGAAAAAGGCCCAAGATAGACAAAAATCTTATGCCGATAAGCGAAGACGACAAATTGAGTTCCAAGAAGGTGACATGGTGATGCTTAAAGTTTCGCCATGGAAAGGTGTTATTCGGTTTCGAAAACAGGGAAAGTTAGCTCCTCGGTTTATTGGGCCATTTAAAATTTTAGCTCGTGTTGGTGAAGTTGCATATCGTTTGGAATTACCCGAAGAGCTTGCGGGAATCCATAATACATTTCATGTTTCCCATCTCCGTAAGTGTCTTGCGGATTATTCGTCTTGGGTACCATTAGACGAGATTGAGCTAAACAATAAGCTAGAGTATATTGAGGAGCCGATTGCTATACTCGATGAGAAGGTCAAAAGATTGATAAATAAAGAGGTGAGAACTTTTAAAGCTCAATGGCGTCATAGTAAAGGTTCCGAGTTTACTTGGGAGCCCAAAGAGTTTGTGTTAGTTTATCTTCCCTCTTGTCATGCGGCTTGGATCGCGAGGACGCGCTCCGATTCTAGTGGGGGAGAGTTGTAAGACCCAAATAATTATTGTACAGCAGTGTAAATAGGGTACATAAAGTGTGGGTGACCTTGTGTATTTAAACAGAGGTCAGAGCCTGTTCTGAGCTTGGTACGCTCAGCGCACACCTAAGGGTGTGCGTGTCGCACTATTTACTGTAGCCGGGCTCTGCTTATTTTAATCAGATATTTTGATGGGCTTTTTAGTAATTTCACTTGTGGACGAGTTTAAGGCCAGTAGATCAGATATTGGGGTAGCATTCACTCCAATTCCAACAACCTTATCCTTTCCACTTCAATTTTAGAGAAAGAGTGAGATTCTTGTGTGAGAAAGCTCAAGCAAAGGAAGGAGGAGCTAGTTTTGGGTCTTAGTTCGAGTTCTAAAGTTGTTCATCTCCTCTCTAGCTACGTTTTGGTTGTAGTGGTATGTTCTAACTTTGTTTTCCCTATTTTAATTTGCATAAGGGTTAGGGTTTGGGTTAGTGATGAACATAAAACCCATATTTGGTGATTTTGGGTGTTCTTGGGAAAGATTGGGTCATGAAGACTCAATAGTAACTAACCTAGGGTTTCAAAGTGTTAATTAAGGTTTATGAGCTTAAATTGATTAGTAAATTACTAGCACACCTAGATGTTTGGTAAATGGGTATGAAACACCCAAATCATGTGTTAGTTAGTGTTGTCAGACCAAGATCACTAGCTTTTAGTGATATGTGGTTGTTTTGACCTTAATGGTCGGTCTTGGTGAAAATGGGGCATTTAATGCATTAAGTCATTAAATGCACATGTGTAAGTTGTTGGCTTTTAGTCCAGCTAGTTTGTGTGTTGATCGAGTACTTATTGTATTAGATACTTTGCATTGAAGCTTGCGGAAGTATAAAACATTCACCGAAGGCGTTAAGGTGAGTGGAATGATTATATGCGTATGTATATAATGTATTTATTTGTATGCTATGGTATGAACCAAAGAGCCGGTAGTGCCATAGTGTGTGTGATTGTGCTATGATGTGAACCAAAGAGCCGGTAGCGTCATAGTACGTGTGTTGTAGTGTGAACCAAAGAGCCGGTAGCACTACGGCACGAGTTGTTAGAGTGTGAACCAAAGAGCCGGTAGCACTTTAACGCGAGTATGACTCGGGTTGTGATGTGAACCAAAGAGCCGGTAGCATCATAACCGATGCGTATGGTGTGAACCAAAGAGCCGGTAGCACTATGACGCGAGGATGGTTAACCATGGTTGTGTTTTGTTTTGTAGCATATTGTATTATGTCGATTATATGTTATTGATTACGCTAGTTGCGGTTTGTTGGAGATTATTAGCTTTGTACATGAGATGGTATGCTAATTGTATTGCTAGCGTGTATGCGGTATATGTGTAAGTGATTGCAAGTAGGTATATTATATATATATATATATATATATATATATATATATATATATATATATATATATATATATATATATATATATATATATATATATATATATATATATATGGGTATAATTATTGCATTCACTAAGCTTTGCTTACCCTCTCGTTGTTTATCTTTTTATAGGCTCCGGCGGAGACAAGGGTAAGGGCATTCGTACGGATTAGAGATCTCGTTTGTTTGTTAGGGGACGCTTTTGGATGTTATAGCTTTTGGAGTTCGACCGAGATTTGGGTAGTTTAACCCCCAAACACCATGCTTATAGTGTCATTTGGAATTTAAACTAGTGTAGTCGAAACTCATATTTTTGTACGAAACTCGTATTACGGCATATGTGGGCCCGATTTCGTAAAACTTATTTTATTATTCAATCGTGTGAGTTTTAACCATTATAACATGTTGTGAAAAGCGTTTCGTCAAAATATGTCGGGAAGTGGGAGATCTTTATTGGAAAATTGACAAAACTGGACAGAACTGAATTGGTCCTGTGCGCGTCGCGCACCCTGAGGTGGTGCGCGTGGCGCACTCTTCTGAATAAAAAAAATTTGTTTCGCGTAATCGGTTGGTTATTGGTTTGGGTTGTTACAAAGAACCTGAAGATCTTACCGGCGAACCTGTCCGAAACACCATATTCACCCTCATTGCCAGGATATCTCACAATGATTATATGATATCCCAAATTCTAAACCTTATTCACACGATTGTTTCGAACCGACAATCATCTCGGAGTAATACAAGAAGTCAACGAACGTCGCGCTCGAGTAATCAATTTGGAGAATATGGCGCAAAATTTACCAGCTTCAGCAACATCACCGTCACCAATAGTACCACCAACAACACAAGCCTCAACATCACACGCCTCAACATTTCGATCTGTACCTCGAGCATAATCATCGTTCTACATGACGTTCTACATCATTTATCTTCGTTCAACATGATGATTATGTAATCTCTAATGTTTTAGAAATTATGTACTCTAGTTCTAACCGCAATCATATGAGTTTAATATCATATTGACTCATTAAATCCATGATTACATCTGAAGAAAATATATGTATATATGTTTTCATAAAGACTGTAATTAAAAATTATTTGGTACAAACTTTTAATGGTGAAAATATTTTAACGGGTAGGTAATACCCGAGGAATATTTAGATTTCACATTAATAAGTTACACTGTACATTCTTCGAATCTGATTCAACAGTCATTTACTATCCTACTTACATCCACCAATATACGAATCCGTTCACTACAGAATAACCATTTTCATTCAATTTCATATTTAGATTTTGACCTATCAGAATCCAACAAGTGGCATAATGAAGAAAACATTTGACAAAATAAAATTTGTTAGAAACAAATAAATTAACTATGAGAAATTTTAATAAGAATCCACGCTAACAACATCCTAGCTAACTGTTCCTAGCTAACTGTTAATTCCCTATTACATTTCATTTATCGCAATTTATTTATCGCAATTTATTTATCGCAATTTATTTATCGCAATTTTCATTCTCGCAATTTTATTTATCGTCATTTAATTTCTGTATTTATTTTACGCACTTTAAATATCGGGACACGTATACAAGGTTTTGACATATCATATCGATGCATCTATATATATTATTTGGAATAACCATAGACACTCTATATGCAGTAATGTTCGAGTTAGCTATACAGGGTTGAGGTTGATTCTACAATAATATATATACTTTGAGTTGTGATCGAGTCTGAGACATGTATACAATGGGTCACGAATACGTATTAATTAATTCGAATATTATATATTAAACTATATATGAATTATTGGATTACTAATTGTGGACTGCTAACTGTAGACTGCCAACATTGGACAATTAAAATGAATTAAAATATTGATTATAACATATGAAACTAAACAATTCTTTAATTTTGCCACTTGATTTCATCTTAAACCTCATTTGTATCTTGATGATTACAATCTGCGTTTAAACCTTTCATGATTCTTGAAAACACCTCAATCGAGAAGATGAACCAACCGCACTTCATCTACGGAAGAAAAGATTGATGCATATAGTTATGCACCTGGAAACACTTGTAACCTGAGTAAACGTTTAACACGTATCTGTGTTAGCTCCTTTGGCGTTGTTATCACCGAAAATAACTTTACAACCCTTTCCAAAGTAGCCAATTTTTTCACAGCTCCAACAAATCAACTTCGACTTTCATTCGAATAAGCCTTATTATAACTTTGATATATAAGTTTGCTTTTTGTCACCATTACCAGGAAACCGTTTATATCCCATCACATTAGCAGTAAACTTACCAGCAACTTCATTACTCATTGACGTAAGTCTCTTCGAAGAACCATTATATTTGTTCATTAAAACCCTACCGTATACTCATCCGCATCTTATAACGAGAATTACCATATCAATTACCGAGAATCCGCAATCAGTATTTCAAAATCTCACAGTGTTTCTACATCAACAGTCATATGTGTACATATAACCTTTATCTCTTAGAATTATGACCATCCATTCTGAAATTCTGGAAAGCACCCAGTCTGCGAATCAATACTCTGAATTTTGAAAAGCTGAATGAAGCAGCAAAAACTATAAACGACTTTAACCTTCAAAAGTTTGATGATAAAGAATAGTATGTTGGCAAAGCTCAGAAAAGTTGGAACTGAAAAACGGATTGAGCAAACCATGAAGGAGGCTGTGGATAAATCACAAAGACTAAACCTGTCTTTAAAGAACCCAAACGATTCAGTATCTGCTGAAGTTATTAACGAATACTTTGCTCCTGACTCTACACTTTTACGGACAAATATTCATCATCATCCATCGATTTTTGAAATTCTAAGTTATCATCGTATCTTTCATTACAAATATCCCCGATATTTCTGAAGATATTTTCATAACTATTCTTATCTGAAATCATTTATCTCTTCGCAATAATCAACGTTACATCAGAAAGGAAACAGT
Source organism: Rutidosis leptorrhynchoides (assembly GCF_046630445.1). Classification (NCBI taxonomy): domain Eukaryota; kingdom Viridiplantae; phylum Streptophyta; class Magnoliopsida; order Asterales; family Asteraceae; genus Rutidosis; species Rutidosis leptorrhynchoides. The sequence continues at coordinate 550,047,833 of NC_092335.1, read as the reverse complement.
TTTAGTTTCTAAATTATGAAAAATTCGAACTTAAAATATGAATGTTATTGAAGTAGTGTTGGGAACTGAAGCATGAGTTAGTATAATATAATGACACTTGATCAACGTGATTATATTACAGTAAGTCATGCTGAGTTTCTAATGGAACGTGATGATTCACAGATCATAACGTCATCATTTGCCATGTTACATAACTCTTTCATTCTGCTTAACTTCTGAACATATCAAGAAAGTATATTCTTGATAGTTCTATTCTCAGAGATTCTGGTAATTTGACAAATCAAATCGTGCTATTACAATTTCTTTCTTAGAACATTAACTATGTTCATTCCAAATTTCATATCTACAAATTCTGGGCTATTATTCGCTTGATTTGAAGCCGGGAAGAGAAAACAAGAGCACGGAGCTCCGAAATATAAAAAAAAATATAAAGCTAAAAAAAATATACATAAATTACAAACCGTGTATATCAATGTTTATTGCAACATAAAGACACGGGAGAATTAAAAACACTATAACCCCAAGAGCGAAGTAGAAGATAACAGATTCCTCTGGTGGAAGTTGGAAAAGGAGAATGATTGTGGCGATAGTCAGGATAAGGACAAGGATCAGAACTGGATTAAGCATTTTCACAATCTTTTGAATTTGGAAATTGAGTATAGGAATAGTAAAGGTAATGGAACGGAAGAAGTTAATTTATAGTGAATTACCTGATAAAGAAATCAAGGCAGATCTTCGTATTTAATTATAGAGATCTTAATTTCCTTATTCGCCGAAGAATCAAATCTTTTAGATTTCAAAGATTTTCTTTAAATCCCTTGAATTCCGGAATTTAACCAAGACAACGTCAAAAGTTAAGACGCACCTTATTTTCTAAATTCAAAGTAATCGAATTATTTTATCTATATTACTAAATGTTGATAAAACTCTACTCATATTCGTCATGAAAACATTTTTTATTGTTAGCTATGACGACCTCAATCAAATTTCGGGACGAAATTTCTTTAACGGGTAGGTACTGTGACGACCCGGAAATTTCCGACCAAATTTAAACTTAATCTTTATATGATTTCGACTTGATAAGCAATGTCTGTTAAACTTAGTCTACAAAATTTTTGAACTATTTACATAGATTCATTTATACCTTTGACTATTCCTCGACGATTCACGAACAAATAATTGTAAATAAATTTGTGTGTATTTAAATATATATGTATATATATATATATATAATAATTTGGAAATATAACTTTAAATATTATATGTCGTTGTTATTAAGTTAATTATGTAAAATAAAATAAAAATATGATATTATGATTATTATTATTATTTAAAACATATCTATATATATAAATAAAGTATATTAAATTTATATTTTGTGATTTCGAATCTATTTAGTAAATGACAATAACACTCAATTTCCATTCGATGGATGTTAAGCAAGTTAAATTCAAGCTTATATGATTTTAAAATAAACGGTTAGCCGAAAATGAGTTTTACAAATTATAGGCTTATTAAATATATATTTAGGAACTATTGGTTGAATTTTAAAACTTTTTATATTTTACTTGTGGTTGGGAGTGAATAGTTAATGTAATTTTTGTTTAATAATTTATGATCGAATTTTATACCATAATGACCAAAATAAATAATGATAATTAATATAAAAATTTGGGATTTTTCTGAATAAGTTTATCCGCCACTGATTTACGACGAGGAACGATATTGCACTTCGTGAGAAACTAACTAAATAACAAAACTTAGACTGCTCTACTGTTTTGAAATCACACGTTAAATTTACTTATCATTATTGAATTATAATTTGAGATTACTGTTTATCATTTTAACATATAGCATATATCACTCTCTATCAGTAAACTTGATTGGTACTATGTGTGTCTACCACTAAACTTGATTGGTACTGTCTTGTGCAGAGATATTTGAATTCTTTAGAATATATACATAACCTTCACTGTTTAATACTATTCTTATTTAATTTTCTCACTGACTCATTATATATATACACTACACATTCAAGAGGAACCTCTCATCACCTCTCCATAAACTCGTCAACCTCCACCATCTGATGAACCACCTTAAGATCCATCACCACACCCAATTTACAAAACCATCAAGTCGGCTTCCATGTTTTCTGTTAATTCGAACCACGGTCACCATCACCACCGTTGCCCACCTTCTAGCACCACTATCTTTCACGCCATCATTCGAGCACCCATTTACAAATGAAAAGGGCATATTCTTGCTAACCCATCTTCTTCTTGATCAAACCGACACCACCATAGACGCCACCTCCTACTATGAGCCACCACTTTTGGTAATCACCACCACCTTTACTTATTTTTCTTTTTGTGAATCACCACCTTCTTGAACATCACCACAACCCTCGACTACAACCATCATCGAAACCACCATCATCTTGATCATGGACCTTCTACTCGAATGTTTCTGTTTATGTTCGTTATTAACCCAAAAAAGCAAGGTTTGTGACCACCACCCATAACCTATATTCTTTTACTTCCTGTACAACTTGAAACAAACCATCATCGAAGACCACTGCCTTTGCTTTTCCAATCTATTTTTCTATCTCGATCAGTCTAAAACCGAACCCGATCATCATCATTAAACAGCTGTATTTTTTTCTGTTTCTGACCGAAACCTTCCTGCACCACTCCACAATCACTATGGTTTCATCTTCCTCGTTCGAATCACCTTCTTCACACCTCACCACCTTTAACCTTAAACCACCATTGAAAAACACACACAAAATAGTCCCAAGAACCCAACTTGTTATATTGTGGCTGCTAATTATGTGCTTTTTATTTTTATATTTTTTTCGACAAACTTTAAATAGGAAAACCACTTGATCAAATTAATTGTGATACTTTTATGTGGTGGGTCAAGGTTATCAATCATACAACAACTTGTGATTATAAAAGTAAATGATGATTATTCTATGATGATAAATACTATGATGATGAACCGAACACCCATCTGTTATGGTTATTCGACTGCTACAACCATTTTGATATTGTTATCCATTTTTGGATCGAAACAAAACACCAACACCTCGTTCACTATTAGACTAATACCTTCGAACATTCAGCTGTACATTATACTACTATTCCTTCGGTTCGACTTGCCATTCGTTGTTCGTTATTACTGCTGCAATAAAATAATGATAAAGATGAGGTACAGTAGGACGAGCTGAGAGGATTAAACGATTATGAAGTTGTTGTCGAACCCTATAACTCCACAGTTGCTATTCCGTTCTGTTTTCTTATTTTCCTGATAACAAAACCCTTGTGACTTGTGTATGTGGGCTAGTGTGGTGGATCTAAATTAATTAGGCTAATGGAACATCAAAATGGACTTCTCTAAATCTATTGGGGCTTTCTGTCGATTTGGGTTGGAGAAAAAAAGTGACAAAAAACAGTGTGACGATCCTTCCAAATCCCTTTGGACGAATACATCATTCATTGATTTCATAGTGAGGTTTTGACCTCTATATGATACGTTTTGTAAATATTGCATTCTTTTGAAAAGGCACACCATAAATGAATATATAAATCCAAGGTTTTCGACATCTGATGATTTCTACGTATAGACAATCACCGTATATAATAATTTTTTAACAATACATCCGTTGACAATACAGTCAAATAAGATACATGGTGACGATTTTGTGAATGCAAAGTTTTCTCGAATAAAGCATGTATGACTCCATGCACATAGCTTGTATAACGTATAAGCAAACAGCGGAAGACTTCTTGGAACCTGAGAATAAACATGCTTAAAAGTGTCAACATAAAGGTTGGTGAGTTCATAGTTTTAATGTTGCACATAATCTGTATATAAAGGTGGATCACAAGATTTTAGTTGTTTCATCCGAAACGTTTATCAAATTATTTTACAAGATTAAGCACCCTGGCAACTAAACTTTAACGGTATAATAAGTACCCCTGTTTTAACATACATGCAACCAACATGTACAATACATGCAATCCAATGTGTACTAACCTCAAATAGTATACGTCTGTTTTATAGTTCAGGCTAGGGTTTCTATACCTGGAACAGACGGGGATGTCAAGCCCTATGGATCCATATATAACTACTCGCGCCTACCAGTTCTTATAACCGGCAGTTACTAGTTACCAAAGCTAAGGGATTTTTGGTTCACACTCGGTGTAGAATTTAGTATGTACTTGTATCCATTGCGTTTAAAATAAAGTGCATGTATTCTCAGCCCAAAAATATATATTACAAAAGCAATTAAAAAGGGATCAAATGAAACTCAGCTTAGCAGCACATAAGGTCATTCACCGAAATGTGACCGAAACTCGGAAAGCAAAATAATCGTAGATCTCAACCTAGAGAACATATGTTGGTCAATACATGTCTAACAAGCTAGGTCAGGTCATAGTGTATCACAATCCTAATGCTCGAGACCGACATGCAAAAGTTAACAAAAGTCATCTCAAAAGTCAACCTGACCCAATATGATCTTTAAATTTATACATGTTTATTATCATAGTATAAGTCTTGATAATTGAACGAATTTATAGCTTATCAAACTCAAAATATTATTTATTTCACATAGTTTTCCAATACTTGTAAAATCAGATTATAGTGTTTATAAAGCTTTAAAACCTGATAAGACAGTCAATTTTGACAATTGTTTACCAAAACGAGACATGCCTTATATAGAAATTCATTTACTCGATTAGTAATATCTAAAAATCTAATTTATCAATCTCATAGACAAGTTGTTTAAATATTAATTTACAATTTCAAACACAATTTCAATTAACGTCAAACATAATTCAGTTGACCATATCTTTTAATCTGTTCATCGAAATCACGCGATTTCTAAATGAAAAGTTAATAATTTTTTGCCAGCTTTCCAAAAACATTCATATCATATACTTTATATCAGTAGCATATGTATCAAATTCGTGATTCATCATAAACTATCTAACTACAAAATTAAAGTATACAAGTATGCATAAATATATATACTCGAGCACTAGACATGGATACACTATTAATATTTTAAAAGACAAGATATGAATGCTCACGTATCAATATTGTGATTCAATATTGCAAAAAAGTATGTAGACGCAACGGAGATGATAAATGCTAGGTTGACCTTTGACTCATGATAAAACCCCCGAGCAATACCCGTAACCTCCTTAGCTATAACCCGTAATTTCCTTAGCTCTAACCCGTTTGAAAACCTGTTTTGAAATCACTCGAATATAACCCCGTCGTAGTATTTTATGTATACATAACTAATATTATATAAGATTAATAATAATAATAATAATAATAATAATAATAATAATAATAATAATAATAATAATAATCTTAATAATAATAATAATATTAAAATAATAATAATAAGAAGGATGATGATAAATATGATACTGAGTAATATCAATTCCTTTCACAGATCGAACATATCACATATATATACATATCATATATTAATATAATAATATAAATATAATATAATAATTATAATATAATAATATAATGAATAAAAAACGTGTTAGAACAGTGAAAAATAGTAAAGCCACCTCAATTATGTCGATAAACATAACATTACGCGTTTCGCGTAATGATTACAAATTCTGCGTAATCTTTTGAAACATTACGCATTTTGCGTAGATGGGTACACGATCCGCGTATGATGTCTTCACGAAAGTTGTAGATTTTTGAGTTACGGACGTCTAGACACCCGAATCACCCTTTTTTGAGTCAGTATGATTTAGTTATGATTTTTCTCGTGCAAGTGCGCAGGTTTAGTGATTTCCATCATTTTAACTTGTAATCTTGAGATGAAATGTTGTAGTCTTTTAGTGCTCATTAGAAACCTTTATTTTATCTTTTTATTTTCATATCATTGAAAATCCATAAAAACATTTTATAATCAAATTCTATTATATCGAAAAAATGTTTCCGTACTTTTCAAACTAAGTCAAATAATACTATAAGGTTTAGTTTTCCAAAACTACTTATATTCAAAATCATTTTATTAAAAGGTTTAAATAATAGAAATTGTTATATTATAAAACATTTTCATTTAATAAAGTAAAATCATATAATATATAAGTCATAATGGTTTCCAGTTTTTACTTACAGTTTATTCGTGAATCGTAGGGTTAAGTCCAATGGACAATTAAACGTATGAAATTATTTTAAATCAACATATCCATTTGCTTATCTCGTCGACATCCATTTACATTTCATGTTCTTACTTGTAAATCACTTTACCAATCATTCAGAATACCGTTAAAAATGAAAGGTTTCCTAAATCAAAGTGGACCTTTCAATAGAGACTCGTAATCATACAATATATCTGATAAATCAATCATTTGATATTATCTTTTAATTCCGTTGAAAAATATCTTGAAATAATTACGTTCATGTAAAGTATTATTCATCTAATACCTTGTTAACGTTCTCAACTCATATAATAGATTTCGTAACTTATTTTCATATTAATCAAACCGTTTAATGTTTCATTAATATTTCTCAATTTAATGATCACACATATGTATATATTCATACATATCTATTTACATTTAATTGTTCCTGAATCGTCGAGAGCAGTCGAAAGGTAAATGAATACATGAACATAGTTCAAAGTTTTTAAGATTTCAACATTACAGCCTTTGCTTATCGTGTCGGAAATATTAAATCATATGAAGATAAAGTTTAAACTTGGTCAGAAATTTCCGGGTTATCACAAACAGAATTATTAAGTTAAGTAAAATCATGAAAGTAACAAATGGAGCATTGGTTTGGGTGTGTAATCGGGGAACGAGAAGTCGCGGGTTCGAGCCTTGTCTTGTGCATTTTGTTTTTGGGAAAGTTTTTGAGGTAGTTTTTAATTTCAAAAATTATTATTATTATTATTATTATTATTATTATTATTATTATTATTATTATTATTATTATTATTATTATTGTTATTATTATTATTTTTATAATTATTATCATTAGTATTATCATTAATTTGATTATTATCATTATTAGTAGTATTATAATTATTAGTATTATTAATTAACACTCAATATTATTAGTATGATTATTACTACTAAATATTATTATATTTGTTACTGGTATTGTTATTATTAGATATTATTATTATTATTACAAGTAATATAATTATCATTATTAGTAATGCTAAAAATAAGTATTAGTATCATTTATGTAATTATTAGTATTATTATTATTATTATTAATCTAGGTATCATTGTTAACAATATCATTACTATTATTAGTATTATCATTATCAAAAAAAAATTTATTTTTATTATTATTATTAGTAAATCATCATTATCAAAACTATCATTTTTAACAGATAAATATTTCGTACATAAAATATACTTCTTACATATGCTAAAAGTATATTAATATTTCATATACAATATATCAAACATATTAACAGTATCTATATAAATACTTACATATAACCAACTAATGATTTTAAATATAATACTGATCATATAATATATATAGATATATTAATACAACTAAATATATAGATATTAATCATTTTAAGTATATATAAAAAATAAATATATATAACATATAATTTAAGATATAATATAAGTAAATGTTTTAATGGAATTTAGAATTTAGAATAAATTCTATATAATTAAAAATATATAAATAACAAATACTAATAAATGAAATTATGTGATTTCCATCATATATTTTAATAAATATACAATTGATATAGGTTCGTGAATCCGAGGCCAACCTTGCATTGTTCAGCATCGTCGTATGAATATTTTTACTACAAAATATCGTATTGTGAGTTTCATTTGCTCCATTTTAATGCTTTTGCAATATATATTTTTGGGACTGAGAATACATGCACTGCTTTTATAAATGCTTTATTAAATAGACACAAGTGATCGAAACTACATTCTATGGTTGAATTATCAAACCGAATATGCCCCCTTTTAGCTTGGTAGCCTGAGAATTGGTGTTTATTATAATTGCCACCAATTGACGTGAATCCTAAAGATAGATCTATGGGCACTAACAAGCCCCAGTCAGAGAATTTGAACTGCTTTAGTACTTCGATTTATCATGTCCGATGTGAGTCCCAGAATGATGGGGATATTCTATATGCATCCTGTTAAGGTCGGTTACCAGGTGTTCAATCCATATGAATGAATTTTAATTCGCGAGTTACGCGTGACAATATATGAAATCTTGTGGTCTATTAAAATGATGAAAATGAATGATTATGATAAACTAATGAACTCACCAACCTTTTGGTTGACACTTGAAAGCATGTTTATTCTCAGGTATGAAAGAAATCTTTCGCTGTGCATTTGCTCATATTAGAAGTATTACTTGGAGTCATTCATGACATATTTCAAAAGACGTTGCATTCGAGTCGCTGAGTTCATCAAGATTATTATTAAGTCAATTATAGTTGGATACATTATGAAATGGTATGCATGCCGTCAACTTTCGATGAAATGAAAGTTTGTCTTTTAAAACCGAATGCAATGTTTGTAAAATGTATCATATAGAGGTCAAGTACCTCGCGATGTAACCAAATGTAATGTATTCGTCTAGATGGATTAGGACGGGTCTCTACAAGTGGGAGTAGTACTAGGATGGGTGACCTCCTGGGAAGGCCTCGTGTGGTCGCCAAGAAAAAGCCGTGCGCTTGAGGGCAAAGCGGACAATATTGTGGTCGTGGTAAGGCGGGATGTTACACAAGAATTATCCGTTACCGAAAAATTAGCACTAACTGAAGCATTTTGATTCAAACAACGATACTCCTCACTACCACCAAAACCATTTACCTTTGGATTACAACCTGCAGGAACAAAAGGCATCACCCCTTGGATACAGGATCTTAATATAATCATATAATCGATCAATAAAAGTTTTTTGCTTTTCAAAAAAAAAATAAAAAGTCCCAGAAATGTTTTACTTGCTCTCAGATAAATAAATAGTCCTGTTTTCAATTTTTCTTAAGTTCAATATCAAATAACTTCTTTTTTGTTATATAATATTTAGTGAAGGTTATATCAAATGAAAGCACATATAAAAACTTGATATATATACATATAAATTTTGTCAAATATTATATAACACATAAAAAGTTATTAAAAGTCAAAGTTAAGAAACAAAGACTTTGAAAAGTCAAAACAGACTATTAATTTGGGACGGAGGGAGTAGTTGTTTTAGTTATAGGTCAAATTGATCAAATAGGTCCAAACATGTCATATACTTTTACATTTAATTTTTTACATTTTTATATTGTTTTAGTTATTATTATTTATTATATATGTAAAAAAATATTAATATACATTAATAATTGATATAAGCATTAATATGCTTTCAGAAATGATTGACAAATGAATTTTATTATCCTCAACTCATTTAACCCATTAGACATGTCTCTATTTATTGAACTTTAAGATTTGATACACATTTGAATTGTTCTTTTATCTTTTGAATGAGACCTAATAGGTTGAAGAAAAATTTATAGGACCTTTTTTTTAAGTTTTAGTTTACATTGTTATACCTAGTTTTTTTTAAGACCAATTGACCCAAAAGCTTGACTCATTTGACCCAAATTTGAGTGTATGGGTCTTAATTGCCGGGTATAGGTATGAATACTAATTTTGTAGATAATGTCTCATATTATTATTTTTTTAATGAAGGTGTGACAAGTTCAAGATTTTTTTTTTTGAACAGCCAAATTTTATAAACTACTCACTCTAGAAAGAAACTAGAAGAGCAACCACAAAAAACTTACAATGGCTTACAAAGCCAATCGTTCTTAGAAATATTACATTTGCTTCTATATCTAATCCAATTAAACGAGAAATTACATATAGAATCAAAAAGATCTGCTATCTTCATCTTGTTCTCACCAAAGATCACATTGATCCTGTACCTCCACATAATCCACAAATAAGCAGCCATAATAATGAACATATGGTCCTTCACTCTTGCCGTAAAATTCCAATTGTTTAACCAAGCCAAACCTTGATTCCAAGAGCAAAAGTGAGGCATATCTGCATTAGTCCAAAGTTGCACTCTGGACCACACTTGAGATGCGATCGGACATTCAAACAAGACGTGCTCCGTTGATTCGACGCTGAATCCGCATGAAGGACAATCAATGTGCATAATTTCCAAGCCCTTTTTAGACAGATTGAGACGAGATGGAAGTTTATTCAACTCCACCCTCCACATAAAAATATTAACTTTGCGAGGAAGGGTGTTAATCCAACGAGTAGAATGGCCATTCGAAGGTAACAACATATTGTCTATCATCATTCTCCCATCTTTAACTAAATAACAGCTTTGTTTCGAGATAGTGCAAGCCCACGAATCCATTTGATCCCCCAACACGAAAGAATCGATAACCAACTTTAAATCTTGCAAAAGAGCCTGATGACGACAAGAAGTTAACTCCCGAGACCAGTCCCAAACCCAAACCCCATTGATGAACCTGTCTGCAATAGTACAATCACCATTCATATCAAGAGAAAAAATACGACCAAACCTGGAAGCAAGCGAGCAATCACCAATCCAAATATCTTTCCAAAATTTAGTGTTTGCGCCATTTCCCACCTTTCTCTTGAAGACATTATTGAGAATTATATTTTGAGTATGTAGATCAGACCAAGAAGAAGTGATGGAACCCCATGTACCACGCCTATTATGTCTGATCTGAGCGCCCGAATTCTCATCACCATGAATTACCTTGATAACTTTCACCCATAACGCCTTGCTGTCGGTCAACAATCGCCACCTCCATTTCAACAATAAAGCCAAGTTGAAAGCTTTTAAGCTCCCCACATTAAGGCCACCTTTAGAATATGGAGCTAGAACTTGTTGCCAATTAATCCACGTCATCTTTCGCCCTTCTTCACCACCTCCCCAAAAAAATCTAGAACGTAAACTCTCCAATTTTTTAAGAACACCAACTGGGCATTTATATAATGAAAAAAAATAAATGCCCAAACTACCTAAAACAGATTTGATGAGCGTTAGACGTCCTCCCATAGATAACAAGTTACCTTTCCATCTGGATAACTTTTTAACAAATCGATCTTCCAACACCTTCCAGTTTTTCACTAACTTCATGTTGGCACCAAGAGGAAGCCCTAAATAATTAAGTGGAAAAGCACCAGCCATACAACCTGTTTGAGTAGCCATGATGCCTAATTCCACTTCCATAACACCCACACCATAAACCTTGGACTTATCTATGTTAATCTTCAATCCAGAAATATCATGAAACAAAGAGAACAACCTTATAATGTTCTCCATGTCCAAAGAATTCCATTCTGAAACAATCATAACGTCATCGGCGTAGAATAAATGAGACACGATAACCTCCGAATTAGCTATTCGAGCTCCCTGGATCAGACCTGAAGAAACATACTCATGCAATAAAATGTTTAGACCCTCCATGACAATTAAAAATAAAAAAGGACTTAAGGGATCCCCTTGTCGTAAACCCCTTAGAATAGGGAATTCACGAGTAGGACTACCGTTAATGATAACTGAAGATCTGGCCGACTTGAGACACATAAAAATCCAAGCAATCCAAGTCGAGCCGAAACCTAAACGCATCATCATATAATTCAAAAACTCCCAATTAACAGTATCGAATGCTTTCTCGAAGTCTACTTTAAATAACAGCATTTTCTTATTATTCTTCTTGTACCACTCTATGACTTCGTTAAGAATCAACGGACCGTCTAGAATTTGTCGACCTCTAATAAACGCCGTTTGTTCAGGGCTTATAATTTTGTCGATCACCTTAGCAAGACGAAGAGCTAGCAACTTAGCAATAATCTTATGAAATGCACCAATTAACGAGATCGGTCTAAAATCGTTTGTGTGCATAGGCTTGGTGCTTTTCGGGATTAGAGTAATAAAGGATGAAGTCGCACCCTTAGACAACGACCGACAATTAAAAGCATTATTTACAGCTGATATAATATCAGCCTTCATAATCTCCCAAAAGTATTTGATAAAATGAAATGAAAACCCATCGGGCCCTGGTGTTTTCTGACTCCCACATGACCACACCGCCATTTTTATTTCCTGTTCCGTAAACTCACTTTCTAAGCTGACAACATCATCTCTATTCAGTGTAGAAAAAGGAGTTAGATTCGGAAACAGAACATCTGATTGCAGGGAAGAAAACTTGTTAGCGAAGAAATCAAAAAAATGATCTTTAATCTCTTTCGGATTGGAGTTCCACATACCATCGATGAGGATACCTTTGATTAGATTATGTTTTCGTTGATAATTAACCAAACCATGAAAAAATTGTGAATTTTCATCTCCCTCGATGTCCCACTTGATCCTTGATTTTTGTTGAATATCTAGATCATCCAGTTGAGAAATCTCTTCTACCTCAACGAAACTCTTTGTCCTCTCGTCTAACTCCTCAAGAGAGGCACAAGAGTTTTCCATTTTACATTCGATCTCGTTAATTCTCTCCTTTAACAAGTGAAGACGACTTTTGTCATTTAATCTATTTGCGACAACCCACGCCTTAATCTTTCGTTTTAGCCGTTTCATTTTCTCAAATAACCCCACGTTCATATCATGTTCTTTCCAAGCCGTGTCTACGAAATCTTTAAAACCATCTCTGTATAACCATGAGTTGAATACTTTGAACGGAATATGACCGAAATCCTTTCTATCCACTCGAAGAAATAAAGGAATGTGATCCGACCATCCCCTATTAAACGCCTCAACAGATAAATCCGGAATAGAGAGATTAACTTCTTGGGAAACAAAGAATCTATCAAGTAAACTCATCTTCGTTCCAGTTTTATTCATCCAAGAATATCTCCGATTGGCAAGCGGTAATTCAACTAGACCTGCATTAGCAATAAAACAATTGAAAAGAGAAGCCCCGGCGAAGTTAAAATGAGACCCGAATCTATCCGCCTCTTCTCGAACCTCATTAAAATCACCGAACATGATGTAAGACCCAGAGTGTTGAGATCTAAAATCAACTAAAAAATCCCAAAGATGAGCTTTGTCACGAATGTCTTGAGGGCCATAGACATTGACAAGAAAAAAAGGATCTTCCAACCCCGAAACTCTTCCTTTAACGATCACATAATGGTCATCGCACCATATACGCTCCCTACAAAAAAAAGAAGGATCCCATATCGACACTATCCCTCCCGAACGACCTCTCGATAGGGAACAAGCAAAATCAAAAGTCATATTACCCCACATCGTTTTTAAACGGAAAAAATCTAAATGCACCATCTTCGTTTCCTGAAGACCCAAAAACATAACACTATTACGAACGCAAAGGTCTTTGACCCACAATAGTTTTCTCCTCTTTCTACACCCCCGCACATTAAGAGAAAGAATCTTCATTTATCCACGTGATAGGCTCCAATCCTGTCAATCAGATTATGGAAAGCATTCTGACAATCTGAGACGTCAACTCCCATTTTCTCACCCAAGTCCATCATCTTTTCAAGTTCGCAAAAAATGGATCCACCATGAAATTTATGAAATCCTTTATATTTGTTACTTTCGTCAGTATCTGAAGGAACTTTTTTTGGTTGAGAGGAGTTCGATCCAGAGTTAAATTCTTTACCACCTTCACCTTTTTGAGTATCACAACTTTGATGAATCCCAACGGAATCGAAAACTGTTTCTTCCACCGCTTCATTTTGAACAAAAGTATCATTATTCTCTTCTTCATTCAAATCAGAATGAACTTCAAAATTCTCCTTGACCATATCCGAATTAATTGAATTAACTTCACTGTCAATGTCATCGTCCTTATCATTACCTTCTTTTCCCTTATCTAGAATCACATTCCAATCTCCAGTTTCATGCACTAATACCGCAAACTGTTTACCTTTCACTTTGACCTCAACTTCTTCATTTATCATAGATTTCTGTTTGGTTGCAACACATACTTTACCAACAGACATAGCTGCATCCTTGCCTTTTTCGAAGAACATGAATTTTCCGAATAAACCTGCTACCTTTTTATATGCAATTGTACCCCATGCACATAAAGGAAGGCCAACAATCTCAATCCAGACAAATCTCTCATCGGGAATAAAATGTTTGTAAACAGGTCTGACAATAGTATAAAAGTTCTTAAGAAAAACATTTTCCTTGAACTTGGTACAATCCTTAACTGAATCGAAATGTAACCATAACCAAAAACCTCCCACATGATGAATTGACACATTATAAAAGCCTTCTTCTTTACATATTCTATGAAAATTCAACATGGATTCAACTTCTTTCACTTTAATCAAGATAGCTTCCTGAGAATCAGGAAAAGTGACCACATCTTGATCAATTAAAGTAATTTTTTTGAGGATAATACCTGTCGTGCCTTTAGACTGATTACCTCCCGTCACAGCTTCAGCAAAGTTCAAATTACTAGTATTCCCCGGATCTGTCTCCTTGTTTACTGAAGTCTCCTCTTTGTTATAACCAGTGTCGTTTGGTTTAGAGTTAAACCTACGATGGCTGCCATTAGCTGATCGATTCTGATTCAGGTGACCTCTCCCCCCTTTTCGTAACGAGGATCGTTGGAACCTAGCCAATGAAGCAAATAAATGAAAATTGCCGATCCAAATATTAGCTAGGGATTTACCCACCAACTCCTCATCTTTGACACCCACGAACCGGACAAAACCAAACCTCTTCCCATTCTTTGACCGTTTGAAAGGAATGAAGGAATCGATGACATGACCAAACGATTCACAGGTATCTCTTAAACTTTTTGCTGTCATATCCTCCGGAAAGTTAGTGATGAAATACGTAGTCGTTGCCTTTTCCAAATCCACAAACGGATCATCGATAGGAGAAGAAGTTTGTTTTCCATTCTTTCTGTGAACTAATCGCCATCGAGTATCCTTGGATTGATTAGTATGAACCCCAACCATGATCGAGACCCCCCACCCCGGAACGAATTCCGTAAAAAAAAAAACTCAGACGTGAATGGATCTGAGAATTTGAATTTTGGATCTATTTTTGATCAGATCCGGTAAAGAGAAAAAGTTTTAAAAGACAAACGAAATGACAAGTTCAAGATAGACAGTGATGAAAGCGGGCGGGAATTTTTTTTGATCGAATCGAAGTTGTTAGTGTGTAGTATCTCAAACATGTTGGATTGATATGTAGATTTACGCTAATAGTAAGTGATTTGAGCATGTTAAGTTGTTTGTGTGTAAAATAAGACCATTTTAATTACTTTTGTTTCATTTGAGTCGTATTTTCTCATTGGTTATTCCGAGTCCCTTTTAAATGACATTCATATTCTTAGTATCGTTGTTTATAAGGTAAACCGTTCAACATGGTCATTATTTTTGCTGTTTCTAATCGTAGATATTCATCACCGAATAAAATAGAATGTTATATTTAAAGTTTACATCAAACAATATAGAATAGAATAGAATATTATTTATAAAGTTTACATCAAACAATATAGAATAAAATAGAATATAATGTTACTTATATAGTTCATGCAACACATCAAAAAACAGAGAGAATCATCACTACCGTCATTAGCAAATCTACATTCTCATTATGTTAGAATATAGAATAAAATGTTACTTATAAAGTTTTATTGACAACATATGATTTTATTAACATTATTTAATAAAATGTCTAAAGGAGATCAAAGTTAAATCCTTACTATCTACACTTTGAAACCTTACTTGAAAAAATTAACATTATTTAATTAGTTTTTTTTTTTTTTCTTTAACAAACATGTAAATTCACATATCTCAAACTAGTTCCATTTTAAATGTGACACAAGTCCATTTCAATTAGCATTATAAATTGTGATATGATAAAGTAAATTGATATGGAGTATATTAGTATTGTGAAATGGTAAAATTTTATTGTTAACTTATAAAAATGTGTTGTTTGTAACATGTATTTGTACTTAATAGTTACTATCTAATAATCTAAAGAAGTGTTTGAACAAGTTGTTGATTATAATTTTCAAATTCGATGGATTTCGGTATTATTTTGTGACACTGTACTTCAAAATTCTTATTTTGTGACATCGTATTTCAAAATTCTGATTTCGTCATTGCTACATCATATTATTCAACAATTATTTTTTCAACAAACAATGTGGTTTTAGTTTTTTTATTATATTTACATTACATGAACTTCAATTCTTCACTTTCATTTATTGTATTAAACAATTTATTTAATTTATTATTTTCTCCGTCTCAAAAAAACTATTTACCGTTCTATTTTTTATTATCCCAATATTATTGTCATTTTTTCTAAATAACCATTAAATATCATTAAATTTCAAACTATATTCCTTTTAATTTAACTTTAAATATATCAAATAATTTATTAATTACTCTTTAAAGAAAATTTTATAAATCATTACTCGTATTATTCGGGGCGGTTTATCGAACTACAAGAAGATGAACACGGGTAGTTTGGTACCTTGAGTGATCTCGTATGATTGTTAAAAAAATAATCTATAGATTTTATTAAAATTTTATAATAATGATGTCATTATTAGGCTAATTCTTTTGTTAAGAAAAAATTAAAAAGAAAAAGAAAAAAGTCTAAGCCCTTAATGTGATTTTCGAGACTAATTGAATTAAATCTACTTATTTATTTATTTAATGTTTTTCGAGAAAAAAATTCATTCTCATTAATTATTAATTTATTAATTATTATTATATTATTATTATTTAAATTCAAATTCAAATATGAGTTCTCTCTACGAGATTAATTATGTTATATATGTATGCAAATACACGTCTCAATAAAAGGTTCTAATGTAGAATTTTATGACAATAAAAATAGTAATTGTGATGAAAATTGGAAGATGATGGTGAGAGAATAAATGTAGCTCATTTATTCCGACCAAGTTAAGTACATCAATGTGTTTGTAAAAACAACGAGAAGTTCTTTAGTCGGAATCCGCCGGGTAATTAAACTAAATGACTTTAGCATTTAAATTAACTTAATAACTAAAATATATCATTAAATTGTTTCGTTTAAATGAATCCGTGGTTCCACGGGTCATTTCATTAGTAATAATATTAATCCAATTGTTTTTCTAAGAGAGTAATTATTAATTTAATTAATTAATTAACAATAAACAATGGGCAGGCCTTATTCTACACCTCCACCCCAAATAGGCTACGTCAGCATACAAATTCACCGTTGAATCAACCAGTAACTCTTGATCATTCACTTTCCAGTCACTATCATCTTCAATCAATTCAAACCTCGCTCGTGAAACCAATATCCCCACGATTTTGACTTCGATCTCTCTTTTTAAATTCCTAAAATTTTAGGGTTTGGAGTTTGATCTAGCTAGGTTATTATTTCAATTTCAATTACAATACTTCACCCCGATTAAAATTACCGGCTCGCGATAACATTCGGTAATTTAATTCATCCTAAGCTCAGCAGAGTGTCATTCATGTTACTTGATTGCTATTTGATTTTTTTTTTCTTTTAGTTTATGTTTTTATTGTTTATACTTTTATGTGAAATTGAAAGTATTATCTGTTTGTGTTGTGTTATGCAGTTTCACATGCCATGTTACATTTATTTGAATTTGTGCTAATACCCTAAAAATGTGATTTTGGAATCCTATATGTGAAAATCTTAATTCAAATATGAAAAATTGAACCCTTAAGATGAACTCAGCTGATTTTTCGTATTCGAATTCCAGTCCCTTTATCTGTTCCTGATGTCACTTTTATTATTATTTATTTTTGTGTCTATTAATTTGTGTATTTATTTTTTTATTAGTGATATGGATAAATCCCCCAAGGAGGCGAAAGACCAGGCGAAGGAGCCGAAAACACCAAATTCCCAAGTGAATGTTATTCTTTTTGTCCATTTACACTGTTGTAAATGCATTTTGACGATATGTATTCATCGTCTGTTTGTTATTACTATGTTCAGGAGCAGACTTCTGGTACTGTTACAGGTACAGTCAATCCAGATTGGGCAGGGTTTCAGGTTCGATCTGTTTAAAAGTTCAAAATTTTACAAATTGGTGTTTTAGCGTTCGAGATATCTTACTTAGCCTAAATGTTGAACAGCCTTACCCTCATATGCCACCACACGGGTTTATGGCATCAAGCCCTCAAGCTCACCCCTACATGTGGGGGGTTCAGGTACTTCGCTTTATAGATTCTTGATTTAGGTTATAGGTAAAAAAATTACAATAATCGATATGATATAACGATGAATTGGTATTCTTTTAATGTCTCTTATTTTGGGTTTTCACTGATGTTGGAAAGACAAGGTTACGTTGATCGTTACACTTATCGATGAGCATGCTAGCATGGCCAGTTTTAGTAGTTGACTCATTGATAACATGATTCTAAAGTATTTCTACATTAACTGTTTTGACAAAGGCAGTTATCAATATGTAATCAAGTTTAACATATGCATTTCTTTTGTGGTATGAGGGACCTTATTTGGCTTTAAATTAGGAAACAATATTGTTTTTGAATAAGGTAATTATAGTACCTTAATTACGGGACTATAGGTATGCACAGTGGATACTGTTTTTGTTTTCATACTTGACTACTGACTACTGACTAGGGATTCTTTATGGGTCATTGAAGATAAATACCTTTTGATTGGGCCGAATTCTTGCATAGAAATTGTTATGATTGATCTATAAGTTCATACAATCTTATAGAAAGTTAATGTAATTCACTGCGTAAGTTTTGCAAACTATGTTTTTCCTTATTAATAACAATGTTAAGCCCAAGACGCAACATAAATCTCCTATGGACCACATACTACATTTTCAGTGCTAACGATATATATAACAATGTTACATACACACATGCTACATATTTAGCTATTTTCATTCATTTCATTGTAATTTGTGTTTCATTTTTCTGATATTATTGTGGACTCACAGCATCTTATGCCACCTTACGGTACTCCTCCTCATCCATATGTTGCCATGTATCCCCCTGGTGGCATTTACGCCCATCCATCCATGCCTCCGGTATCTTCCTAATGTTTATCTATTTAATTTATGATTTTTTTAAAACAATAATAGTAAAATTCGTTTTTTATATCAATAGGGGTCGTATCCGTATCCGTATGCAATGTCTTCTCCAAACGGTGTCGCTGAAGCTTCTGTGAGTTGACTGAGTCAATACAATAATGGATTTTGTAGGGTCCACTACTTGATTCTTCGATAACGATATATGCATATACATGTAGGGTAATACTCCTGGGAATACAGAAGTTGATGGTAAGTCACCAGACGGGAAGGAAAAACTTCCTATTAAAAGGTCAAAAGGAAGTTTGGGCAGTTTAAATATGATTATGGGCAAGAACAATGAACCGAGCAAAACAGGTGCATCTGCTAATGGAGTTTATCACAAAAGGTATAATGAATACATCGTTGAGCTATAGTTTTATGGCTTTACAGTTTGAAGTACTCTGTATTCCTTCCTGTATTGGTTTAAATCTGATTACTTATAACCATTAAAAACTTAAAGTTTTTTATTGACCTTTTCAAAACACTAGAGAGGTGGTAAACACAATCAAAATGAGCCTTAAGTAAATGGGTCAAATTTGCCATGTCTGTTACTTAGGTCAGCAAATGCTGCTCTGAATATGATAAGTTATAAGTTATTATATTTGCAAATTTTGAATTTTCAGTGCTGAGAGTGGAAGTGATGGTTCAAGTGAAGGAACCGAAGGAAATTCTGAAAATGTGAGTGCTCTTGCATAGTACCTTTTCACATGGTGATTTTATTACGATGACAGTCCTTTAAAATAACCGTTGATCTGGATGGCTAGAGTTATTATTTTAATCTACCATCTAGATTGCGAGTTTCCACAACTTGAAGATTAATGCTCATGGTTGCAAAAATCGTTACTCGGGGAGTACTAGGTCGTGACTTTTTTGGGAGTACTCTGGGAGTACTCGGATGATGAGCAAGTTTGACTTTGACCTATTTTTGACCCATTTTTCAAGTAATCCCGAGTTTTGGCCGATTTTCCGAGTGATTCCGAGTATTGGCCGAGTTTGACCAAATGTAGATTGTCGGAACCCACCGACCCGATCATTTTCTTTGGACGAGCATTACAGTCCTATCGCCCCTCAAGAGGAAACCCCCTCGACGAATTCATACGGGCATCGTGTGTCGTAAGACCCCCTCGGGTGAGGTCGAACGCAGGACATTCACAACCTCCGAGGCCCATGAAATGGGCGGGTAACCTCAAGGTTATCAACAATACAATAACACCTTGAGGTTAATTTTCTTTTTAAAAAATATATTGCAGGAATCCCAAATGAAATCAGGATCTAGGCAAGATTCTCTCGAAGGTTCGGTTCTTTGAGTGTCTTATCATGCAGTCATTACTTTTCCTTGCTTTTTGTTACTAAAAAAACCTAATGTTACAATGATATTAGCGACAGGTGAAGCGTCTCAAAATGGAAACTCTGGAAATGGAGGACCGAATGCTCCTTATTCTGCTATTAATCAAATAGTATCTTGTCCAACCACCAACTTAAATATCGGTACGGAATACTGGAATCGTACAAATTCACCCAATTTGCCTGAAATGCGTGTGAATGTAACTTTTGGTCGAGTTGCAGGAGGAATGGTTAACGTTGGAGCAAGAGATAACATGCAGTCGCAGCTCTGGATACAGGTATACCTTTTTTCAAGTTTGTTGCTTCTTAAAAAGTTATCTTGTATCTGAAATAACGGGATGAAATTCTGCTCTTAATGTAATTTTGGGTTAGTTATCGTTGATAAGGTTAGAAACTCTATTAACAAGGATTAAATGAAATTTATACTGCTTCGAACTAGATAGGTTTCAGGCTCTTTTAATAAATTTTCTTTGGAATAATCAGGGTTTAGAGTAGTTGACTAATCTGAACTACTCTAAAGGTCTAACTAACTATTATAGTAATTTATTTGGATAAAGTACCATAAACCCTGATTATTAAAAGAAATTATTTGTCTTTACTAGCTTCTGCATAGTTGAACATTGAGTTGATACCAATTGACGATTACGGAGTGGAGTATTATTTTATTTTGTTTTCGGGGATCTAAAATGACGATATGAGTTATGACAGTTTGTAAGAGAGTACGTTTTTAGGGATTTGCAGGGCAATAGTTAAACATACCTATTTATACGAAAGGTATATAATGAACACTCTCTTTCTTTGTTTACAAAGAAAATGAATATGATGTCATTATGGTTATCCATGTCCCCATAATCACGAGTTGCATGATTTTCCTTTCCCATGTTGGCCGTGGGACCGGTCGGCATAGGGTCGGTTTTACATTCTATGTAGCCTGATTTCTTGAATCCACGGGATGGGTTCAAGTACTCTTTTCTAAAAAGGGTAATTTAGCCTTTCGGATGATTTCAGTGCTTTTTAGGCTACATTTATCATTTATGTCATGTTCAGCTGAATTAGCTCTATAAGAACTGGTATTAGTTTCTCTTGTTTAATAAAAAGTTGGATTGGATGCTTATCCTTATGAATAAATATATCGGTAGTGACTTGTGCATTAATAATTATACATCTGAAGCGATGTGTTACTTCTAAAATTTATATTGGGAAGGAGGATCCATGTATTTCTTTCATGTTCTTGACACCGAGTTGTATTTTCTTTAATGTATACCATGTTCAATGTAGTTGTCTGTTTGGCTCTGAAAAGTCAACTGATTTTGGTGTACATGAAGCAAAATGTCTAGTAATTTATGGCGTTTGTATGCATTTAATGGATTATTCCATTTCTGGACCTTATTTAGGTTTTAAGTTTTTATGCAACGAAAGTTAAACAAGTTCTGATGCTTTATTATGAGTTATAACCATTGCATAATCTTATTGCTTGATGCTTTATATCAGGATGAAAGGGAACTAAAACGCCAGAGAAGGAAACAATCCAACCGGGAATCTGCTCGTAGATCCAGACTGCGCAAGCAGGTAAATTAACCTTTTGTGCATATAAATCTCTTAAAGTAATATGCTTTTATTGTGATTAACAAAAATATTAAAAGTGCAATGCTTATTTCAATGTTAAATTAAAGTGATTTAGGATGTTCAAGCATAAATGGTTCAATTTCATTTCTTTCAACACAATTTGGCCAATTTGATTTTTATTTATTGTTAATATGTTTAATTTAACATTTTTCCAGATAAAACATAACCCTAGTTAATCTAGTCATAAATAACTGGGTAAACATTGTCCAACAAAATTTTCATTCTGGTTCTTTCTTTATTCAGGGTTTGCATACAAGATGTATTTTGTATGCAAAGTATTAAAAAAGTGCGCGTGAGGCATACAAGATATGCAAGATGCATGATTTGCATTCTTCATGTTCTTATAATATTCTAACTTTGATTGCGTCCATTTTTTATTTTATTTTATTTTTTGGGTCAGGCGGAATGTGATGAGCTGGCTCAACGGGCTGAAGTATTGAAGGAAGAAAATGCTTCTCTTAGAGCAGAAGTGGGTCGCCTTAGAAGTGATTACGATCAGCTTCTTGCACAAAATGCATCCCTAAAGGTAATATCGTCCGATTCTTTACGTGTACCGTGTAGTTCATTCCCTATCACTGTCCATGTCAAACAGTTGATAGTAGTCATATCTAATATATCAAATATGACGAATTGGGTGAGTTGGGTGACAGGGCAAAACGAGTAAATGTTCGGGCAGGGTTTGAGGTGGGATCACCAGACAATTTTTGGGATATTTTATATATAAATACTTTAGTTTGCACAGTGTCATTACAAAAGTTTGATTACTTCAGTACACAATTGAACGAATTAAATAAACTGATTCATCGAGTTCAATGCAAAACTTTCAACTTATTTGTCCCGATCATCACAGTTTTCATTTTACGTGTTTCTTTTTGTTTTGATAAAATTACACGGCTTGTATGAAATTGCCCTTCTATTCCCTAAACTTTTTTTTTGCATTCCTTGTCCTCATGGTTCCATTCTTTTTGCATGGATCGTCCCTCTGGCTAACGATCGTTAAAGTTCTTCGTTAAGTTTGTGTCGCACATGACCTAACTTACTGGAGATTTTTAACGATCGTTACCCGCACGGACGAGCCATGCAAAAATTGAAATCATGAGGATGAAGAATGAAAAAAAGTCTAGGGACTTGGAGTGCTATTTCATACAACCACGCGGACTAGCCGTGTAATTTTGTCTTTTGTTTTCTTGTTTTACTTGTTTGACGCTTTAGAGATAAAACATTACCTGAATTTTTCTACTTATACATAATGGGTTTAAATTGCCATCTCTAGCCAGACGGATAAACTTATTCGAAAGTCTATAAAAAAGCTAATGTATGCTCTCATAACGTATCTTTTGCAGGAACGACTAGGGGAAACCGCTGGGCAAGAAGAAGTAACGTCTATTGGGGATGAACAAATGGACTCTGCTGGTCAATAATCTTCCGGCTTTTCGGTGTTCTCTGAGAGGTTAATCTAACGACAATTAGCAAACAAGAAAATATGTGCTTTTACATAGTAGTACCCACCATCTAGTCATGAATTTATTAAAAAACTGACGTTATTGTGGTGTCTTAGATCCGCAGAATAACTTTGAAATTAATTGTTGTCATCGATGGTTACCAATCGGCCCATCTTTTAAGGCCTGAGGAAACCCGGATGATGAGTAGACTGTAGCGCGAAATTCATGTGATACCCTTGTATTACTATAAAAAGGTATTGGTCTCTAATCATTTTAATATGTTATGTACCAAGTATGATAAATATAAGTGTGGTTTGGTAGTTGCTGCATTTGTGTCTTTATTGTTCAGATTTTTGATCATACCTTCTTAGAACACAAGGAATCAACAGGTTTGCGTTTCAAGTTACTAGTTGTTCTTGTATAATGCAATAAATTATTTTATATTATATTATATTATAATATTATATTATATTATATTATATTATATTATATTATACATGTATCTATCAGACAAAATCTATGAATAGCAATAGGGGTATTTTTGACTTTCCACCTTTTATTTTTATTTTAACTAAATTACATTTCACCAACAAAGCCCCCCACATTTTTCCCAAAAATTCAAATCGCCCCCCCAAACGGGGTAAAGTGTCAAATAATCATTTTCATAAAAATTCTTAAATAAACTTCACCCAAATATTCAACGGGTCATATCTTCTCGCTCGCAACGAGTTAAATTTTTCCGACACCATCGTTAAACTCGAAATAATTTTAGGAACACAATGTCACTAACTATACGCAAAACGGACGCTTTTTAAAAAACGCTAAATATATGGGGTACTTTTCATACACGTTGATTTTGCGTTAAATTTTCAAAAGTCAACAATTCTATAGTGAAACGCGGAGATGCACATATATTGTTAATTTAAAATAACATTTAAATCATTCACGGGTTATACCTTTTAGTTCGACTCGAGTTGTGCTTCAACGACATCATCGTTAGCCACGAAATAATTTTACAAACTAAACGCAATAAAATACATTGAAAATCGAACCTCCGGCGCGAAGCGAGTGTTCAAAAGCTAGTTGTCTTTATTGGAAATAATTAAAATACGCACTGTATAAGAATTTTTTTTATATATAAAATGAGAAAGAAAAAAAATGTATCTCTATTATGTCAGATGGATGAGAATGAGATAGTTTTATCGAGGGGTTTAGAGAAAGGGAAGTGATATGTACACAACCTCGTATTGTTATGTACACAACCTATATGCTTTACAGTGTTGTACTGTACAACACTGTAAAGCATATAGGTTGTGTACATAATAATATGAGGTTGTGTACATATCATCACTCTTTAGAGAAAAGAGTAATCTATCTTGTAGCAAAAAGTCTCGAGAATAAGCTTTCGTGTTGCAATTGTCATTCCGGTTACAAATACGTTTTTAACAAAATTCACATAAAGTTCCTTTATCTTATACCCTAAAAAATACCGTAATCATAAGCCTCCTAAATACCGTAATCATAAGCCTATCTCATTGGACCACGTGTGCTCCCACCACATTTTTTTAGGAACTTAATATATTTTTCCACAGCTAAATATGTGAAATTGTATAAACAATTTTCACTTCGCGGACTTACCTTTTTGCTAATTTCAATTTCAATATATACTAACAGCCACCGTAAATCCGGTCGTTTTGGACCAACACACAAATACAAACAAAGCCACCGTAAATCCGGTCGTTTTGGACCAACACACAAATACAAACGACAAAAAAAAAAACAAATAAAAAAAACAACTTTTACCCCCCAAGTTTTAACATGATGCAACTTCACCCTCCAAAACAGGGGTACAAAATGTCAAATTCTTATTTTAATTAATAAACTCCACCCGGTTTTTCAAAGAGGCATATCTTCCCGCTCGGTGCGAGTTAAATTTTTTCAAGAACACCGTTCAGCTCTAAAAAATCTCAAGAACCCAACGGGACTAACTACACGCGAAACGGACATCGTTAAAAAACGCTAAATAACGGGCCCTATATTCTCGCTCGGTGCGAGTTAAATTTTTCCGAGACCACCGTTCAACTCGAAATAATTTTACGAACACAACGCGACTAACTATACGCGAAACGGACATCGTTAAAAAAGCTTTACATACATATACATACACTTCCAACAAACAACCCAACCTACTAGATATATTAGGTACCAAACAACGTATATCCAAATTCAACCGCGCATCGAATATAACCGCAGCAACGCGCGGTCGAATTTTTTCTAGTTTATTTCAAGTACGGTGTTGATACATAATTCCGGCTAGCGGCTTACATGTGTCAGTACAGGTCTAAAACTCCTTAGCGTGGTGAATTGTCGATTGACTATTACTCTTGGAACAACATCCCTGCAGAACCGGATCGCGATCTAGAAATCATGGGTTGGTTTAAGTCAATCTTGCGGAGCCAAACTATGAGCTGGTCCGTCTAGCATTGTGCGGCTAGGTCTTCGAGTTTTAGAGAGTGAAAGTACTGTGTGAAAGAGAAAGTGTGTTCTTTACCACAAGTCCAAGCGTCTTCAAATTGATGGCCTATGTGTCATGTTTATAGACATCTGGGTCTCCGGATTGTTCAGAGATACACGTGTCACGTTGTTAGTGGTTACTTTATGCTAAAAGTGCGTAATCGACTTTAAGTTTTATGCCTACGTGGCATGTGTGCTGCCGACGTGCTCTATACTTAGATATTTAGAACTTATGCATTTGAAGCTTCCTCTGGGACTTACGCAAAACACTAGGCGGCCTGAATTGTAATTCATAATGTTCTTGACGGAAACTGCTATACGGCTTTATGTAAATTTGTTTTTTATCCTTCTTTTGATATTTTTTGGTACCTTTTGTCGTTTTAAATTGGCTATTTCATGTGTGCAGACTTTAGGGCGCACCATCATATGGGAATACATTGTGTTTCAATTCTATTCATGGTGATCAAGAGTCTAGATCAGGTAAAAAAATATTGTGTTTGGTTTTAATTACCCGGCTTCGTTCGGTCTAGACACAAGTGAAAGGGCCTTGTATTTTAGTTTTGTTTTTCATCCTTTCTTTGTTGTAAGTTATAAGTCATTTAGTTTAGCTCGTCATTTAGTTTGTAAGTTTCACAAGTCACTTTCTCATAGTGATTTCAGTGTATTTCAAGCTACTTAATCCGTTTAAACTTCAAAGACGCTTTTCATCTTTTTGATTGAAGGTATTACTCTTATATGGTCCCGTTCTAATCAAATTTAAATTAATAGCTTAAAGGAAAAGGGTCAAACGGGTAGACAATCACCCAAATTGTACTTTTAACGCATTACACCTCTTTAGTATTTATGAGAAATTGTGATCATAGAAACTTCATAAAATTATACGGAGTATAATTTAAATCTGTCTAGGGCTAACCAATCTCAGGTTAAAAGAATAAGTATTCGTTTTGACCCGTCAACTGGCTTGCCACTTTGTCAACTTCCATTTTCTTACCCGAAGCTATCGGTACACGATGATCTAAGCCTCGTGATTTTTCATTTTTAAATTTGTTTCACATTATATCTATACATCTAATACACACTTGATGTCACATGTTACTTCATAATATTGCCTTTACTTACTATGCGTTACACAAAATATTTTATTGTGTTATCTTTAACATCTCTAATAAATATACACTTGTAGAAACCTAATGATATTTTCACTTACACAGGTTTAAATTAGAAAAAATTTCATAGTTAGTTCCAAACTTTGTACTAAAAATCAAGATGAAACCTAAAGTTTATATCGATCATGGTTGGTCTCAAGTTTTAAACATTGTACACGAAAATGGTCCTAGAGTTAATTGATCGTTAGTTCTCTTCAGTTAAGTGAAAACATGATGTACATACGAAGGGTATTATGGTCTTTTACCTTTAAACCCAAGTAGACCAAAAATGATAAAACCCCATATCTGAAATTAATATGCCTCCTCTCTATATTTATTCTCTTCATCTCATCTCCACTAACTATTCTCTTCGTCTAATAATAATACACGAAGTTTAGCCTTAATTTTCGTATAAGTCGAAAACGAAAAATTACAGCTCAATATATCACTATATATTAGCGAATCAGAAGTTAATTGATCCGCAAAAATGGTTAGAGTTAAATTTAAATGTTTTGAATCATCGGAGCCAATTTTTTCGACAGGAATTGGAACATCGCCGATGTCTTTTCCTCTGTATCAGAAAGTAGCTGAGCTGTTTCGGGACTTAACGCCGACTTTGTTAGGGTTATTAATAGTAATCGATAATGCTAATGAAAGGCTTAATGAAGGCCGTAGCTGAGCTGTTTCGGGACTTAACGCCGACTTAACGCCGATGTCTTTTCCTCTGTATCAGAAAGTAGCTGATCAGTGGTTGTATTGAGAAGGACATGACCAAGTATGCATCGTGCACCCTACAAGATAGTGCACTCACGTGGTGGAAAAACTATGTGAAGGCCGTAGGATGAGATGTAGCTTATGATACTCCATGGGAAGAATTCAAAACAATGCTAATCAACGAGTATTGTCCAAGGAACGAGGTTAGGAAGTTGGAAGCTGAATTACGAAGCCTGAAAGTTGTTGGTACTGAACTCACCAACTACAATCAGCGATTCATGGAATTAGTTTTGCTATGTCCCGAATTGGTACCAACCGAAGAACGGAAGATAGAACTGTACAAAGATGGTTTGCCTAAAAATGTCAAGGCAAATGTTACAGCATCGAAACCCAAGACTATTCACGAAGCCATCACCATGGCAAACGAGTTGATGGACCAGATTATTCTGGATAAGAACACCGATGTCAAGACATCGGAAAACAAAAGAAAGTGGGAAGGTAATCATCAACAATCCAACAAGAAACAAGAAACCACGCAAGGTGCGGGTAGTGGTTCAAGCTCAGGTTACAAGGGAAGAAATATTTTATGTAACAGATGCCACAAACATCACTCTGGTTATTGTAATGTGGTATGCAACAATTGTAATCGAAGGGGTCATCTTACTGAAGATTGTAGGGTTCCCGTTACAATTACAAATGACACCAAGACTCCTGTCACCAATGCAAATAGAACTGCCTTGGCCACTGTTACTTGTTATGGGTGTGGGAAACAGGGTCATTATAAGAGCCAATGCTCGAATCCAGAGAAGAATAACAGATTTGCACGTGGAAGAGCATTTATTATTAATGCTAGAGAGGCGTGTGAAGACCCAGAGCTTGTTACGGGTACGATTACCATTAATAACTTATCAACATCTATTATATTTGATACTGGTGCCGATAGAAGTTATATGTGTAGAGACTTTTAAACTAAATTGAATTGTTCATCATTACCTCTAGATGCTAAGTACATGATTGAGTTAGCTAATGGTAAACTAATTAAAGCCGATAAAATTTGCCGTGATTGTAAACTAAATTTAGCCGGAGAAACGTTTAAAATTGATTTGATACCCGTAGAATTAGGAAGTTTTGATGTAATAGTCGGCATGGACTGGATGTCCAAAATAGGAGCTGAAGTTGTGTGTGCCAAGAAGGCAATTCTCATTCCTCGTAAGGATAAAACGCCAGTAATGATTTATGGAGAGAAATGTAACTCAAAGCTAAAACTCATTAGCTGTTTGAAAGCCCAAAAGTGCTTGAACAAAGGGTGCTATGCAATCTTAGCACATGTTAATAAAGTCGAAACGAAGGAAAAAGAGAAGAGCATCAACGACGTGCCTGTAGCAAAAGATTTTCCTGAAGTCTTTCCGGAAGAGTTGCCGGGATTACCTCCATTTAGATCTGTAGAATTTCAAATAGATCTAGTACCAGGAGCTGCACCAGTGGCTCGTGCTCTATACAGACTCGCACCATCTGAGATGAAAGAGTTACAAAGCCACTTACAAGAATTACTGGACCGTGGTTTCATTCGACCGAGCACTTCACCGTGGGGAGCTCAGATTTTATTTGTCAAGAAGAAAGATGGATCCTTCCGAATGTGTATAGATTACCGTGAATTAAATAAGTTAACTATCAAGAATCGGTATCCACTACCGAGAATTGACGACTTATTTGATCAACTGCAAGGATCATGTGTTTATTCGAAAATCGATCTAAGATCGGGCTATCATCAACTACGCGTCAAAGAAGAAGATATTCCGAAAACTGCTTTCCGGACACGCTATGGTCATTACGAATTTTTGGTCATGCCGTTTGGATTACGCCAGCTGTATTCATGGACCTCATGAATCGAGTTTGTAGTCCGTATCTAGATAAGTTTGTTATCGTTTTCATTGACGAAATTCTCATCTATTCCAAAAATGAGCAAGAGCATGAGCAGCATTTAAGGTTGGTATTAGAATTGTTAAGAAAAGAACAGTTATACGCTAAATTTTCTAAGTGTGCGTTTTGGTTGAAAGAAGTGCAATTTCTTGGTCACGTTGTTAGTAGCAAAGGAATTCAGGTTGATCCAGCTAAAATTGAGGCCATTGAAAAGTGGGAGACTTCTAAGACACCAACACAAATACGTCAATTTTTGGGTTTAGCCGGTTATTATAGAAGGTTTATTCAAGATTTTTCCGAATAGCTAAACCATTAACAGCGTTAACTCAAAAAGGGAAGAAGTACGACTGGACTTCTGAGCAGGAGAGTGCATTTCAATTACTGAAGAAGAAGTTGACTACGGCGCCTATTTTATCGTTACCTGAAGGGAACGATGATTTTGAGATATATTGTGACGCTTCGCGACAAGGTTTTGGTTGCGTCCTTATGCAACGAAAGAAAGTTATTGCGTACGCATCCTGACAATTGAAGATTCACGAGCGAAATTATACGACGCATGATTTAGAACTGGGAGCAGTAGTGTTTGCATTGAAGATATGGAGACACTACTTATATGGGGTTAAATGCACTGTGTTTACCGATCATAAAAGCCTTCAACATATTTTCGATCAAAAACAGCTGAACATGAGGCAACGTAGGTGGGTCGAGCTGATAAACGACTATGATTGTGAGATTCGCTATCATCCCGGGAAAGCGAATGTAGTGGCCGACGCTCTAAGCAGAAAGGAACGCGAGCCAATTCGAGTACGAGCGATGAACATAAAAATTCGCATGAATCTCAACTCACAAATCAAAGAGGCCCAACGAGAAGCTCTTACTAAAGAAAACATAGGAAATGAAATAATGAAGAAGTATGAGAAGCAACTCGTTATACGGGAAGATGGAATTCGATATTTTGCAAAACGTATTTGGGTACCAAAGTTGGGTGGATTAAGGAAGTTGATATTGAACGAGGCACATAAGACAAGATACTCGATACATCCTGGAGTTGGAAAGATGTATCAAGATCTTAAGACGCATTATTGGTGGCCTAATTTAAAGACAGACGTTGCAACATATGTCGGGGAATGTTTAACTTGTTTCAAAGTTAAAGCAGAACACCAGAAGCCGTCAGGGTTACTTCAACAACCAGAAATCCCAGAATGGAAGTGGGACGATATTACCATGGATTTTATCACGAAGTTACCCAAGACTGCATGGGGTTATGACACCATTTGGGTAATAGTTTATCGTCTCACCAAATCTGCACATTTCTTGCCTATAAAAGAAACGGATAGAATGGAGAAACTATTACAATTATACATAAAGGAAATTGTTTCAAGGCATGGAATACCTATTTCCATTATATCCGATCGTGATAGTAGATTTACATCAAAGTTCTGGCAATCACTACAGGAGGCCCTGGAAACTCGTTTGAATATGAGCACTGCATATCATCCGCAAACTGACGGGCAGAGTGAAAGAACAATTCAGACTCTTGAAGACATGCTCAGGGCATGTGTGATCGATTTTGGAAACGGATGGGATAAATATCTACCATTAGCAGAATTCTCGTATAATAATAGTTATCATGCTAGCATTAAAGCTGCACCATTTGAAGCACTGTATGGAAGGAAGTGTAGATCCCCTATCTATTGGAATGAAGTAGGAGATCGACGATTAACTGGTCCCGAAATCATACACGAAACTACTGAGAAGATAGTACAAATCAAGGAGAGATTGAAAACAGCCTGTAGTCGCCAAAAGAGCTACGCCGATGTCCGAAGAAAACCATTAGAGTTTCAGATCGGTGACATGGTTATGCTAAAGGTGTCACCTTGGAAAGGTGTAATACGTTTCGGCAAAAGGGGTAAACTGAACCCAAGGTATGTAGGCCCGTTCAAGATCATCGAATGCATTGGACCGGTAGCTTATCGACTCGAGTTACCACAACAACTCGCCGGAGTACATAATACGTTTCACGTTTCAAACCTTAAGAAGTATCTTGCAAAGGAAGACCTCACCATTCCTCTTGAAGAAATCCAAGTCGACGAGAAACTACAATTCATAGAAGAACCAGTCGAAATCATGGACCGTGAAGTTAAACAGCTCAAGCAGAGCAACATACCAATCGTTAAGGTTCGTTGGAATGCTCGAAGGGGTCACGAGTTTACTTGGGAACGAGAGGATCAGATGAAACAAAAGTACCCACATTTGTTTCCCGAGAACGCAAAATAGGTACAACTTTAAAATTTCGGGACGAAATTTATTTAACGGGTAGGTACTGTAACGACCCAGATTTTTTCGATCGTTTTATACATATAAGATTAATATTTACATAAATTAAACATTACCAACATGATAAGCAATCCAAATTGTTGAGTCTTGTGTTTTTGAAAAGAGTTTTACACAACGTTTGACCTTCCAATTTGATCGATGATATCACGAACTATATAACATACAATAATTATACGATTGTGTACATATACGTATTTATACATATTTAACATGATCTAAGGATGGTTTAACATCTCATTGTGTACTAATAACAATGAGTTATAAGTATACTTTGAGACTACTAACTTAAGTTTTCAAAACGGTAACTATACGCAACGTTCTTTGACATATATACCTATAACCTATAATGCTTATACAAGTATCGTATAAATACGTATTTAATCACTTTTAAAGGGCTTAAATACATAAAACAATATAAGTATATTCACAAAAGATAGTTATAATTGAATTCTCATTCCGTTTCCTCAAGATTTCTACACGTATACCTAGGGTATATGTAACCGTATTGTACGCAGCTTCTAGATGTATATACTATTGGTATATACACATCAATTATCATCCTTAGCAGCCTTAAATGATTAAGGAACATGTGGAACCAACCATTTGTCAAGTAGCATGAATTATTTAGCAAGAAAACAAAATTATGAATCTTTTCTTTCTTTATAACCTAAAAACGTTTTTATGCATGAACACCATTTCTTCATTCTATTTTATCATACTTACACTCCCATTTCTATCTCAAAACACTCCTAACTTCATACTTGATCATCTCCAAGCATTTTCCCCATCATTTAGCTTCAATTACAAGCTTTAATCATCATAAAAACAACATAGAATCAAGAAGTTGCAATATTACTTCCAATCTTTCAATTCAACTTCACCACTCTTTAGGATCAAGAGTTATACTTCCTTTCCAGTAGCTTTATCCAAGTAACTTGAGGTAGTAACCTTGTTCATAATCTTATTCGATTCATATTCATATAGCTATCTTATTTTGGGTTATAAATTATAACAACAAGAACATAGTTTGAATGATTTCAAACTTGTTCGCAAACTAAATAGATCCTTCTAACTTGACTTTTAAAACACTTCAAGACCTGTAATATATCATAATGATATGCTAACTTAACAAGATACAACTTGTTTTTACAAAGAACACCTTAAAACTGAATCTACGTCGTCGGAGTGTAACCGGGGGCTGTTTTGGGTTGGATAATTAAAAACCATCTTAAACTTTGAATTGGAAGTTTATATTCTGGAAAAATGATATTTCTTATGAATATGTTAATATATAAAAATCTCATGGTATAACTCAAAGTGTAAGTATTTTTATAAAAATGATCATCTAGATGTTATTTTTATGACGGAAATGATCACTTTCATAAGATTCACCAAAGTTTGACCTATAACCTGTGATTCGAATGCAAACTAAGGTATTTACAATTCATATTCATAAATAATGACTCGATCCAAGGAAGTAGCAAGTTGAACCAACAAAAACGGAGTTATATTGAAGAAACTACGGCTAAAACAAAATTGAGTATCCGAAGCTAGTTTAGCTACGAAATTAATTGGAGTAAAACTAAACTAATCATATCTTTGCTAATTAATATGATATTTTATATATATATTTACTTATGATTTGATTTTATATATTTCAGGACCACCCGTAAACAACACGAGAAGATTAATTATAAGACCTCATGATTGTACGCAACACGTCATTTGACAACACGGTACTTTATGTATGCAACATGTCATTTGACAACATGGTACCATGGGTCGAGATTAATTCTGATCAATACGAATACGATGGGGTCTTTATTTATTTTATTGAGCAACTAATTGTGGACCACTAACATCGGACTGCTAATTACGGACTAATAGATATTAAAAGTATTATAAGTATATATGTAACGATTATTTGAAAAGAAAATATGTTAATATATTATATATATGGTTAGGTTCGTGATATCTATCGGAGACCAAGTCGTGTTAAATATCTTCAAGGCAAAAGTGAGTATATAGTCCTACTTTTAAACTCTAAATATTTCGGGATGAGAATACATGCATTTTATGATTTACGTTATGGATACAAGTGATTAAAAATATATATTCTACGTTGAGTTGTACCACTGGCATACTTCCCTGTAACTTGGTAACTACTATTTACATGCGGTATTGTAAACGCGAATCTTGTTGATAGATCTATCGGGCCTGACAACCCCAACCGGACTGGACGACCAGTATTCAAAGGTTGCACAGTACTTCGTTTCGGTGACTACACTTGGTACGGTGTAGTGAGATTTCATAATAAAGGGAATATGCGACGTTGATTAAATGTTAAGTATGATTATCAAGTGCTCAACAACTTAGAATATTTTTATTAAAACGTTTATGTATATTAAATCTTGTGGTCTATATTTATAACGCTGCTAGCATTAAACCTATATCTCACCAACTTTATGTTGACGTTTTAAGCATGTTTATTCTCAGGTGATAATTAAAAGCTTCCGCTGCATTATGCCGAATTTAAGCAGGATTTGGAGTATGCATATTTGTGTCAAAAATAAAACTGCATATCGGAAGATTTGTAATGTAAAATATGTTGAAAATCGTATTGTTATTATCAAATGTAAAATTTGTAAAACTAAGATTATCGCTAAACGGTAATCATTATTATGCTGTTTGAACCTTTGATTATAATAAAGGTTATGGTTTGTATTATAAAAACGAATGCAGATTTTGAAAAATGTCACATATAGAGGTCAATACCTCGCAATGACACCAATGAGTACGTGACGTTTATATTCGATATGAACGGGACGCTTCAAATTTTCAATCAGATTATACCACATCACCATCCAAATACTTTACACAAAAACTTAGACATTTTGAATTAATGGAAGTCAAATGCACGGTCAAAACCCCCTTTTTCATCAAAAATACACAATTTACCCTGACAATAGTCTTAGTTTTAAAGCAGTGTACGCCTTCATCATTATAGAACATGGAAATTACAATCCTCCATCAGCCACATCATCAATATCTCTGTTCTAATTTCTAGGGTTTTAGATTCTAGATCTACAATCTCCCTATTCCGATTTCAATTTCCACATTTTCATAATTGTTATCACTTCAATACGGTAAGGCTTCAAATTGCATTGCAATGTATGTAATTTACTTACATGATAAATTTACTTGTGTCTACCTTATTCATTTTAGGTTTTTTATATTTAGTTGTAATTATTGTTAGGTTAAGCGATTGATCTGCATGTTCGAGATTCTTATGATCCGAATCGTATTTGCATTTGAAAGCATTCAAATTCTGGCTTTAAATTCAAGTTAGCCTTAATTTGTAGGTACGTTTATGTGTATATGTATAGGTATATATTGCATTTGTTCAGATGCTTTTTTGTGTTGTTTTTAAGTCATTTTGTTTGTTTGGTGGTTGCAGTAGTTTGTTAAGTAAACCTGAAAGAAAAGTTGGCTCCCCAACGCCGATCACAGCGCCACATGGGCGGCCAGAGAAATGCTGCGGCAACTTCTCTGTATGATCAACCAGCAGATGGTGGATCAAATTATAATGCAGGTCTTGCTAGTGATGCTGGAGATGCTGTGATGGCACGATGGCTTCAGTCTGCAGGTCTACAGCATCTGGCCTCACCCGTGGCTTCTATTGGAGTTGATCAACGCCATTTACCCAATCTTCTCATGCAGGTATGTTGTATTAGTGTATATGTAATCAACTGACGGCAATGTTTATTTGCTTCTTACACTGTGGTTTTAAATAACTTTAACAAGATTAATCCCGTTTGATTATTTTGGTGGATAATTTTCTGAAAAGGAACCTTGTTATTTAAGCAGTGCTATAAATTATCTGCTAATAACCTAATTTCTAATATTGTGGGATTTGCATGGATGAATACTTAGGTTTCCTGTCAAATGTCACAAGGGATAGAAATGATACGCAAGATGGCGTGCCAATAACTTATATTAGATTGATTTTTGTTTGGTAACGTTTAGGGTATAAAATGCCACATTTTACTTCTGTTTGCAGGGTTATGGAGCACAATCGGCTGAAGAGAAGCAACGTCTTTTCAAATTAATGAGGAATCTTAACTTTAATGATGATTCTGGTTCTGAGTCTTTCTTTCCAACCGCCCAAGGTTCTGGAGGAATTGGTGCATCAGATGGTTTTTATTCTCCTGATTTAAAGGGTGATTTTGGAGCTGGATTATTGGATTTACATTCTATGGATGACACTGAGCTTCTTACAGAGGTATGAATATATCAATGTTCAGAATATTTTACCGCCTTTATACTAGAATCTAGAATTCCTTGGTATTAAAACCTTTCAGTTCTCTGTTAATACTTCTATCGTACTTGGCTTTATTTAAGTTATTTATGTACTTGGCCTTGTATGCTAAAGGTGTATGTGACTTTCTTCACCAGAATGTTATGTCAGAACCATTTGAGCAATCACCTTTTATCCCTGCCACTACTAAAGCTGTTGATGGTGGCCTCGATTTCCTGCCTAACCAACAGCTAAGAGGACAAACCGAGGTAGATGCTTCTCAAGGATTGCCTACATTCGAAAAAGAAAATAGTTCAAGTGAAAATAATGTGGCTAAGATCAAAGTTGTGGTAAGTAGCCTCTCTTTCTCTCATCTCTTTTTGTGTTCATGAATATTACTTTGATCCGTGTGCATTGATATATATGTCATTAGTTATGGAAACTAATAACCAAGCTTCATGTATTACCTTTGTGGAGGTTTATACATGTATCTTATGGCTATACTTGGAATGAAAAAGATTAGATGAGGGATTAACTGGAAAAGTTGCAAAAACCTGCTAATCCGGGAGTACTTGGATGTTGACTAAGTTTGACTTTGACCGATTTTGACCGAGGTTTGACCAATTTTGACTGATCTTCTGACTAATTCCAAGTTTTGGCCAAGTTTTGACCGATTTTACGAGTAATCCCGAGTTTTGGCCGAGTTTACCCAAGTTTGACTGAGGTTGACCTAGTTTGACCGAGTACATGCCGAGTACTCCCGAAGCTGAGACAACCTAGTACTCGCTGAGAAATTCCGAGTGCTGCAACACTGCTAACGTATAGGACTATAGGAG
Source organism: Rutidosis leptorrhynchoides (assembly GCF_046630445.1). Classification (NCBI taxonomy): domain Eukaryota; kingdom Viridiplantae; phylum Streptophyta; class Magnoliopsida; order Asterales; family Asteraceae; genus Rutidosis; species Rutidosis leptorrhynchoides. Next base: position 550,010,568 of record NC_092335.1, on the reverse strand, counting down.
CGTCCCCCTCATTTCTTTTACTTCCTGTTATTGCATAAACAAAAGAAAAATAGAACTGGAATAATCTATGCAGATAAAGCTATTTCTGGAGCCGAATGATTTACATATTTTATTTTTGTTGCTTATGTTAGGTGCGCAAAAGACCATTGAATAAGAAAGAACTTTCTCGCAAGGAGGATGACGTTGTTAGTGTATGCGCCAATGGTCTAACCGTTCATGAACCCAAGTTAAAGGTTTGGACGTAACTGACAACTCTTCTACATGAGTATTACACTTAAATGAAGTTATATAAACAGGAATAATAACTGATGTTTGATTTTTTTTAAAGGTTGACCTGACTGCATATGTGGAGAATCATGAGTTTTGTTTCGATGCTGTTCTTGACCAGAAAGTAACTAATGATGAGGTAATGGCTTTAATTAGTTATCCATGAAAATGCAACTGATTAGTTTACGTTACGCCATTTTATAATTCATTAATATGTTTGAAACAGGTGTATCGCGAAACTGTACAGCCAATAATTCCTATCATATTTCAGCGGACCAAAGCAACTTGTTTTGCTTATGGCCAGACTGGTATTTTAGTCAATTGACAATTTATTTCTATAATGTTAGGGTCGTTAGGCATAGCTAGATTTACTTTATTTATCTTTATTTATTTTTGTTTTCTGTCCTCGTTTTTTTTTTTTTACTGTTCTCGTTTTTTTAATTAAGCTGATATTAAGATCTCTTACTGTTGCATTTTATTGCAGGAAGTGGTAAGACATATACGATGCAACCATTACCTCTTAGAGATGCAGAAGATCTTGTTAGATTATTACATCATCCAACTTACCACAATCAAAATTTCAAGTTATGGCTTAGTTATTTCGAAATCTATGGTGGAAAACTTTATGATCTTCTGAGTGATAGAAAGTCAGTACACATCTGCTTTTCTTGAAAATTCTGTAGTAATTTACATGATTCTAATGCTGATCTCAAGTGTATGTTCAATGACTAAACTTTTTTTTTTTTTTTTAATTAGGAAACTTTGCATAAGAGAAGATGCAAGACAACAGGTTTGCATTGTTGGATTGCAAGAATTTGAAGTTTTAGATGTACAAGTTGTAAAAGAATACATTGATAGGGGGAATGGTGCTAGAAGTACTGGTTCTACAGGTGCTAATGAGGAGTCTTCAAGATCACATGCAATATTACAGCTAGAAGCACATTGAGGTTAACGATACTAGAAGAAATATTAATGACGAATCCAAGGGTGTGAAGGTTGTCGGGAAAATCTCGTTCATTGATCTTGCTGGCAGTGAAAGAGGTGCTGATACAACTGATAATGATCGACAAACACGGTAATTTGAACTTATGGCGTCTCCTTTTTCTACATGATATAGATAGAAGTTTTTTTGGATGTACCCATTTGGCTTGTTTTGAAATATTGTACTACCTAAGTTGACCATTTTTCATATGGCTGGTTTAAAATTGCGCCTTTAAGGTTTTTAATTAGTATTTGGGTTTGATTTCAAGTCTTAGATGTCGAGTGGAATGGTTAAATTTCAGTGAAAATAGGGAACGAAAAGAGAAAGAAGAAAAGATAAGATAAAAAGACATATTTACTCTCGTGGTGCCTGCCATGTGACATGAGTTAATTAAACTTTTTAACGTCCGTCAGATGGAGGGACTGTCATTGCAATAGTTGCAAACGACAGTGACTTGACTTTGTAAAAAAATGTTTAGGGACTGAATCTGCAAATTCGTACAAAACACAGGGACTGTCCTTGTAATTTTGTCCATTATGAATTATGTTTGGCATCAGTTGTAGCTTTTGTTTGAGTTGATAACACATGCCATCACATTCAGTATTCATTGTTTGTCTCCGTTACAGGATTGAAGGTGCGGAAATCAATAAGAGTCTTTTAGCTCTTAAAGAATGCATTCGTGCTCTTGATAATGACCAGCTTCATATTCCATTTCGTGGGAGCAAACTAACTGAAGTTCTTCGTGATTCGTTTGTTGGAAACTCAAGGACTGTTATGATATCGTGCATATCTCCAGGTGCTGGTTCTTGTGAACATACTCTCAATACCTTGAGATATGCAGATAGGTACATTTTTTAGTCTGTATAGCATTTTCGTGTCTATGGTTTAGTGTATAACTTTTGTGGTAGTGGGTTTTGTTGTTGTTGTTGTTGTTGTGTTTAAAGTATACTGTATAACTTATGTACCTAACTTTTATTGCTTCAAAATCAACAGAGTAAAAGGTCTTTCCAAAAGTGGAAATTCAAAAAAAGATCAGGTTAAAGACTCTTCATCAGCAAACAATGCAGTTTCTTCTGACACAGATGACGTTTTTGAGCGACATCAAGAGGCGAAAGTTCTGGATACAGGTAGGAGGTTCCCACAAAGCGAGAGTATTTCTTACAATGCCACGTCAGATTATGAGAAACAACCACTGCCAAGTTCAAGTTATTATTCCTTAAACAGTAGGGATGACAGTGACCAAGAAAAGGAGAGAGTAGATTCAAAAGGTAATTTTAGTGGCTTAAGTAGTTCTAAGATATACTCGGTGCCAAATACAGTTGATACAGAAGAAACAGTGCAGAAGGTATCACCACCACGAAGAAAAAATTACAGAGAAGAAAAATCAGAAAAGGTTGTTAATTGGTCTAAAAAGGATGTTTCTAATACTGATTTTCCAAATACTGGTAATAGGCAACAAGGATCTAGTATTCCTAATGCCAATTATATGTCATCAAAACAATTGGAACCCGAGCAGCTTCATGATGAGAATGTGAATGAAATATTAGAGGTAGGTAGACGGATGATTTGATTTAATTTGACGAAATTTGAGTTTATATGTTTGTTGATTGATGAAATTTTAAATGGTGTGATGATGTTGTAGGAAGAAGAAGCTCTAATCGCTGCTCACAGGAAAGAGATTGAAGATACTATGGAGATAGTGCGTGAAGTAAGTCAAACTTTTGGTCAAGATTACCTATTTTAGTTTCACCTTCAACGTTTATGATTATTGTATGATAATTGAGCAAGGAATAAACATAAGGGATGGCGGTTTTCATTCAAATAGGGTAGATAATGTACTTTTGAAGTGTAAGCTGGTGTAAGGAGTGTAACTATCTTTTTGAAACCAGGAAATGAAATTGCTAGCAGAAGTTGAGAAGCCAGGCAGCCTTATTGACAACTACGTGACCCAATTGAGTTTTGTGTTGTCACGCAAAGCAGCAAGTCTTGTCAGCCTCCAAGCTCGCATTGCAAGATTCCAGCACCGACTCAAAGAACAGGAAATACTCAGCCGTAAGAGAGTGCCCCGTTGATACAAACACACGTTGTCTTGTAACTTGTAAGACCCTCTTTAACTCCCCATTGATTATTTTCTTTTATAGATTTGACCTAGACATAGCGGATACTGAAATGGTTGACCCGAACCACATTTGTCCATTTCCGTATGTTTATTATTATTATTATTTTAATGTTATGGGTGTAGATATGTAGTTTTGAGAAGATATTATGATAAGTACGTGAGTCATATATAAAGATTAAAGAATTTTGGTAGTATTATGCGTTTTAATTACCTTCAGCGAATGTTAATATGTTCAACCACATTTGTCCCGTTGATACAAACACATGTTGCCTTGTAAGACTGTCTTGTCTTCAGTTCTTCATTGATTATTTTCTTTTATAGCTTTGAACTAGACATAGCGGATACTGTAATGGTTGACCCGAACCACATTTGTCCATTTCCGTATTTTGTTATTATTTTTATTATTTTAATGTTCTCGATATAGATATGTAGTTTTGAGAAGATATTATGAAAATTACGCGAGTCTATAAAGAATTGTGGTAGAATTATGCATTTTAATCACCTTCAGCGAGTTTCAATATGTTCAACCCATCTTATTTTAAGCTGAATTTCTTGTTCAACTCGTCATCGTGTGACTCGAGTTCATAAGTAGAGGGGTCAAACATACCATCTCTTGTTTGATTTCAGGTACTTATCTATTATTTTCATATTGTGATGTTTGCAGACACGAGTGACTTAACGGGTGTTAATGTCTCGGAGATATGATTTGGTTAGTTTTAGTGAGAGAAGTGTTTTGATTTGAATGGTGGTTGTTGTTGTGGGGGATTTGGATTGTAAAGAGACTTGTACAAGAAGACACTGAGAACTGGGAAAAGAGAGCAAAAGATAACCATAAAAAACTACTGTGATGATGGTGGTTTTGGTTACTTGCAGCTTATTGTTTTTATTTCTTTATTATTATATATGTAGAAAAATGGAAAATGCATGAGTATGATTTCATGATACTGGCACTGTAAACATGAACCCGATTTAGCTTTAAAGAAATTGTAGAACCAGAAAAAATTGTTCAAATAAATACACGGCATCAGCTTTAATGAAAGACCAAAACTGTTTTTGCTTATGGGAAGATTCAGATTAAACCAATGTTCATTGCGTTATAAGCATGATTTTAGAGGTTTTGACTAAACCCAAGTTTTTTTTTTTTCTTCCTTTTTTTCCTTTTTTTTTTTGAATCGCGAATTTGCATCAACGAATCATTTATTTTAACGACCCTCATCATTTGCACCCACACACGCTAGAAGAAAACTCCTACCCGGGTTGCTTGGAAACTAATCGCGGGACCTGGGTCGCTTGGCAACTAATCGCAGAAAATTGGAGAGAAAACCTTTCGCCCCCAGGAATTGAACCTGGGTTGCTTGACAATTAATTGCAGGCCCTTCCGCATTGAGGCATGATACCATTGAAGCAAACGTTCGCTGGTACTAAACCCAAGTGTTTACACAACATTTTTCCCACTCTCATGCACTATCTATCTATAGTTTCTATTAAAATGCTAAAATAATGATGTAATAAATAGCATTTTTTTCTTCTATAAAAAAAATAAAAATAAAAAGAAAAATTGTGAGGCCCTCTTGCTTTTGCTGATGTCATAAACATAATTATTTTACAATTAAAAAAAAATACAACAACAATACCCTATCCCAGATGGCTCAAATTAGAAAAAACACGCGTGATCGCAACCCTAATCCGTAATATAAACCCACAGTTCAAAGCTTTGCTGCCTGGAGCTCCTAACCCTAAAGCCTTTTCCTCTGATTAAACTTTATTTACTCGATGTCGAAACCGTTTGTGCAGATGAGGAGTTTTACAACTGTTCTAAGGATTCACGAAAGAATTCTATTGATTGTAAGGATTCAAGAAAGAATTTGTAATTTCTATTGATTGTAAGTTCTATTAAATTCGTTTTCTTAAGTTGATATTTGCAGGTTAAGAATCAGAATGGTAAGGAAATATTTAAGGTAATTTATAATAGAATTTTTTGTTTACATTGACTATGAATATTTCAATTTATATAACTTTCGTTTGTAATGTTAAGGTTAGGTTATGTGGTTTTTGAAGGATTCATCACTGGGTATGTCAATTTTGGCATATGTTGACTGAAATACAGTTTTGTTATATATTTTAGTTTTCAAATAGTTCTTTTATTTGTTTGTTGGAAATTTTGAAGAATTCCTAGCAATAGCATTGATAAAGACTTTCTTGCTTTAGTTTTAAGTGTGTTAAAGGAAGGTATGGAATTATAGCATAAATGTTTAGGTAACCCAACATGGTAATTGATTTCTTCTTCTACCTTCTAAACAAGTTTCTCCTTTAACTTTCATCACTCAATTTTTTTTCCTAATTTGTTTGTTGTATTCAGTATTCAAGAAAAGCTTTGGCCTCCTTTCCTTCGATTTCAAGGTATTCCTCTTTATCTAATTTACGGTTTTTGTGGTTCCTTTATTTCTAGGTTTTTTTTTTTTTTTTTTTTTTTTTTATTTTGTTACCTGATATATGAACCCTTAATATTAACCAATGTTGTTTTTTCTGTTATTTGGGTGATGGAAGGAAATAATATTCACGAAGATATCATATTTGTCAATTCATCAGACAAGCAATTTGGTGTATTTATCTACTTGCAGAGCAAATTGTAGACAAATATCCCACAAATCCGTCAAGAGATAGCAATGGGTTGTCTAATGGCAGTAAAGATAGAACTCTTTTCTTGATTTATTTTTTACTAGTTTCAAAATTAAGTAATTTATCATACTATTTAGCTAATTTATCTTAACGCTCCAAAACGTAAAAACTTGCATCTTCTTGGATGAACACCAGGTGTTGAAATGACAGAAGAAATTGGATATAAGCAGCCAAGCAGGCGTATGGTGTCCATATGAATGAGTATGTACCTAACGTTTTAAGCTCTTCTATTATGTGTTTATTGCTACGCTTATACATTGCTTGGAAATCTTATTTTAAAATGTGGTTTGTATTGAAGTTTTTTGTTATGGAAGTAGCTATAGACTAACTTTTGGTTTCATTATAGAATGTAACATATACTGAATGAAGGTTTTATTCATTTGCTTATTGTTGATGGATATCACTTCTAAATTTCTAAGGTTTCATATAATATGATGTTTATTAGGTATATATATGTTTATTATGGGGTGGATATATCATGAAATTTAAACTAATATTACTAATTACCTTAACAATACAACATACTATATAATGAATCCGATAACTATACACCTTAAAAGTTCATACAACTAAGATAAAAGTTGCAGGGATGATTATATCGTTTTCATACCTCTCGGTGATCAGTGATAATATCGTTTCATACTTCTCGATGATCTGTATTGTAGATGGTCAGTCATTGCTGCAAAGTTACCCGGAAGAAGTGATAACGAGATGAGAAAACCATCGACAGGCATGAGTTGAATCCAACTTGATATGATCATTATGAACAAAAAAAGTATTAAAGCTTGATAAGATCATTATGACAAAAAAGGTATTGTATATTGTTTTTATTTAATTGTTCAAATATGATCAAGTGTATTCATTTGTTTGGGTTACTTTGTATTTAAGGTGCTTTTTTTGGATTTTGTTGTCTCAGTTATGTTTTTAATTTTATTAAGTCTCAAAATAGGTTCTGATATCTAACAGTATCATACTAATATTATAAAATAGACATGGAGGATTGATGCTTATATGCGTGTTTTTTTTTAAATTATTTTTTTCTATCCTTTTTGAGATTGTGCTTAATTAGGTACATCGCTTTTCATTCAGGTTGTGTCTAATAACCATCCATTTTTTCATCCAGGTAATATTTCACTTTTGATCTCATTTGCTTTATTTAGTTTCTTATCATTTCCGTAGATTTTTGGATGCGTACATTTGAGATTTGCTCACACTTACGACTGAATATGTACCATTACATGATATTGGTCTTTTGTCGGTACAAGAGGGATTTAAATGGTGATGTGGGTAATGGGTCATGACGAGTACTCTTAATGAGGATCACAAGAATTTTTAATATGACAAGTTTTATATTTAATTTAATTTTTCTTACCATGTTGGCCATTTACATGTTATTGTGCACATATATTGAAGTTGTATAAACTGAACAAAACATGTCAAACAATAAACAAGATCCAAAGTTTGAATCAGTGTGGTATAGTGATGATTTCTTAGCTTTGGTTGTTACTTAATACGACCCATATTGTATCTTGATTTCATTCGCATATGATACCAAACAACCTTAGATTATCTTTATATTTTGCGTTCTACTTCTTCACATCATCTTATTCCTCCATATATTCAGATTTGAACTTTTTTCTGCAAGACCCAAGATCGACTGTCCTACAGGTAGTAAGATTTGTTTACTTGATTTGCTGAATATTTATTTATAGCATCTATAGTCTATAGTTTCTATTAAAATGCTAAAATGATGACATCATTATCGACTATAAATGCTAGATTCTTGATAAGGTTTAGTGGATATATATATACTGGTAGTAATGACCAACTTATCTCGGTGGGCCCCTTTTGAATACTTTGAATACTGTACAAAGTTTATAGATTATGGAGTATATGATAAGCAAGTCATAGCATCTGAAATAATGATGCAAGATTTACCTGTGAGCAGTTTATGTTGTGCTACCATGCTACTTGGTGTTGCTTATCTGTGTTAAAATTGGTAAGAAAATAAACTGTTGTTTTCGGCGCTTTTATTTTATTTTCTTTATGTAAAAATGTAGTTTTTTGTGGAAGGTGATTATTTGAAGACATTTGCATTTTTAGACTTGCAGAGTTGCAGCAAAACATGTCTAAAAATGAAGAGAATGATGTTTTAAGTTTTAAGTCAATTGACAGGTGAGTAAATCAATCACTTATACACCACTCAAGGTGTGATCCTTTAGTGCCATATGGAGGTAAAACTGTTATGTACAGTTTGGCTTTTAAGGTCAAAGTGTGCAGGAAACCATGAAGTATTTGCAAGATATTTATTTGGATCTTGATGTTCTGGAAGTTGCAACTTTTATGGTTTGGAAAGATATGATGATGCAATTTGGGACTTTGGTGGAACTAGAAGATGTGGTGATAGAGAGTAAACAGAGAGATGTAAATTTATATTTTTAATGTTTTTTTGGAAACCATTTATTTATTAGCTCAATTTATTATTGTTGGAAATTGTACAGGAACAAATAGGAAATAGTTTGTTTTAGTCTCTGAAATATTGTGATAGTGGTTTAACTTCAATTTCTAAATTGTATGTTAAAGTTTTGTGTTTTTACTTTAGGGTTTGATTTGAATATTTGATTGTTTATTTATATATTAGTCATAAATTGATTTGTTATTTTTTGTTGGTGGCTATTTAGTGTGGATTTGAATTATTTTGATCCTAAGTTAGTGAGTTTACAATTGACATTTATGATTACGTAGATGTAGATACTCAAGGTACATTATATACAATGTTCATTTTAAAACTCATGAATTATTAGTCATTAGTATATAGTATAAGTATATGTCAGGTTGTTAAATTAGATGTATTAAGTAATTATAATTTGTAAAGTAGCAATTTGAACCCATTAAGTATTGTGCATATTGTGTTTATGTTTGACTTTTGAAGTTTTATTATTTGGTTTGAATCGTATGGAGTGTTTTATGGTGGTTGAATATATGGAATTAAACATGGGAGATAAGCATGGGCATGAAAGAAGATTCGAAGTTTGATAATGTGGATCGCTAAATTGTTGTCTATGGTAACTTCATCTCTTAGCTGCAAATAATTAAATTAGCACCAAAGTGGATGATCTTCTTCAACATGGGTTTTTAAATCAACCCATAGCCATTTATAGTCTTCAGTATATCCGTGATCATTATGTAATATTTGTATGTAGAGTATGCATAACTCATCAAGTCATTTTTTTTATGTATATAAAGGTTAGAGAATTAAGTCTCTCTATTCTTATACTTGCATTTGTCAACTACTATATACATGGTCAAATGGAGTTTACAATTGCCTAGATTCACAAGTGATAAATGTTTATGAAAGCATGTTTCAAATAGGTAAAGTGCAATTGAGAATCAATTTAGTATTAAACTGTATGACTTTAGCATTTACGTTCACTTAATACCTAGAACATATCATTAAACTGTTTTGTTTAAAAAACCCGTGATTCCACGGGTCACTTCACTAGTTAAAAATATATACCTAACTAATGTACAGTATTTGTAATATTTTATTCTTTAATCAGCTACTCGTTCGGTTTATATTATCATTTCCTTTTATTTAAGATTATTAATATTAATTAAGATCATGATTTCTCTCCAAAATATCATTTCATTCCACAACCGCTATAAACACCTGCAACACATTAGTAGTTTTATATTCTATACAAATATATTCCTTTCAAAATCATAATTGTAATATGATATACTCCATTTATATGAATATAAACACTAACCACAGTTAGAAAACACCACGGCGTATTCCTTTTTAAAATGATTATTGCTAAAAGTCAAAACGTTTGTCTTCCTCGAAATGTTCATATTATCTTCTTAATTTAACGCTATCCATATCTTGCTAGAAGCGTGAAGAAAGTTCTCAGTGGAGTTGGAGGGGTACCAACATAGGTGATATACAAATGATGCCTGTCGATAACAAATACAACAAGTTTGATCGGGAATGACCAAGTGAAAATAAACAACAAAGTTTACATCTTCACCTATGTCGTTGAATTTTGTGTAAGCGATTTGCTGTTAGGAAGAGAGGATCGCCTGGACGTTGGGAGATACAAATTTGAGAGAAAAATAACCCTATTACTCACAAGAATAGATTACACGAGTATTTACAAAACTCTAAAAAAAAAACTCTCAAACTCACACACACTCTCTAGGTTGTGATTACACTTCTCTGAGTGATTTGGGATGATTTACAATTGAGGTTTCAACCTCTATTTATACTAAAACTTTGTTGGCGGTGGAATGGTGTGAACGAGGAAGGTGTCGTGTGAATGGAGAAGGTTGGCGGCCGTCATCGTTATCAACTTTGCTACTTCCATATGACTTGTCAAGGTTGCCTACTTTGAATATCTAGAAACAAATCTTGATTACGGCATCTAGAAGGTGAAGTTGGTGTATGGCTGGAAACCATCAATTCTCCCCCTCAAGCCGAATCCACGAACATTCCAGTTATGTCTCTGCATAACTCCAATTTCTCTCGAGTCACCACCTTTGTCAACATATCCGCAGGATTCTCCTTTGTATGGATCTTCACTAGTCTCAACAGTTGTCGATCAATTACCTCGCGTATCCAATGATAGCGAATATCAATATGTTTTGTACGGGAATGGTACATGGAGTTCTTGCTCAAATCTAGAGCACTCTGACTGTCACAATGTACCCTGTACTCCTTTTGCTTGATTCCAAATTCGTGGAGATAACGCTTTAACAACAACATTTCTTTTTCAGCTTCTGCGGCAGCAATATATTCTGCTTCGGTTGTGGATAATGCAACACACTTCTGTGGTCTTGACTGCCATGAAACAGCTCCTCCTGCAAAAGTGTAAATGAATCCTGAAGTAGATTTCCTACTATCAGGATCTCCGGCTATATCCGCATCTGTATAGCCTTCCAAGATTGGATCAGCTCCCCCGTAACAAAGACATATCTTCGTTGTACCTTTAAGATATCTGAGAATCCATTTTACCGCCTCCCAATGCTCTTTCCCAGGGTTGGAGAGAAAACGACTCACTGTTCCCACTGCGTGAGCAATAACGGACCTTGTACACACCATTGCATACATCAAACTTCCAACTGCTGAAGAATATGGTACTGACGACATCTCCCCGATCTCTTCCTTGGATGAGGGAAATGATCTCTTACTTAAATTGAAATGGTTGGCTAATGGAATGCTAATAGGTTTGGCATTGCTCATATTGAATCGTTCAAGCACTCGTTCAATATACTTCTCCTGAAATAACCACAACCTTCTATTCTTCCTGTCTCGAGTTATACGCATTCCCAAAATCTGTTGAGCCTGTCCTAAGTCTTTCATGTCAAAAGACTTCGAGAGTTCCTTCTTCATCTGGTTGATCTTCGTTGCATCTTTCCCTACGATCAAAATATCGTCTACATATAGTAGAAGAGCAACGAAATTTCCTTCAGAAAACTTCTGAATGTAGACACACTCATCTGCTGCAGTTTTCTTGTACCCTTGACTCACCATGCACGAGTCAAACTTCTTGTACCACTGCCTAGGTGCCTGCTTCAAACCATATAAACTTTTCTTCAGCTTGCAAACGAGGTTATCTCCTGAAACCTTAAAACCTTCAGGCTGCTCCATGTAAATGTCTTCATGTAAATCTCCATGAAGAAAAGCTGTCTTTACATCCATCTGTTCAAGCTCCAAGTTCATACTTGCGACCAATCCAAGTATGACTCTAATTGAAGTCATCTTGACTACTGGTGAAAATATCTCGTCAAAATCAATCCCTTTCTTCTGTTGGAATCCTTTGACTACAAGCCGTGCTTTGTATTTCACCACTTTTCCACTACCATCCTTTTTCAGCTTGAACACCCATTTGTTTTTCAGTGCCTTCTTCCCGCGTGGAAGTTCTACAATCTCATAAGTTTGATTTTTCTGTAGAGAATCCATCTCATCCTGCATTGCGAGCAACCATTTTTGTGACGCCCCGTACAAAACCATCGTGTACGATTCGTCAACAATAGGATCTTTACACGGTCAAACACTATATGCTGTTTGAAAACCAGTTTTGCATTCATAAAAAGATAGCGTTTACAAAAGATAATATGCTTACTAGAAGCGTTAACATAAGTATGTGACCCAAAGGTCGTTACAAAGCCATTATTTGAAAATAACATAAGTTACGAATGCAAGATAAAAGTTTCATGATTGAGACATCTCTAAGTAATGCAGCGAAAATCTAACACAGCAGGTCCATAACAGCAAGTCTATAACACCAATATAGAAAGTCTAACAGCGGAAGCAACAACGTCTAAGCACTTGATAAATACATGCTTAAAAAGTCAACACGAATGTTGGTGAGCTATAGTTTGTAATCAGTAAAGTAATGTAGACCACGAGATATCGTATTCAAAACAGTATGAAAAGTATATGCTTATCCGTGGGCACCCGGTAACTAACTTAACGTAATAGTAATACCCCCTAAAAGTACACTTGGCGAGTGCGTATGTCCTCGAAGTATCAAACACCCATTAAATGCTAGCGCGACTAGCCCGAGTGGGGATGTCAAACCCTATGGATCCATATCTAATATTCGCGTTCACCGGTTCAAAACCAATGTTTAAATGTTACCGTGCTAAGGGGAATGTTTATGCCGTTATATAATCCACACATATGTAAAGTTTAAGTTCTCGTGTCAAGTAAGTAAAACATAAAAAGCGCATGTATTCTCAGTCCCAAAAATAGTATAAGTAAAAAGGGAAGCTATAACTCACGGTGAATAAGCAGTAAAAGTCGATACGAAACGTATGCAGGTAGTAAGTCGGTCCGAAAGGTCGTCAACCTAAGTCAAAGGTCACTAGGTCAGTATGTTGTCCCAAAAGGTTAAAGTGAATAAATTAAGTTTAAGTGTCATCATCGACATCATTATTATCATCATCATTCATCAACACTAAGGTAAGTTTAACAAGAATAGAGATCGAAACAAAAGGCTGACTTCGGACAGCTGTTAAAACCTCTATACAAATCTAAAAGATGCGTAGAAAGTGGCTATGGATCCGTATGTGAGTCCTCTAACCGCTGAAAAATTTTCAGAACCTAACTCGTCTTCGTTTGACCGTGGCGACGGTTTTAGTGCGAGTAGGTCAGAAATTTTAGCACAACGTTACAAGGGCGTAGTGACTTTCTGAAGGCCATAAATCCTAAACCATATATCGGATTAAGTCGAGGCCTAAACGAAAAGTCATCTAATCAAACGAGCTATCTGAAAACTAATTTTCCAGAAGCACGGGAGTCTGATCAGACCCCGAAAAACAGCAAACAATTGCTCCGGTTAGGTTCTTGGTGCTTGATGCTCATCACGGTTCTCATCCTTGATGCTTGTAAGCTTCAAGTGTACAAATCTTTGATGTTTTAGCATCACTTTGACCAAGGTTCAACCATTAACACACAACTAAAAGTAAAATCTATCATTCTACAAGTTTTGAACATCAAGGTTGCCTCTTTATTGCATGAATCCAATAAAGCTTCAACATTTGTCCATTTTACACAAGTTCATGCATCTATATCATATGTGATGATGAAGACTTGATATTTATCATCACAACAAACACAAAAAGGTTCCAAGTAAGTGAGATCTACAATAATAACTTAGATCTCAAGTATTAAGAAAACCCTAAGCTAGAAAGCTTGGATCTTTACAAGATTAATGAGACCATAAGCTAGAAAGCTAAGATCTTTAATAAAATAATGAAAGTAATGAGACCATAAGCTAAAAAGCTAAGATCTTTAACAAAATAATGAAACCCTAAGCTAAAAAGCTTGGATCTTTAGTGTTCTTAAAGATCTTGAAGCATAAAGCTTGGATCTTTAAGATACATGAAGATTACAAACACAAGTTTGAATCTTTATAACAAAATAACAAGATTAAAGTTAAAAAGATTTAGATCTACAAAATAAGTGAAGATTCAAAGCTAGAAAACTTGAAACTTCCATGATCTTGAAGGATTCAAACCCAAGTTTGAATCTTTAAGATATAACAAGATCAAAAGCTAAAGGCTAGATCCATACATGATGATGATGATGTCGTGAGTGATGAAGGGAGAAGAAGAAGAAAAATCAGATACTTACACTTTTTAGAGAGAGAAGAACTAGAGAGAGAATTAGAGAGTAAGTGTGTGTAAATTACAAATGAAATCAAGTGTGAAATGGGTGAGCTAAGGCTTGTATTTATAGTGGGAATGGGTGAGGCAAGGCCCTCATGGCCGTAGGTTTGGGAGGGGACAAGTGGGGGACCACTTTTGCTTTTTGGTTAATGGTTGTCTAAAGTTGGTGCTTATGTTAGGATTCCATGCAACATTAAGGATAATACTTAACAAAAATGCTAGTATGTTCCCTTTAATAAATGGGCATTTGTTTTACATTAATATGGGTCACTAACTTATTAAAATTGGGCTAATTTAATAGTCCACTAGCTAGTGTAGGGTGGGCTAAAGTCCAACAAGGTAGAAAGTCTATCAAGACTAACTAGTGTGCTCTAGTAAATTACTAAGCGTAATTAAGCATCCAAAACCCAAGTAATTTTTATTATAAAATAACAATTAGTATTTCGTATATTCCGGTTACGACAAAAGTTAAACGTGTACACAGTACGCAGTTCGTTCTAAACTCAAGTGACACCAACGGTCATAAAGGCTTCCGGGGATCAAGTTAAGTAACCTACTTACTTAAAGGCACGTTTAAACATATAAACGAAAGTAATCCACATGTAGTAAGATCCCAGAGTATAGTATAGCTCAGTACACACAAATACGTAGTTTTGTGAAAGTACAAAGCACAAAAGAAAGTCGAAAAAGTCTGGTTGTTACATTACCCACCTGTTAAAGAAAATTTCATCCCGAAATTTTGAGGAGTAACCAACAATGATACCGTATTTGACTAAGAAGGAGCGTATCAAAATTTCGTAAGACTCGTGGGCTCAGAAGTGAGTTATTTACCTTGAAAGGTACTTCGGCGTATCAAATTAAGAATAGGTATATGCCATTGATTAAGTCTCTTGTCCTAAGAGATCAACAAATTGATTTCGTTTCTTGTTAACATGAATATGTCATCTGAATATATATCCACAAAAGGAAAGATGCCATTTTTAGCCCTACAGGCATCTTCAGTAAGCTGGATGCATGAAATGCATCATGAATGTTACCAAACTTATCTAAAACATTGGGCGCTTATGTCGCAATATAAAGATGACAGATAGAATAGAGAGCATGGTGATCACAACCATGCGATTTGATGTCTGGATAGTGTTAGCCACGGATTTACTAATCCCTTAATTTCGAAAGGAGACCATAGGTATAAAGAACCCGATATTTAAGAACGTTTCATTTGAATAAATGAATTGAAATTTTAGCTGGAAGTGACTAATCGGACTTATATGCAATGCAAGCCATAATTATTTATAGCGTCTTCAGGATGGTCTGAACGAATAATGAAGGATATCACCCAGTTCAACATACTGTATGTGAACTTATCCTTGGATGAAATGAAAGCACAGTTCCATAATGTAACTTTATCATTTCAGTTACATGTTGAAGTTAGGGTTAACATTAACTAGATCAACATATAGTTGCAATCAACGAAGGAAGATATATGTAGAGTATCCACATCAGTGTCGTAAATGTTTTAAGCAGTCCCCTTCCAAGAGGATAACAAGGTTTATTGGTTCTCAAAGTATCTTATATTACATTTCTGAAAGAAAATCGCACGAAAGGTGTGATCTTTGAACGGGAGTGAACTCTTCGAGCAGTTCGTTCTGAATTTATCCTTATATACTTAAGGGGATGCGCGAATGAGAAGATACGTGAACCCTTGGTCATAAAGAATGGTTTACTCCAAGTGAAAGGAATCTTAAAAATGATTCCTTGTACCTCAACCTACTGATTCATAGTGATGATGTTTACGAGAGTGTTGGGATTAGCCGTGAAATATTGAGAGTAGAAACCCGCCTTGTGCCTTTCCTACAATGGGGTGACCACTGAGTGTATCTCGGAAAACTGATTTATCGGCCCACGTTTTTGCCAAGTCTAACCTTAAGGGGAACATTTCATGAGCGTAAAGACTTCTTAACAAATTTTATAAAACTGCCATCCAAAGTGGCTCAAGAGTTTTTAACAAAGATCTTAATAGTAAGCTTCATCCCTAACGGAGGGCGAGAAGAAGTGTGATCCATACATGGTGTAGTCTAATACGAAAACCTTTAGTAAAATCAACCAAGGAAGTTTTGAAAAACCTTTAAACGTTTGATGAGTCAACATAAATGGAACGAAGTTCTTAGTAAATTTAGAAGTATGTACAACGTGTACTATTTTGCACAAAACCATTTATCTTAAGTTAAACAACTCATCAAAGGAGCGATTTTTAAAGAATTTGAAGGTATCACTTAGTATGTACCAACCAAAATAAGTAAAGGTAAACTTGTTAACTTAATTATATGATTTTATAAATCGCATAAGTGACAGAAAAAACATTATTATTTCCATTTGTCCATAAATCTCGTGAGGACCGCACAAATAAACGTGTAAAAATCAACGTGTAAAATTTTTGATAAACATAGTTTTTCGTATTTCAAAGGTTACGAGTTGAAAAAGATCGAGTGAAAAATCTTTGAATCATCGGGTGACATGTCACTAGGTAATGAAAACTAATGAATTAAATGTAGTTTTGATAATTATCAGGACACGAGTCTTTGGGTCAAAAATGTTCACGTGTGAAACCGTTGCTAAAAAGTGAGGTATGGAGGATAGAGCATGAGGATGAGAAGTTAATCGCTTCTTAACTTTGCAAAATGCCAAACAGGTTATGGATAATATTAAAGTCGGAATGCTAATGGTGTTAATATCGCTAGATGAGAATCCCTTGGAATAGGTTAGGACTTAGAGTTATGTAAGAAAGAGCATCGCTCCGACAGGTGTGACGAATAAGATCCTGGAGTAACACGACAATTTTGAATGGTTTAAGTGTTAGTGGATGCTCGAAGGCTCCACATGACGGGTAGTAAGTGCCTTCATCACATACACACACACACACACACACACACATGAATTTCTCAATTTTGACGGTTGTCATTCTTCATGATGACTTGGATACGAATAAGCAACGAAAATTTTATATAATAAGCAACGAAAATTTTATAGAAATCGTTTAAGGTGAAGACGTAAGAAAAGAAACGTAGTTCTTAGTAAACTGGGGTTATGTACAACATGTACCATTCAAAGTAAGATATCTTTTGAATAAAAGATTTGATTTGTAAAAGTGAAAGTAAAATTTCATATGTATTTGTTAAAAATAAGTAATTATTTACTTTATTTTATATAACATATACGATTTCAAAAATTTGCACGAATGGCAAATAAAATAAATTTACTTTTATAAAACTTTGAGAGGATCGCACAGTAAAATAGTATGTGTAAAACTTTGGCAAACTAACTTTTCATATTTCGGAGGTTACAAGTTGGAAAAGATTCATGTGTAAAAGATTTTCGAAATTTTTCGGGTGATAGGTGAGCGAAAATGTTACGAGGTAATGAAAACTGTTGAATTTAAATGTGGTTGATGACTATTAGTAGGGCATAAGTCCTTTGACCAAAAATGCTTAAGTGTAAAGTTGTTGCTTATAAGTGAGATACGAAAGGGAGAGTATGAGGATGGGAATTAACTACCCATTTGAAATGTCCCGTTCATACTGATTATAAATGTTCCATATTAATTGATTCCGTTGCGAGGTTTTGACCTCTATATGAGACGTTATTCAAAGACTGCATTCGATTTTAAAATAAACCATAACCTTTATTTTATCGATAAAGGTTTAAAATGATAATAAAAAATATAGCATTTTCACACGACCATTACATAATGGTTTACAATAATATTACACAATAATATATGTCTTCGAATGCAGTTTTTATACAAACATGGACTCCAAATCTTGTCCTTAATTTAGTATGCAACAACGGAAGCTCTTAACAATTACCTGAGAATAAACATGCTTAAAACGTCAACAAAAATGTTGGTGAGTTATAGGTTTAACCTATATATTTATCAATCGTAATAATAGACCACAATATTTCATATTTTCCTTTTTCATAAACATCATCCCATACATAGAGATAAAAATCATTCATATGGTGAACACCTGGTAACCGACATTAACAAGATGCATATAAGAATATCCCCATCATTCCGGGACATCCATCGGACATGATATAAAAAATCAAAGTACTAAAGCATCCGGTACTTTGGATGGGGTTTGTTAGGCCCAATAGATCTATCTTTAGGATTCGTGTCAATTAGGGGTGCACTAATTCTCAAAATTAGCGATGTTCCCTAATTCTTAGGCTACCAAGCAAAAAGGGGCATATTCGGCTTCGATCATTCACCCATATAATGTAGTTTTGATTTCTTGTGTCTATTTCGTAAAACATTTATAAAACTGCATGTATTCTCATCCCAAAAATATTAAATTTTTAAAAGTGGGACTATAACTCACTTTTACAGATTTTTACTTCGTCGGGAAGTAAGACTTGGCCACTGGTCGATTCACGAACCTATAACAAATATGTACGTATATATCAAAGTATGTTCAAAATATATTTACAACATTTTTATTACGTTTTAATGATTTGAGTTTGTTAAGTCAGCAGTCCTCGTTAGTATCCTACAACTAGTTGTCCACAGTTAGATGTACAGAAATAAAGCAATATATAATATCTCGAATCAATCCACGACCCAGTGTCTACAAGTCTCAGGCTAGATTACAACTCAAAGTATATATATTATTTTGGAATCAACCTCAACCCTGTATAGCTAACTCAAGCATTACTGCATATAGAGTGTCTATGGTTGTTCCGAAATATATTATATAGATGGGTCGATATGATATGTCAAAACATTGTACACGTATCTATGGTATCCCAAGATTACATAATATATGTTAGAATACATGTGTAATACAATATAAGTTAGTTAAGTTATGATTTGTATAGATTTGTTACAAATTTCACGTAGCTACAACAAGCAAAATTATCTAATCTTGTTTTACCCATAACTTCTTCGTTTTAAATCCATTTTGAGTGATTAAAGTTGCTATGGTTTCATAATGAACTGAAATTTATGAAACTAAATAGAAAAAGTATAAGTTTATAGTCAAAAAGACAAGTTACAAGTCGTTTTGGTAGAGGTAGTCATTTCAGTTGAAAGAACGACGTCTTGATGACCATTTTGAAAAACATACTTCCACTTTGAGTTTAACCATGATTTTTGGATATAGTTTCATGTTCATAAGAAAAATCATTTTTTCAGAAGTATAGCTTTTAAATCAAAGTTTATCATAGTTTTTAATTATCCAAACCAAAACAGCCCCCGGTTTCGCTACGACGGCGTATGTCCGGTTTTACGGTGTTCTTCGTGTTTCCTGGTTTTAAATCATTAAGTTAGCATATCATATAGATATAGAACATGTGTTTAGTTGATTTTAAAAGTTAAGTTAGAAGGATTAACTTTGTTTGAGAACAAGTTTAGAATTAACTAAACTATGTTCTAGTGATTACAAGTTTAAATCTTCGAATAAGATAGTTATATATATATGAATCGAATGATGTTATGAACATCATTACTACCTCAAGTTTAGTAGGTAAACCTACTGGAAGTGACAAGAAATGATCTAGCTTCAAATGATCCTTGGATGGCTTGAAAGTTCTTGAAGTAGAATCATGACACGAAAACAAGTTCAAGTAAGATTTCTACTCGAATTAAGATAGTTATAGTTATATAAATTGAATCAAAGTTTGGATATGAGTTTTACCTTGAATAAGAAAGATAACCTACTGTAAATAACAAAGGTTTCTTGATCTTAGATGATTACTTGGAATGGATTAGGAAGCTTGGAAGTAAACTAGTAAACTTGAAAGAATTTTCGAAGTGTTCTTGAAGTGTTCTTCCTAAGATGATTATAGCTTGAATCTTGAAGTAATTTTTGATGAAGATGATGATTAGTTACTGGAAAAATTCGTTCATAAGTGTGTGTGTGTGTGTATGTATGTGTGTGTGTGTGTTGAGAGAGAATTAGAAAGAGATTTGGAAGTGAAATGGAGTGAATGATGAGTGGTGAGTGGTGAGTGGGCTTAAAAGGAGTTCTAGTTAGTTGACTAGTTCATGGTAGAAGTTAAAATTGATTAGTCATGCATGACATAATCAAGAGTGGAATCTCATGCTAGTTCCTATTGGTATATACCCATAGTTAGTACATCTAGAATCTGTGTTTAATACGGGTATGAATATGACTAGAATTCTTGATGAAAAAAAAAGAATGGGAATGTAACTGTAACCATTTTTGTTAAGTATGAGTGTTTTGATATATGTCTTGAAGTCTTCCAAAAGTGTATTAATATATCTTAATACACTACATGTATATACATTTTAACTGAGTCGTTAAGTCATCGTTAGTCGTTACATGTAAGTGTTGTTTTGAAACCTTTAAATTAACGATCTCATTTAATGTTGTTAACCCATTGTTTATTATATCTAATGAGATGTTAAATTATTACATTATCATGATATTATGATGTATGAATATATATTAATATGATAATATGATATATATACATTAAAATGTCGTTACAACGATAATCGTTACCTATATGTCTCGTTTCGAATTCCTTAAGTTAGTAGTCTTGTTTTTACATATGTAGTTCATTGTTAATACACTTAATGATATGTTTAATTATCATTTTATCATGTTAAACATAGTGTATTAATATCTTAATATGATTCATATGTTTTTAGTAAGACGTTGTTATAACAATAATCGTTATATATTTCGTTTCGGGTTTCTTAACTTAGAAATCTCATTTTCATGTATATAACTCATTGTTAATACACTTAGTGAGATACTTACTTATGATAATTCTCATGTTAACTATATATATATATATATATATATATATATATATATATATATATATATATATATATATATATATATATATCCATATATATATCATCATGTAGTTGTTACAAGTTTAAATGTTCGTGAATCGCCGGTCAACTTGGGTGATCAATTGACTACATAAACTCATTTCAATTAATCAAGTCTTAACAAATTTGATTGCTTAACATGTTGGAAACATTTAATCATGTAAATATAAATTTCATTTAATATATATAAACATGGAAAAGTTTGGGTCACTACAGTACCTACCCGTTAAATAAATTTCGTCCCGAAATTTTAAGTTGTTGAAGGTGTTGACGCATCTTCTGGAAATAGGTGCGGGTATTTCTTCTTCATCTGATCTTCACGCTCCCAGGTGAACTCGGGTCCTCTACGAGCATTCCATCGAACTTTAACGATCGGTATCTTATTTTTCTTGAGCCTTTTAACCTCACGATCCATTATCTCGACGGGTTCTTCAATGAATTGTAGTTTTTCGTTGATTTTAATTTCGTCAAAAGGAATAGTGAGATCATCTTTAGCTAAGCACTTCTTCAGATTCGAGACGTGAAAGGTATTATGTACATTGGCGAGTTGTTGAGGTAATTCAAGTCGGTAGGCTACTGGTCCGACACGATCTAAAATCTTGAATGGTCCAATGTATCTTGGATTTAGTTTCCCCCGTTTACCAAATCGAACAACGCCTTTCCAAGGCGAAACCTTAAGCATGACCATCTCTCCAATTTCAAATTCTATATCTTTCCTTTTAAGGTCCGCGTAGCTCTTTTGTCGACTCTGAGCGGTTTTCAACCGTTGTTGAATTTGGATGATTTTCTCGGTAGTTTCTTGGATTATCTCCGGACCCATAATCTGTCTATCCCCCAATTCATTCCAACAAATCGAAGATCTGCACTTTCTACCATAAAGTGCTTCGAACGGTGCCATTTTGATACTCGAGTGGTAACTGTTGTTGTAGGAAAATTCTGCTAATGGTAAATGTCGATCCCAACTGTTTCCAAAATCAATAACACATGCTCGTAGCATGTCTTCAAGCGTTTGTATCATCCTTTTGCTCTGACCATCAGTTTGTGGATGATAGGCAGTACTCATGTCTAGACGAGTTCCAACGTTTACTGTAACGTCTGCCAAAACCTTGAAACAAATCTGCCATCCTTATCATAGATAATAGAGATTGGTATTCCATGTTTGGAGACAACTTCCTTCAAATATAATCGCGCTAACTTCTCCATTTTATCATCTTCTCTCATTGGCAGAAAGTGTGCTGATTTGGTGAGACGATCGACTATTACCCAAATAGTATCAAAACCACTTGCAGTCCTTGGCAATTTAGTGATGAAATCCATGGTAATGTTTTCCCATTTCCATTCCGGGATTTCAGGTTGTTGAAGTAGACCTGATGGTTTCTGATGTTCAGCTTTGACTTTAGAACAGGTCAAGCATTCTCCTACATATCTTGCAATATCAGCTTTCATACCCGGCCACCAAAAGTGTTTCTTGAGATCTTTGTACATTTTTCCCGCTCCGGGATGTATTGAATATCTCGTTTTATGTGCTTCCCCAAGTACCATTTCTCTCACATCCCCAAACTTTGGTACCCAAATTCTGTCATCCCTATACCGGGTCCCGTCTTCTCGAATATTAAGATGTTTCTCTGATCCTTTGGGTATTTCATTCTTTAAATTTCCTTCTTTTACAACTCCCTGTCGCGCCTCATTTATTTGAGTAGTAAGGTTAGTACGAATAATTATATTCATAGCTTTTACCCGTATAGGTTCTCTGTCCTTTCTACTCAAAGCGTCGGCTACTACATTTGCCTTCCCCGGGTGGTAACGAATCTTAAAGTCATAATCATTCAACAATTAAATCCACCTACGCTGCCTCATGTTCAGTTGTTTCTGATTAAATATGTGTTGAAGACTTTTGTGGTCGGTATATATAATACTTTTGACCCCATATAAGTAGTGCCTCCAAGTCTTTAATGCAAAAACAACCGCGCCTAATTCCAAATCATGCGTCGTATAATTCTGCTCGTGAATCTTCAATAGACTAGACGCATAAGCAATTACCTTCGTTTGTTGCATTAATACACAATCGAGACCTTGCTTTGAAGCGTCACAATATATCACAAAATCATCATTCCCTTCAGGCAATGCTAATATAGGTGTTGTAGTTAACTTTTCCTTCAACAATTGAAACGCTTTCTCCTGCTCATCCTTCCATTCAAATTTCTTCCCTTTATGCGTTAATGCAGTCAAGGGTTTTGCTATTTTTGAAAAATCTTGGATGAACCTCCTGTAATAACCAGCAGCCCTAAAAATTGGAGTATGTGTTTCGGAGTTTTCGGGGTTTCCCATTTTTCAACGGTTTCAATCTTTGCCGGATCCACCTGAATACCTTCTTTGTTCACTATGTGACCGAGGAATTGAACTTCTCCCAACCAAAATGCACACTTTGAAAACTTAGCGTACATTTTTTCTTTCCTCAATAATTCTAGCACTTTTCTTAAATGTTCTTCGTGCTCTTGATCATTCTTTGAGTAGATAAGTATGTCATCGATGAAAACTATGACAAACTTGTTGAGATATGGCCCACACACATGGTTCATGAGGTCCATGAACACAGCTGGTGCGTTAGTCAATCCAAACGGCATAACCATAAACTCGTAATGACCGTAACGCGTCCTAAAAGAAGTCTTTGGAATATCATCCTCCTTCACCCGCATTTGATGATACTCATAACGTAAATCAATCTTCGAATAAACCGACGAGCCTTGTAGTTGATCAAATAAGTCGTCGATTCTCGGTAGTGGGTAGCGGTTCTTGATGGTAAGTTTGTTCAACTCCCGGTAGTCGATACACAACCTAAATGTACCATCCTTCTTCTTGACAAACAAAATAGGAGCTCCCCACGGTGATGTGCTTGGTCGAATGAAACCACGCTCTAAAAGTTCTTGTAATTGACTCTGAAGTTCCTTCATTTTGCTGGGTGCGAGTCTGTATAGAGCACGAGCTATTGGTGCAGCTCCCGGTACAAGGTCTATTTGAAATTCAACAGATCGGTGTGGAGGTAGTCCCGGTAATTCTTTCGAAAATATATCGGGAAATTCTTTTGCGACGGGAACATCATTGATGTTCTTTTCTTCGGAATTGACTTTCTCGATGTGTGCTAGCACAGCATAGCAACCTTTTCTTATTAGTTTTTGCGCCTTCAGGTTACTAATAAGATTTAACTTCGCTTTGCTCTTTTCTCCGTACACCATTAAGGGTTTTCCTTTTTCTCGTATAATGCGAATTGCATTTTTGTAACAAACGATCTCTGCTTTCACTTCTTTCAACCAGTCCATACCGATTATCAAATCAAAACTCCCTAACTCTACTGGTATCAAATCAATCTTAAATGTTTCGCTAACCAGTTTAATTTCTCGATTCCGACATATATTATCTGCCGAAATTAATTTTCCGTTTGCTAATTCGAGTAAAAATTTATTATCCAAAGGCGTCAATGGACAACTTAATTTAGCACAAAAATCTCTACTCATATAACTTCTATCCGCACCCGAATCAAATAAAACATAAGCAGATTTATTGTCAATAAGAAACGTACCCGTAACAAGCTCCGGGTCTTCCTGTGCTTCTGCCGTATTAATATTGAAAACTCTTCCGCAGCCCTGCGCATTAGTATTCCCCTTATTCGGGCAATTTCTAATAATATGCCCCGGTTTTCCACATTTATAACAGACTACGTTGGCATTACTTGCTCCGACACTACTTGTTCCGACATTACTCGTTCCGACATTACTCGTTCCGACATTATTTGTTCCTTTAGTTCTGTTATACATTGGTCCGTAGACCTCACACTTTGTCGCGCTATGACCATTTCTTTTACACCTGTTGTAAAATGTTGTGTAGAACCCCGGGTGATACTCTTCACACCTTTGGCATGGTTATTTCTGATTATTGTTGTTGTTGCGGTTGTTATTGTTGTTGGGACGATTATTGTAATTGTTGTTATTGGGACGTTTGTTGTAGTTGTTGTTGTTGGGATTGCGATTATTGTAGTTGCGATTTATGTTGCGGTTGTTGGGATAGTTGTTGCGATTGTGGTTGTAATTGTTGTTGTTGTTGTTGTTGTACTGGTGACTCTTGTCACTGTTTTCCTCCCACTTCCTCTTGAGTTGTTTCGTGTTGGCTTCTTCGGCCGCCTGCTCTTTAATTCTTCCCTCAATCTGATTTATGAGTTTATGAGCCATCCGACTTGCCTTTTGTATGGAAGCGGGCTCGTGTGAACTCACATCTTCTTGAATTCTTTCTGGTAATCCTTTTACAAACGCGTCGATCTTCTCTTCTTCATCTTCGAACGTTCCCGGACACAATAGGCACAACTCTGTGAATCGTCGTTCATACGTGGTAATGTCGAACCCTTGTGTTCGTAACTCTCTAAGCTATGCCTTGAGCTTATTGATCTCATTTCTAGGACGGTACTGCTCGTTCATCAAGTGCTTGAATGCTGACCACGGTAGTGCGTAAGCAGCATTTTTTCCTACCTGTTCAAGATAGGTGTTCCACCACGTTAACGCAGTACCTGTGAAGGTATGCATGGCGTACTTAACTTTGTCCTCTTCAGTACACTTACTTATGGCAAACACCGATTTGACCTTCTCGGTCTACCATTTTAATCCAATTGGACCCTCAGTTCCATCGAATTTTATAGGTTTGCAGGCAGTAAATTCTTTGTAGGAGCATCCTACACGATTTCTTGTGGAATTAGTTCCACTGCTAGATCTAGAGTTATTGTTATTTTGCATCGCAGCCTATACTGCGGCTATGTTTGATGCAAGGAAAACACGAAAATCTTCCTCGCTCATGTTCAAGTTCTGACGAGTCGTCGGTGCCATTTCCTTCAAAAATAACCAAAAGAATTGAGTTAATTATATAGAATTTAAGAGTAGTCAATAGTATTTCGTAGCATAATATGAACTTATTTATAAAAGCTTTTTCTTCATATTAGCATTTTATAGTTTTAATTCGGGTTGTACCTCCTCGTTAAGTTCATACTTAGTAGCTACTATACAATTTAACTACTACGATTCTATATGAAAAAACTTTTTACAATAATATTTCGCGTTCAAACTTTTATACAAAAATTTACAAACATACAATACCACTATTATACATATAGGATGAAATATAGCACATAATAACTTTAATACAAGGCAGTTGCGAAGACAATTCTAGTTAATACGCAAGTCGTTCAGCAAAGGCAATAAAGACACATAATTCATAAGTACAGAAACAAGTCATGCATTCGGGTTTTACTAGTATTATTTCCCATCCTTGGTCTTGTGGAAAATAACCGTTGTGACCGTTAGCTAGATAGCATGTTGTAACGTCGTTAAAAGAATGAGGGTTACGTAATGCCCAACAGCCCCGTAATAGTTTAAAAACCTTGTCTCTCACCTCAACTACCAAGTTCGTTACTTGTGGGAACATTTTATTTAAAAGTTGCAACCCAATGTCCTTTTTCTCAATTTGGTGAGAAGCGAACATTATTAATCCGTAAGCATAACATGCATCTTTATGTTGTATGTTAGAAGCTCTTTATAAAGAACGGAGTCCTATGTTGGGATGTGTTGAGTCAAAATAGGATCGTAACCCGTAGTGTAAAATTGCATCTGGGTTTCCCGCACTAAATACCTTAAAGAAAACTTGGCGTAACTTAAAGTCTCCCCAATGTGATATACCCCATCTTTCAAAGGAAAACCTTTTATAAATTAAGGCATGCTTGGAACTTTCATCAAATGTTCTACAAACTAATTTTGCCGTGAATAATTGTGCCGACGAATTCTGACCGACTTTAGACAAGATTTCATCAATCATGTCCCCGGGTAGGTCTTCTAAAATTATTGGTTGTCTATCCTTAACATCCATTTTTGTTTTTATACTGTAAAATAAACAAGGATTAGATTCGTAAAAGATAATTAACAAACAATACAAGCAATTTTTACATATAACATAAAAATACAAACACACTACAATACATATATTACATAGCATGATTAAAACTCTTTATTCCGACTCACTCGTTTCTTCTTCTTCGGACTTAGTTCGTTTGGCTAATTTCCTAGGGATACATGGTGATCCTCTAATACGAGCCGTCATTTTCACAAATGGTTTAGAAAAACCTGGTGGCCTAGATGTTCCCGGATTATTGTTAAAATCTAAGAAATACGGGCGTTTACGATACACATAAAGTTCATCGGGGTCGAAATCAGGTTTCTCTATTTTGATGCCCTTTCCCTTATTATTCTCTTTTGCCTTAATAAATTGAGTTGGGGTAATTTCTATAACATCATCGAAATCCTCGTTGGGATCCGATTCATCAGAAAATTGGTAATTTTCCCAATATTTTGCTTCATTGGCTGAAACACCATTGACCATTTTTAACTTTGGTCCATTGGTTGAGGATCTTCTTTTATTTAATCGTTTTAATGTAGGTATTAATATTTCATCCTCCGAAACCTCTTCTTCTTCTGGTTCCTCTTCTTCCGGTTTCTCCTCTTCCGGTTCCTCCTCTTCCGGTTCCTCCTCTTCCGGTTCTTCCTCTTTCGGTTCTTCCTCGGGAATTTGTGAATCTTTCCAAAATATATTCGACTCTTCATTATTATTAGGTGAGTCGATGGGATTTATACTAGAGGTATACATCTATCACACAATATCAAACACGTTAAGAGATTAATATATCACATAATATTTACATGTTAATAATATATAGTTTCCAACAAAAAGTGTTGAGCAATCGTTTTTAAAGAAAACACGGTTGAAGTCCAGACTCACTAATGCATCCTAACAAACTCGGTAAGACACACTAATGCAATTTTCTGGTTCTCTAAGACCAACGCTCAGATACCAACTGAAATATCCCGTTCATATTGATTATAAATGTTCCATATTAATTGATTCCGTTGCGAGGTTTTGACCTCTATATGAGACGTTTTTCAAAGACTGAATTCGATTTTAAAACAAACCATAACCTTTATTTTATTGATAAAGGTTTAAAATGATAATAAAAAATATAGCGTTTTCACACGCCCATTACATAATGGTTTACAATAATATTACACAACAATATATGTCTTCGAATGCAGTTTTTATACAAACATGGACTCCAAATCTTGTCCTTAATTTAGTATGCAATAGCGAAAGCTCTTAAAAATTACCTGAGAATAAGCATGCTTAAAACGTCAACAAAAATGTTGGTGAGTTATAGGTTTAACCTATATATTTATCAATCGTAATAATAGACCACAAGATTTCATATTTTCCTTTTTCATAAACATCATCTCATACATAGAGATAAAAATCAATCATATGGTGAACACCTGGTAACCGACATTAACAAGATGCATATAAGAATATCCCCACCATTCTGGGACATCCATCGGATATGATATAAAAACTCGAAGTACTAAAGCATCCGGTACTTTGGATTGGGTTTGTTAGGCCCAATAGATCTATCTTTAGGATTCGCTTCAATTAGGGGTGCACTAATTCTCAAAATTAGCGATGTTCCCTAATTCTTAGGCTACCAAGCAAAAAGGGGCATATTCGGCTTCGATCATTCACCCATATAATGTAGTTTTGATTTCTTGTGTCTATTTCGTAAAACATTTATAAAACTGCATGTATTCTCATCCCAAAAATATTAAATTTTTAAAAGTGGGACTATAACTCACTTTTACAGATTTTTACTTCGTCGGGAAGTAAGACTTGGCCACTGGTCGATTCACGAACCTATAACAAATATGTACGTATATATCAAAGTATGTTCAAAATATATTTACAACATTTTTATTACGTTTTAATGATTTGAGTTTGTTAAGTCAGCAGTCCTCGTTAGTATCCTACAACTAGTTGTCCACAGTTAGATGTACAGAAATAAAGCAATATATAATATCTCGAATCAATCCACGACCCAGTGTCTACAAGTCTCAGGCTAGATTACAACTCAAAGTATATATATTATTTTGGAATCAACCTCAACCCTGTATAGCTAACTCAAGCATTACTGCATATAGAGTGTCTATGGTTGTTCCGAAATATATTATATAGATGGGTCGATATGATATGTCAAAATATTGTATACGTATCTATGGTATCCCAAGATTACATAATATATGTTAGAATACATGTGTAATACAATATAAGTTAGTTAAGTTATGATTTGTATAGATTTGTTACAAATTTCACGTAGCTACAACAAGCAAAATTATCTAATCTTGTTTTACCCATAACTTCTTCGTTTTAAATCCATTTTGAGTGATTCAAGTTGCTATGGTTTCATAATGAACTGAAATTTATGAAACTAAATAGAAAAAGTATAAGTTTATAGTCAAAAAGACAAGTTACAAGTCGTTTTGGTAGAGGTAGTCATTTCAGTTGAAAGAACGACGTCTTGATGACCATTTTGAAAAACATACTTCCACTTTGAGTTTAACCATGATTTTTGGATATAGTTTCATGTTCATAAGAAAAATCATTTTTTCAGAAGTATAGCTTTTAAATCAAAGTTTATCATAGTTTTTAATTATCCAAACCAAAACAGCCCCCGGTTTCGCTACGACGGCGTATGTCCGGTTTTACGGTGTTCTTTGTGTTTCCTGGTTTTAAATCATTAAGTTAGCATATCATATAGATATAGAACATGTGTTTAGTTAATTTTAAAAGTTAAGTTAGAAGGATTAACTTTGTTTGAGAACAAGTTTAGAATTAACTAAACTATGTTCTAGTGATTACAAGTTTAAATCTTCGAATAAGATAGTTATATATATATGAATCGAATGATGTTATGAACATCATTACTACCTCAAGTTTAGTAGGTAAACCTACTGGAAGTGACAAGAAATGATCTAGATTCAAATGATCCTTGGATGGCTTGAAAGTTCTTGAAGTAGAATCATGACACGAAAACAAGTTCAAGTAAGATTTCTACTCGAATTAAGATAGTTATAGTTATATAAATTGAATCAAAGTTTGGATATGAGTTTTACCTTGAATAAGAAAGATAACCTACTATAAATAACAAAGGTTTCTTGATCTTAGATGATTACTTGGAATGGATTAGGAAGCTTGGAAGTACACTAGTAAACTTGAAAGAATTTTTGAAGTGTTCTTGAAGTGTTCTTCCTAAGATGATTATAGCTTGAATCTTGAAGTAATTTTTGATGAAGATGATGATTAGTTACTGGAAAAATTCGTTCATAAGTGTGTGTGTGTGTGTGTGTGTGTGTGTGTGTTGAGAGAGAATTAGAAAGAGAATTGGAAATGAAATGGAGTGAATGATGAGTGGTGAGTGGGGTTAAAAGGAGTTCTAGTTAGTTGACTAGTTCATGGTAGAAGTTAAAATTGATTAGTCATGCATGACATAATCAAGAGTGGAATCCCATGCTGGTTCCTATTGGTATATACCCATAGTAAGTACGTCTAGAAGCTGTGTATAATACGGGTATGAATACGACTAGAATTCTTGATGAAAAAAAAAGAATGGGAATGTAACTGTAACCATTTTCGTTAAGTATGAGTGTTTTGATATGTGTATTGAAGTTTTCCAAAAGTGTATTAATATATCTTAATACACTACATGTATATGTATTTTAACTGAGTCGTTAAGTCATCGTTAGTCGTTACATGTAAGTGTTGTTTTGAAACCTTTAAATTAACGATCGCATTTAATGTGGTTAACCCATTATTTATTATATCTAATGAGATGTTAAATTATTACATTATCATGATATTATGATGTATGAATATATCTTAATATGATATATATACATTAAAATGTCGTTACAACGATAATCGTTACCTATATGTTTCGTTTCGAATTCCTTAAGTTAGTAGTCTTGTTTTTACATATATAGTTCATTGTTAATACACTTAATGATATGTTTAATTATCATTTTATTATGTTAAACATAGTGTATTAATATCTTAATATGATTCATATGTATTTAGTAAGACGTTGTTATAACGATAATCGTTATATATTTCGTTTCGGGTTTCTTAACTTAGAAATATCATTTTTATGTATATAACTCATTGTTAATACACTTAGTGAGATACTTACTTATGATAATTCTCATGTTAACTATATATATATCCATATATATATATATATATATATATATATATATATATATATATATATATATATATATATATATATATATATATATATATATATATATATATATATATATATATCATGTAGTTGTTACAAGTTTAAACATTCGTGAATCGTCGGTCAACTTGGGTGATCAATTGACTACATAAACTCATTTCAATTAATCAAGTCTTAACAAGTTTGATTGCTTAACATGTTGGAAACATTTAATCATGTAAATATCAATTTCATTTAATATATATAAACATGAAAAAGTTCGGGTCACTACACCATTGATTTTGGAAAATTTCGAATTGGAATGACTAATATCGAAGTAAGAAGGATGATGGTGTGATTATCATCAAATAAGAAATCTCTCGGAATAAGTTAGGATTCAGAGTCGTGTAAGAATGAGTATCAAATAAGACTCTTGGGTAGTCTTTAATATAAAATTTAAATCGCTGGAGTGACGGAATACAATTTCCTTTATGTATCGTTGTGCAAGTTTATCCATTGCATCGGTTTCTTTTATGGCTAGAAAGTGAGTAGATTTGGTGAGGCGGTCAACGATAATCCAGATAGTGTCATAACCGTCTACCGTTTTTCGTAGCTTTGTGATGAAATCCATTGTTATTCCTTTCCATTTCCATTGTGGGATTTCGGGTTGTTGTCATGCAACTAATAAGGTTCAGCTTCGGGCTTCTTCTCTCCTCATAAACTATTAGTGGCTCACTATTCTTGC
This sequence comes from Rutidosis leptorrhynchoides, assembly GCF_046630445.1. Taxonomy (NCBI): domain Eukaryota; kingdom Viridiplantae; phylum Streptophyta; class Magnoliopsida; order Asterales; family Asteraceae; genus Rutidosis; species Rutidosis leptorrhynchoides. Next base: position 549,978,610 of record NC_092335.1, on the reverse strand, counting down.
GAGGTATACGAAAAAACCTTCTTACTATAAATAACTTTCCCTTCCATCCTTGAAAGCCAGTCCGTTCCAACTATTTCATTAAAGCTTCCTAACCTGATGAGTATTAGGTTAATCCTAAGGTCCATTTCAACTTTTACATCAAGCTTCCTGACTCGATGAGTGTTAGGTTAATCTTAAGGTTTATTCCAACCAAATCTTATTATACTATCGTGAAAAATTCTATCAACCTTCTCAAATATCATCTGATCGTGCGTAGGTAACTAATCCTTTCCAACTACTACTTTAAAACTTCCAAGTTTTGTTGTCATGAGGTCATCTCCAAATGACCCACCTGTTAATTTTAAGGTACTACCTTAAATTATTCCTCTATCTCTGCCATCTTATCATTAGCTTGTCCTATAGAATACTTAACTCTCATGATTGTTAACGGCTTATTAGTCATAACACTAAGGTCCTTAGATATAAGGTTTCTATTACTCTAGTATTAAACAACTTCGAGACAATAAAAAGTTGTGACGAATCGTTCCCTGACTATAATCAGGATCCATAGCTGAGATAACGATTGCTCTACCGCAAGTAAGTCCAAAGTTTTTCCTATTTGAGAACTTTTTCTTTAAGTATCCAGGGTGTCTATATCTATAATAAATTTTCGAGTTATCAATCAAGGCCCTTCTTGTACAGTATCTGGGCTAAGTGGTTATTCTTTCCCTACCTCTAACAGACCATAATGCGTATACTCAAATGGTTCCTACCAAAATTTCCTTTGAATCACTTCATATTCCTTATATAGTAACATTGGAACTTCGGAATGATTTACTTCAATATAATCACGCTGTCCTGGCATCGTTATATCGTACTAAATCGTACGTACATTCCATTATCACTCCACATGGTCAATGTAACGTGATCACTTCAAGTACTACTCAATTTCATCTAACGGTGCTTTATCTATGCTATCTCAAAACCAAATCTACATAATTAATCTCACGGTTTCTCGGTGTGGGTGCGTAGGTTCCGTAGGTCATGCATCAATGCCTAAATGTCACGAAATTTCTTCAAAATGTTCGGGTTCAGGTAATGTCGTTGGGTCCTTGTCTAAAAATTCAATCTGGGTCTCGTGTCGAGCTGTACGTGCATCAAGTAGTAATACGGTATGTCTTGAGGCGACTCCCAAGTCTTTGGGTATGGTTGAGCATCAGTGGAAAACACTATGACCTTGTGAAAGGAGATGTCCTCCCGACTTCTCCAATGCTTAAGAGTGTTAGGGACCTAAGTCCAGAAGTGTCATTAGATTGTCGAGTAGTGGTGAAGAATGAAAGAGATAAGTGACGGTCATGAAAGCGTACGGGATACGAGTCAGCTTGTGGAAACTGAACAACCTTCTAATGTTCATACGTCGTACGTGGCTAATTAGGGTGAGCTCGGGGTGCGGTTACTCCGACAAGTCCTCGCATATTTCCTCCTCCGAGGATTAACTTTAACGGGCGTGTAATCCGAGGGGTACTCCTTCTAGATTGCGTGAAGTAATGTTTCGATCTCTAGAACGGTGGATCAGTAGTAACAGGTGGATTACATTACTAGTTCTTAGGGTTAGACGAATGGGAAAGTAGTTCAGAAAAACATCTGAACTGGGAAGGATAAGTTCTCCAAGTTGGTACAGCGAAAAGCAGGCGGGTAGCAAGCACGAAATCAGGCATAGTAACTACAGCAGCCTAGATCATCTACAGCAGTACATAGCATGGCAATAATAGCAGTACTAAACAAAAGTAACATACAAAAAGCAGATAGTAGCATGCAATAGCGAGAATAAGTAAAAGCATACAACGAGTTTACATAGCAGTAAAAGGAAACGGTAACATGCAGCAAGTTCATAAGCAGTAGAAGTAATCAGTGGCATGCTGTAGTAGTAAGCAGTAATAATATAACATAGTAGCATGCAGCAGGTTCTCCAGAAATAAGTAAACGAGCAAGTTGTAGATTAGTCCTATTAGTGAATCCTACTCGGTCTGGTCTAGACTCACTAATGCAACCTAATTCCCTACAACCAATGATCTGATACCAAATGTGACGCCCGTACAAAACCATCGTGTACGATTCGTCAACAACAGGATCTTTACACGGTCAAACACTATATGTTGTTTGAAAACCAGTTTTGCATTTATAAAAAGATAGCGTTTACAAAAGATAATATGCGTACTAGAAGCGTTAACATAAGTATGTGACCCAAAGGTCGTTACAAAGCCATTATTTGAAAATAACATAAGTTACAAATGCAAGATAAAAGTTTCATGATTGAGACATCTCTAAGTAATGCAGCGGAAATCTAACACAGCAGGTCCATAACAGCAAGTCTATAACACCAAGACAGCAAGTCTAACAGCGGAAGCAACAACGTCTAAGCACCTGAGAAATACATGCTTAAAAAGTCAACACGAATGTTGGTGAGCTATAGTTTGTAATCAGTAAAGTAATGTAGACCACGAGATATCGTATTCAAAATAGTATGAAAAGTATATGCTTATCCGTAGGCACCCGGTAACTAACTTAATGTAATAGTAATACCCCCTAAAAGTACACTTGGCGAGTGCGTATGTCCTCGAAGTATCAAACACCCGTTAAATGCTAGCGCGACTAGCCCGAGTGGAGATGTCAAACCCTATGGATCCATATCTAATATTCACGTTCACCGGTTCAAAACCAATGATTAAACGTTACCGTGCTAAGGGGAATGTTTATGCCGTTATATAACCCACACATATGTAAAGTTTAAGTTCTCGTGTCAAGTAAGTAAAACATAAAAAGCGCATGTATTCTCAGTCCCAAAAACAGTATAAGTAAAAAGGGAAGCTATAACTCACAGTGAATAAGCAGTAAAAGTCGATACGAAACGTATGCAGGTAGTAAGTCGGTCCGAAAGGTCGTCAACCTAAGTCAAAGGTCACTAGGTCAGTATGTTGTCCCAAAAGGTTAAAATTGAATAAATTAAGTTTAAGTGTCATCATCGACATCATCATTATCATCATCATTCATCAACACTAAGGTAAGATTAACAAGAATAGAGATCGAAACAAAAGGCTAACTTCGGACAGCTGTTACGACCTCTATACAAATCGAAAAGACGCGTAGTCAGTGGCTATGGCTCCGTATGTGAGTCCTCTAACCTCTGACCAATATTCAGAACCTAACTCGTCCTCGTTTGACCATGACGAAGGTTTTAGTGCGAGTAGGTCGGAAATTTCAACACAACGTTACAAGGGCGTAGTGACTTTCGGAAGGCCATAAATCCTAAACCGTATATCGGATTAAGTCGAGGCCTAAACAAAAAGTCATCTACTCGAAACGAAGTATCTGAAAATTAATTTTTTAGAAGCCCAGGAGTCTGATCAGACCGCAAAAAACAGCAAACAAGTGCTCCGGTGAGGTTCTTGGTGCTTGATGCTCATCACGGTTCTCATCCTTGATGCTTGTAAGCTTCAAGTGTACAACTCTTTGATGTTTTAGCATCACTTTGACCAAGGTTCAACCATCAACACACAACTAAAAGTAAAATCTATCATTCTACAAGTTTTGAACATCAAGGTTGCCTCTTTATTGCATGAATCCAATAAAGCTTCAACCTTTGTCCATTTTACACAAGTTCATGCATCTATATCATATGTGATGATGAAGACTTGATATTTATCATCACAAGATCTACAATAATAACTTAGATCTCAAGTATTAAGAAAACCCTAAGCTAGAAAGCTTGGATCTTTACAAGATTAATGAGACCATAAGCTAGAAAGCTAAGATCTTTAACAAAATAATGAAAGTAATGAGACCATAAGCTAAAAAGCTAAGATCTTTAACAAAATAATGAATCTCTAAGCTAAAAAGCTTGGATCTTTAGTGTTCTTGAATATCTTGAAGCATAAAGCTTGGATCTTTAAGATACATGAAGATTACAAACACAAGTTTGAATCTTTATAACAAACTAACAAGATTGAAGCTAAAAAGATTTAGATCTACAAAATAAGTGAAGATTCAAAGCTAGAAAGCTTGAATCTTCCATGATCTTGAAGGATTCAAACCCAAGTTTGAATCTTTAAGATATAATAAGATCAAAAGCTAAAGGCTAGATCCATACATGATGATGATGATGTCGTGGGTGATGAAGGGAGAAGAAGAAGAAAAATCAAATACTTACACTTTTTAGAGAGAGAAGAACTAGAGAGAGAATTAGAGAGTAAGTGTGAGTAAATTACAAATGAAATCAAGTGTGAAATGGGTGAGCTAAGGCTTGTATTTATAGTGGGAATGAGTGAGGCAAGGCCCTCATGGCCGTAGGTTTGGGAGGGGACAAGTGGGGGACAACTTTTGCTTTTTGGTTAATGGTTGTCTAAAGTTGGTGCTTATGTTAGGATCCCATGCAACATTAAGGATAATACTTAACAAAAATGCTAGTATGTTTCCTTTAATAAATGGGCATTTGTCTTACATTAATATGGGTCACTAACTTATTAAAATTGGGCTAATTTAATAGTCCACTAGCTAGTGTAGGGTGGGCTAAAGTCCAACAAGGTAGAAAGTCCATCAAGACTAACTAGTGTGCTTTAGTAAATTACTAAGCGTAATTAAGCATCCAAAAACCCAAGTAATTGTTATTATAAAATAACAATAAGTATTTCGTAGTCGTAATATTCCGGTTACGACAAAAGTTAAACGTGTACACAGTACGCAGTTCGTTCTAAACGTCAAGTGACACCAACGACCATAAAGGCATCCGGGGATCAAGTTAAGTAACCTACGTACTTAAAGGCACGTTTAAACATATAAACGAAAGTAATCCACATGTAGTAAGATCCCATAGTATAGTATAGCTCAGTACGCACAAATACGCAGTTTCGTGAAAGCACAAAGCACAAAAGCAAGTCGAAAAAGTCGGGTCGTTACAATTTTTCTTTATCCTTATGAGTTACTGCTTCATGAAAACTCTCTAGTTCTCCATCTTCAGTAAGTAGAAGGTATTCGGATTCTGGATATCTACTCGATGGAATCCGGCTACGTTCAGATCTACGAACTTCTGGAATATTCTGAGGAGATCCACCATCATCTTGGCCTTGTGATGGTTCTGGAACGTCTGGCAGATGGGGTTGTGGCTCCCCCTGCTCAGCACCGTTATTTTCCTCATTATCTTCTACTTTTGGCATTTCTTCTTGCACTGAAAATTCATTTCTCATGAATGATTCCGTTGTTGCCTCTGGCACCTAAGCAGCAACATTTGTCTTCTGAGATATTGTGGGCTTTTCAATATCTTCTATTGTCTGGCTTTCATGGAACACTACGTCCCTACTTCTGATCACCTTTTTCTCCTTTTGATCCCATAATCTGTATCCAAATTCTTCATCTCCATAGCCTATGAATATACATGGAGTGGTTCTTGCATCCAGCTTCTGCCTGAGCTCCTTGGATACATGTGCGTATGCCAAACATCCAAATACTCTTAAGTGAGAGTATGATGGATCCTTTCCAGATCAAAGTTTCTCCGGAACTTCAAATGATCAAGTAACATGCGGCTCTGACTGCTTCTCCCCAGAATGGCTTTGGCAGCTTAGCCATACTGAGCATGCTCCGAACATGTTCCATGATTGTTCGGTTCATTCTTTCTGCTATACCATTGTGTTGAGGGGTACATGGAATTTTCTTCTCATGTCGGATGCCATATGATCTGCAATAGGCATCGAACTGCCTGGAAGAGTATTCACCGCTGTTGTCGGATCGAAGACACTTTAACTTCTTTTCTGTCTCACGTTCTACCATGACATGGAACTGTTTGAAGTAATCGAACACCTGGTCCTTCGTCCGTAAGAAATATACCCACACCTTTCGAGAAGCATCATCAATAAACGTTAGAAAGTATGGGTTGCCGCCAATTGATTCAACCTCCAAGGGACCGCAAACATTAGAGTGCACCATACTGAGTAACTCTGATCTTCTCATTGAAGAGGAATTAAACGAGACTCTATGCTGCTTACCAAACAGACAATGATTGCAAGGATCTAGCGCAGCATCCTTGTCTACATTGATAAGCTCCTTCTTTATTAGGGTAGACAACCCTTTCTCACTCATGTGACCGAGTCTTTGGTGCCATAAATTTTGTGAAGCCTACTTTTCTGCAACATTAAGGCTGTCTGTGCAGATCTTCACATGAGTTTTGTATAGTGTGCCACAAATGTGTCCTCGAACGACTATCATAGCGCCTCTTGACAATTTCCATGCGCCTTTACTGAAATGACTATCATAGCCCTGTTTGTCGAGAGCTACTCCGGAAAGTAAATTCAGCCGAGGACCTGGCACATGGCGGACATCCTTCAGAGTGATTGTGCTCCCGGAACTTGTCTTTATCTTGACATCATCAATTCCGACAATCTCAGCGGAACTGGAATTTCCCATCTTCACAGCTCCAAAGTTACCAGCTTTGTATGTTGTGAAGTATTCCTTATATGGAGTCACGTGGTAGGAAGCTGCAGTATCTACCACCCATTCTGTGTCTTCTCGTGAGACGTGAAGGCATGTCTCATCATGGGTTGAACAATAAGCTACATCACCAGTGATAGTAACTAATGTTTCTCCATCCTTGTTCTTCGACTGTGAACTGCTTTGATCTTGTTCCTCTTTCAATCTGTAGCAGTTCTTTTTCATATGTCCTTCTAATCCACAATGATGACATTTATATGTCAGTTTTCTGCCATCAGCTGACCTGCCCCTGCTCTTACTTCTGCCTCTCCATTTGTTTTTGCTACTCATTCGTTGTCTCCCCTGATTCTCGGTGACAAAGACATGAGTCTGATCTGTGCCCATGTCCTTTCTCCTTGCCTCTTCACTGAATAGGGCATCCTTGACCATTGACATGGTAAGTTTGTGTAACACCCTAGTCAAATCCCACATCGCCCACGAACATGAGTGATCATGGGATTATAAGGTAATACTCACGCTTAAATGACACAACGCGTTTTGGGATCACAGGCTGAGTAGAAGTGCGAGTACGTTGTGGTTAAGCGTGCTCGGGTGAGAGCACTACCAGGATGGGTGACCTCCTGGGAAAGTGCTTCTCGTGTGTGGTCGCCAAGAAAAAGTCGTGCGCCTGCGGGCAAAGCGGACAATATTGTGGTCATGTTAAGCTGGGGTGTTACAGAATGGTATCAGAGCCACTCATGTGCCGTTGGGGGTGGTGGGGCAAACCTCATCGAGGACGATGAGTCCCTAAGGGGGGGTGAATGTAACACCCTAGTCAAATCCCACATCGCCCACGAACATGAGTGATCATGGGATTATAAGGTAATACTCACGCTTAAATGACACAACGCGTTTTGGGATCACAGGCTGAGTAGAAGTGCGAGTACGTTGTGGTTAAGCGTGCTTGGGCGAGAGCACTACCAGGATGGGTGACCTCCTGGGAAAGTGCTTCTCGTGTGTGGTCGCCAAGAAAAAGCCGTGCGCCTGCGGGCAAAGCGGACAATATTGTGGTCATGTTAAGCTGGGGTGTTACAGTTTGCCATTCGGGGCTGAGTTGCTGAGTGTTACTACCAGCGTTTCCCAACTATTGGGAAGGGAACTAAGTAGCAGTAGCGCCTGAACTTCATCGCCAAGTGGCATCTCTACAGACGATAACTAGTTGACCAAGCTCTGGAACTCACTGGTATGCTCGGCAACTGAAGTTCCACTTTTGAGCTTTATGTTGACTAAACGCCTCATCAACAAGGCTTTATTTCGAGCAGTCTTGGCCTTGTACATGTCCTCCAACTTTTTCCAGAGGGCATATGCGTCTGTCTCTTGTGCAACATGGTGGAAGACACTATGATCAATCTATTGACGGATCTGACCAATAGTTTTTCGGTTTGATTTCTTCCAATCTATCTCTTTGGCGGAATCAGGGTTTATACCCTTCAATTCAATAGGATCGAACAAATCTTTATAGCTGAGGAGATCTTCTATCCGAGGTTTCCACAGCGTGTAGTTTGTGGCTGTGAGCATAATCATAGCTCCGGAAGATGATGTTGACTATTCTGTGGACATTATCACCTTACAAATGATTTTTCAACACTAACGGGGTTGAATTTTAGAAAACAGATATCACCGTTACGTCCGGAACGGTTGAAAATGGTGGAATAGACACTTCGCGGCTCAAATTTCACTTACGGGGCAAAATTATAATTTGTTATAAACTTCAGGGACTAAAAATGAAATTCTGAAAATTTCAGGGACCAAATTGTAAAATTTCAGAATTGCTACAGTACTGCTACAGCACTGCTACAGGAACTTGCTACAGTACTGCTACATGAACTTGCTACAGTGCCGCCAGCTGCTACAATGAATTGCTGCAGGACTGCTACAATGAATTGCTACAGGACTACTACAGTGAACTTGCTACAGTACTGCTACATGAACTTGCTACAGTGCCGCCAGCTGCTACAATGAATTGCTACAGGACTGCTACAGTGAATTGCTATAGGACTTTCTTCTCCGGCGAAAATTCCGGCACCGGTCGTCTTCTCCGGCGAGATACCGGCGAGTTGACCAAACTTTGACTGCGTTTTCTGGGCTCGTTATAACTCCGTTTAAGTCACCGTTTTTTGCGTTGGACTCGGTTCGACGAGACGAATCCAATGGTACACTCAAAATTGGATTTTGAGGATACTTTAGAAGACCCAAAAACTCAACCAACGTCTCTAACCAAGCTCTGATACCACTTGTTAGGAAGAGAGGATCGCCTGGACGTTGGGAGATACAAATTTGAGAAAAAAATAACTTTATTACTCACAAGAATATATTACACGAGTATTTACAAAACTCTAAATAAACTCTCAAACTCACACACACTCTCTAGGTTGTGATTACACTTCTCTGAGTGATTTGTGATGATTTACAATTGAGGTTTCAACCTCTATTTATACTAAAACTTTGTTGGCGGTGGAATGGTGTGAACGAGGAAGGTGTCGTGTGAACGGAGAAGGTTGGCGGCCGTCATCGTTATCAACTTTGCTACTTCCATATGACTTGTCAAGGTTGCCTACTTTGAATATCTAGAAACAAATCTTAATTATGGCATCTAGAAGGTGAAGTTGGTGCATGGCTGGAAACCATCATTTGCATCTTAAAGTGAAATTAATTGTCAAGTTTGATTCGTGTCAGCATTCATTATGCAAAGGACATATTAATTTGAAAGAAAGTAAATGGAAAATAATTAATTTTTAATGGACATTAAGATCAATAACTCAAATGTAAATGGATTTTTTAAATTTGATTGAAGGTACCAGGTTCAGTGGCGATTTCAGGATTATAGATCAATGGGGTCCTAAATTTTTTTTCAGTACTAATTATATTTGAATGATGTTTTAGTAGTAGTTTACTTTCAAAAAACTATAAATTCAAAAAAATTATGGGGTCCAAGTAGTTAAATTTAGTGATTTCTTATACAATTTAAAAGAAAAACTGTAAATCTGAAAAATATACGAGCTCCTACAATTAAATTTAGTGGTATTCTATAAAATTTAAAGAGCGATTTCTAATAAAAAAATAAAAATAAACTAGTGGTATCCCGTGACCTCACGGAACACTTACTAGATTCTCCTTTGACCGGGTTGAGAATGTTAAAATAGAATATCAATATAGAAATACTTTTTATGTCCTATGTTTTTCGTAAATATAATAGGAGTTATGTCAGTTGAATAATTGATTAGAGAAGAAAAAGATGCAGATACATGAGTTAGGTTTATATTTTTTATAGCACATGAGATTGGGAAATATGTTTCGTAAACACTTGAGTCAAAACTCCATGATTTTATATGACAATAAGCATAATCAAAATTAACTGCTGTCTTAAATGTAGAAAAGAGAGTTTATAGGTGTTTATACACATAATTTAAGCAAAGCTAAAGGTGAAGATAGGTAGCCATGGTGATCCATTTTGTTACCATTGACTTCAAATTATTACTAACAAAAAACATCAACCCCAAATAGGTCTTATCAGTGGTTCAAAATCTGATGGACTAGCGACATGGATCAAGGCATCTACTGATTTTACATTTGTCAACTCTAGACACCAATATGTAGGGAGGAGTTAGCTAACTTAACATGTAGCTAAACGCTGTCTATAAAAAATGAAGGAAGCAAATATAAAGGGTGACGATCCGTAAACAACCAACTTTTATCCATACTCTATGTCGTGTATGGATAAAATTTGGTTGTGTACAAATCATTTCTAAAATATAAAGACAGGCTTCCTATTCCGATGACAGGCACTCGTGGTGGGATACAGGACACCATCATCCTGGATCAACATGTTCCAGTAATATACAAAACTGATCAGCAAGCGTCTTGTTTTGTTAGACCCTGCTTACAATACACCATGAGACTCAGTTGGCTCTCAATGTCAATATCTCCTTTGCTGTCCTCGATCTAAAATACGTCATATGCTCCTATAAGATAACATCAACATATATCAGATATTTAATCGATTCAATTGGTACCAATTCCTAAACAGTAAAAAAAAGCAATTACTTAAAGTAACAAGTTTTACATTTTTCTCATTCTTAGACCCCAACCTTTGACTAGTAAAAAATCATAAGAACATAAAAATCATACCACCTCCAAAAATCAAAATATAGGTTCATGTTTATATAATAATATCTTACCTGGTTAAAGCATAAACCTATGTCCCTGCTATAGAAGTCTGCATATTTTATCATGAACATGCCACAATCGTACCTGCCCACTTAAACAAATATTAAATAATAAAAAATAACTGCGTAAATCAACACCACTCATTTCTTCTAACGTACCCATTCTCTTGATTAGGAAGATCGGTGACAAATTCTTGCTTCCACGAACTAACATCGATGTCTTCCCCACTTTTATCTTTCACCTCATCCGTGATATACTGGGCCTGGACATTCATACATATAATTTTGCATCATGTGAACGTTAAACAATAAATGTATAATGATTTCACACACGCACATAACATAACGATATGAAATAAATATATATACCAATGCTTTCAGTACTTTCTTGTCAGCTCCTCCAAGTGAGTCAAGATACTGAAATTTTTCTTCTTTTTTGTTGATGACAGCTAAGCACCAATGTATTTGTTTGTGAATAGGAACAAATATCTGATTCAAGCTTATCAGTAGGCAGGTACATATTGAAGAAAAAAATCCCAGAAAAAATAGCAAATTACAAAAAAAAAAAAAAAAAAAAAAAAAAAAAAAAATCACCTTGTCACATTCAAAGATACCATATCCCAACTTCTTTTGAGTAGTCCATCTTCTAACTGAGTTATAATCATAGCCGTTCTTTCCACTTATCAACTGCGGAACAAAGTAGTTTATAAGATACAACCTTATAATTTATTTGAGGGGGTGTTTGGCTTAGCGATTAGAAGATGATTATTTGATTATTACGTTTTCAAATCGTAAATAATTAATTAATAGTGTTTGGCTAATTCAACTTAAAATCAATATTGCGATTTGAGATACTCAAAACGTGAAAAAGCAGGTCACCTTACTGCATCAAAACATGATTATTAGATTATCTGATTCTTTCCTCTTCCACCTTTTTACTTCATAATTGTTCTTTAATTAACCAAATTATCTTATTTACCAAACACTTACAAAACTGATTATTAGATTATTGCGTTATTAAAGCAGAATCAAAACCAAACACTTTATAACACGTTTTGCTACAGCTGATTATTTAATTATAATTATCTAAAGCGCATAATCAATTTTCAAAACCCAAATCCAAACACCCCCTGAATATATATAAAATATATAACGCTGGGCTACGAACCTTCTTGTAAAAAAAGGTGTTAAAGAAATGACATTTCAAAAACCTTTTGGGGTCCCTAGTTTCCCTCTCTTTTAGCAACGCGAGATAAACGTTGATGACCTGTTATAAAAAGATCAGCAATTTAAGCAAAACAATTAAACATGTTAACTTACTTTCACGCATAACATTAAAAATTTTAAAATGAACAATCACCTCATCATTTAACCATGCCCGAGGTCTTAAACATTGCATAGCTTCCCCTGTAATCGTTATATTTGAGTTCTCATGAGTGACTAAAATCCTCTTCCTACAATATTAGAAAGCCGTTTAATTACAAATCGTATAGCAAAACAAGTATTACAACCTTCATTTGTGTAACATTTACTATTTACTATATACATAAACATAGAATCTATACCGATTAGAATAATCGAGGGCATTATCAACCATGTCCTTTTCTTCGTCCGTAAGCGGCTTAAAAGGATCGTTTACCACATCCTAAACAACATTTCGTATAACATAACAAGTCAACCACTAAACATATAAAACTTATTTCCAATAAATATCAAGGAGTAAAAACAATGTACCTCTTTTTTCTTAGCAGGAGGTGATTGTCGTTGAAACGCTCGTTTTGTTTCCAACAACTTTATTTCAAACTTTAATCTCCTCAAACTAGGATCGCGCTTTTCAGCTGATTCATTCATCAACTTCTTATGCAAAGGCAAACCAATATCCATATCCATAACATCCCAACCCCGATTCAACGACAACGTTTCCAACATCCTCCCATTAGTCATATCTGATGCAACCTCAGCAGACGTACACGTCTGCTCCTTACGTTCCAATTTCATATATTTCGTCACTATCTCTTTAACCTCTACAGACCTATTATCATCTTTTTTAATTTCATCTTCTACAATTTCCATCACAGAATCATTATCATCAACCCTAACATTCTCCTCATTATTATCAATATCAAAGATCACATTTTTACGAATAACTGGTGATCCTTTAGCCCGATTACACCTCGATAACAGAGTATTCCGCATTCTATTACTAACAATATAACAAAATCTTTTAAATTTAGGGATAAATCCACTTAGAACTCTACAAGGAGCATGTATCTCTCTCTGAATTGGGGTTACCTGCTGAGGATAAAGACCGAGTCCTGAAGCTGAATTCTTTGAAGTTTTCATTGGAGCTATAAAATTAGAAGATGATGATGTAAATGATGATTTGGGTTTTTTTGAAATGTGGAAAAGATTATAACTTGATGGTTGTGATTCTGCATTACGCTTGTTGCCATTTTTGGTCAAATCACCCATTTTTCTAATTGTGAAGAACGTTGAGATCTAGGGTTTCTGCAATCACTAGGAAGGGAATCAGAGAAATGAGTATAAAACCCTAGAATGAGGATGGGTATAAAGTAAAGTTGTGTTCCTGAAGTTGAAATGTTGACGATGATTTTAGCCGGGGCGGAAATCGTTCAAAATACAAATTTTTTTTTTTTTTTTGTAGGGTTCAAACAAAATACACTTTTTTTTTAAAGAAATTGTCTTTTTACACCATTCGGTAGACGGGATTCCGTCTACCACCTTTATCAGTCGTCTACTACAATTTTTACAAAGTAGTCGACGGTGAGATAAAGGTGGTAGACAGAATTCTCGTCTACTGGCAGGGTTAGTAGACAGCGAGAACAAAGCAGTAGACAGACATTTACAAAGTAGTCGACCGTCTACTGCCTTGTTGTTGCTGTCTACTGCCTTGTTAGTGTCTACAAGGCAGTAGACAGCAACAACAAGGCAGTAGACAGCAACAACAAGGCAGTAGACGGTCGACTACTTTGTAAATTCTGTCTACCACCTTTATCTCACCGTCCACTACTTTGTAAAAATGGTAGTAGACGACAGATAAAGGTGGTACTGCCTTGTTGTCGACCGTCTACTGCCTTGTTGTTGCTGTCTACTGCCTTGTAGACACTAACAAGGCAGTAGACAGCAACAATAAGGCAGTAGACAGCAACAACAAGGCAGTAGACGGTCGACTACTTTGTAAATGTCTGTCTACTGCTTTGTTCGCGCTGTCTACTAACCCTGCCAGTAGACGGGAATTCGTCTACCACCTTTATCTCACCGTCGACTACTTTGTAAAAATGGTAGTAGACGACAGATAAAGGTGGTAGACGGAATCCCGTCTACCAAATGGTGTAAAAAGACAATTTTTTTTAAAAAAATGTATTTTGTTTGAAGCCTAAAAAAAAGTGTATTTTGATCAATTTCCTTTTAGCTGCGTCCGTTTAACTGTTTTATATGGGTTTAAGCTAGGGGTGTACGATGTTCAGTTTCAAAACCTTTTGATCCATATATCAAACTTAATCCGAATTAAAAGTATGCTTTCGGATCATTAAAACTAAAACTGAATTTAGGAGTGTTTGGATTAGTGATTTGTTATTTATTTTTTTTGAACGGGCAAACTTTATTAATAAACGCCGGTTACACTAGCAAGGAGCTAGAGTAAACCGGGAACCAATTTACAACAGCTTCAAGCGTCAACAAAAAAGAATTCACATTTTTTTTCCGTCTACTTCTAAACCAATTAAATGAAAAAAATACAAATAGAATCAAACAAAATAACGTTTGAGCGGTTGTTGATGAAAGTAGACACAATAATGCGACGGTTGAGTTGACGGTTTATCGCCTTTGTGTTGGGTTTTAATTGGTTTCCATTTATGAGCAAGTGTTAGTCCAAGCCCAAAGCCCAACAAAATAAGCCCAAGATGTTGTTTGACCTGGTCAACATTGGAGGGCATCATTAATATCTCAAAGTGTGCAGCTGTTAGTCTTAAGAGAGCAGAAAGTTTTCAAGAAAAAGTGTGTTTTCTCAATTCCCGTTTTTGTGTACAGCAGCCCAGTAAATCGACGATTCCCGGAGATTCGACCGTTGAATCTTCTTCAATTTTGGACTGTGTCTTCCTGACATCAGGGCCAACATTTTCAACCGTTGAATTTGTCTAAAGAGGTCTGTAGGTCGTGATTTTGCTGCTGGAACAGAGAGCAGTTTTTGGGTGAGATAATTCCTCTTTTGTCTTTTAGGTTGTTCATATACTTGTTGATTGTTGTAGTTCAAGAGTATGATGATGTTGTATACCTCTAGATGATCTAGAGAAAACCTATTGTATTGTTCTCCTTGTTGATGATAGTGAAGTTTAAGTGGCTTACGAGTCCCGTGGTTTTTACGCTCGATTTTGAGGGGTTTTCCACGTAAAAAGTCTCGTGTGTATTGTGTGTGCTTGATTATTGCTTAGCTACTGATTTGCTACTGATTTGGTATTGTTTAGCTACTGATTTGGGTTGGATTTGGTATAGCTTGTTTGTTAGCATCCTCACGGGTTCATACGGGTCGGAAAAGTATTGGTCAAACGGGTTTGTTTCCGCTTTGTAGATTGTCCGTTGTGATTATTTTCCCATCAAATTGGTATCAAGAGCTAGGTTATTTGATTTGACTTGTGTGAAAGATGGAAGCTAATACAAGTAAAATGATTAGTTTAAATGGTTCAAATTATCATGTTTGGAAAGGCAAGATGGAGGATCTTCTTTATGTGAAAGATTATTATTTGCCTTTTTTACTGAGGATAAACCTGAGGAAAAATCTGATGCTCAATGGAAAATTTTGCATAGACAAGTATGTGGGTATATTCGGCAGTGGGTTGATGATAATGTTGTGAATTATATTACTGGGGACACTGATGCTAAAGCCTTATGGAAAAAGCTTGAGCAGTTATATGAGTGAAAGACTGGGAATAACAAGCTGTTCTTAATTAAGCAGATGATGGCTTTGAAGTATCATGATGGGACTCCTATTACAGATCACCTAAATGCATATCATGGTATTATAAATCAGCTTGCAGGTATGGGTATAAGTTTGAGGATGAGATTCAGGGTCTCTGGTTACTTGGTACATTACCGGACTCTTGGGAGACTTTTAGGACATCTTTGTCCAACTCTGCACCGAATGGTACTATCACCATGGAATTGGCTAAGGGTAGTATTTTGAATGAAGAGATGAGAAGAAAGTCACAAGGTTCCTCTTCACAGTCAGATATCTTGGTTACAGAAACGCGGGGGAGAAGTCATAGTAGAGGTCAGGGTAAAAGAGACAATCATCGTAGCAGCTCACGCAAAGTTAAATTTGCTAATGTTGAGTGTTATAATTGTCATGAAAAGGGGCACACAAAGTGGTATTGTCCAAAGTTGAAGAATGAGAAGAAAAAGGCATATGACAAGAATAAACAAAAGAAAAGTGATGGTGGTGATGATGATAAGGTTGAAGTTAACGCTATCACATATGAGTTCTTTGTTTGTATTGATTATGATATGATCAATCTTACTCATGATGACACGAGTTGGATTGTTGATAGTGGTGCTACATGTCATGTTGCAATTTGTAGAGATCACTTCTCATCTTACACTCCAGGTGACTATGGATTTGCTAGGATGGGTAATGCCGGGTTATCAAAGATCGTTGGTATTGGAGATGTTTGTTTGAAATTTGACACGGGAATGGAGTTAGTTTTGCATAATGTAAAACATGTTTCGGATATGAGACTTAATGTTATTTCAACAGGCATTCTTGATGATGATGGTTATTATAACGGTTTTGGTAATGGTATTTGGAAACTAACTCTTGGTTCTATGATAGTGGGAAGAGGCAAGAAAGACTCAAGATTATACATCACGCGTCCGAAAATCATCCATAACATTGTTAACGCAGTGGACAATGTTGATTCTACTGAGTTGTGGCATAAAAGACTTGGCCACATGAGTGAAAAGGGGATGTCTATCTTATTTAAGAAGAATGTGTTGTCGGGTGTTAGTGATATTAATTTGAGTAAGTGTTCTTACTGTTTGGCAGGGAAACAGACTAGAGTTGTGTTTAATAGTCATTCTCCTTTTCGAATGGAGAACGTACTTGATCTAGTACATTCGAATGTGTGTGGGCCTATGAATACTAGGACACTTGGTGGATGTTCCTACTTTTTTACATTCATCGATGATCATTCCAGGAAGGTGTGGGTTTATACCTTAAAGTCAAAGGATCAAGTATTTGAGAAGTTTAAGGAATTTCATGCACTAGTTGAAAGACAAACGGGGAAGAAACTCAAGTATATTCGGACTGATAATGGCGGTGAATACATTGACAGATTTGATGCTTACTGTAAGGAGAATGGTATTCGGCATCAAAAGACTCCACCAAAGACACCTCAGTTGAATGGCTTAGCAGAGAGGATGAACAGAACTTTGGTTGAGAGAGTTAGATGTTTGCTTTCACATGCAAGGTTGTCCGATTCCTTTTGGGGTGAGGCTTTAAATACGGCAGTTCATATTATTAATCTAACCCCTTGTGTTCCTTTGCGTTTTGATGTTCCTAACACGGTTTGGAGCGGCAAAGATGTTTCTTACTGTCATTTACGAGTCTTTGGATGTAAAGCATTTGTTCATGTTCCCAAAGATGAAAGGTCAAAGCTTGATATGAAGACTAAGCCATGTGTATTCCTAGGTTATGGTGAAGATGATTTTGGGTACAGGTTATATGATCCAGTTCAGAAGAAACTCGTACGAAGCCGAGATGTTGGGTTTACAGAAGATCAGATGTTAAAATATGTTGATAAGACAGATTCAATTCCTCAACCTAGTGCTGATCTTGTTGATTTGGATCCAGTTACTCCACAACATGTTGGAGATGATGTTCAGAATGATGAACATGGTACTGATGTTGATGATGATCCGGAGCAGGTAGAGATTCCAGTACCAGATATTCCTTCATTTGTCCTACTTAGGCGGTCTACTCGAGACCGTCATCCTTCTGTTAGATATTCTGCTGATGAGTATGTATT
This sequence comes from Rutidosis leptorrhynchoides, assembly GCF_046630445.1. Classification (NCBI taxonomy): domain Eukaryota; kingdom Viridiplantae; phylum Streptophyta; class Magnoliopsida; order Asterales; family Asteraceae; genus Rutidosis; species Rutidosis leptorrhynchoides. The sequence goes on along the minus strand of NC_092335.1, from coordinate 549,960,909 downwards.
ACTCACTGATGGGGGAGAGCCAGAGTGTTATTCAGAAGCAATGAAAGATGAGCATAAGAAAGAGTGGGGTGAAGCTATGCAAGATGAGATGAATTCTTTGTATGAGAACAATACTTATGACCTGGTAAAGTTACCTAAAGGCAAAAGAGCTTTGAGAAACAAATGGGTATTCAAAGTGAAGACAGGTGAGCTTACTTCACAACCATGGTACAAAGCTAGGTTAGTCGTTAAAGGATTCAGCCAGAAAAAGGGTATTGATTTTGATGAGATTTTCTCTCCGGTTGTGAAGATGGGATCTATTCGAGTGGTTCTTGGATTAGCTGCTAGTCTTGATCTTGAGGTTGAACAGATGGATGTCAAGACTGCTTTTCTTCACAGTGATTTGGATAAGGAAATCTACATGATGCAACCTGAAGGTTTTCGGGTTAAGGGTAAAGAAAATTATGTTTGTAGACTTCAGAAAAGTCTATATGGGTTGAAGCAAGCACCGAGACAGTGGTATATGAAGTTTGAGTCGATTATAGGAAAGCAAGGCTACCGAAAGACAACTTCAGATCATTGTGTTTTCTTTCAGAGGTTTGGTGATGATGATTTCATCATATTGTTGTTATACGTTGATGATATGTTGATTGTTGGTAAAAATATTAAAAGAATTGCGCATTTGAAATGAGAATTGAGCAAGTATTTTGCTATGAAAGACTTGGGACCAGCAAAACAGATTCTTGGCATTCGTATTTCTAGAGATAGAGGTGCTAAGACGTTACATATATCACAAGAGCAATACATTGAAAAGGTGCTTAGTAGATTCAACATGGAGAATGCTAAAGTGGTTAGTTCCCCTCTTACTAACAACTTTAAGCTAACAGATAGAGATTGCCCTACTTCAAAGGAGGATGTTGAGGAGATGGATAAAGTTTCATATGCTTCAGCGGTTTGTAGTTTGATGTATGCTATGGTGTGTACTAGGCCTGATATAGCTCATGCGGTAGGTGTTGTTAGTCGGTTTATGTCAAATCCGGGTAAAAAGTATTGGGAAGCAGTTAAATGGATTATGAGATACTTACGAGGTACTTCAAAGTTAGGTATCACATTCGGAAATGGAGAGCCGGTGCTTGTTGGTTATACAGACTCAGATATGGCAAGAAACAAAGATAACATGAAATCCACTTCTGGATATTTGATGACTTTCGCAGGGGGAGCAGTTTCAAGGCAATCAAGGTTACAAAAGTGTGTTGCATTGTCTACGACCGAGGCTGAGTATATGGCAGCAACAGAAGCGTGCAAAGAACTATTGTGGATGAAAAGGTTTCTTCAAGACCTTGGGTTTAAGCAACCACGATATGTGATTCTTTGTGATAATGAGGGTGCGATTCATTAGGCTAGAAATTCTATGTATCATAAGCGGACAAAACATATAGATGTGCGGTATCATTGGATTAGAGAACGTCTTTGATGTTAAAGCGAAGGGGTACAAAATAGTTATATTTTACTACAAAATACTATCAAATACGATACAATTTTACACAAGTTATTTATTTATTTATAGAGTGGATATACCTAAACCTTGCTACAACACTTATAGGCAGTGTACCTAATCGTACAGTAGTGTAGTTTTTAGTAAGTCCGGTTCGTCCACAGGGAACTCGCCAAGTTTAACGCTATATTTTTAAAACTATGATTGTAAAAATACAAAAATATATATAAGTAGTATTATTATTATAAAAGGGGGTTTTTACCGTTTAATGACCGGTTTGTCGATTTTTAAAACTTTAGTCGCAGTTAAAACCTAATGTAAAATATTAAAAATAAATATAACTTAATTTAAAGCGTAAAGTAAATAACGATGATAAAATTGCGATAAATAAAAGTGTGATAAAATAAAATTGCGATAATTAAAGAGTACGATAATTAAAAATGCAATTAAATAAAATGACAATAAATAAAAGTGCGATAATTAAAAGTGCAATTAAATATGAAATATATAAATTATGCTTATTTAAACTTCCGTAATCATGATGTTTGAGGTGTTGATTTTAGTTTTATTACCATGGGTTAATTGTCCTTTGTCCTGGATTATTCGATATGTCCATACGGATTTGTCCATAATAGTCCATCAGTCATAATCATAAAGTGCGAAAGTCTTCGTCAAATTATTCTTATTCCCGAAGTCAAATATTCCAACTAATTGGGGATTCGAATTGTAACAAGGTCTTATTACTTTGTTTAATGAATACACCAGGTTATCGACTGCGTGTAGACCAAGGTTTTACTACTTTGTTAACAATTACACCAATTACCCTTGAATGTAATCCACCCCTGTTTCAACAAGTCTATTAACTATTAATCCAGTTTCGTGTCCGGTAAAATGAACAATTATTGGTATTTATAGATATCCCACCCACCGTACCCAGTCAAGCGTATGTGGTTATATATAAATACGTCAAATTATAAGTCTATATATTAAATCAACGAGGTATCATTTAGTTAATATAAAACCCATTAATAGCCCATAGTCTAATTTCTACAAGTGTCGTTCTTTTGTCCAAACCCCAATTATGGTCGCCCAATTACCCAATTTTAATATTTAGCCCAACATCACGATTACTTCGGCATTAAATAAGCATAATAATAACTTAGCTATGAGACATTAAATTAAAAGGTTGAACATAACTTACAATGATTAAAAATAGCGTAGCGTTACACGGACAGAATTTTGACTTACACCCTTACAACATTCGCTAACATACCCTTATTATTAGAATTAAAATTAAAATTAAAATTATAATTAAAATTATAATATATATATATATATATATATATATATATATATATATATATATATATATATATATATATATATATATATATATCGTTGAGTGATGGAAGGGAAAAAGATGTATTAAACTGAGCCAAAACACGCGAAATTTATAGATGTGGCCTGCTACCTACTGCCATTCGATCGCATGGGATTTAGGCCTTCAGGCCATGCGATCGCATGGCCACTTTTTCTAGCTCATGTGACTTTGTTTCCTAGCTTTGCCGACGATTTTAAATATAATATATAATATATAAATAATTTTAAGAATTATTTAAATATTATATTATATTCATGTGCATAGTTGACTTGTAATTTTTAGTCCGTTGCGTCGAGCGTTGAGAGTTGACTCTGGTCCCGGTTACGGATTTTTGAACGTCCTTGCGTACAATTTAATATCTTGTATTTTGCGTTTTGCGACTTGTACTCTTATAATTTCGAGACGTTTCTCATCAATAATTTGAACCACTTTGATTGTACTTTGTACTTTTGAGCTTTTTGGCCGTTTGCATCTTCAATTCGTCGAATCTGTCTTTTGTCTTCACCTTTTATTATTTAAACGAATATCACTTGTAAATATAACAATTGCAACTAAAAGCTTGTCTTTCTTGAGGGATAATGCTATGAAATATATGTTCGTTTTTAGCATTATCAAATATTCCCACACTTGAGCGTTGCTTGTCCTCAAGCAATATAGTCTTGAAATAAAAACATAATAGAATCACTTCTTTATTCTTCACATTTTGTACATCAGTGATTTCTATACGGCGGTATGAACAATGGTAGTAACGATGTGTTTTACAGTCCCACATGACTATAAAAATTTAGATCCTTAAGGAAATTGGATCTTTATGAAAACATTTGATCTTTTGAAAATACGATCTAGCTTTTACCCTAGATAAGTTTTCCGGAATAACCCTTCACCGGTGTTTGCAAATTTTTTTTTTTTTTTTTTTGTGGGTTTGGTGGGCTTCATATTTGAAAATTTTAGCTCAAAACTTGCGGTTTTGTGTCACCCACTTGCTAACCTTGTATTAGGAAAGCAACACGTCCAGTATACTTGCTCCGTATATTACCTTTCGGTAAACTACCGTCCGGTTGTAAAGAAAAGCGTTGAACAAGCAACTGTTAAGGCAATGTCCCCTGACATGCTTTTAATTATGGTCTATAACGTGTCGGATGCAATTACTATCCTTTGTAGGAGCAATAGTAAAGCTCACCCTATAGTTTTTTAGTCTGGCACAAGGTCCTGTCTTCGACCATGCTATGCAACCACCGTTCTTACGGTTGACACCCAATTTGGTTCAGGTTACCTAATGAATTCCAGGTGAATTCCAAGGATTTTACGTTCAATGGTAATGAACGCATTAAAAATGGGTTTTTCAGAAAACAAATCGGTTTGTAATTTTGATCAAAATATTTTCTCGTTCAAGCTCGAGTTTAGATATCATCGAATTCTATGAGTTTGTAATTCTCAATCTTTAAAGTCATTCTCAAGGATTGAGTAATATCAGTCTTAAAAGCTGATTTTTGATCTTTAAGGAGATTATCCTTTCCCGGGGGTTTGATTCATTAGTCTTATCAAGCTAATTTGCACGGCGTCCCCCCCATTTTACGAGACAGATCCTCTCATGGTTAGGATAAGTCTGGCCACTTGGCGACCCTGTTTGATGCTGAGGTCCGTGGATTTCCAGCTGATTTTCGAGAAAACTTTTCAAGGTTTTTCGTAGACTCTACAACTGGTCTGGACGACAACTTCCTGACCTAAATCAAGAAGCGCGTTTCTTTTTCGGAAGACTTTACTTCCTTTTAATGATGGAATTGATTCATCGTGTAGATCCATCTTTCTTTCAAATATCTTACAATTTACCGGGTAAAACGGTTAATTTTGTTCAAAAAAAAAGTATCCTCAGTTATTTGTACAAAAATATGTGATATATATTTTTAAATAACTTGGTAAATTTTTCCCACACTTGGCTTTTATTTTCCTTTTTATTGTCCTCTATTCCATTTTAAATGAATTCTAACATTTTGGTTTGTTTCTCAATTTATGTCCTTTATGAGGTAACAATAATTTTGGTGTTGACACCTAGTTTTATCGTTCATAAATATGTATAAACATGATTTTGAATTCATTTAATTGAAAATTTTGAAAAATTTTACTAGAATTGGGTAGTGAGTATATAAGACTAGGGTTGTTCTTTATTATCAGAGAGCACTAGATTCTAATACAACTACTGCGTTACTAGTATTTTTAATGGTAACCAAGTGTATAAGTTAAAATATTTAAAAATCCGAAAGAATTTAACCCCTTCCCACACTTAAGATCTTGCAATGCCCTCATTTGCAAGAAATCAGTAACAATTTAAATTATTGAGGGTGATTAGCGTAGAAAAATAATTAAATTTTACCAAAGTTTCCAAACATATTGGCGTTTGTTTGCTGAATGATAAATGGTGCACATCATTTGTTCATTCCGTCTTGTTGTTACATCACATTTGTTTTTCGTTTTATCGTCAAAAGTACTAGCTTTTGCTGAACTTAATGCCAGTCTTTGAAAATGCGCTGTTTTACCCTGTTGTGTACATTTGACAATATACATACATACAAATATAAACATGCATGGTAATTTGAAATGGGACTTAAAATCCCACTTTCAAATCAAATATGAAATATTAGTACAAAATAATAAAAATATAAAACAATACATTAATGTATCACAATATCATATGTTTAAACATAAATAAAAATCATAAAAAGATAAAAATCATAGAAATCACCAATAGGAACTATATCAATCTGGATAGGGGTTCCAGTTTATGTCGTCTTCCGGGTTCCATGGTTGGTGATAGGTGTACTGGTAGGCCTGGTTAGGGTCGTAGAGAGTATATGGTGGTCTCATCTCAGGCTGGTGTGGAGGATAGTAAGCGGGTCGGGTCGGAACGTAGTGATCCTGAGGTGACAGCCGTCTCATAATCTGACTCTGATGATAGTCCCATCTATCATGCTGTCGTTGCCTGGAATGCTCGTAATCATTCCTGGCTTGCCACTGCTCCATCCGACTAAATCTCTCCCCGTTTGTCATATCTACCTCATCTACACGCTGGTAGACGTCAGTCATAGCTTTCCTAATGACATCCCTAATGTCATCCGCTTCCTCCATTTTCTCATCTGAAACTCTCTCTACCTGAGGATGACTACCTTCATAGGGTACTGCCTGGTTTCGTCTGCTCTTTAATACCTTAGCACTCTGATCCTTATTCCAAAATTAGACCTCCTTGATCCTTATCTACACCTAAATACTCTCCAATGAGAGTAACAAAAATACCTCCTCCTATAATCCCCCCTTCCTGTATTCCTTCCACCATTTTTGATAAATAAAAACCAACACAGTAGGGGATATTAACAAAGCTTCTTGGGTCTCGAATACACTTTAGGTAAAATAAATCATGTAAGGTCATTTTCTCCTTGTTGTGACCTCTCTGTGTAATCGAGTTAGCCAGAAATCCATGAATTATACGAAGTTTGGCTTTGTTAATATGTAAGTAGGAGTGTTTTCCTCCCAGCGTAAAAACATTATAGTTTGACATACGCCTCCAGACGGCGTTCGCGTCAATATTCCTATCTACCCTTTCACCATGATAAATCAAATTCATACAATCCGGTAGTAGTAATTCACCAGGAGTATATATCTATAAAGCCCTGGCCATGTCCAGCATGGACATCCTGTACATCCTACGGCCAAGTATAAATCTAAGAAAACTTCTATCATCTAATCTATCTACATCTACATTTAACGCTATAATACTCATGAGCTCAACACACCATTCCTTATATACAGGCCTACGAATGGTGAATAGAAGTTCCCAATTGGTAAAAGAAGAACTGCCATACCTTTGGATCAGATGCTCCCTAACTGAGTTAGCTAGTTGGACCCTTTCCAAAGGATCCCAATCGATTACCCTCAACACTTCTACATTTTTCGGTATCAGTTTAAATTTGTTACTTTGATATGATGGGTAATCTCTCCAGCTTCTATCGAATCTCAGATTAGGATGCAACGTGTGTTCAGGAATCGTTGGGTATTCTACTGGCAGATGCATCCGAAATACTATAAAGGCATCAACAAATTGTAGCGGATCATAATAAGGTACATGTTGATCATGCTGTTGTTGTGGTTCTTGTTGTTGTTCCGGTTCAGGTTCGTATTGCGGCTCATATTCTGGTTCAGGTTCTGGTTATGGTTGTCTAGATGATGATGATGAACCTCCAGTTTCAGTATTAGTAAATCTCTACAAAACACATTAAACACAAATTTTGTGCATCCAAATATGCATTAGTGTTAGCAAAATAACAAATTAACATAATTACAATAACATGTTAAATCAAAATTAAACGTATACGCATTTTCACAATTTTAACAATTCTACACTTTTTCAAATAAGCATATATGAAAATGTTTACAAAGTTCACAAGCATTCAACTCAAATGACATGTTAAAACAACCTTTACTAGCAATTTAAACAAGTCTCAAATGGCAATTATATCAAATTAATCAAGTTCATGAATTTTGTACTTAAAAAGTCCACTTTAATTCTCAAAAATCATGTTTAGGATCAAAGTTTGGATCATTTAGCTACCTAAACATGTTACACTACTTAATTTAGCAATAATTCATGACAAAAATCGGCCATAACCTGTTTATATCAAAAAGCCCCAAATTGCTCAAGAACACAAACCCTAGATTCCTAAAAATTTTGAAGTTTTTGGCTTCAAACCATGTTAAATAGCATCAATCTAGGTTATACATGCATAAAATATTAACAATTTAACTCTAATTACACTAGAAATTAACAAAATCAAATTAGAAAAAATATAGTTCAAGAACACTTAAAATCAAATTTAAAGAGGTTTAGGGTTGAAATTGTTACCCTTTTTGATAAACTCCTTATCAAATTCATGTTTAGAGCGGATTGTAGCAAGAAATTTGGTGAATTTTGGTGAAAAAATGATGATATTTGAGAGGTTTTTGGAGAGTGCTCGTGTTTTATGTGTGTGTGTTTTGTGGACAGAAGCAGCTCGACTGAGTTTTTTGTTTCTGGCTAGATTTTCAGCCTCATGCGATCGCATGAGGTTACAGGGTAAATCTCATGCGATCGCATTAGGTCCTTTTTTTTTGTTTTTTTTAAAACCTTGTACTTTTTAAACATAAATTAATAAAATTTTAAAATTTTGTTTCTTTTTTTTAGGATGAGGGCGTTTCGGAACGATGTCCTAGTCCGTCCCTCGACAAAATTTTAAAATTTGTCATTTTTTAAGCGCGATTTTAAAAGTAAGATTTTTGGTTTTTTTTTTTGGTTTTTTTTTGGCATACTTTAATTCAATAAGATTAAAAATAATGATAATAAAAGTTTTCGTCCCTCCCTTGGGTAGAGCAATTTCGGTTCAACGACCTAGTTTTCAACTCACGACAAATTTTAAAAATCATATTTTTAACTTAGCGAAATAAAGTAAATTTTATTTTTAAATTCACACCAAACTTAAATTTAAAATGCATAAAATTAAAAATTCATATTATTAAAATTAAAATTTCACACCAAATTTATATTATAATTTTGTTTTTATACATACAAACTTATATTAAAAACATAAATTTTTCAAATATTTACAAACTTAAATATATTGATTTAAAAAGTTTACAATAATAATTTAATATTTATATATTAATAAACAAAGTAAAAATAAAATTAAAAATCTTTTTGGTCTTTTATCCCACTTTAATCAATCAAATATTATCAAAAATATACGCCCCTCTTTTCAGTAAAGTAATTTCGGCTATATTACCTAGTTTTACTCCTGACGAATTTCTGAAATATTTTGGGTTGATTGATTAAAGATATTTATACCTTAAGAATAAACGGTAAATTTCGCAGTGATGTAATAAATTTTTGTATGATATCAATAATTTCGGTCGCAAAACCTAATTTTATTGAGTACCAATTTAATACTTTATAGCGAACGATTTAGCGTTTATTATCAAATGGTTAAAAGCAATAAAATAAAAATAAAAACTGTACATACTTACCCGTGAGATAGAATTCTCATTGACCTACTTTAACCCACTCATAAGATAGTCGGACTAATTAGTTTTCCATAGCTACATAGGCATAACCTCGAGCATTCAACGATTTTTCTTCGAAACATATGAATGGCCCTTCTCTGCATAAAGTAACGAACTCGGTATTGGAATATGTCTGATTCGTCGAGCATTTTCCTTCGTGTAACCATTTTCTGCATTTGTGACATCTTTTAAGGTGTCGTGCTCTTCTTTTCGCTGCGGATTTTAATTTTCATTTACCAAAATGTAACTTATTATGATCGTTCCCGAGTTCTTTTCTTACTCCGTCCAATTTGGCTCTTATTACTGATACCAGGTCACTCGGGAGTGTGTCATTATTACGTTTAGTGATCAAAGCGTGTAGCATTAGACCATGGTTTAGATCAAAGGAATTCTTCATCTCGTAAAACCTTAAAAAATAAAAATTCAGAATGGGGGGAGAAGATTAGTTCTTTAGGGTCTGCTAGGGAAAGAGCATTCGGATTCCATTCTCGAAGACTACACGAAAACAGAATATCTAACTCTAACAGAAATACATATTACCCTAAAAAGATTTGAACCTCCCCACACTTAGTTAGATGTGGTGTTGAAATTGTGATTAACGTTATTTTCAATTGTATCATCAACAATTTGTATATCTCTGACTTTTGCTTCAATCCATTTGTTGATTTCCTCCGTAACTTTCACAAATTCAACTAACATTGTCTTTTCTTTTGGCGATAAATTGGATACTAATCGGTTACATAACTTAAAGTTTCCCTTAATCTTAGCATCGTGAATCCGTTTATAAAGTTTCTTCGTTGAACTGTTAAAAATGGGTTCATCTAATTTCGTATCATCAACTGGGTTCTTTTTGATTGGTTCATCATTAAGTGTTTCTTCATCTTCCCCACACTTATGCGTTTTTATTGGTTTAACAGTTTTAGTTGGTGGAGATCTAAACTTTCGGTTCACAAAGGTGATCGATTTATCACCATCCCTAAGTGTCATTCTACCTTCTCTTACATCAATGAACGCCTCGGTGGTTGCTAAAAATGGACGACCTAAAATTAGAGGAATATCAAGGTTTTCCTCCATATTAATCACTATGAAGTTTGTAACAAAGATCAAACTTCCCATGTTAACAAGTAAATTACTTGCTATTCCAACCGGGTGTTTAATGGTTAGGTCAAATGATTAAACACCTATTTTGGTTGGTTTTAATTTACCCATACCTAATCTTTTGTATAAGGAAAGAGGCATAATATTTGCACTAGCTCCTAAATCTGCGAGTCCATTATATACAGCACCATCATTAAGCAAGCAAGAAATGATAAATTCACCCGGGTCTCCTACTTTAGTAAGTCGAGTTGGTTTGTTAACCTTTTTCGGGTGTTCTTTTCTTGGTTCTTTCACTTCTATTTGAACTTCTTTTTCTTCATTTCTTGGAATGGGAGGTTTGTACAAGAATTCTTCTTCATCACTCCAATTTGAATTCTCCCTATTTTTCAATTTTGATTTTTCATATGTCGTTGATAACATATTTATGTTTTCATTTTGAAGGTTTTCTTGGGTGGTGAAATTATGATTGACTTCATTGTCAACTTCCATCGGACCATGTATGTAATGTTTAACTCTGTGACCATTAACTTTAAATTCAATCCCATTTGAATTTATTAACTCTATTGTTCCGTATGGGAAAACTCTTTTGACTATAAATGGTCCAGACCATCTTGATTTCAATTTTCCAGGAAATAGCTTGAATCGTGAATTGAAAAGAAGAACTCTATCTCCTTCTTTAAATTCTTTTGAACTTCTGATTCTTTTATCATGCCATTTCTTCGTTCTTTCTTTATAGATTAACGAATTTTCGTATGCTTCATGTCTTAATTCTTCTAATTCATTTAGTTGACTTAATCGTAAACGTCCAGCTTCATGTAAATCAAGATTACATGTCTTCAAAGCCCAAAATGCTTTGTGTTCAATTTCTACTGGAAGATGACATGCTTTTCCGTAAACGAGTCTAAAAGGTGTGGTTCCAATTGGAGTTTTGTAGGCTGTTCTAAAAGCCCAGAGTGCATCCTCTAATTTCATGGACCATTCCTTCGGATTTGATCCTACGGTTTTCTCTAGAGTACGTTTTAAAGCTCGGTTGGTATTTTCAACTTGTCCACTTATTTGTGGATGATAAGCGGTGGAGATTTTATGAGTTACTCCATATCTTTTGAGAACTTTCTCAAGTTGATTATTACAAAAATGAGTACCCCGATCACTTATTAAAGCTTTCGGTGTTCCAAACCTTGCAAAAAGACGTTTTAAGAAGTTGACTACAACTCGTGCATCGTTAGTCGGGAGAGCTGGTGCTTTCGCCCATTTAGATACATAATCAATGGTAACTAGAATGTAGAGATTATTATGAGATTTTGGAAATGGACCCATAAAGTCAATACCCCAAATGTCAAATACTTCACATACTTGAATGACATTTTATGGCATTTCATCACGTTGACTTATTTTTCTGGCCCTTTGACAAGCATCACAGGATTTGCAAAGAAGGTGTGCGTCTTTGAAAATTGTAGGCCAATAGAATCCAGCATCGTAAAATTTTCTTGCTGTGAGCTGAGGCCCATAATGCCCTCCTGTTGGTCCTGTGTGACAATGGTTTAAGATTTGACTAGCTTCATCTCCGAATACACATCGGCGTATTATTCCATCGGGACAACTTTTAAACAAATGTGGATCTTCCCAGAAATAGTGTTTTATATCACTAAAGAATTTCTTTCGTTTTTGGTACGATAATCCTTTTTCAAGGAATCCACATACTAAGTAATTTGCATAATCTACAAACCATGGAATTTCATTATAATCTATCTTCAATAGATATTCATCAGGAAAGTTGTCTTGTATGGCCGATTCATTTAGAACTTCTAATTCGGGATTTTCAAGACGAGAAAGATGATCAGCTGCGAGATTTTCTGCTCCCTTTTTATCTTGGATTTCAATATCGAACTCTTGTAAGAGTAAGCTCCAACGGATTAATCATGGTTTGGCATCTTGTTTCGAAAATAGGTATCTAAGAGCAGAATGATCGGTATAGACCACCGTTTTAGCTAGAACGAGATATGAACGAAATTTGTCAAAAGCAAAGACAATAGCAAGGAGTTCTTTTTCAGTAGTTGTGTAATTCGTTTGTGCTTCTTGTAACGTCTTACTAGCATAATAAATAGGTTGAAATCGTTTTTCAATCCTTTGTCCTAAAATGGCTCCCATTGCAAAATCACTTGCATCGCACATTAGTTCAAACGGTAGATTTCAATTTGGAGTTATCATGATCGGCGCATTAGTGAGTTTTTCTTTAAGAATATTAAAAGATTTGATACATTCATCTGAAAAGATGAATGGAGCATCCTTTTCTAGGAGTTTATTCATAGGAGTGGCAATTTTAGAAAAATCTTTTATGAAACATCGGTAAAAACCGGCATGCCCTAGAAAACTCCTAACTCCTCTAACATTGGTGGGATGTGGAAGTTTAGCAATTACATCTACTTTAGCTCTATCCACTTCAATTCCTTCCTTTGAAATTTTATGACCAAGAACGATGCCTTCTTTAATCATGAAATGGCATTTCTCCCAATTAAGAACTGGATTTGATTGTTCGCATCTAATAAGCATTCGTTCAAGATTAACTAGGCATGATTCAAAAGTATCACCGAAGACTGAAAAGTCATCCATGAAAACTTCCATGCATTCTTCTATCATGTCGTGAAAAATCGCCATCATGCACCTTTGAAAGGTTCCAGGGGCGTTGCAAAGTCCAAATGGCATGCGTTTATAAGCAAAAGTACCATAAGGGCACGTGAATGTGGTTTTCTCTTGGTCCTCTGGTGCTATTGGAATTTGAAAATATCCGGAAAAACCGTCAAGAAAATAATAGTAACTATTCCCGACTAATCTTTCCAACATTTGATCAATAAAGGGTAAGGGAAAGGGATCTTTTCTGGTGGCGTCATTTAATTTTCTATAATCAATACAAACACGCCATCCTGTTACAGTCCTAGTAGGAATAAGCTCATTTTTCTCATTTGTGATGACAGTCATGCCACCCTTCTTACGCACGCATTGAACTGGGCTTACCCATGGACTATCAGAGATTGGATAAATTAAACCTGCATCTAGTAGTTTAATAATTTCTTTCTTAACAACATCTTGCATATTAGGATTTAGTCTTCGTTGGCGTTGCACATATGTTTTATGACCTTCTTCCATAAGGATTTTATGTGTGCAATACAAAGGACTTATTCCTTTAATGTCATGAATCTTCCATGCAATAGCTGGTTTATGAGCTTTTAGCACAGAAATGAGTTGAGATTTTTCATTTTCAATAAGAGAAGACGATATTATTACAGGTAATTCAGATTCACCATGTAAATAAGCATATTCCAAATGGTTTGGAAGTGGCTTTAACTCTAATGTTGGTGGTTCTTCTATCGATGATTTATATCGATATATGTCTTCCTCTTTTAGCATTTGAATTTCTTCTGTTGTTGGTTCATATCCATTAGCCATAAGTGTATCTAACATTTCAGTTTCATCAATTGGTTCAGTTCCTTCTCCTAAAGAACATTCTCCTGTTCCTTGTAATTCTGGAAATTCTTCTAACAATTCTGCATGTGATTCTATAGTTTGAATATAATAACATGTATCATCTGCAGATTGCGGTTATTGCATGGCTCTATCCATTGAAAAGGTAACACTCTCGTCCTCTATACTTAGGGTCAGTTTCTTACCAAACACGTCTATTATTGCTTTAGCTGTGTTTAAGAATGGTCTTCCTAATATGAGAGGAACTCGAGAATCTTCTTCCATGTCCAGAATAACAAAATCTACTGGAAATACTAAAGTACCAACTTTAACTAGCATGTTTTCCATTATCCCTCTAGGATATTTTACTGATCGATCTGCTAGTTGTATGCTTATTCGTGTTGGTTTCAATTCTCCAAGGTCTAGTTTAGCGTATAGTGAATATGGCATTAAATTTATACTAGCACCTAAATCTGCCAATGCTTCTATTGAACTAAGACTACCCAGAAAACATGGAATCGTGAAACTTCCTGGATCAGATAATTTTTCTGGTATCTTATTCAATAGCACTGCAGAACAATTAGCATTCATTGTAACAGCCGAGAGTTATTCCATTTTCTTTCTATTCGTGATTAGATCTTTCAGAAATTTAGCATATCTAGGCATTCCCGAAATTACATCAATGAAAGGAAGATTTACATTTATTTGTTTAAACATATCCAAGAATTTGGATTGCTCGGCTTCAAGTCTCTCTTTTCTCATTTTACTCGGGTAAGGAAGTGGTGGTTGGTATGGTTTAACATCAGGTTTAGCTTTAACTTTGTTATCTTCATTAACCTTTTTAACTATCGGTTCTTTTTCCTATTCTTGCTCAGGTTGTGGTTCTTGTGGAGTAGGAATAGCTTCATCAGAAATTACAGGTATTTCAGGTGGTTTAAGTGTAATACCACTTCTTGTGGTAATGGCTTTAGCTGTTTCATTCCGGGGGTTAGCATTAGTATCACTAGGTAGACTTCCCGGTTTTCTTTCACCTATTAACCTTGCTAGGTTACTTACTTCTTGTTCCAAATTTTGAATAGAAGCTTGTTAATTTCTAAATGCTTGAGCATTTTGTTCATTGGTTTGTTTCTGAGATGTGAAAAATTGCGTTTGAGATTCAACTAGCTTTGACATCATATCTTCTAAATTTGGCTTTTTATCATCGGTTTGTGGTGGTTTATTTTGAAAAATAGGTATTTGATGGTTGTAAGTATTATTAGATACTTGTTGATTGCCTGGACCTTGTTGGTTGTTGTATGGAACATTTCGGTTATAATTCTGATTTTGATTGTAGATTGGTCTTGGCGGTTGATAATTATTCTGATAATTATTTCCAGGCCTTTGGTTTATGTATGAAACATTCTCTCTTTGTTCCATTGTTAGTTCAATACTGAGACAATCTTTTGTTAAATGTGGTCCTCCACACTGCTCACAACTAATTCTTATTGAGTGTATATCCTTAGTCATCTTTTCCATTCGTCTCTCGACAGCATCTATCTTTGCGGAAATGGAATCTAAGTCATGGCTAGAATTGGCTCTAGCTGCTTTAGATGATCTAACGATATCTTTTTCTTGATGCCACTCATGTGAGTAGGAAGCAGTGTTATCAATAATTTTGTAAGCGTCAGTTGCTGTTTTCTTCATAATGGAACCACCAGCTGCTATATCTATGTCTTTCCTTGTAGTGATGTCGCATCCTTGGTAGAATATTTGTACTATTTGACAAGTGTCTAAACCATGTTGCGGACATCCTCTTAATAACTTTCCAAATCTTGTCCACGCCTCATATAGAGTTTCATTTGGTTTTTGTGTGAACGTAAAAATTTCTCCTTGAAGTCTCACGGCTTTAGATGCCGGAAAGAATTGTTTAAGAAAATTTTCAACTAAAACGTCCCATGTATCAATCGCCCCTTCAGGTAACGATTCTAACCAACCTTTGACTTCTCCCTTTAAAGTCCAGGGAAATAACATGAGATATATCTGTTCATCCTCAACTTCTCGGATTTTAAATAGTGTACAGATCCTATTAAAGGTACGAAGTTGTTCGTTTGGATCTTCCTTCAGCGCACCACTAAATTGGCATTGATTAGTCACCATGTGTAGGATTTGTCCTTTAATTTCATAATCTGGCGCACTAATGTCAGGTTGAGTAATTGCGTGACCTTGGTCAGTGCGTTTAGCTCTCATTCGGTCTTCCATACTTAGAGGTTCCAGATTCTCCATAATTGAATTTGTTGAATCTGAATCACTAGAGGATTCTGATTTAATGGTTGGTTCCTCTACAATCTCCGTTTGAATGATTGGTGGTTCCGGAGGAAAGATTAGTGGTTCAGGATCTCTGAATTGTCCCTGAATATCTTCTGGATTCTCAATTGTGAGGTCGGGTTCAAAAAATGGATTATCGAAAATTTGAATTGGAGTACTTGGTCGACTGGATGATGATTCTAAAGAAAAATCAACGGCGACAATATTGGCTAGATGTCTTGATCGAGTTATAGGTGGTGAACGTACAAAAGGTGGTGAACGTTTTGCTCCGTGCATTCACTGAATATCCTATTAGTTAAAAAAATAAAAATTATTAAAGTTATCAAATTAACAGACTTTTCTGCTTTTGCCCACGTTTCGAATAGCCAATAGATGCAGCAGGGAGCCAGAACCCTTTAAATCGGAAGCTCACAACTCAGCCACTAACAAATCCAACTATTACTACGAAGCAGAAAATTTGGATGTCTATCAATTTAACCACTTAAAATAATTTTTCGTTGAAATTTAAAGAAATTTTAGAGAAGAAATATAAAAAAAAACTAAGTCCTAAAAACTAGAGCGGCGAAAAATAAGAAAGAAAAAGAGCGCGTCGAAAAACGTTGAAAAATAAAAGGTCGAAAAATAATAGGAAGAACGTAGCGCGTTAAAACTTAAAAGTCTAAAAACTAAAAATTAAAAGTTGCGTCTAAATATATTAAAGCTTAAAAGGAATTCTATATCCAAAACGGGAATAACTTAAAAGGTAGTAAAAACTTAAAACGGTGTCGCAAAATTCTAAAGCACCTAAATCTTAGTCTAAAGAAAAAGCACTTAAGGAATTTTATGGCAAAGCCTAAAAATCTAGAAATAAAAATAAATACGGCAAAAACTATGTTTTAAAACTAAATACGAGCGAAAAATATAAATATTACGCTAAAACGAATAAATAGATACAAAATATAAAAATAAACTTAAAGTTGTAAAAAGTACAATTTTATAAAAATATTATTTTTATATTATTTATTTTATAAAACTATTAATTTTATATGTTAATAAAAACTAATTAAACTTAAAATACAAATTATAAATAAACTAAAACAAATAAATATTAAATATAACCCTAATTAGGGTTTTAGTTAAATAATAATAATAATTATTATTACTCCGTAATCTGGTCGCCTGAGGTATCAGACAGGTCAAATCAAGCCATGCGATCGCATGGTTTGATAGTTAAATTTCCATGCGGTCGCATGGGGTAGATTTTCGGGCCAGGATATTGGGCTTCAACAGTGATCGGGCCGAGTTCTTATATATATATATATATATATTTTTTTTCTGTTTTATATATTTATATAAAAATATTTATATAAAACTTATATTTTTACAAACTAAAATAAATAAAAATAAAGAAACTTTATAAAACTTATATATTTAACAATCTCTTAAAAATATATAAATTTTGTTTTTCTTTTTATATTTTTAAATTTTTAATATTTAAAACGTATATTTTTTTTATACAAAGAACTTAATAAAAAAAAATTTTATAGCGTTGCGCTTTCGGCGTTTTAGTGTCCCCGGCAGCGGCGCCAAAAATACTTGATGTTAAAGCGAAGAGGTACAAAATAGTTATATTTTTACTACAAAATACTATCAAATACGATACAATTTTACACAAGTTATTTATTTATTTATAGAATGGATATACCTAAACCTTGCTACAACACTTATAGGCAGTGTACCTAATCGTACAGTAGTGTAGTTTTTAGTAAGTCCGGTTCATCCACAGGGAACTCGCCAAGTTTAACGCTATATTTTTAAAACTATGATTGTAAAAATACAAAAATATATATAAGTAGTATTATTATTATAAAAGGGGGTTTTTACCGTTTAATGATCGGTTTGTCAATTTTTAAAACTTTAGTCGCAGCTAAAACCTAATGTAAAATATTAAAAATAAATATAACTTAATTTAAAGCGTAAAGTAAATAACGATGATAAAATTGCGATAAATAAAGTGTGATAAAATAAAATTGCGATAATTAAAGAGTACGATAATTAAAAATGCAATTAAATAAAATGATTAATAAATAAAAGTGCGATAATTAAAAGTGCAATTAAATATGAAATATATAAATTATGCTTATTTAAACTTCCGTAATCATGATGTTTGACGTGTTGATTTTAGTTTTATTACCATGGGTTAATTGTCCTTTGTCCTAGATTATTCGATATGTCCATACGGATTTGTCCATAATAGTCCATCAGTCATAATCATAAAGTGCGAAAGTCTTCATCAAATTATTCTTATTCCCGAAGTCAAATATTCCAACTAATTGGGGATTCGAATTGTAACAAGGTCTTAATACTTTGTTTAATAAATACACCAGGTTATCGACTGCGTGTAGACCAAGGTTTTACAACTTTGTTAACAATTACACCAATTACCCTTGAATATAATCCACCCCTGTTTCAACAAGTCTATTAACTATTAATCCAGTTCTCTGTCCGGTAAAATGAACAATTATTGGTATTTATAGATATCCCGCCCACCGTACCCAGTCAAGCGTATGTGGTTATATATAAATACGTCAAATTATAAGTCTATATATTAAATCAACGAGGTATCATTTAGTTAATATAAAACTCATTAATAGCCCATAGTCTAATTTCTACAAGTGTCGTTCTTTTGTCCAAACCCCAATTATGGTCTAAAGCACAATTACCCAATTTTAATATTTAGCTCAATATCACGATTACTTCGGCATTAAATAAGCATAATAATAACTTAGCTACGAGACATTAAATTAAAAAGGTTGAACATAACTTACAATGATTAAAAATAGCGTAGCATTACACGGACAGAATTTTGACTTACACCCTTACAACATTCACTAACATACCCTTATTATTAGAATTAAAATTAAAATTAAAATTATAATATATATATATATATATATATATATATATATATATATATATATATATATATATATATATATATATATATATATATATATATATATCGTTGAGTGATGGAAGAGAAAAAGATGTATTAAACTGAGCCAAAACACGCGAAATTTATAGATGTGGCCTGCTACCTACTGCCATGCGATCGCATGGGATTTAGGCCTTCAGGCCATGCGATCGCATGGCCACTTTTTCCAGCTCATGTGACTTTGTTTCCTAGCTTTGCCGACGATTTTAAATATAATATATAATATATAAATAATTTTAAGAATTATTTAAATATTATATTATATTCATGTGCATAGTTGACTTGTAATTTTTAGTCCGTTGCGTCGAGCGTTGAGAGTTGACTCTGGTTCCGGTTCCGGATTTTTGAACGTCCTTGCGTACAATTTAATATCTTGTATTTTGCGTTTTGCTACTTGTACTCTTGTAATTTCGAGACATTTCTCATCAATAATTTGAACCACTTTGATTGTACTTTGTACTTTTGAGCTTTTTGGTCGTTTGCGTCTTCAATTCGTCGAATCTGTCTTTTGTCTTCACCTTTTATTATTTAAACGAATATCACTTGTAAATAGAACAATTGCAACTAAAAGCTTGTCTTTCTTGAGGGAAAATGCTATGAAATATATGTTTGTTTTTAGCATTATCAGTCTTGAAGATGGTTCGTTTGAACTTGATAAAGTTCACACCGATGATAATGGTTCCGACATGTTCACAAAGACTTTAGCAAGTGAGAAGCTCAAGGTATGTTGCTCGATCGACGGGATGGCGATTCCTTCCTCATAATTGGAAAGGGGGAGATTTGTTGGGTTTTAATTGGTTTCCATTTATGGGCAAGTGTTAGTCCAAGCCCAAAACCCAACAAAATAAGCCCAAGATGTTGTTTGACCTGGTCAACATTGGAGGGCATCATTAATATCTCAAAGTGTGCAGCTGTTAGTCATTAAGAGAGCAGATAGTTTTCAAGAAAAAGTGTGTTTTCTCATTTCCCGTTTTTATGTACAGCAGCCCAGTAAATCGACGATCCCCGGAGATCCGACCGTTGAATATTCTTCAATTTTGGAATGTGTCTTCCTGACATCAGGGCCAACATTTTCAACCGTTGAATTTTTCTAAAGAGGTCTATAGGTTGTGATTTTGCTGCTGGAACAGAGAGCAGTTTTTGGGTGAGATAATTCCTCTTTTGTCTTTTAGGTTGTTCATATACTTGTTGATTGTTGTAGTTCAAGAGTATGATGATGTTGTATACCTCTAGATGATCTAGATAAAACCTATTGTATTGTTCTCCTTGTTGATGATAGTGAAGTGCAAGTGGGTTACGAGTCCCGTGGTTTTTACTCTCGATTTTGAGGAGTTTTCCACGTAAAAAGTCTCGTGTGTATTGTGTGTGCTTGATTATTGCTTAGCTACTGATTTGCTACTGATTTGGTATTGTTTAGCTACTGATTTGGGTTGAATTTGGTATAGCTTGTTTGTTAGCATCCTCACGGGTTCATACGGGTCGGGAAAGTATTGGTCAAACGGGTTTGTTTCCGCTTTGTAGATTGTCCGTTGTGATTATTTTCCCATCACTTTGCACACTGACACATGCTAAAAAAGAAACCTCGCATTAAATGCTAGCCACTATACACGCTTATTTCTTTTTCCCATTTTATGGATATTTGCATTATTTTTTGATACTTTTGTAAGACTTTAGTTGAGTTCGACACCATCTTCAATGCTTGCGCATAATGTCGAACGGGGGACTTAATGATACGCATACTCATATGCTTCGTATAGCGCATCACATGTGCTAAGCACCTGTTTATCAAATTCGAATTTATCTTGTAAGCCAAACTATTCGGTAACATGTACTATACTTTGTAGTTAATATCGTAAAATCTAAAGCTTATATAACATATTCGCCATAGTAAGGAGTTCTTTCATTGGAAACTCAAAAAACACAAGAAAGGTGGGTTTCTAATTTTATTTAAAGAATGAATTCCAAGCAGTTTACATGGTTACTTTGAAGATGCCTGGTGTGGTTTTGGCGTTTCCTCTAGATCAGACTATCGCTTGGTGTCATTGGAACTTATGGCCGCTATGGGTAAATGCAGAGCTGGATGCTTATTGGTGCTAGAGAAGTCACAAGGGTTACCGCTTATAGTTAATCCTTACATGTTGTGTTTGGATTGAGAAGATGTGATCATGTGGACTCCTGGTTCGGAAGGGCTTTACTCAGTTGCAGAAGGGGTTTGGTTGGTTTTACATAACAATGTAGACGCAGCTCCTCAATGGGCCAAAGTTATTCGGAACAATGCCATCCCGTCCAAAGTTTCAATTTTTCGTTGGTTAGCAAATCAAAAATGTATTCCCCATAAGGAAATTTATGTAGCTCGTATGCGTTTGCCTTTAGGAGTTGAATCCTTTTGTGTTTGTGTTGGAGTATGGAGACATTTCAACAAAGTTGGAAATGTAGCCACAAAAGATGAGTTAAAGTGTTGCACGAATTTTGCAGATTTAGGGAAGCGTGAAATAGTCAAATGCGGCGCATCATGACATGGATGCGGCGCATTCATGCAGCAAAATTGTCCGAAGGTTTTGGATGCGGCGTTTCAAGCTGATATGGCGCATCAAAGGGCAGAGATGCGGCGCATCACTTCTAGATGCGGCGCATCTGGAGCTGGTACTTGAATCTGCAGTCGTGGAAGCAGGTGATGCGGCGCATCGCTCATCAGATGCGGCGCATCTGGTGTCTGGCAGCAATTTGGCAAGTTGCAACTTTTACATCCGAGCATGCTTTGGCCTCCTTTCACTTTAGGTGCAAAGTTGATCACTTTACACCTAAAATTTGGGCTGTGATCATGCCAATACAAGGTGGAAAGCATGGCTAGTTGATTTATCTTTCATGATTGCTAGCACACTTGAAGATCAAGTTGAAGTTTCATGGTGTTCTTGTTTCTCCTATAAATGGAGCTCATTGTATCATATTGTAACACGCCACATACAAATATTCAGCAAATAAACACTCTCTAGTTGGTCCGTGGACTAAAGCAATCACAACGATTGCATATAACCACGTTATATCTTGTGTCGTTCTTACATTTCTTGCATTTTAATCTTTCGTTCATTAAGTGGGTTGAGTGATCTTGATAGTATCACTACTCGGCTAGTAATCTTGTAGAATTACTAGCGTTGTTTGGGTCCTAATATCCTAACAACTGGTATCAGAGCACAAGGTTTCGTTAAGGGAACGATGGCGGAAGATGGGAAGTTTAGAATCGACCGATTCGATGGGAGAGACTTTGGCTTTTGGAAGATGCAAATTGAAGATTACTCGTATCAAAACAAGCTACACCAACCCTTGTTAGAGACCAAGCCCGAAAGCATGGACGATGCCGATTGGACGCTTTTGGATCGTCAAGCTTTGGGTGCTATTCGTCTTTCACTTGCTAAGAACGTTGCATACAACGTTGTGAATGAGAAGTTGACGTTTGCTTGCTTGAAAGCACTCTCTAACATGTGTAGTGACCCGAACTTTTCCATGTTTATATATATTAATTGAGATTGATATTTACATGATTAAATGTTTCCAACATGTTAAGCAATCAAACTTGTTAAGACTTGATTAATTGAAATATGTTTCATATAGACAATTGACCACCCAAGTTGACCGGTGATTCACGAACGTTAAAACTTGTAAAAACTATATGATGACATATATATGGATATATATATAGTTAACATGATACTATGATAAGTAAACATATCATTAAGTATATTAACAATGAACTACATATGTAAAAACAAGACTACTAACTTAATGATTTTTAAAAGAGACATATATGTAACGATTATAGTTGTAAAGACATTTAATGATATTCATACATGATAATATCATGATAATATAATAATTTAAAATCTCATTTGATATTATAAACATTGGGTTAACAACATTTAACAAGATCGTTAACCTAAAGGTTTCAAAACAACACTTACATGTAACGACTAACGATAACTTAACGACTCAGTTAAAATGTATATACATGTAGTGTTTTAATATGTATTTATACACTTTTGAAAGACTTCAATAAACTTATCAAAATACTTCTAGTTAACAAAAATGCTTACAATTACATCCTCGTTCAGTTTCATCAACAATTCTACTCGTATGCACCCGTATTCATACTCGTACAATACACAGCTTTTAGATGTATGTACTATTGGTATATACACTCCAATGATCAGATCTTAGCAGCCCATGTGAGTCACTTAACACATGTGGGAACCATCATTTGGCAACTAGCATGAAATATCTCATAAAATTACAAAAATATGAGTAATCATTCATGACTTATTTACATGAAAACAAAATTACATATCCTTTATAACTAATCCATACACCAATGACCAAAAACACCTACAAACACTTTCATTCTTCAATTTTCTTCATCTAATTGATCTCTCTCAAGTTCTATCTTCAAGTTCTAAGTGTTCTTCATATATTCTACAAGTTCTAGTTACATAAAATCAAGAATACTTTCAAGTTTGCTAGCTCACTTCCAATCTTGTAAGATGATCATTCAACCTCAAGAAATCTTTGTTTATTACAGTAGGTTATCATTCTAATATAAGGTAATAATCATATTCAAACTTTGGTTCAATTTCTATAACTATAACAATCTTATTTCAAGTGATGATCTTACTTGAACTTGTTTTCGTGTCATGATTCTGCTTCAAGAACTTCGAGCCATCCAAGGATCCGTTGAAGCTAGATCCATTTTTCTCTTTTCCAGTAGGTTTATCCAAGGAACTTAAGGTAGTAATGATGTTCATAACATCATTCAATTCATACATATAAAGCTATCTTATTCGAAGGTTTAAACTTGTAATCACTAGAACATAGTTTAGTTAATTCTAAACTTGTTCGCAAACAAAAGTTAATCCTTCTAACTTGACTTTTAAAATCAACTAAACACATGTTCTATATCTATATTATATGCTAATTTAATGATTTAAAACCTGGAAACACGAAAAACACCTTAAAACCGGATTTACGCCGTCGTAGTAACACCGCGGGCTGTTTTGGGTTAGTTAATTAAAAACTATGATAAACTTTGATTTAAAAGTTGTTATTCTGAGAAAATGATTTTTATTATGAACATGAAACTATATCCAAAAATTATGGTTAAACTCAAAGTGGAAGTATGTTTTCTAAAATGGTCATCTAGACGTCGTTCTTTCGACTGAAATGACTACCTTTACAAAAACGACTTGTAACTTATTTTTCCGACTATAAACCTATACTTTTTCCGTTTAGATTCATAAAATAGAGTTCAATATGAAACCATAGCAATTTGATTCACTCAAAACGGATTTAAAATGAAGAAGTTATGGGTAAAACAAGATTGGATAATTTTTCTCATTTTAGCTACGTGAAAATTGGTAACAAATCTATTCCAACCATAACTTAATCAACTTGTATTGTATATTATGTAATCTTGAGATACCATAGACACGTATACAATGTTTCGACCTATCATGTCGACACATCTATATATATTTCGGAACAACCATAGACACTCTATATGTGAATGTTGGAGTTAGCTATACAGGGTTGAGGTTGATTCCAAAATATAAATAGTTTGAGTTGTGATCAATACTGAGATATGTATACACTGGGTCGTGGATTGATTCAAGATAATATTTATCGATTTATTTCTGTACATCTAACTGTGGACAACTAGTTGTAGGTTACTAACAAGGACAGCTGACTTAATAAACTTAAAACATCAAAATATATTAAAAGTGTTGTAAATATATTTTGAACATACTTTGATATATATGTATATATTGTTATAGGTTCGTGAATCAACCAGTGGCTAAGTCTTACTTCCCGACGAAGTAAAAATCTGTGAAAGTGAGTTATAGTCCCACTTTTAAAATCTAATATTTTTGGGATGAGAATACATGCAGGTTTTATAAATGATTTACAAAATAGACACAAGTACGTGAAACTACATTCTATGGTTGAATTATCGAAATCGAATATGCCCCTTTTTATTAAGTCTGGTAATCTAAAAATTAGGGAACAGACACCCTAATTGACGCGAATCCTAAAGATAGATCTATTGGGCCTAACAAACCCCATCCAAAGTACCGGATGCTTTAGTACTTCGAAATTTATATCATATCCGAAGGGTGTCCCGGAATGATGGGGATATTCTTATATATGCATCTTGTAAATGTCGGTTACCAGGTGTTTACCATATGAATGATTTTTATCTCTATGTATGGGATGTGTATTGAAATATGAAATCTTGTGGTCTATTATTTTGATTTGATATATATAGGTTAAACCTAGAACTCACCAACATTTTTGTTGACGTTTTAAGCATGTTTATTCTCAGGTGATTATTAAGAGCTTCCGCTGTCGCATACTTAAATAAGGACGAAATTTGGAGTCCATGCTTGTATGATATTGTGTAAAAACTGCATTTAAGAAACTTATTTTGTTGTAACATATTTGTATTGTAAACCATTATGTAATGGTCGTGTGTAAACAGGATATTTTAGATTATCATTATTTGATAATCTACGTAAAGCTTTTTAAACCTTTATTGATGAAATAAAGGTTATGGTTTGTTTTAAAATGAATGCAGTCTTTGAAAAACGTCTCATATAGAGGTCAAAACCTCGCAACGAAATCAATTAATATGGAACGTTTTTAATCAATAAGAACGGGACATTTCAGTTGGTATCCGAGCGTTGGTCTTAGAGAACCAGAATTTTACATTAGTGTGTCTTATCGAGTTTGTTAGGATGCATTAGTGAGTCTGGACTTCGACCGTGTTTACTTGAAAAATGATTGCTTAACAAATTTTATTGGAAACTATATATTTTTAACATGTGAATATTATGTGATATATTAATCTCTTAACGCGTTTGATATTATGTGATAGATGTCTACCTCTAGAACAAGTCCCATTGACTCACCTAATAATAATAAAGAGTCAAATGTAAATTGGAATGATTCGTGGACTGATTCACAAGTTCCCGAAGAGGAACCGGAAGAAGAGTCGGAACCGGAAGAAGAATCGGAACCGGAAGAAGAATCGGAACCGGATGAAGAAATAGAACCGGTGGGGAAAATAATAAAACGGTTAAGTAAAAGAAAATCCTCAACCAACCGACCAAGGTTAATTATGGTCAATGGTGTTTCCGCCAAGGAAGCAAAATATTGGGAGGATTACCAATTCTCCGATGAATCGGATTCCGACGAGAATTCCGATGATGTTATAGAAATTACCCCAACTGAATTTAAAAAGGCAAAAGAAAATAATAAGGGAAAGGGCATAAAAATAGAGAAATCTAATTCCAACCCCGATGAACTTTATATGTATCGTCAACCCCCGAAGTCCTTAAGTTGTAACAATGACCCGGGAACCTCTAAACCACCAGGTTTTTCTAAAGCAATGTGGAAAACGACGGCTCGTATTAGGGGAACATCATATATCCCTAGAAACTTGGCAAAACGAACCAAAACCGAAAAAGAAGAAACAAGCGAGTCGGAATAAGATAGTTGTATTCGTGTGGTGTAATATATGTAATATAGTGTGCTTATGCTTTATGATATATGTAAAAATTGCTTGTATTAATAAGTATTTTTTTTATGAATCTAACTCTTGTCTATTTTACAGTATAAAAACACAAAATGGTTAGACAACCCAATATTTTAAGAGACCTACCCGGAGACATGATTGATGAAATCTTGTCTAGAGTCGGTCAGAATTCTTCGGCACAACTATTTAAGGCGAGATCAGTTTGTAAGACATTCGAAGAACGTTCCAAGAATGCATTGGTTTATAAAAGGCTTTCGTTCGAAAGATGGGGGATATCACATTGGGAAATCCATAAGTTACGATGTGTTTACTTTGACGCATATATTGCGGGGAACCCAAATGCTATTTTAACCAATGGGTTAAGAAATTATTTTGACTCAATATATCCGAATATTGGACTTCGTGATTTAGAAAAAGCGGCTAACATGCAACATAAAGAAGCATGTTATGCTTACGGATTAGTAATGTTCGCTTCTCACCAAAGTGAGAACAAGAACATCGGGCTACAACTATTAAACAAAACGTTCCTACAAGTGACGGAGTCGGTAATTGGGGTAAGAAATGAGGTTTTTAGATTGTTACGGGACTGTTGGACATTACGTAACCCTCATCCCTTTGACGATGTTACAACACGCTGTCTTATCAACGGCCATAACGGTTATGTTCCACAAGACCAAGGATGGGAAGTAATCCTAGTAAAACCAGAATGCATGACTTGTTTCTGGACGTATGAATTACGTGTCTTTATTGCCTTTGCTGAACGACTTGTGTACTAGCTAGAATTATCTTCACAACCATCTTGTATCAAATTTATTGTGTGCTATATTTCATGCTATATGTAAAATAAGCGGTATTGTAAGTTTGTAAAATATTGTGTAAAAGTTTGAACGCGAAATATTATTATAATCAGTTTTTCATATAGAATTGTAGTAGTTGAATTGTATATTAGCTACTAAGTATGAACTTAACGGGTAGGTACTACCCGAATTTAAACTTATAAAATGCTAATATGAAGAAAAAGCTTTTATAAATGAGTTCATATTATGCTACGAAATACTATTAACTACTCTTAATATTCTGTATGATTAACTTGTTCCATTTGACTATTTTGAAGGAAATGACACCGACTACTCGACACACCGTGAATATGAATGAAGAGGAATTTCGTACTTTTCTAGCTTCAAACATAGCCGCAGTACAGGCTGCGCTACATACCAACAATAACCTTGGATCTAGCAGTAAAGGAAATCGTGTAGGATGCACCTACAAAGAATTCACTGCCTGCAAACCTTTGGAATTTGATGGAACCGAAGGACCGATCGGATTGAAACGGTGGATCGAGAGGGTCGAATCGGTGTTTGCCATAAGTAAGTGTACTGAAGAGGACAAAGTGA
The DNA here is from genome assembly GCF_046630445.1 of Rutidosis leptorrhynchoides. Classification (NCBI taxonomy): domain Eukaryota; kingdom Viridiplantae; phylum Streptophyta; class Magnoliopsida; order Asterales; family Asteraceae; genus Rutidosis; species Rutidosis leptorrhynchoides. The sequence continues at coordinate 549,933,165 of NC_092335.1, read as the reverse complement.
AGTACGCTACGCATACCTTCACAGGTTCTGCGTTAACATGGTGGAATACCTATCTAGAGCAAGTGGGACAAGACGATGCGTACGCACTACCGTGGTCAGCATTCAAGCACTTGATGAACGAGAAGTACCGTCCCAGAACCGAGGTCAATAAGCTCAAGACAGAACTTAGAGGGTTACGAACCCAAGGATTTGATATTACCACGTACAAAAGACGATTCACAGAATTGTGCCTATTGTGTCCGGGTGCATTCGAAGATGAGGAAGAGAAGATCAACGCGTTTGTGAAAGGATTACCGGAAAGAATCCAAGAAGATATAAGTTCACACGAACCCGCCTCCATACAACAGGCATGTAGAATGGCTCACAATCTAGTGAACCAGATTGATGAAAGAATTAAAGGACAGACTGCTGAAGAGGCCAATGTGAAGCAAGTCAAAAGAAAGTGGGAGGAAAACGGTGATAAGAATCACCAATACAACAACAACAGCAATTACAACAATAATCGCAACAATTATCCCAACAATCGCAACATCAATCGCAACTACAACAAACGGCCCAGCAACTACAACAACAACAACAACAATAGCAACTACAACAATCATCCCAACAATAATAATAACCGCAATAACAACAACAATCAGAAGCAGCTATGCCAAAGGTGTGAAAAGTATCACTCGGGGTTCTGCACCAAATTTTGCAACAAGTGTAAAAGAAATGGTCATAGCGCGGTGAAGTGTGAGGTCTACGGACCAGGGGTTAATAGAACGAAAGGAACAAATGGTGTCAGAACGAGTAATGGCGGAGCAAGTAGTGCCGGAGCAAGTTATGCCAATGTAGTTTGTTATAAATGTGGAAAACCGGGCCACATTATTAGAAATTGCCCGAACCAGGAGAACACGAATGGACAAGGCCGCGAAAGAGTTTTCAATATTAATGCGTCAGAGGCACAGGAAGACCCGGAGCTTGTTACGGGTACGTTTCTTATTGACAATAAATTTGCTTACGTTTTATTTGATTCGGGTGCGGATAGAAGCTATATGAGTAGAGATTTTTGTGCTAAATTAAGTTGTCCATTGACGCCTTTGGATAGTAAATTTTTACTCGAATTAGCAAATGGTAAATTAATTTCAGCAGATAATATATGTCGGAATCGAGAAATTAAACTGGTTAGCGAAACATTTAAGATTGATTTGATACCAGTAGAGTTAGGGAGTTTTGATGTGATAATCGGTATGGACTGGTTGAAAGAAGTGAAAGCAGAGATCGTTTGTTACAAAAATGCAATTCGCATTATACGAGAAAAAGGAAAACCCTTAATGGTGTACGGAGAAAAGGGCAACACGAAGCTACATCTTATTAGTAATTTGAAGGCACAAAAACTAATAAGAAAAGGTTGCTATGCTGTTCTAGCACACGTCGAGAAAGTAAAAACTGAAGAAAAGAGCATCAATGATGTTCCCATTGCAAAAGAATTTCCCGATGTATTTCCAAAAGAATTACCTGGATTACCCCCACATCGATCCGTTGAATTTCAAATAGATCTTGTACCAGGAGCTGCACCAATAGCTCATGCTCCTTACAGACTCGCACCCAGCGAGATGAAAGAACTGCAAAGCCAATTACAAGAACTTTTAGAGCTTGGTTTCATTCGACCAAGCACATCATCGTGGGGAGCTCCTGTTTTGTTTGTCAAGAAGAAAGATGGTACATTCAGATTGTGTATCGACTACCGAGAGTTGAACAAACTTACCATCAAGAACCGCTACCCACTACCGAGAATCGATGACTTATTTGATCAACTACAAGGCTCGTCTATTTATTCAAAGATTGACTTAAGTTCCGGGTATCATCAAATGCGGGTGAAAGAAGATGATATTCCAAAGACTGCTTTCAGAACACGTTACGGTCATTACGAGTTTATGGTCATGCCGTTTGGTTTAACTAATGCACCAGCTGTGTTCATCAACCTTATGAACCGAGTGTGTGGACCATACCTTGACAAGTTTGTCATTGTTTTCATTGATGACATACTTATTTACTCAAAGAATGACCAAGAACACGGTGAACATTTGAGAAAGGTGTTAGAAGTATTGAGGAAGGAAGAATTGTACGCTAAGTTTTCAAAGTGTGCATTTTGGTTGGAAGAAGTTCAATTCCTCGGTCACATAGTGAACAAAGAAGGTATTAAGGTGGATCCGGCAAAGATAGAAACTGTTGAAAAGTGGAAAACCCCAAAAACTCCGAAACACATACGCCAGTTTTTAGGACTAGCTGGTTACTACAGAAGGTTTATCCAAGACTTTTCCAGAATAGCAAAACCCTTGACTGCATTAACGCATAAAGGGAAGAAATTCGAATGGAATGATGAACAAGAGAAAGCGTTTCAGTTATTGAAGAAAAAGCTAACTACGACACCTATATTGTCATTGCCTGAAGGGAATGATGATTTTATGATTTATTGTGATGCATCAAAGCAAGGTCTCGGTTGTGTATTAATGCAACGAACGAAGGTGATTGCTTATGCGTCTAGACAATTGAAGATTCACGAACAAAATTATACGACGCATGATTTGGAATTAGGCGCGGTTGTTTTTGCATTAAAGACTTGGAGGCACTACTTATATGGGGTCAAAAGTATTATATATACCGACCACAAAAGTCTTCAACACATATTTAATCAGAAACAACTGAATATGAGGCAGCGTAGGTGGATTGAATTATTGAATGATTATTACTTTGAGATTCGTTACCACCCGGGGAAGGCAAATATGGTAGCCGATGCCTTGAGCAGGAAGGACAGAGAACCCATTCGAGTAAAATCTATGAATATAATGATTCATAATAACCTTACTACTCAAATAAAGGAGGCGCAACAAGGAGTTTTAAAAGAGGGAAATTTAAAGGATGAAATACCCAAAGGATCAGAGAAGCATCTTAATATTCGGGAAGACGGAACCCGGTATAGGGCTGAAAGGATTTGGGTACCAAAATTTGGAGATATGAGAGAAATGGTACTTAGAGAAGCTCATAAAACCAGATACTCAATACATCCTGGAACGGGGAAGATGTACAAGGATCTCAAGAAACATTTTTGGTGGCCGGGTATGAAAGCCGATGTTGCTAAATACGTAGGAGAATGTTTGATGTGTTCTAAGGTCAAAGCTGAGCATCAGAAACCATCAGGTCTACTTCAACAACCCGAAATCCCGGAATGGAAATGGAAAAACATTACCATGGATTTCATCACTAAATTGCCAAGGACTGCAAGTGGTTTTGATACTATTTGGGTAATAGTTGATCGTCTCACCAAATCAGCACACTTCCTGCCAATAAGAGAAGATGACAAGATGGAGAAGTTAGCACGACTGTATTTGAAGGAAGTCGTCTCCAGACATGGAATACCAATCTCTATTATCTCTGATAGGGATGGCAGATTTATTTCAAGATTCTGGCAGACATTACAGCAAGCATTAGGAACTCGTCTAGACATGAGTACTGCCTATCATCCACAAACTGATGGGCAGAGCGAAAGGACGATACAAACGCTTGAAGACATGCTACGAGCATGTGTTATTGATTTCGAAAATAGTTGGGATCGACATCTACAGTTAGCAGAATTTTCCTACAACAACAGCTACCATTCAAGCATTGAGATGGTGCCGTTTGAAGCACTTTATGGTAGAAAGTGCAGGTCTCCGATTTGTTGGAGTGAAGTGGGGGATAGACAGATTACGGGTCCGGAGATTATACAAGAAACTACCGAGAAGATCATCCAAATTCAACAACGGTTGAAAACCGCCCAAAGTCGACAAAAGAGCTACGCTGACATTAAAAGAAAAGATATAGAATTTGAAATTGGAGAGATGGTCATGCTTAAAGTTGCACCTTGGAAAGGCGTTGTTCGATTTGGTAAACGAGGGAAATTAAATCCAAGGTATATTGGACCATTCAAGATTATTGATCGTGTCGGACCAGTAGCTTACCGACTTGAGTTACCTCAACAACTCGCGGCTGTACATAACACTTTCCACGTCTCGAATTTGAAGAAATGTTTTGCTAAAGAAGATCTCACTATTCTGTTAGATGAAATCCAAATCAACGAAAAACTCCAATTCATCGAAGAACCCGTCAAAATAATGGATCGTGAGGTTAAAAGACTTAAGCAAAACAAGATACCAATTGTTAAGGTTCGATGGAATGCTCGTAGAGGACCCGAGTTCACCTGAGAGCGTGAAGATCAGATGAAGAAGAAATACCCGCATCTATTTCCAGAAGATTCGTCAACACCTTCAACAGCTTAAAATTTCGGGACGAAATTTATTTAACGGGTAGGTACTGTAGTGACCCGAACTTTTCCATGTTTATATATATTAATTGAGATTGATATTTACATGATTAAATGTTTCCAACATGTTAAGCAATCAAACTTGTTAAGACTTGATTAATTGAAATATGTTTCATATAGACAATTGACCACCCAAGTTGACCGGTGATTCACAAACGTTAAAACTTGTAAAAACTATATGATGACATATATATGGATATATATATAGTTAACATGATACTATGATAAGTAAACATATCATTAAGTATATTAACAATGAACTACATATGTAAAAACAAGACTACTAACTTAATGATTTTTAAAAGAGACATATATGTAACGATTATCGTTGTAAAGACATTTAATGATATTCATACATGATAATATCATGATAATATAATAATTTAAAATCTCATTTGATATTATAAACATTGGGTTAACAACATTTAACAAGATCGTTAACCTAAAGGTTTCAAAACAACACTTACATGTAACGACTAACGATGACTTAACGACTCAGTTAAAATGTATATAAATGTAGTGTTTTAATATGTATTTATACACTTTTGAAAGACTTCAATACACTTATCAAAATACTTCTACTTAACAAAAATGCTTACAATTACATCCTCGTTCAGTTTCATCAACAATTCTACTCGTATGCACCCGTATTCGTACTCGTACAATACACAGCTTTTAGATGTATGTACTATTGGTATATACACTCCAATGATTAGCTTTTAGCAGCCCATGTGAGTCACTTAACACATGTGGGAACCATCATTTGGCAACTAGCATGAAATATCTCATAAAATTACAAAAATATGAGTATTCATTCATGACTTATTTACATGAAAACAAAATTACATATCCTTTATATCTAATCCATACACCAACGACCAAAAACACCTACAAACACTTTCATTCTTCAATTTTCTTCATCTAATTGATCTCTCTAAAGTTCTATCTTCAAGTTCTAAGTGTTCTTCATATATTCTACAAGTTCTAGTTACATAAAATCAAGAATACTTTCAAGTTTGCTAGCTCACTTTCAATCTTGTAAGGTGATCATCCAACCTCAAGAAATCTTTGTTTCTTATAGTAGGTTATCATTCTAATACAAGGTAATAATCATATTCAAACTTTGGTTCAATTTCTATAACTATAACAATCTTATTTCAAGTGATGATCTTACTTGAACTTGTTTTCGTGTCATGATTCTGCTTCAAGAACTTCGAGCTATCCAAGGATCCGTTGAAGCTAGATCCATTTTTCTCTTTTCCAGTAGGTTTATCCAAGGAACTTAAGGTAGTAATGATGTTCATAACATCATTCAATTCATACATATAAAGCTATCTTATTCGAAGGTTTAAACTTGTAATCACTAGAACATAGTTTAGTTAATTCTAAACTTGTTCACAAACAAAAGTTAATCCTTCTAACTTGACTTTTAAAATCAACTAAACACATGTTCTATATCTATATTATATGCTAACTTAATGATTTAAAACCTGGAAACACGAAAAACACCGTAAAACCGGATTTACGCCGTCGTAGTAACACCGCGGGCTGTTTTGGGTTAGTTAATTAAAAACTATGATAAACTTTGATTTAAAAGTGGTTATTCTGAGAAAATTATTTTTATTATGAACATGAAACTATATCCAAAAATTATGGTTAAACTCAAAGTGGAAGTATGTTTTCTAAAATGGTCATCTAGACGTCGTTCTTTCGACTGAAATGACTACCTTTACAAAAACGACTTGTAACTTATTTTTCTGACTATAAACCTATACTTTTTCTGTTTAGATTCATAAAATAGAGTTCAATATGAAACCATAGCAATTTGATTCACTCAAAACGGATTTAAAATGAAGAAGTTATGGGTAAAACAAGATTGGATAATTTTTCTCATTTTAGCTACGTGAAAATTGGTAACAAATCTATTCCAACCATAACTTAATCAACTTGTATTGTATATTATGTAATCTTGAGATACCATAGACACGTATACAATGTTTCGACCTATCATGTCGACACATCTATATATATTTCGGAACAACCATAGACACTCTATATGTGAATGTTGGAGTTAGCTATACAGGGTTGAGGTTGATTCCAAAATATATATAGTTTGAGTTGTGATCAATACTAAGATACGTATACACTGGGTCGTAGATTGATTCAAGATAATATTTATCAATTTATTTCTGTACATCTAACTGTGGACAACTAGTTGTAGGTTACTAACGAGGACAGCTGACTTAATAAACTTAAAACATCAAAATATATTAAAAGTGTTGTAAATATATTTTGAACATACTTTAATATATATGTATATATTGTTATAGGTTCGTGAATCAACCAGTGACCAAGTCTTACTTCCCGACGAAGTAAAAATCTGTGAAAGTGAGTTATAGTCTCACTTTTAAAATCTAATATTTTTGGGATGAGAATACATGCAGGTTTTATAAATGATTTACAAAATAGACACAAGTACGTGAAACTACATTCTATGGTTGAATTATCGAAATCGAATATGCCCCTTTTTATTAAGTCTGGTAATCTAAGAATTAGGGAACAGACACCCTAATTGACGCGAATCCTAAAGATAGATCTATTGGGCCTAACAAACCTCATCCAAAGTACCGGATGCTTTAGTACTTCGAAATTTATATCATATCCGAAGGGTGTCCCGGAATGATGGGGATATTCTTATATATGCATCTTGTTAATGTCGGTTACCAGGTGTTCACCATATGAATGATTTTTATCTCTATGTATGGGATGTGTATTGAAATATGAAATCTTGTGGTCTATTATTTTGATTTGATATATATAGGTTAAACCTATAACTCACCAACATTTTTGTTGACGTTTTAAGCATGTTTATTCTCAGGTGATTATTAAGAGCTTCCGCTGTCGCATACTTAAATAAGGACGAAATTTGGAGTCCATGCTTGTATGATATTGTGTAAAAACTGCATTCAAGAAACTTATTTTGTTGTAACATATTTGTATTGTAAACCTTTATGTAATGGTCGTGTGTAAACAGGATATTTTAGATTATCATTATTTAATAATCTACGTAAAGCTTTTTAAACCTTTATTGATGAAATAAAGGTTATGGTTTGTTTTAAAATGAATGCAGTCTTTGAAAAACGTCTCATATAGAGGTCAAAACCTCGCAACGAAATCAATTAATATGGAACGTTTTTAATCAATAAGAACGGGACATTTCAACATGTATGAGAAACCTGCAGCTGCAAATAAGGTATTTCTCATGCGTCAATTGTTCAATACTAAGATGAAGGAAGGTATGAGTGCAACGGATCATATCAATGAATTTAATAATATCGTTTCAAGGCTTGAATCGGTAGAGATTAAGTTTGATGATGAACTAAAAGCACTTATCTTGCTTTCATCATTACCGGAAAGTTGGTCGGGTACGGTTACCGCGGTTAGTAGCTCTACGGGAACTACTAAGCTAGCGTTTGAAGCTATAAGGGATTTGATTCTTGGTGAAGATACTCGTAGGAGAAACTCGAGAGAATCAACGTCCGGTTCTTTATTAAGTACTAACAACCGGGGTAGGAAATTTGAACGCGGTGAGAAGAAGGGTAGGAAGAAGTCTAAGAAGAGGAATTCATCAAAAGATAGAAGTGAAGTTACTTGTTGGGGTTACAATCAAAAAGGGCACTTTCAAAGGAATTACAAAAATAGTTCTGCGAAAGTGGTAAACTTGGCCGAAGGGGAAAGTGATGATGCACTTTTGTGTAGTGTTGAAAATTCTATGGAGTCTTGGATTTTGGATTCGGGAGCTTCGTTTCATGCTACTCATTTCAAAAGCATGATGAAGAATTTTCGTTCATATCAAGGCAAGGTGAGATTGGCGGACAACAAGCAACTCAACATAGAGGGCATTGGAGATGTTGTTTTGAAGACTACTCTTGGTTCTAATTGGACTTTGAAGAACGTAAGGTACATTCCTAAATTGAAAAGGAAACTTATTTCGGTTGGTCAATTAGATGATGAAGGTAACGCGGTTACTTTTGAAAACTGCCAATGGAAGGTGGTTAAGGGTAGTTGTGTAGTGGCTCGTGGACATAAAAGGGGAACTCTTTATATGGTTGAAGTGTTAGATGAAGATACGGTGGTTGCTACGGTTAATGTTGAGTCCGAATCAACTCTATGGCACCGAAGACTCGGGCATATGAGTGAGAAGGGTATGAAGATGCTTGTTTCAAGTGGGAGAATTCCAGATTTGAAGAAGGTAGAACTTGGGTTTTGCGAACCATGTGTTTATGGGAAGCAAAAGAAGGTGACTTTTGGGAAATCAGGGAATACACCTAAGTTAGAGAAATTGGAGCTCGTTCATATGGACGTGTTTGGTCCAACCAATGTAGAATCACATAGAGGTTCTCGCTATTATGTCACCTTCATTGACGACTCCACTCGAAAGGTATGGGTTTATTTTCTTAAAGCTAAATCCGATGTGTTTAATAATTTTGTGAAGTGGAAAGCTATGGTAGAAAATGAAACTAACTTGAAAGTCAAGTGCTTGAAGTCGGATAATGGAGGGGAATATGGTAGTCTTGAATTTAAAGACCATTGTGCAAAGCTCGGTATTAGAATGTTGAAAACGGTACCAGAAACACCGCAACACAATGGGGTCACCGAACGTATGAATCGTACGTTAAATGAAAGGGCTAAGAGTATGAGACTACATGCCGGTTTACCTAAGATGTTTTGGATGGATGCGGTTAATACGGCGGCTTATTTGATAAATAGGGGACCCTCAACACCGTTGGGTTTCTGAATTCCCGAGGAAGAATGGCAAGGTAAGAAGGTGAGTTATGGTCACCTTAGGATCTTTGGGTGTAATACATATGTGAAGACCAAAGATGCGGATAAAGACAAGCTTGAAGCTAAGTCAAAGAAGTGTATTTTCATAGGCTACAGGTCAGATGAAATGGGTTATCGTTTTTGGGACAACGAAGCTAGAAAATTAATTCGTTCGCGAGATGGTACTTTTGATGAAGATTCGGTCTATGGCAAACCGGAAATGGGGAGTCCTAAACCGAGTCAAGTTACTTTTGACGATGTTTCTATTGATGATCTTGCAGGTTCTAGTGGGAGTTTGAGAAACAATGAATTGCCGAATGACGGTGAGGCGTCGGAAAATGCTAATGATGGGGATGATTCGGAAAGCGGTGATGATTCCGAATATAGTGCGAGTTCTAGTGATGAGGAGGACACATATGAAACCGGTCCAACCATTCCGGTTACTCCTATACGAAGACGCTCGACTAGAGTGCCCAAACCTAATCTTAGGTATTCTCCATCAGCAAACTACTTGCTCTATACCGAGAATGTTGAACCCGAAATTTACTTTGAGGCAAGAAAAACAAAAGAATCCATACAATGGGAGCTTGCCATGAAAGAAGAGATGGGATCACTTGAAAAGAACAAGACTTGGTCACTAGTGAAGTTACCTCATGATAAAAGGGCATTGCAAAGCAAATGGGTGTATAGAATCAAGAATGAGTTAGATAGCAAGAGAAGGTACAAGGCTCGTTTGGTAGTCAAAGGCTTTCAACAAAAGGAAGGGGTTGACTATAAAGAGATATTTTCACCGGTAGTTAAAATGACTACTATCCGTTTGGTACTTTCTATGGTTGCATCCGAAGACTTACATCTTGAGCAACTAGATGTAAAAACTGCATTCTTACATGGTGATCTTGTTGAAGAGATCTACATGATGTAATGACCCGGGAATTTCTGACCAAATTTAAACTTTAATCTTTATATGTTTTTGACACGATAAGCAAAAATTTGTAATGTTGAGTCTCGAAAGTTTTGAAATCTATATTCATGTAAACAATTACCCTTTGACCATGCTCGACGATTCACGAACAAATTGTAAAAATAAATATAAAACATACCTAATAATAAGAATTAATTAACTACAATTCAATCAACTGAATTGAAAATGTAATGTAACATATAAAATAATTAAATTATTACTAAAATGAATATATATATATATATATATATATATATATATATATATATATATATATGGCTTCTTTACACAATTAATAATATGTATATATGTATATTGTAGTATGGCTAAAATATATAGATAGATATATATTAAATATTTAGGTATATATAATAAGTGATACATAAATTAATGAAATTAATATATAAATCGTTATTACCAATATTATTATTACCATTATTAATATTATTATAATTAGTATAATTATCATCATTAATAAAATTATTATTATCTTTTTTATTATTATTATTGTTACTCATTATTATAATAATTATTTTTAATTAGTATTATTATTAATAATTACAATAAGTAATTTCAGGAACATTGACAAATAATTACACAATTAATCTGCTACAAACCAATGTACATCACCATCTACTGCACATTGATAACAAGAATTCAAACAGATAGTTACAAAATCTGTTTAGGGTCATTTTCTACTTTTAATAACTTGTCTCTCTGATTGAATCTAATATCGACGTCTTTATTCTATAAACCAAGCCATCACCTTCATCTTTCATCACCATTTTCTTTTTTATTTATTTATGTATCATGTGATACCAAACCGACACCATCACAAGTTAACCACCACCTTCGACTTTTATGATGGGTTCATGGTATGAACAAACCCATCACGTCCGCCACCCTACAACCACAATGTTCGACCACCACATCACCCTCATCAACTTTTCTGTTTTTCTGTAAACCGTAAATAACCAACAAAACCACTTCAAGACATAAACACAGATACATAAACTGCCCTACTCGATCACCATAACCAACAACCCATTTCACCATCTTATTGTTCGAAACCCACTTAAGAAATGATACTAGTTATTATGGCTTTTTGCTTCAAACGTAACCCAACCAAAAACACCACTTCAAACCCATTTAAATTATAACTGCTGCTACGTCCATGTTTCCATTTCTTTTCGACAATTACCACAACCTCCACCATTCTCAATCTCTTCCTCTCTCTCTCTTGTCCAATGACCACCCTAACCATCACCTTCCATCGTTATCATTCACTTAAAACATCACCACAAGGCTGCAAACCCGTCACCACATAAGCAATCACTGTTCGACAAAAATCATCATCACCACCTCGATCATTTTGCAGTTGACAGTCAGTCTTCTGCTGCAACTTCGTAAGACATTCATTTATATTTCTCTTCTTTCTTTTTCGTTGATTGTTCAACAAGAACCACCTAGATATATATTTATAACATCAAAATAGCAGCATTAAGTGCTCTTTCTTTTCCTTTCCAGCTGGTATGCATCGAAGATACTAATGCTAATGGATTGTGACATATATAAGGTGTTGTATAAAGTTTGCAAGGTGTAAAGTTGGTGGCCGATTAGTTGGGTCAATAAAAGGGATGTTCGAATTTATTGATAATTAGGTAAAGTCTTAGTATTAATCTAGACCCACTTACAGCTATGATTCCACAAAACCTATTACATATCCAAAACAAATTTGGATGCCCGTAAATTATGGGATGTGTTTTATGATATTGTGATCCCACTTCTTTTTGACTAAACTATAAGAAATAAAGGTTAATATTGTTAAATAAAACAATAAGGGCCGAGAGATATGGGACTAGTATGAGAGATGTCGATGTTGATAAGTGGATTTCAAAAGTGTTTGATCTCGAGCTGTTTAGGTATCAACATGTCGAAGATTATGATCATTGATGAGGATGGTTAGAATAAGATTATGATTTATAATTAGGATTATGATGTATAATTATATTTATGTTATGATTACGATTTAGAATGATGAATTAAAGGTAAAGATAGTGGATGACAAAGAATGATGAAGATACATGATGTAAGTGGTGATGATGTTGAAAGGAGAGTGGAGGGGTCTTAGTGGGGATATTTTCTTGGATCCTAATTACAAGCACATCAAGTCTCTTTAATTAAAGATCCCACTAGTTAAATATTAATAAGGTGAATGAATGAACCGAATTTATTTTTGTTTAATACAGCGAGACGAATTCCTTGTTTGATTTGGGCCGTGAACTTCAATTTAGTAATTGGGTTCGAGTTGATTAACGCTGGGCCGGTATTGTTCAATTAGGCCGAATTCCTTTCATTTACTGGGCCGTATGAAGTTGGTCAATTGGGCCGAGATCATTACTTTCTGTTGAACCGAATAACGGATTATATTTACATAGTTTCGATATTAAGTAAGAAGATCACAAATGGGTAATGGTTAAGGATGTTATTGGGTTAAGCGAGAGGTCTTGGGTTCGAGCCTGGGAAATGGCGTTTTATTTTTAGGAGCTTGTTTCTTCAAAGGTTGTATTCTAAAATTTATTTTTATCATTGTTATTATTATAATTATTATTATTATTATTATCATTATTATTATTATTATTATAATTATTATTATCATTATTATTATTATTATAAAAATAATACATTTTATTAATATTATCATTACTACTATCATTTTTTTTATTATTATTATTAATACTATTATTAACATCAATATATTTATTAACAAGTATTAGTACTAAGTATTATTAGTATTACGAATTGTTAATCAAAATTAGTGTTTTTACTGTAAAAATAATACAACCTTTTTATCTTATTATTATTACAATCATTTTTAAAATTTTTACATTTTAGTAATTTTATCATCTTTATTATCAATACTAACATTATTATTAGTATTATCGTTATTATTATAAGTATCGTTATTATTAATACTAATTCTATTATTAATATTATAACAAATAAATATTTATTATATAGAAAATATATTTAATACATGTAACATAACTATATAATATTTTTAAAAGTATATATAAAATAAATATACTTAGTTAATTAATAAAACCTATAAAATATTAAATATAACAATTATATCACTAATAACGATATATAAATTTGTTCGAATACAATTATATGTGTTAATATATATATAAATGATACAGGTTCGTGAATCCGAGGCCAACCTTACACTTGTTCAATGATGTTATATGTATTTTTACTACTAAATACAGTATGGTGAGTTTCATTTGCCTTTTTACCCTTTATATTTTTGGGCTGAGAATACATGCGCAATTTTTATAAATGTTTTACGAAATAGACACAAGTAATCGAAACTACATTATATGATTGAATTATTGAAATCGAAGAAATGCAAATCTTGTGGTCTATTAAAATGATGGAAATGATTATTTATGTTAAACTAATGAACTCACCAACCTTTTGGTTGACACTTTAAAGCATGTTTATTCTCAGGTTTGAAAGAAATCTTTCGCTGTGCATTTGCTCATATTACTTGGAGTCGTTCATGACATATAGAATTCAGAACCTCGCAATGGGACCAACTGTTGAAGACTTCGTCCAGATGGATTAGGACAGGTCATTTCAGTTGGTATCAGAGCGGTGGTCTTAACGAACCAGGTCTTGCATTAGTGTGTCTAACTGATAGTCATTATGATGCCTTAGTGAGTCTGGACTTCGACCGTGTCTGCATGTCAAAAGTTTTGCTTATCATTTCTAGTCGGAAATCATCTGCTTATCATTCTTAATCTAGACACATCTTACTGCATTGATTGCATGAATAGTGCATAGACAAAATTCGTTTCTTAGCGTATCTGCTAATTCATATCTTAGCATATCTGTTACTGTAGACTTTGCCTGACAATTTCGTTAGATTCCTCCGTAACTTATGGGATTTTAGTATTATATATGCATATGTAAATTATGTATTGCAGGGTACTAATCTACATCCTATAATCTATTTCTTATCGAAAAATCCTTCATCTGATTGTACGAGATGAATCCCTCAACCAGTTCGAGTCCTTCAGATTCCGATAACTATTTCGATAGTTATTCCGACAGTTATTTCGATATGGAAACACGCTTGAGCTCCGAAAGCAGTATAAATGGAATGGATCAACCAATCAGCCATCATCAATTCATCTGATGGGTTTGTAGTCTACTTAATCATTGGAGACAAGAAGAAGGTGATCCTTTTCATCAACCGAATTCACCTCTTAGTGAAGAACCTGAAGCACTTTCCGGCGAATCTATTCGAAACACCATATTCACCCTCATTGCCAGGATATCCCACAACGATTATATTCTATCTAAAATTCTAAACCTTATTCATTCACTCGTTCTAACCGACAACCATCCCGGAATAATAGAAGAAGTCAACAAACTTCGCGCTCGAAAAATAAATTTGGAGAATATGGTGCAAAATGTACCAGCTTCAGCAACATCACCGGCACCAACAGTACCATCAGTAACAACACCCGTACCATTAACAACACACGCCTCAACATCACAATCGGTACCCCGAGCATAATCATCGTTCTACATGACGTTCTGCATCATTTATCTTCGTTCAACATGGCGAATATGTAATCTCTAATGTTTTAGAGATTATATATTCTTGTTCTAACGTAAATCAAATGAGTTTAATATCATATTAGCTTATTAAATCCATGATTGCATATGAAGAAAATATATATACAAGTATATTTTTATAAAGATTGTAATTAAAAATTCTTTCGTATAAACTGTTAATGTGAAAATATTTTAACGGGTAGGTAATACCCGAGGAATATTTAAATTTCACATTAATAAGTTACACTGTGTATTCTTCGAAGCTGATTCAACAGTCATTTACTATCCTACTTACATCCACTGATATACGAATCCGTTCACCACAGAATAACCATTTTCATCTAATTTTGTATTTGGATTTAGATTTATCAGAATCCAACAAGTGGCATAATGAAGAAAACATTTGACAAAATAAAATTTGTTAGAAACAAACAAACTAACTATGAGAAATTTTGTTAAGAATCCACGCTAACAAAATACTAGCTAACTGTTTCTAGCTAACTGATTACATTTATTTATCGCAATTTATTTTATCGCAATTTAATTCTCGCAACTTTATTTATCGTCATTTAAATTTCTGTTATTTATATTACGCACTTTAAATATCGGGACACGTATACAAGGTTTTGACATATCATATCGACGCATATATATATATATATATATATATATATATATATATATATATATATATATATATATATATATATATATATATTATTTGGAATAACCATAGACACTCTATATGCAGTAATGATCGAGTTCTCTATACAGGGTTGAGGTTAATTCTATAATAATATATATACTTTGAGTTATGATCGAGTCTGAGACATGTTCACGGGTCACGATACGTATTAATTAATTCGAATATTATATATTAAACTATATATGAATTATTGGACTGTCAACTGTGGACTATCGACTGTGGACTACCAACATTGGACAATTAAAATGAATTAAAATATTGACTATAACATATGAAACTAAACAATTCTTCAAGTTTGCCACTTGATTTTATCTTAAACCTCATTTGTATCTCAATGATTACAAACTGCGTTCAAATCCTTCATAAATTCTTGAAAACACCTCAAGCTAGAGGATGAACCAATCACAAATCATCTACGGAAGAAAAGATTGATGCATATAGCTATTCACCTGAGAAACACTCGGCAACTGAGTAAACGTTTAAAACGTAGCTATGTTAATTTCTTAGTGTTATTATTACCCAAAATAACTTTGCAATCCCTTTTTCAAATTAGCCAATTTTGTCACAGCTCCAGCAAGTCAACTTCAACTTTTCGTTCGAAACAACCTTATTATAACCTTGATATATATATGCGTGCTCTTTATTGTTACCGGGGAACCTTTTATATTCCATCATATTATCAGCAGACGTACCAGCAATCTCGTCGCTCCTTGGCTTAAATCTCATCGACAAATCACTATATTTATCTATTGAAGTCTTATCATGAACTCATCGGCATCTTGTAACGAGAATTGTCATACCAAGTATCAAGAAATCATCAATCATTATTTTGAATCTCGCAGTGTTTCTACATCAACAGTTATATATACATATAACATTTATCTCTTATAATTATGATCTTCCATGCTGAAACTCTGAAAAACACCCAGCCTACGAATTAATACATTGAACTTTGAAAAAGCTGAATGAAGCAGCAGAAATTGTAGACAACCATAAACGACCTTAATCGTCGAAAGTTTGATGATAAAGAATAGTATGTTGGAAAAGCTCAGAAAAGTTGGAACTGGAAACTGGATTGAGCAAACTACGAAGGAGTCTCTGAACAAATCACAAGGACTAAACTTGTACATTAAGAATCCTGATGATCCTATTTTTGATGAAATCTTTAGCGAATACTTTGCTTCTGACTCCAAACTCTTGCGGATAAATTTTCTTCACCATCCTTCGATATTAGAAATTCCAAGATACCATTGTATCTTTCATTATAAATATCCTCCATATTTCTGAAGATATTTTCATAACTATTCTTATCTGAAATCATTAATATCTTCATGCTATCAGCGTTACATCATATAGAAACTGTTAGTTTCTATATTCTGTAAACTTTCTAGCTTAAAATATGAATGTTATTGAAGTAATGTTGGGAACTGATGCATGAGTTAGTATAGTATAATGATACTTGATCAACGTGATTATATTACAGTAAGTCATGCTGAGTTTCTAATGGGACGTGATGATTCACAGATCATAACGTCATCATGTGCCATGTTACATAACTCTTTCATTCTGCTTAACTTCTGAACATATCAAGAAAATATATTCTTGATAGTTCTATTCTCAGTGATTCTGGTAATTTGGCAAATCAAATCGTGCTATTACGTTCTTTCTTGTTTAGAACATTAAGTTCATTCGAAATTCTATACTTACGAATTCTGGACCGTTATACACTTTACTAAAGGTCGAGAAGATAATAAAAAGGCAAAGAGCTCCAAAATATAAGAGAAAATATAAAGCCCAATAACAACACGGAGGTTACAAACTGTGGATATTAATACGAATAGCAATATAAAGACACGGTATAATTAAGAATAGTATCACCCCAAGGTAATAGTAGAAGTAAACAGATTCTTCTGGAGGAAGATTGAAAAGAAGGATGACAGAAATGATAATTAGGAAAATATCAAGGATTAGAACGGGATTAATCATTTTTACAATCTTTTGGATGTATGAACTAAGAAAGAAAGTATAGGAATTGTGAGAATAATAGAACAGAAGAGCTTAATTTATAATGGGAATATCAGACAGAGTAATCTAGGCGGATCACCGTATTTAATTATGGAGATCTTAATATCCTTATTCGCAGAAGGATCAAATCTTTTAGATTTTGAAGATTTTCTTTATATCCCTTGAATTCCGGAATTCAACCAAGGCAACGTCAAAAGTTAAAACGAAACTTCATTTATTCATTTCACTTTATTGTGATAGCTTCATTCGTGCTCTTCGAATAATCGAATTATTTTATCTGTATTATTCAATATTGATAAAACTCTATTTATCAGCTCATATTTGTCAGGAAAACATATTTATTGTTAGCCATGACGACCTCACTCAAATTTCGGGACGAAATTTCTTTAACGGGTAGGTACTGTGATGACCCGGGAATTTCTGACCAAATTTAAACTTTAATCTTTATATGTTTCCGACACGATAAGCAAAAATTTGTAATGTTGAGTCTCGAAAGTTTTGAAATCTATATTCATGTAAACAATTACCCTTTGACCATGCTCGACGATTCACGAACAAATTGTAAAAATAAATATAAAACATACCTAATAATAAGAATTAATAAACTACAATTCAATCAACTGAATTGAAAATGTAATGTAACATATAAAATAATTAAATTATTACTAAAATGAATATATATATATATATATATGGCTTCTTTACACAATTAATAATATATGTATATATGTATATTGTAGTATGGCTAAAATATATAGATAGATATATATTAAATATTTAGGTATATATAATAAGTGATACATTAATTAATGAAATTAATATATAAATCGTTATTACCAATATTATTATTACCATTATTAATATTATTATAATTAGTATAATTATCATCATTAATAAAATTATTATTATTATTATCATTTTTATTATTATTATTGTTACTCATTATTATTATAATTATTTTTAATTAGTATTATTATTAATAATTACAATAAGTAATTTCAGGAACATTGACAAATAATTACACAATTAATCTGCTACAAACCAATGTACATCACCATCTACTGCACATTGATAACAAGAATTCAAACAGATAGTTACAAAATCTGTTTAGGGTCATTTTCTACTTTTAATAACTTGTCTCTCTGAATGAATCTAATATCGACGTCTTTATTCTATAAACCAAGCCATCACCTTCATCTTTCATCACCATTTTCTTTTTTGTTTATTTATGTATCATGTGATACCAAACCGACACCATCACAAGTTAACCACCACCTTCGACTTTTATGATGGGTTCATGGTATGAACAAACCCATCACGTCCGCCACCCTACAACCACAATGTTCGACCATCACATCACCCTCATCAACTTTTCTGTTTTTCTGTAAACCGTAAATAACCAACAAAACCACTTCAAAACATAAACACAGACACATAAACTGCCCTACTCGATCACCATAACCAACAACCCATTTCACCATCTTATTGTTCGAAACCCACTTAAGAAATGATACTAGTTATTATGGCTTTTTGCTTCAAACGTAACCCAACCAAAAACACCACTTCAAACCTATTTAAATTATAACTGCTGCTACGTCCATGTTTCCATTTATTTTCGACAATTACCATAACCTCCACCATTCTCAATCTCTCCCTCTCTCTCTTGTCCAATGACCACCCTAACCATCACCTTCCATCGTTATCATTCACTTAAAACATCACCACAAGGATGCAAACCCGTCACCATATAAGCAATCACTGTTCGACAAAAATCATCATCACCACCTCGATCATTTTGCAGTTGACAGTCAGTCTTCTGCTGCAACTTCGTAAGACATTCATTTATATTTCTCTTCTTTCTTTTTCGTTGATTGTTCAACAAGAACCACCTAGATATATATTTATAACATCAAAATAGCAGCATTAAGTGCTCTTTCTTTTCCTTTCCAGCTGGTATGCATCGAAGATACTAATGCTAATTGATTGTGACATATATAAGGTGTTGTATAAAGTTTGCAAGTTGTAAAGTTGGTGGCCAATTAGTTGGGTCAATAAAAGGGACATTCGAATTTATTGATAATTAGGTAAAGTCTTAGTATTATTCTCGACCCACTTACAGCTAGGATTCCACAAAACCTATTACATATCCAAAACAAATTTAGATGCCCGTAAATTATGGGATGTGTTTTATGATATTGTGATACCACTTCTTTTTGACTAAACTATAAGAAATAAAGGTTAATATTGTTAAATAAAACAATAAGGGCCGAGAGATATGGGACTAGTATGAGAGATGTTGATGTTGATAAGTGGATTTCAAAAGTGTTTGATCTTGAGCTGTTAGGTATCAACATGTCGAAGATTATGATCATTGATGAGGATGGTTAGAATAAGATTATGATTTATAATTAGGATTATGATGTATAATTATATTTATGTTATGATTACGATTTAGAATGATGAATTAAAGGTAAAGATAGTGGATGACAAAGAATGATGAAGATACATGATGTAAGTGGTGATGATGTTGAAAGGAGAGTGGAGGGGTCTTAGTGGGGATATTTTCTTGGATCCTAATTACAAGCACATCAAGTCTCTTTAATTAAAGATCCCACTAGTTAAATATTAATAAGGTGAATGAATGAACCGAAATTTTTTTTTGTTTAATACAGCGAGACGAATTCCTTGCTTGATTTGGGCTGTGAACTTCAATTTAGTAATTGGGTTCGAGTTGATTAACGCTGGGCCGGTATTGTTCAAGTAGGCCGAATTCCTTTCATTTACTTGGCCGTATGAAGTTGGTCAATTGGGCCGAGATCATTACTTTCTGTTGAACCGAATAACGGATTATATTTACATAGTTTCGATATTAAGTAAGAAGATCACAAATGGGTAATGGTTAAGGATGTTATTGGGTTAAGCGAGAGGTCTTGGGTTCGAGCCTGGGAAATGGCGTTTTATTTTTAGGAGCATGTTTCTTCAAAGGTTGTATTCTAAAATTTATTTTTATCATTGTTATTATTATAATTATTATTATTATTATTATCATTATTATTATTATTATTATTATTATTATTATTATTATTATTATTATTATTATTATTATCATTATTATTATTATTATAAAAATAATACATTTTATTAATATTATCATTACTACTATCATTTTTTTTATTATTATTATTAATACTATTATTAACATCAATATATTTATTAACAAGTATTAGTACTAAGTATTATTAGTATTACGAATTGTTAATCAAAATTAGTGTTTTAATTGTAAAAATAATACAACCTTTTTATCTTATTATTATTACTATCATAATTAAAATTTTTTACATTTTAGTAATTTTATCATCTTTATTATCAATACTAACATTATTATTAGTATTATCGTTATTATTATAAGTATCGTTATTATTGATACTAATCCTATTATTAATATTATAACAAATAAATATTTATTATATAGAAAATATATTTAATACATGTAACATAACTATATAATATTTTTAAAAGTATATATAAATAAATATACTTAGTTAATTAATAAAACCTATAAAATATTAAATATAACAATTATATCACTAATAACGATATATAAATTTGTTCGAATACAATTATATGTGTTAATATATATAAATGATATAGGTTCGTGAATCCGAGGCCAACCTTACACTTGTTCAATGATGTTATATGTATTTTTACTACTAAATACAGTATGGTGAGTTTCATTTGCCTTTTTATCCTTTATATTTTTGGGCTGAGAATACATGCGCAATTTTTATAAATGTTTTACAAAATAGACACAAGTAATCGAAACTACATTATATGGTTGAATTATCGAAATCGAATTTGCCCCTTTTTATTAAGTCTGGTAATCTAAGAATTAGGGAACAGACACCCTAATTGACGCGAATCCTAAAGATAGATCTATTGGGCCCAACAAGCCCCATCCAAAGTACCGGATGCTTTAGTACTTCGAAATTTATATCATGTCCGAAGGAGGATCCTGGAATGATGGGGATATTCTATATGCATCTTGTTAAGGTCGGTTACCAGGTGTTCACCATATGAATGATTTTTGTCTCTATGCATGGGACGTATATTTATGAGAAATGCAAATCTTGTGGTCTATTAAAATGATGGAAATGATTATTTATGTTAAACTAATGAACTCACCAACCTTTTGGTTGACACTTTAAAGCATGTTTATTCTCAGGTTTGAAAGAAATCTTCCGCTGTGCATTTGCTCATATTACTTGGAGTCGTTCATGACATATAGAATTCAGAACCTCGCAATGGGACCAACTGTTGAAGACTTCGTCCAGATGGATTAGGACGGGTCGTTTCAGTTGGTATCAGAGTGGTGGTCTTAGCAAACCAGGTCTTGCATTGGTGTGTCTAACTGATAGTCATTATGATGCCTTAGTGAGTCTGGACTTCGACCGTGTCTGCATGTCAAAAGTTTTGCTTATCATTTCTAGTCGGAAATCATCTGCTTATCATTCTTAGTCTAGACACATCTTACTGCATTGATTGCATGAATAGTGTATTGACAAAATTCGTTTCTTAGCGTATCTGCTAATTCATATCTTAGCATATCTGTTACTGTAGACTTTGCCTGACAATTTCCGTAGATTCCTCCGTAACTTATGGGATTTTAGTATTATATATGCATATGTAAATTATGTATTGCAGGGTACTAATCTACATCCTATAATCTATTTTTTATCGAAAAATCCTTCATCTGATCGTACGAGATGAATCCCTCAACCAGTTCGAGTCCTTCAGATTCCGATGACTATTTCGATAGTTATTCCGACAGTTATTTCGATATGGAAACACGCTTGAGCTCCGAAAGCAGTATAAACGGAATGGATCAACCAATCAGCCATCATCAATTCATCTGATGGGTTTGTAGTCTACTTAATCATTGTAGACAAGAAGAAGGTGATCCTTTTTATCAACCAAATTCACCTCTTAGTGAAGAACCTGAAGCACTTACCGGCGAATCTATTCGAAACACCATATTCACCCCCATTTCCAGGATATCCCACAATGATTATATTTTATCTAAAATTCTAAACCTTATTCATTCGCTCATTCCAACCGACAACCATCCCGGAATAATAGAAGAAGTCAACATACTTCGCGCTCGAAAAATAAATTTGGAGAATATGGTGCAAAATGTACCAGCTTCAGCAACATCACCGGCACCAACAGTACCATCAGTAACAACACCCGTACCATCAACAACACACGCCTCAACATCACAATCGGTACCCCGAGCATAATCATCGTTCTACATGACGTTCTGCATCATTTATCTTCGTTCAACATGGCGAATATGTAATCTCTAATGTTTTAGAGATTATATATTCTTGTTCTAACGTAAATCAAATGAGTTTAATATCATATTAGCTTATTAAATCCATGATTGCATATGAAGAAAATATATATACAAGTATATTTTTATAAAGATTGTAATTAAAAATTCTTTCGTATAAACTGTTAATGTGAAAATATTTTAACGGGTAGGTAATACCCGAGGAATATTTAAATTTCACATTAATAAGTTACACTGTGTATTCTTCGAAGCTGATTCAACAGTCATTTACTATCCTACTTACATCCACTGATATACGAATCCGTTCACCACAGAATAACCATTTTCATCTAATTTCGTATTTGGATTTAGATTTATCAAAATCCAACAAGTGGCATAATGAAGAAAACATTTGACAAAATAAAATTTGTTAGAAACAAACAAACTAACTATGAGAAATTTTGTTAAGAATCCACGCTAACAAAATACTAGCTAACTGTTTCTAGCTAACTGATTACATTTATTTATCGCAATTTATTTTATCGCAATTTAATTCTCGCAACTTTATTTATCGTCATTTAAATTTCTGTTATTTATATTACGCACTTTAAATATCGGGACACGTATACAAGGTTTTGACATATCTTATCGACGCATATATATATATATATATATATATATATATATATATATATATATATATATTATTTGGAATAACCATAGACACTATATATGCAGTAATGATCGAGTTCTCTATACAGGATTGAGGTTAATTCTATAATAATATATATACTTTGAGTTATGATCGAGTCTGAGACATGTTCATGGGTCACGATACGTATTAATTAATTCGAATATTATATATTAAACTATATATGAATTATTGGACTGTCAACTGTGGACTATCGACTGTGGACTACCAACATTGGACAATTAAAATGAATTAAAATATTGACTATAACATATGAAACTAAACGATTCTTCAAGTTTGCCACTTGATTTTATCTTAAACCTCATTTGTATCTCAATGATTACAAACTGCGTTCAAATCCTTCATAAATTCTTGAAAACACCTCAAGCTAGAGGATGAACCAACCATAAATCATCTACGGAAGAAAAGATTGATGCATATAGCTATTCACCTGAGAAACACTCGGCAACTGAGTAAACGTTTAAAACGTAGCTATGTTAATTTCTTAGTGTTATTATTACCCAAAATAACTTTGCAATCCCTTTTTCAAATTAGCCAATTTTGTCACAGCTCCAGCAAGTCAACTTCGACTTTTCGTTCGAAACAACCTTATTATAACCTTGATATATATATGCGTGTTCTTTATTGTTACCGGGGAACCTTTTATATTCAATCATATTATCAGCAGACGTACCAGCAACCTCGTCGCTCCTTGGCTTAAATCTCATCGACAAATCACTATATTTATCTATTGAAGTCTTATCATGAACTCATCGGCATCTTGTAACGAGAATTGTCATACCAAGTATCTGGAAATCAGCAATCATTATTTTGAATCTCGCAGCGTTTCTACATCAACAGTTATATATATATATAACATTTATCTCTTATAATTATGATCTTCCATGCTGGAACTCTGAAAAACACCCAGCCTAATACATTGAACTTTGAAAAAGCTGAATGAAGCAGCAGAAACTGTAGACAACCGTAAACGACCTTAATCGTCGAAAGTTTGATGATAAAGAATAGTATGTTGGAAAAGCTCAGAAAAGTTGAAACTGGAAACCGGATTGAGCAAACTACGAAGGAGTCTCTGAACAAATCACAAGGACTAAACTTGTACATTAAGAATCCTGATGATCCTATTTTTGATGAAATCTTTAGCGAATACTTTGCTTCTGACTCCAAACTCTTGCGGACAAATTTTCTTCACCATCCTTCGATATTAGAAATTCCAAGATACCATTGTATCTTTCATTATAAATATCCTCCATATTTCTGAAGATATTTTCATAACTATTCTTATCTGAAATCATTAATCTCTTCATGCTATCAGTGTTACATCATATAGAAACTGTTAGTTTCTATATTCTGTAAACTTTCTAGCTTAAAATATGAATGTTATTGAAGTAATGTTGGGAACTGATGCATGAGTTAGTATAGTATAATGATACTTGATCAACGTGAATATATTACAGTAAGTCATGCTGAGTTTCTAATGGGACGTGATGATTCACAGATCATAACGTCATCATGTGCCATGTTACATAACTCTTTCATTCTGCTTAACTTCTGAACATATCAAGAAAATATATTCTTGATAGTTCTATTCTCAGTGATTCTGGTAATTTGACAAATCAAATCGTGCTATTACGTTATTTCTTGTTTAGAACATTAAGTTCATTCGAAATTCTATACTTACGAATTCTGGACCGTTATACACTTTACTAGAGGTCGAGAAGATAATAAAAAGGCAAAGAGCTCCAAAATATAATAGAAAATATAAAGCCCAATAACAACACGGAGGTTACAAACTGTGGATATTAATACGAATAACAATATAAAGACATGGTATAATTAAGAATAGTATCACCCCAAGGTAATAGTAGAAGTAAACAGATTCTTCTGGAGGAAGATTGAAAAGAAGGATGACAGAAATGATAATTAGGAAAATATCAAGGATTAGAACGGGATTAATCATTTTTACAATCTTTTGGATGTATGAACTAAGAAAGAAAGTATAGGAATTGTGAGAATAATAGAACAGAAGAGCTTAATTTATAATGGGAATATCAGACAGAGTAATCTAGGCGGATCACCGTATTTAATTATGGAGATCTTAATATCCTTATTCGCCGAAGGATCAAATCTTTTAGATTTCGAAGATTTTCTTTATATCCCTTGAATTCCAGAATTCAACCAAGGCAACGTCAAAAGTTAAAACGAAACTTCATTTATTCATTTCACTTTATTGTGATAGCTTCATTCGTGCTCTTCGAATAATCGAATTATTTTATCTGTATTATTCAATAATGATAAAACTCTATTTATTAGCTCATATTTGTCAGGAAAACATATTTATTGTTAGCCATGACGACCTCACTCAAATTTCGGGACGAAATTTCTTTAACGGGTAGGTACTGTGATGACCCGGGAATTTTTGACCAAATTTAAACTTTAATCTTTATATGTTTCCGACACGATAAGCAAAAATTTGTAATGTTGAGTCTCGAAAGTTTTGAAATCTATATTCATGTAAACAATTACCCTTTGACCATGCTCGACGATTCACGAACAAATTGTAAAAATAAATATAAAACTTACCTAATAATAAGAATTAATAAACTACAATTCAATCAACTGAATTGAAAATGTAATGTAACATATAAAATAATTAAATTATTACTAAAATGAATATATATATATATATATATATATATATATATATATATATATATATATATATATATATATATATATATATATATATATATATATATATATATATATATATATATATATATATATATATATATATGGCTTCTTTACACAATTAATAATATATGTATATATGTATATTGTAGTATGGCTAAAATATATAGATAGATATATATTAAATATTCAGGTATATATAATAAGTGATACATAAATTAATGAAATTAATATATAAATCGTTATTACCAATATTATTATTACCATTATTAATATTATTATAATTAGTATAATTATCATCATTAATAAAATTATTATTATCATTTTTATTATTATTATTGTTACTCATTATTATTATAATTATTTTTAATTAGTATTATTATTAATAATTACAATAAGTAATTTCAGGAACATTGACAAATAATTACACAATTAATCTGCTACAAACCAATGTACATCACCATCTACTGCACATTGATAACAAGAATTCAAACAGATAGTTACAAAATCTGTTTATGGTCATTTTCTACTTTTAATAACTTGTCTCTCTGAATGAATCTAATATCGACGTCTTTATTCTATAAACCAAGCCATCACCTTCATCTTTCATCACCATTTTCTTTTTTATTTATTTATGTATCATGTGATACCAAACCGACACCATCACAAGTTAACCACCACCTTCGACTTTTATGATGGGTTCATGGTATGAACAAACCCATCACGTCCGCCACCCTACAACCACAATGTTCGACCACCACATCACCCTCATCAACTTTTCTGTTTTTCTGTAAACCGTAAATAACCAACAAAACCACTTCAAAACATAAACACAGACACATAAACTGCCCTACTCGATCACCATAACCAACAACCCATTTCACCATCTTATTGTTCGAAACCCACTTAAGAAATGATACTAGTTATTATGGCTTTTTGCTTCAAACGTAACCCAACCAAAAACACCACTTCAAACCTATTTAAATTATAACAGCTGCTACGTCCATGTTTCCATTTCTTTTCGACAATTACCATAACCTCCACCATTCTCAATCTCTCCCTCTCTCTCTTGTCCAATGACCACCCTAACCATCACCTTCCATAGTTATCATTCACTTAAAACATCACCACAAGGCTGCAAACCCGTCACCACATAAGCAATCACTGTTCGACAAAAATCATCATCACCACCTCGATCATTTTGCAGTTGACAGTCAGTCTTCTGCTGCAACTTCGTAAGACATTCATTTATATTTCTCTTCTTTCTTTTTTCGTTGATTGTTCAACAAGAACCACCTAGATATATATTTATAACATCAAAATAGCAGCATTAAGTGCTCTTTCTTTTCCTTTCCAGCTGGTATGCATCGAAGATACTAATGCTAATGGATTGTGACATATATAATGTGTTGTATAAAGTTTGCAAGGTGTAAAGTTGGTGGCCGATTAGTTAGGTTAATAAAAGGGACATTCGAATTTATTGATAATTAGGTAAAGTCTTAGTATTATTCTAGACCCATTTACAGCTAGGATTCCACAAAACCTATTACATATCCAAAACAAATTTGGATGCCCGTAAATTATGGGATGTGTTTTATGATATTGTGATACCACTTCTTTTTGACTAAACTATAAGAAATAAAGGTTAATATTGTTAAATAAAACAATAAGGGCCGAGAGATATGGGACTAGTATGAGAGATGTCGATGTTGATAAGTGGATTTCAAAAGTGTTTGATCTCGAGCTGTTAGGTATCAACATGTCGAAGATTAAGATCATTGATGAGGATGGTTAGAATAAGATTATGATTTATAATTAGGATTATGATGTATAATTATATTTATGTTATGATTACGATTTCGAATGATGAATTAAAGGTAATGATAGTGGATGACAAAGAATGATGAAGATACATGATGTAAGTGGTGATGATGTTGAAAGGAGAGTGGAGGGGTCTTAGTGGGGATATTTTCTTGGATCCTAATTACAAGCACATCAAGTCTCTTTAATTAAAGATCCCACTAGTTAAATATTAATAAGGTGAATGAATGAACCGAAATTTTTTTTTTGTTTAATACAGCGAGACGAATTCCTTGCTTGATTTGGGCCGTGAACTTCAATTTAGTAATTGGGTTCGAGTTGATTAACGCTGGGCCGGTATTGTTCAAGTAGGCCGAATTCCTTTCATTTACTGGGCCGTATGAAGTTGGTCAATTGGGCCGAGATCATTACTTTCTGTTGAACCGAATAACGGATTATATTTACATAGTTTCGATATTAAGTAAGAAGATCACAAATGGGTAATGGTTAAGGATGTTATTGGGTTAAGCGAGAGGTCTTGGGTTCGAGCCTGGGAAATGGCATTTTATTTTTAGGAGCTTGTTTCTTCAAAGGTTGTATTCTAAAATTTATTTTTATCATTGTTATTATTATAATTATTATATTATTATTATTATTATCATCATCATCATTATTATTATTATTATTATTATCATTATTATTATTATAAAAATAATACATTTTATTAATATTATCATTACTACTATCATTTTTTTTTATTATTATTATTAATACTATTATTAACATCAATATATTTATTAACAAGTATTAGTACTAAGTATTATTAGTATTACGAATTGTTAATCAAAATTAGTGTTTTTATTGTAAAAATAATACAACCTTTTTATCTTATTATTATTACTATCATTATTAAAAATTTTACATTTTAGTAATTTTATCATCTTTATTATCAATACTAACATTATTATTAGTATTATCGTTATTATTATAAGTATCGTTATTATTAATACTAATCCTATTATTAATATTATAACAAATAAATATTTATTATATAGAAAATATATTTAATACATGTAACATAACTATATAATATTTTTAAAAGTATATATAAAATAAATATACTTAGTTAATTAATAAAACCTATAAAATATTAAATATAACAATTATATCACTAATAACGATATATAAATTTGTTCGAATACAGTTATATGTGTTAATATATATAAATGATATAGGTTCGTGAATCCGAGGCCAACCTTACACTTGTTCAATGATGTTATATGTATTTTTACTACTAAATACAGTATGGTGAGTTTCATTTGCCTTTTTACCCTTTATATTTTTGGGCTGAGAATACATGCGCAATTTTTATAAATGTTTTACGAAATAGACACAAGTAATCGAAACTACATTATATGGTTGAATTATCGAAATCGAATATGCCCCTTTTTATTAAGTCTGGTAATCTAAGAATTAGGGAACAGAGACCCTAATTGACGCGAATCCTAAAGATAGATCTATTGGGCCCAACAAGCCCCATCCAAAGTACCGGATGCTTTAGTACTTCGAAATTTATATCATGTCCGAAGGAGGATCCTGGAATGATGGGGATATTCTATATGCATCTTGTTAAGGTCGGTTACCAGGTGTTCACCATATGAATGATTTTTGTCTCTATGCATGGGACGTATATTTATGAGAAATGCAAATCTTGTGGTCTATTAAAATGATGGAAATGATTATTTATGTTAAACTAATGAACTCACCAACCTTTTGGTTGACACTTTAAAGCATGTTTATTCTCAGGTTTGAAAGAAATCTTCCGCTGTGCATTTGCTCATATTACTTGGAGTCGTTCATGACATATAGAATTCAGAACCTCGCAATGGGACCAACTGTTGAAGACTTCGTCCAGATGGATTAGGACGGGTCGTTTCAGTTGGTATCAGAACGGTGGTCTTAGCAAACCAGGTCTTGCATTAGTGTGTCTAACTGATAGTCATTATGATGCCTTAGTGAGTCTGGACTTCGACCGTGTCTGCATGTCAAAAGTTTTGCTTATCATTTCTAGTCGGAAATCATCTGCTTATCATTCTTAGTCTAGACACATCTTACTGCATTGATTGCATGAATAGTGTATTGACAAAATTCGTTTCTTAGCGTATCTGCTAATTCATATCTTAGCATATCTGTTACTGTAGACTTTGCCTGACAATTTCCGTAGATTCCTCCGTAACTTATGGGATTTTAGTATTATATATGCATATGTAAATTATGTATTGCAGGGTACTAATCTACATCCTATAATCTATTTCTTATCGAAAAATCCTTCATCTGATCGTACGAGATGAATCCCTCAACCAGTTCGAGTCCTTCAGATTCCGATAACTATTTCGATAGTTATTCCGACAGTTATTTCGATATGGAAACACGCTTGAGCTCCGAAAGCAGTATAAACAGAATGGATCAACCAATCAGCCATCATCAATTCATCTGATGGGTTCGTAGTCTACTTAATCATTGTAGACAAGAAGAAGGTGATCCTTTTCATCAACCAAATTCACCTCTTAGTGAAGAACCTGAAGCACTTACCGGCGAATCTATTCGAAACACCATATTCACCCCCATTGCCAGGATATCCCACAATGATTATATTTTATCTAAAATTCTAAACCTTATTCATTCGCTCATTCCAACCGACAACCATCCCGGAATAATAGAAGAAGTCAACATACTTCGCGCTCGAAAAATAAATTTGGAGAATATGGTGCAAAATGTACCAGCTTCAGCAACATCACCGGCACCAACAGTACCATCAGTAACAACACCCGTACCATCAACAACACACGCCTCAACATCACAATCGGTACCCCGAGCATAATCATCGTTCTACATGACGTTCTGCATCATTTATCTTCGTTCAACATGGCGAATATGTAATCTCTAATGTTTTAGAGATTATATATTCTTGTTCTAACGTAAATCAAATGAGTTTAATATCATATTAGCTTATTAAATCCATGATTGCATATGAAGAAAATATATATACAAGTATATTTTTATAAATATTGTAATTAAAAATTCTTTCGTACAAACTGTTAATGTGAAAATATTTTAACGGGTAGGTAATAGCCGAGGAATATTTAAATTTCACATTAATAAGTTACACTGTATATTCTTCGAAGCTGATTCAACAGTCGTTTACTATCCTACTTACATCCACTGATATACGAATCCGTTCACCACAGAATAACCATTTTCATCTAATTTCGTATTTGGATTTAGATTTATCAGAATCCAACAAGTGGCATAATGAAGAAAACATTTGACAAAATAAAATTTGTTAGAAACAAACAAACTAACTATGAGAAATTTTGTTAAGAATCCACGCTAACAAAATACTAGCTAACTGTTCTAGCTAACTGATTACATTTATTTATCGCAATTTATTTTATCGCAATTTAATTCTCGCAACTTTATTTATCGTCATTTAAATTTCTGTTATTTATATTACGCACTTTAAATATCGGGACACGTATACAAGGTTTTGACATATCATATCGATGCATATATATATATATATATATATATATATATATATATATATATATATATATATATATATATATATATATATATATATATATATATATATATTATTTGGAATAACCATAGACACTCTATATGCAGTAATGATCGAGTTCTCTATACAGGGTTGAGGTTGATTCTATAATAATATATATACTTTGAGTTATGATCGAGTCTGAGACATGTTCACGGGTCACGATACGTATTAATTAATTCGAATATTATATATTAAGCTATATATGAATTATTGGACTGTCAACTGTGGACTATCGACTGTGGACTACCAACATTGGACAATTAAAATGAATTAAAATATTGACTATAACATATGAAACTAAACAATTCTTCAAGTTTGCCACTTGATTTTATCTTAAACCTCATTTGTATCTCAATGATTACAAACTGCGTTCAAATCCTTCATAAATTCTTGAAAACACCTCAAGCTAGAGGATGAACCAACCACAAATCATCTACGAAAGAAAAGATTGATGCATATAGCTATTCACCTGAGAAACACTCGGCAACTGAGTAAACGTTTAAAACGTAGCTATGTTAATTTCTTAGTGTTATTATTACCCAAAATAACTTTGCAATCCCTTTTTCAAATTAGCCAATTTTGTCACAGCTCCAGTAAGTCAACTTCGACTTTTCGTTCGAAACAACCTTATTATAACCTTGATATATATATGCGTGCTCTTTATTGTTACCGGGAAACCTTTTATATTCCATCATATTATCAGCAGACGTACCAGCAACCTCGTCGCTCCTTGGCTTAAATCTCATCGACAAATCACTATATTTATCTATTGAAGTCTTATCATGAACTCATCGGCATCTTGTAACGAGAATTGTCATACCAAATATCGAGAAATCAGCAATCATTATTTTGAATCTCGCAGCGTTTCTACATCAACAGTTATATATACATATAACATTTATCTCTTATAATTATGATCTTCCATGCTGAAACTCTGAAAAACACCCAGCCTACGAATTAATACATTGAACTTTGAAAAAGCTGAATGAAGCAGCAGAAACTGTAGACAACCGTAAACGACCTTAATCGTCGGAAGTTTGATGATAAAGAATAGTATGTTGGAAAAGCTCAGAAAAGTTGGAACTGGAAACCGGATTGAGCAAACTACGAAGGAGTCTCTGAACAAATCACAAGAACTAAACTTGTACATTAAGAATCCTGGTGATCCTATTTTTGATGAAATCTTTAGCGAATACTTTGCTTCTGACTCCAAACTCTTGCGGACAAATTTTCTTCACCATCCTTCGATATTATAAATTCCAAGATACCATTGTATCTTTCATTATAAATATCCTCCATATTTCTGAAGATATTTTCATAACTATTCTTATCTGAAATCATTAATCTCTTCGTGCTATCAGTGTTACATCATATAGAAACTGTTAGTTTCTATATTCTGTAAACTTTCTAGCTTAAAATATGAATGTTATTGAAGTAATGTTGGGAACTGATGCATGAGTTAGTATAGTATAATGATACTTGATCAACGTGATTATATTACAGTAAGTCATGCTGAGTTTCTAATGGGACGTGATGATTCACAGATCATAACGTCATCATGTGCCATGTTACATAACTCTTTCATTCTACTTAACTTCTGAACATATCAAGAAAATATATTCTTGATAGTTCTATTCTCAGTGATTCTGGTAATTTGACAAATCAAATCGTGCTATTACGTTCTTTCTTGTTTAGAACATTAAGTTCATTCGAAATTCTATACTTACGAATTCTGGACCGTTATACACTTTACTAAAGGTCGAGAAGATAATAAAAAGGCAAAGAGCTCCAAAATATACGAGAAAATATAAAGCCCAATAACAACACGGAGGTTACAAACTGTGGATATTAATACGAATAGCAATATAAAGACACGGTATAATTAAGAATAGTATCACCCCAAGGTAATAGTAGAAGTAAACAGATTCTTCTGGAGGAAGATTGAAAAGAAGGATGACAGAAATGATAATTAGGAAAATATCAAGGATTAGAACGGGATTAATCATTTTTACAATCTTTTGGATGTATGAACTAAGAAAGAAAGTATAGGAATTGTGAGAATAATAGAACAGAAGAGCTTAATTTATAATGGGAATATCAGACAGAGTAATCTAGGCGGATCACCGTATTTAATTATGGAGATCTTAATATCCTTATTCGCCGAAGGATCAAATCTTTTAGATTTCGAAGATTTTCTTAATATCCCTTGAATTCCGGAATTCAACCAAGGCAACGTCAAAAGTTAAAACGAAACTTCATTTATTCATTTCACTTTATTGTGATAGCTTCATTCGTGCTCTTCGAATAATCGAATTATTTTATCTGTATTATTCAATAATAATAAAACTCTATTTATCAGCTCATATTTGTCAGGAAAACATATTTATTGTTAGCCATGACGACCTCACTCAAATTTCGGGATAAAATTTCTTTAACGGGTAGGTACTGTGATGACCCGAGAATTTCCGACCAAATTTAAACTTTAATCTTTATATGTTTCCGACACGATAAGCAAAAATTTGTAATGTTGAGTCTCGAAAGTTTTGAAATCTATATTCATGTAAAAAATTACCCTTTGACCATGCTCGACGATTCACGAACAAATTGTAAAAATAAAAATAAAACATACCTAATAATAAGAATTAATAAACTACAATTCAATCAACTGAATTGAAAATGTAATGTAACATATAAAATAATTAAATTATTACTAAAATGAATATATATATATATATATATACATATATATATATACATATATATATATATGTATATATATACATATATATATATATATATATATGTATATATATACATATATATGTATATATATATATGTATATATATATATATATGTATATATATATATACATATATATATATATACATATATATATATACATATATATATATATATATACATATATATATATATATATGTATATATATATATATATGTATATATATATACATATATATATATATATATATATGGCTTCTTTACACAATTAATAATATATGTATATATGTATATTGTAGTATGGCTAAAATATATAGATAGATATATATTAAATATTCAGGTATATATAATAAGTGATACATAAATTAATGAAATTATTATATAAATCGTTATTACCAATATTATTATTACCATTATTAATATTATTATAATTAGTATAATTATCATCATTAATAAAATTATTATTATCATTTTTATTATTATTATTGTTACTCATTATTATTATAATTATTTTTAATTAGTATTATTATTAATAATTACAATAAGTAATTTCAGGAACATTGACAAATAATTACACAATTAATCTGCTATAAACCAATGTACATCACCATCTACTGCACATTGATAACAAGAAATCAAACAGATAGTTACAAAATCTGTTTAGGGTCATTTTCTACTTTTAATAACTTGTCTCTCTGATTGAATCTAATATCGACGTCTTTATTCTATAAACCAAGCCATCACCTTCATCTTTCATCACCATTTTCTTTTTTATTTATTTATGTATCATGTGATACCAAACCGACACCAGCACAAGTTAACCACCACCTTCGACTTTTATGATGGGTTCATGGTATGAACAAACCCATCACGTCCGCCACCCTACAACCACAATGTTCGACCACCACATCACCCTCATCAACTTTTCTGTTTTTCTGTAAATCGTAAATAACCAACAAAACCACTTCAAAACATAAACACAGACACATAAACTGCCCTACTCGATCACCATAACCAACAACCCATTTCACCATCTTATTGTTCGAAACCCACTTAAGAAATGATACTAGTTATTATGGCTTTTTTCTTTAAATGTAACCCAACCAAAAATACCACTTCAAACCCATTTAAATTATAACTGCTGCTGCTACGTCCATGTTTCCATTTCTTTTTGACAATTACCGCAACCTCCACCATTCTCAATCTCTTCCTCTCTCTCTCTTGTCTAATGACCACCCTAACCATCACCTTCCATCATTATCATTCACTTAAAGCATCACCACAAGGCTGCAAACTCGTCACCACATAAGCAATCACTGTTCGACAAAAATCATCATCACCACCTCGATCATTTTGCAGTTGACAGTCAGTCTTCTGCTGCAACTTCGTAAGACATTCATTTATATTTCTCTTCTTTCTTTTTCGTTGATTGTTCAACATGAACCACCGAGATATATATTTATAACATCAAAATAACAGCATTAAGTGCTCTTTCTTTTCTTTTCCAGCTGGTATGCATCGAAGATACTAATGCTAATGGATTGTGACATATATAAGGTGCTGTATAATGTTTGCAAGGTGTAAAGTTGGTGGCCGATTAGTTGGGTCAATAAAAGGGACGTTCGAATTTATTGATAATTAGGTAAAGTCTTAGTATTAATCTAGACCCACTTACAGCTAGGATTCTACAAAACCTATTACATATCCAAAACAAATTTGGATGCCCGTAAATTATGGGATGTGTTTTATGATATTGTGATCCCACTTCTTTTTGACTAAACTATAAGAAATAAAGGTTAATATTGTTAAATAAAACAATAAGGGCCGAGAGATATGGGACTAGTATGAGAGATGTCGATGTTGATAAGTGGATTTCAAAAGTGTTTGATCTCGAGCTGTTTAGGTATCAACATGTCGAAGATTATGATCATTGATGCGGATGGTTAGAATAAGATTATGATTTATAATTAGGATTATGATGTATAATTATATTTATGTTATGATTACGATTTAGAATGATGAATTAAAGGTAAAGATAGTGGATGACAAAGAATGACGAAGATACATGATGTAAGTGGCGATGATGTTGAAAGGAGAGTGGAGGGGTCTTAGTGGGGATATTTTCTTGGATCCTAATTACAAGCACATCATGTCTCTTTAATTAAAGATCCCACTAGTTAAATATTAATAAGGTGAATGAATGAACCGAAATTTTATTTTTTGTTTAATACAGCTAGTCGAATTCCTTGTTTGATTTGGGTCGTGAACTTCAATTTAGCAATTGGGTTCGAGTTGATTAACGCTGGGCCGGTATTGTTCAAGTAGGCCGAATTTCTTTCATTTGTTGGGCCGTATGAAGTTGGTCAATTGGGCCGAGATCATTACTTTCTGTTGAACCGAATAACGGATTATATTTACATAGTTTCGATATTAAGTAAGAAGATCACAAATGGGTAATGGTTAAGGATGTTATTGGGTTAAGCGAGAGGTCTTGGGTTCGAGCCTGGGAAATGGCGTTTTATTTTTAGGAGCTTGTTTCTTCAAAGGTTGTATTCTAAAATTTATTTTTATCATTGTTATTATTATAATTATTATTATTATTATCATCATCATTATTATTATTATTATCATTATTATTATAAAAATAATACATTTTATTAATATTATCATTACTACTATCATTTTTTATTATTATTATTATTATTAATACTATTATTAACATCAATATATTTATTAACAAGTATTAGTACTGAGTATTATTAGTATTACGAATTGTTAATCAAAATTAGTGTTTTTATTGTAAAAATAATACAACCTTTTTATCTTATTATTATTACTATCATTATTAAAATTTTTACATTTTAGTAATTTTATCATCTTTATTATCAATACTAACATTATTATTAGTATTATCGTTATTATTATAAGTATCGTTATTATTAATACTAATCCTATTATTAATATTATAACAAATAAATATTTATTATATAGAAAATATATTTAATACATGTAACATAACTATATAATATTTTTAAAAGTATATATAAAATAAATATACTTTGTTAATTAATAAAACCTATAAAATATTAAATATAACAATTATATCACTAATAATGATATATAAATTTGTTCGAATACAATTATATGTGTTAATATATATATATAAATGATATAGGTTCGTGAATCCGAGGCCAACCTTACACTTGTTCAATGATGTTATATGTATTTTTACTACGAAATACAGTATGGTGAGTTTCATTTGCCTTTTTACCCTTTATATTTTTGGGCTGAGAATACATGCGCAATTTTTATAAATGTTTTACGAAATAGACACAAGTAATCGAAACTACATTATATGGTTGAATTATCGAAATCGAATATGCCCCTTTTTATTAAGTCTGGTAATCTAAGAATTAGGGAACAGACACCCTAATTGACGCGAATCCTAAAGATAGATCTATTGGGCCCAACAAGCCCCATCCAAAGTACCGGATGCTTTAGTACTTCGAAATTTATATCATGTCCGAAAGTGGATCCCGGAATGATGGGGATATTCTATATGCATCTTGTTAAGGTCGGTTACCAGGTGTTCACCATATGAATGATTTTTGTCTCTATGCATGGGATGTATATTTATGAGAAATGCAAATCTTGTGGTCTATTAAAATGATGGAAATGATTATTTATGTTAAACTAATGAACTCACCAACCTTTTGGTTGACACTTTAAAGCATGTTTATTCTCAGGTTTGAAAGAAATCTTCCGCTGTGCATTTGCTCATATTACTTGGAGTCGTTCATGACATATAGAAGTCAGAACCTCACAATGGGACCAACTGTTGAAGACTTCGTCCAGATGGATTAGGACGGGTCATTTCACATGAGGCAACCCGAGAGCTTTGAGGTAAAGGGTAAAGAGAAGTGCGTTTGTAAACTAAAGAAAAGTTTGTATGGATTGAAGCAAGCACCTCGACAATGGTACTTGAAGTTTGACGAGTTTATGAAGAAGATTGGTTTCTTAAGATGTGAAGCGGATCACTGTTGCTACTTGAAGAAATTCAAGTCTTCTTACATAATCTTATTATTGTATGTTGATGACATGCTGCTTGCAGGTTCTAAATGTCCGAAATTAACAAGTTGAAGGGATTACTTTCCTGAGAATTCGAGATGAAAGATCTTGGTGGTGCTAAGAAAATACTTGGCATGAGTATTGTGCGTAATCGTGTGAAGGGTACTCTATACTTGTCTCAATCTAAATATATTGAGAAAGTAGTAGAGAGGTTCAACATGAAAGATTCAAAGGCTCATTCTATGCCTTTGGGAAGCACCTTAAAACTATCGAAAAGTCAATCACCAAAGACGGAAAGAGACAAGAAGGATATGGAAAAGGTTCCATATGCATCGGCCGTGGGTAGTATTATGTATGCCATGGTTTGTACAAGACCCGATATTGCTCAAGCAGTGGGAGTTGTAAGTCGTTATATGTCTAATCAGGGGAAATAGCATTGGGAAGCGGTCAAATGGTTGCTTCGTTATTTGAAAGGTACTTCTAATATGGGATTGTGTTTCTCTAAAAACAATCTCATACTTAGAGGCTATGCGGATGCTAATTTGGGTGGATGTGATGATTCGGGGAAAAGCACTACGGGTTATGTTTTCATAATGGGGAAGACGGCGATTAGTTGGTTATCTCGATTGCAAAAGAGTGTTGCTTTGTCAACCACCGAAGCCTAATACA
Source organism: Rutidosis leptorrhynchoides (assembly GCF_046630445.1). Lineage (NCBI taxonomy): Eukaryota > Viridiplantae > Streptophyta > Magnoliopsida > Asterales > Asteraceae > Rutidosis > Rutidosis leptorrhynchoides. Next base: position 549,894,041 of record NC_092335.1, on the reverse strand, counting down.
TGGCTATTGCGGAAGCTTCTAAAGAGCTAGTGTGGTTGAAGAACTTCTTAGGCGAGTTGGGTAAAAGACAAGACTATTGCGTCTTGTATTGTGATAATCAAAGTGCGATTCATCTTGGGAAGAATCTGGTGTTTCATAGTCGTACGAAACACATCAAGATAAGGTATAATTTTATTCGATAACATATAAATGATGGCACTATATTCTTGGAGAAAATTCTTGGTACGAAGAATCCTGCCGATATGTTTACTAAGGTGGTTACGATAGAGAAATTGAGGTTTTGCATTACCTCAATTGGTCTTCTCACGAATTGATGAGAGAAGACCCCAGCTAGAGATGTGAATGGTGTTACAAGTTTAACAAGTAGTATTGAAGACCTTTTATCGAAAGTCTACTCATCCGAAGAATGTGTTGAGCGTGCGTGTCCCAAATGGAATTTGGCGGTAATCGAAGGTGGTTTAATGTACTTGGTTAGATCATTGATATGATTGGAGTTTGATCAAAGTCTCCAAGTGGGAGATTGTTGGAGTATGGAGACATTTAAACAAAGTTGGAAATGTCGCCACAAAAGATGAGTTAAAGTGTTACACGAATTTTGCAGATTTCGGGAAGCGTGAAACAGCCAAATGCCGCGCATCATGACATGGATGCGGCGCATTCATGCAGCAAAATTGTCCGAAGATTTTGGATGCGGCGTTTCAAGCTGATATGGCGCATCAAAGGGTAGAGATGCGGCGCATCACTTCTAGATGCGGCGCATCTGGAGCTGGTACTTGAATCTGCAGTCGTGGAAGCAGGTGATGCGGCGCATCACTCATCAGATGCGGCGCATCTGGTGTCTGGCAGCAATTTGGCAAGTTGCAACCTTTACATCCGAGCATGCTTTGGCCTCCTTTCACTTTAGGTGCAAAGTTGATCACTTTACACCTAAAATTTGGGCTGTGATCATGCCAATACAAGGTGGAAAGCATGGCTAGTTGATTTATCTTTCATGATTGCTAGCACACTTGAAGATCAAGTTGAAGTTTCATGGTGTTCTTGTTTCTCCTATAAATGGAGCTCATTGTATCATATTGTAACACACCACATACAAATATTCAGCAAATAAACACTCTCTAGTTGGTCCATGGACTAAAGCAATCACAACGATTGCATATAACCACGTTATATCTTGTGTCGTTCTTACATTTCTTGCATTTTAATCTTTCGTTCATTAAGTGGGTTGAGTGATCTTGATAGTATCACTACTCGGCTAGTAATCTTGTAGAATTACTAGCGTTGTTTGGGTCCTAATATCCTAACAGTTTGGTGTGCTAAAATGGAGGAGTTGGTTGAACATCTTTTGTTTCATTGTCCTCGGTCTTAAGGTTTGGGCGGAATTGTTTAAATGGTGGAACTTGTCATGGGTAATGTGTTTTTCTCTAGTGCAAGGTTCCTTAGAATGGTTTGGGGCATGGGTATTAAGGTGTCTAAATTTTGGAATCTAATCGGTCCGGCTAATATCTGGATCTCAAGAAATGAGGCTTTTTCCGGAAGGGTTTTTGAATGTTGGAGGCAAATTGTTGATGGGTCAAGATAAAGGTGTTTCTTTGTGCATCGAGTGCTAAATTATGTAATGGATCTGAATATCATGTTTGGGATTCTAAACCGAGTTTGTTGATCTATGAGTTATGATTGTAATTTGGTTGGCATCAGGTTTATGTTGTACCTTTATTTATGTGTTTCGTGTTTGGGCCATTTTTGTAATTGAGCGTAGTTGATAGAATAGATATAGAGTTACTAGAATAGACTTATTTGACTCATTCGTTTATTTTTCTATTCTTTGAATAAAAATAGAGTTATTTTGAATAATTGGCTTATTGAGATCTTATAATGTCTGTCTGGCATCTTGCTAGAGCTTTTTAATATACTCAATGTTTAAATGATATTTCTTAGCTACTGTACTAACGATAGATTTTAAACAGGCAGAATCGATTCAACTCGTTCAAGCCATTGCATCAAAATCATAAGTTGCCAAACGCTGGATACGATAAAAATTGTTGTTACAATGACAAATGCGTCAACACACATGCGCATAAAATGCGTCAACACACATGCGCTTATGCGGTAACTTAATACACTTTAACTTTTCAAAAGAAAGCATACAAGGAATTACTTTGATTTTACCCTTGACTCGATAACCAGTCCTGAGTCCTTAGCTATAACATGTCTTAAAGTTAGTCATTGTAAATGTTTGGCACTATTTAAGGACCACAGGGCGCCTAACCGTCAAACCTTTTGGGACTGATGTGGGCTGCTGGGTTGTGAACCAGTTGTGCACCTCTAGTGTTACTTTTTATCAATATCAATCAAGTCATTCATTTCAATATATTAATCATCAATTCAATCAATCAATATAACCAACATAACAGACCCAAAACAAAACATAAACAAGATTTCTAAAATATTATACAAAAATCAATCCCATGTCAAACATCAAAACCTAAACCAACAGTTGGAGTTCTTAAAGTGTTTAAAATAGCTAAACATAACATTTTCCCTATTTTAGCTTATCGCCGGCCAAGTAAATTTCCAACTTGGGAAATTTATTTTCCCTATTTTCTCTACTATCTCAACATCCGCTCTCAGTATCCTAAATTTGTGTTTCCCAGATATAGTAATTTGTGGGCAATTCGTCATGTATAACACCGATAACAATTTGCAGCCATTTCCCAAAGCTAATAACCCTCTGTCACAAAGGTTGTTGCAGGAGTTCACATGTAGTCTCTCCAAGTTTTGACAATGCAATCCAATCGATTCCCAAACAGTGATCCCGATTCTATTACAATATGATAAGTTCAACTCTTGCAGCAATGGACACCCTCTAGAGATTTTTATGATGCAATCATCCGTAACAACGGAATGCATGCAATTGTCGGTAACAAATGAATGATTAAACAATGAAAGGATTTTAAGATTTTTAACAATGCCTGAACCAATTGCCGACAAACCAAGTTTACTGGTAAAAGGCTTATTTTTAGAATAAGTAATACTTAGATACTCAATACCGCCTCCACTCAATAATCCATTTGGATAAAGCACATGAGAATCTGCTTGTAAATAAGCCAAAGTTGCCATAAAACCTTGTTGGGATCTTACACCGACAACTCTATCACAACTAGATATTTTGAGTACTCGAAGTAGACGACAATTTTGTTTTAAAAACAAAACTCCATTGTTTGTTATGTGAGGGCAACCCAAAAGATTCACGTTTATCAAGGATTTACAATATTTGGTTAACGTTTCTAATCCATTGTCCGTAATCGCACAACGAAAAAGATCAATAACCGATATCGATGAAGGTGACTCAAAATGGCTAAAACGATAAAGATATTTACCAAGGACAATTGAATCAAGGTTGTATGACTTACTTAACTTTGTTGAGCTTGTAACATCCAAGCATTTACAACTTAAAATTGCGATATCAAGAAAACGATGACACGTTCGGCTAAAAGATTTTTGATCACACACTTTGTTTAGTTTTTGGTAAATCAGGCACAAAGGGTCATCGGGAAGTTCTGTAATACACGAGCTCTGCTTTCCGTTACATAGATCCATTTATGTGTTAATAAAGATTAATATTATAATCTCCACCAATCAATATTATATTACTGTAAATAAATGAAAATATAAAAATAAAGAAACAACCATGCGTTAATTTAATTGTTAATTACTTAGAAAACCTAACATGAGCTATAAATAATTAAAGTGTTATTACCTTAACAATGATCGTCCATTCGTGAGTGAAAGCGCCGCAATCCGTAAGGTCTCCTTTGTTTTATATTCGCAGTTCGCAGAGGTTTTTTTTTCACAATTGGCAGGCCTGGGTATTAGGATGTTGCACAAGGGCCAGTATCTTGAAGGCCCAAATATTTAGCCCAAACAACACATATCTACAATCCATCTCTTTCTCTTTGCTGGCAAAGACTCCACCCTTAATGAAAATCAACTTTTTAATCTCAGCACTTGAAAAAAAAAAAAAGGGTTACGTACACCCAGGCTCAAAAACGTCACGCAAATAAGGCAATTACAACTATGTCCGACGCTTCTATCTTTCAAACAACCAAATCAAAATCTTTTTTGAAATAATTCAGTGATTCAATCCACCCCAAACCGTTGCAGCCTTCAAAATCCTTATGTTTGATTGTTGAGTGGTTTGCAATTGTGGTTGGGCTGTATTTGATTTGTCATTCTATTAGTTGTTTGGCTTGTATGTAGTGGTTTGCTACTTGTTTCTTTTTTGGGTTAGGATACTCCCTACCCTTGTTTTGAAGTTTAATATATTCTTGCATTGGAAAAAAAAAATTTAAAAAAAAAAAAAAATAATTCCTTATGTTCATGCTTCTGTAAATTACACGCTCATGAAGAATTTTTCAATCAAGGTTTCGTTTGCCCTAATTCGGATATACATAGCTGCGATTATATAAACTATGCTAAATAATCCAATTAGCGATTCAATCCAATACGAAATACCTGCGATGATTAATACTTTCATTCTTCAGAAGATGATTATCCAGAAAAGATGTATTTCTAGCCTTGATTTAGGGAATCCAAGGTAATAGTTTTTTTATTAGGGTTTTTGTTTGGTTCTTTGAATTAATTTGTATTAATTTAACAAGGTATTGGAGATCGATTTTGCGTTTGAAGTCTCCACTTAATAACTCAAGTCAGAAATGTTCGGATTCTGTTTCGTTTTCACGAATTCTAACAATAGTAAATATTTTGGAGATCCATATTGAATTGGAAATGTCCACAGCCAGAATCAAGTCAGATTGTTGGTGAATCTGGTTTAAACTCTCAGTACGTACATCATCTTTCTACTTAAAATTTGATCAAATGATATAGTGTTGCTTACAAGATGTAAAATTTGTAGTTAAAAATAGGAATTATGAAATTAGGTCTCGATTGCTAGAATGTGTTATGAACTTCCTGGATTCATACGAATCGGAGAAGCTCTCGAAACAACTTGAAGACGTCGAAGGAAGAATCGGTCTTGAAGATTGAATCGAAATGAACTATGTTGATATTAATCAAATGACAGTTCAAGATTACAAGAAAGAGGGAGAGAAATGTGTAAACACATACAACAATTCATAATCTATCTATTACAGATGGTAGGATCTAGTACTTATACTACTTTAGAAATGATAACAACTAACTGATTCTGTTATGTTCAGTTGTGTAGTCACGTGCTCGGCACACTTGTAATTGAGTCCATAACAATCCCCTCTCCTTGAAAACATGCTTGTCCCCAAGCATGTGCAAGTGTTCATAGCTAGTCATAGATCATAGTGAATCAAAACGCTCCAAAATCTTCCACGATCAAAAACGAACGTGCTGTCAACAATAATTGCAGGCTTTCCCAGATCAAAAATGAATGTGGCTTCAGTTGAACAAATTTGAAGTAAAGCTATGCTCTTTCTGATTCCATCTTCATCATTTTGACTTTCAGTTTTGTTGTCCTTAGTGAACTGATTTTGTGATGAAACCATATGACTTATTGAAGCATGAAGCATACTACGCATTTGTTCTTGTTTTCCATTACATGAAGGTTGAAATGCCCTACCAAATTCCTTTTCAGTTGGTGTTGTGGGACTCTTAGTGACATGTAAGTCACTATGAATGTCAGTGTATAAGAAAGTAGAACTATCCTCATCATCATTATAAGCACTATTTTGATGAGCATATTCAGTTTGATGTTTGTTGAATATTTGATCTTTTTTCTCGTCAACAAATTTAGGAATATCCTTCACCACCAATTCGACATCAAGGCTCACAACTTCACAAAGGAGTAACATTTGGCTCTCATCATTTTGATTTGCTAATACACCTTCTTTAAAAGTAACTGTGTCATCAAAAGGAATGAGACTTTGTGGGCTTGGTAGCTGGTCAACATGTTCACCGCTGAATATATTACCATAGGTTGTAGTTACTGAATCATGAAAATGAATGTCGAAGATTTGATTCCTGCGCACTAAAACCTCTATTGTATCTTCTTGAAATTTAGCCAACATATATGCATCATAGAGGGTTTTGGGTTTAAAATTGGTAACACCTTTCTTAATTTCAAAACGTAACCCCGAAACAAATAGATGAATACCATAATATAATATTCTGTATATTCCATAAAAATTTTCATCTTGTTAAACCAAGCATCAAATTTCTCATAGTACTCCTTAACGGTTCCAATTTGTTCCGGAGGATCGGGGATAGACATGTTGTCTTTAATTGTTATCGAGGATTAACACCTAATAGGCAATACCCTTTGTCCGTTGTCAACTCGAATCAACAGATTCTACGTACTTGTTACTTTCTCAAAAATTACCAGTTGACTAAATTGAGCCAACAACAATTTCTTGTGCCAAAATTTATCTCAGTACACTTTAAAAAATTTTGAGCAGCCCAATAATTGTGCAATCCACTTACTTGAAGCCCACTAACAAATTAGACTTGCACCTAATTCACTTGTAGGAATTAAGTAATAATATTTGTACGTCTGTTTCCCTTTTCATCTTTCCCCAACCACAATCCTTAATTTTGTTGTTAACAATTCACAGCCCCAATTTCAATCAAAAGCAGGAGTTAATCACAGATAGTTCGTACGAAGAGTTACTGAAACACACCTGATTACAGAGAAGAATTGAAACTTGATTGAAGAATTATACAATTGATTGACAACAACCAGGTGAGCTTTTTCTTCTATCTACACACAAACCCTAGAGAATTGGTCAACCGTATGGTCAATCGTAAGGCACAAGTCTAGCAACTGGAACGTACTGCCGATTATGTGAAAAAACCTGTAATGTTACCAGAAATAAATTTGTTAGATTTCCGGCGACGGTTACTACAGTGAGCACGGCAGTCAACGGTGGCGAAGACAACAAAACGCCAGCAACAGCAAGTTCAACCAGAAAAACGATCGGAATTAACTTCAGTACTTCCGATTAACAATTAGAAACGCTAATTCGAGCCAAACACGCCATGAATCAATGGATTCGTAAAAATTTCTTCAAAATCTCTTCGATCGTGAAAATCGAACAATATCCATTTGATCACCGAATCAAACCGTGAAATCAGGTATTATTGATCACAAAACACTCGCGTATCTTCCTGCAATTTCAGATTTGATCAAACACTACTGCAATTTCATCTGCTGATTTTTTTTTTTCTTCGTATGAACAACCCTAACTTTTTTTTTTTTTTTTTCTGATTTAGACGCTGTCACGAAGATCGTACAGCTCTGATACCACTGTTATGAACTTCCTGGATTCATACGAATCGGAGAAGCTCTCGAAACAACTTGAAGACGTCGAAGGAAGAATCGGTCTTGAAGATTGAATCGAAATGAACTATGTTGATATTAATCAAATGACAGTTCAAGATTACAAGAAACAGGGAGAGAAATGTGTAAACACATACAACAATTCATAAGCTATCTATTACAGATGCTAGGATCTAGTACTTATACTACTTTAGAAATGATAACAACTAACTGATTCTGTTATGTTCAGTTGTGTAGTCACGTGCTCGGCACACTTGTAATTGAGTCCATAACAGAATGATAAGGACCATGTAATTGGTTTTATTTGAAAGTTAATATATTGATAAGATAATTAAGTAAGGAACCCTGTAAAGTTACTTTATTAACAAGTTCGATGTTTATATTCATCCCTGGTGATGCGGCAAATGCTCTCATTCTTGTGTGAAACAGTGACTATTAGTGCTTCGTTACACAATGTGATTGTTTTATATGAAAATTGATTTGGTTGGATGTATTAAATGTAGATGAAAATCTTCAAGTAAGAATCTAATTTATATTATAATATGATCTCAATGTAGGTTCCCTTACAAGTCCCACTCGAAGTAAATATTGTTCTAATTTGTTTCATTAGATATAGAGGTTATAGACTTATAGATACAAGTCTGTACATGACGCAATTATGCTATTTGGGTTGTTTTGCAGTAGATTAGTTATAATTTATACACCTAATCACTGAGTCCATATAGTAAAAATATGCTTCACAAACTGTAAATTTTACACTGTAGTACTCATGTCACAAGTAGTTCTCTTTATCTTTTAGTTCTATGCCTAATCATTGAGTGTTTATACTTTATACAAAATCATTGAGATTTTTATACTTTATCTTTTAGTCCCCTGCATCTTCGTTACAGGAGGTGTCATGTTCCTAAACTATTCAAGTGATGTTAGACTGTTAGTTTTTGTAAAAATAGATAAACCAACATATGCACAATCTTATTAATCAACCAATTGCCAAGATTACACAATCGAACAACCACGAAATCAACAGAATAAGATATAACCAGGTGCCAAGATTAACTGCCAAGATTACAGAGAATAAGATGCAATAACACTAATAGGATCAATCAATTGAGACACAATTGATTGATCAACACAAGTTTGGATTTTAGGGAGAAAGTGATAACAAAAACAATCGGCTGCAGCAACAGTGCAAAACGGGTTATTGAACCCTAGAAGATCACCAGCAAATATATACACCAAGAGAAACATAAGCCACCCTCCATAAAACATAAATATTACAGCCAACACCCTTGAACTTTCAATCAGCAACAAGAGCCCCTGAGGATTGAACCAGCATGCAAGGAAGGTCCAGAAACATAACACCAGCAGTCCTTTATTTAACAGCCAAACAAAGCAAGTTAGAAATACCACCAACACAAGATAAGCTTGATATTTCAACATCCCCCCTCAAGCTTATTTTAGAACATATCAACAAGACCCAACCCTTTTGAAAGAAGATTATGTTGTGCAGAGCTCAACCCTTTTGTTAAAATATCTGCAAGTTGATTTGCAGACTCAATTTTTTCAGTTCTAATAAGACCAGAGGAAACTTTGTGCCTTATAAAATGAAGATCAATATCAAAATGTTTTGTTCTGTCATGAAAAACAGGATTGGCTGCAATTTGAATAGCCGAGCTATTGTCACAAAACAGGGTTATGGGTAAATTGACTTTGATGTTAAAGTCAAGCAATAGATTTTTCAGCCACACAATTTCACAAGCAGTGGACCCCATGGCCCTATATTCAGCTTCAGCTGAGGACCTGGTGATGATAGCTTGTTTTTTACTTTTCCAAGAGACAAGAGAGCCACAAAAGAATACTAAGTATCATGTGAAAGGACCCGTTCATATAAATTATAAACGATTCACAATAGTTGATTACATTGCGAGGTATTTGACCTCTATATGATACATTTTACAAACATTGCATTCGTTTTTAAAAGACAAACTTTCTTTACATCGAAAATTGACAGGCATGCATACCATTTCATAATATCCACTATCCAACTATAAATTGATTTAATAATAATCTTTGATGAACTCAATGACTCGAATGCAACGTTCTTCGAAATATGCTATGAAAGACTCCAAGTAATATCTTTAAAATGAGCAAATGCACAGCGAAAGATTTTTTTAACACCTGAGAATAAACATGCTTTAAAGTGTCAACCAAAAGGTTGGTGAGTTCATTAGTTTATCATAATCATTTATTTTCATCATTTTAATAGACCACGAGAATTTCATTTCCAGTTCTCATAAATATACGTCCCATGCATAGAGACAAAAATAATCATTCATATGGTGAACACTTGGTAACCGACATTAACTAGATACATATAAGAATATCCCCTATCATTCCGGGATCCTCCTTCGGACATGATATAAATTTCGAAGTACTAAAGCATCCGGTACTTTGGATGGGGTTTGTTAGGCCCAATAGATCTATCTTTAGGATTCGCGTCAATTAAGGTGTCTGTTCCCTAATTCTTAGATTACCAGACTTTAATAAAAAGGGGCATATTCGATTTCGATAATTCAATCATAGAATGTAGTTTCAATTACTTGTGTCTATTTCGTCAAACATTTATAAAAGCGCATGTATTCTCAGTCCCAAAAATATAAAGGGTAAAAAGGCAAATGAAACTCACCATACTGTATTTCGTAGTAAAAATACATATAACGTCATTGAACAAGTGCAAGGTTGGCCTCGGATTCACGAACCTAAATTAATTATATATATTTATGTGTTGGTCAATATTTGTCTAACAAATTAGGTCAAGTCATAGTGTACCACAATCCTAATGCTCGAGACTAATATGCAAAAGTCAACAAAAGTAAATTTGACTCAAAATAATTTCCAAAAATCTATACATGATTAATATATAGCTTAAATATCGTCGTTTTATATTTTTAAAAGATTTATTAGAGTAAATAATATAATTTATTTATTAATAACTAAAATTTTATATTAAATTTATATAATAAAATATACTTTTATATATATTAAGTAATAAAATTTATAGGGTTCATTTAATATCATAAAGATAATATGATAGGTATTATTAAAGTAAGTTATTACACGTAGTAAAATATGTTTGTATCACATATTTATTTGATAAAATAATATCTATAATGATAGTAAGTAAAAGTTGTATTATTTTGTAATAATAATTATTATTATAAAAATATCAATATTTATAATTACTAAAATGATACTATGATAAAACGATAATTCTAATTATGATAACTTTAATGATTACGATAATTTTTAATATTATCTTTAAAATAATAATTCTATTTAAAATAATAATAATAATGATATTTTATAGTAACAATGATATTTCTATTAAAATGATAATTTTTGTTAAAATGATAGTTTTAATACTAACGATACTTTTAATAATAATAGTATTGATAAAAATAATAAGAACGATAATTTTATCTAAATCAATATCTTATAATATTTTAATTTCATCATGATACTCTTACTCATTATTTCTAATCGTTTCGTTTAATAGCTTTTAATCGTCTTTTATATCGTGTTCATAATAATGATAATAATAGTAATCAAAATAATTAGGTGTTACAAATATTTGTTTTAATTACACTAATATTAATAATGATAGTTACTATAACATTATTAACGATAATACTAATAATTATCTTAATGATAATATAGTAATAGTAATAATAATAATAACAATAACAATAATCATTTTTAAATAATGATATATATATATATATATATATATATTAATAATGATAATAATAATAATAATACTAATAATAATAATAATAATAATAATAATAATAATAATAATAATAATAATAATAATAATAATAATTGGATAATAATAATAATACTAATTATAACTTTAACGATAATAACGATAGTAATAATAAAAAAATAACAATTTTTAATGATAAATCCCTTTTATTGATAAAGATAATAATAATCATAATAATAAGATAAAACTAGAACGACGATAAAAACGACGATAATAATAATCATTTTTAATAAAAATATCAAAAATTCAATTGTTTATAACTTCTAATCCGTTCATCGAAACCATTCGATATCTAAAGGAAAAGTTCTTAATTTTTCGCCAGCTTTCCGAGGACATGCATATCTTATACCTTATCTCAACCGCAAGTGTAACTAATTCAAGATTCAACCTAACCTGTCTAAGGGCAATATCAAAAGTACAAGCATGCATAATCCTAAATACTCGAGCACTAGTCAGGGATACACTATTAGTATGTAAAAGTTAAATTATGAGTACTCACGTATCAATATTGAGATTCAATATTGCAGGAAAGGTACGTAGACGCAACAGAAATGATAAACACTATATTGACCTCACGAGCATACCCATGAACCATACTCAATCACCTCCATAGCTATAACCCATAATTTCCTTAATCCTATCCTACTCGAAAAACAATTTCGAAACCACTCGGACAGCACTCCGTCGTAATATTTTATGTATACTAATAATATCTTGAAATAATACGGAGTAAATATATATATGTAAATCGATTGAGAGAGTTTAGAGAAAAATATTTTCAAGTTTCTATGAAATAATGAAACCTATTGAATTCTATTTATAATAGATTTTTGAATTATTAAAGTGAATTATTAAAGTATGAATTATTAAAGTGAATTATTAAAGTATGAATTATTAAAGTGAATTATTAAAGTATGAATTATTAAAGTGAATTATTAAAGTTAAAGTAAAGTAAAAATAAAGTAAAGGTAAAGTTTAAGTATAGTAAAAGTATAAAACTATGTACGTATAATACGCGTATAAATATATATAATATTAATTTAAATCGTTATATATATTTAATAAAATAAAATATAAATATCGTTATCTTTATCATACTAGTTAAGTAATGAGTTGTCAAAAGTGGTTCTAGATATTTATAAAAGTTATATACGTTTTAATAATAAAGTTCTTTTTAAACTGAAAACGTTTTTGTACGTTTGAAATAAATAGATCAATCGAGTCTTTATGAGATTCAATCTTCCACTATCCTTTGTCTAGTTCTCAATGATTGACAATTTGTTCTTATTTATAAATCACTTTACCATTTTCCGAATATTGTTAAAATGGAAAGATTTCTCAAATCAACGTGGGCCTTTCAACAGAGACTTGTAATCATAATTCAATATATCTGATAATTCAATCATTTGATCTTATCTTCTAATTCCATTGATAAACATTTTGAAACAGATACAATCATATAAAGTATTTAATCTAATATTTTGTTTACGTTTCAAGTTATAATATATATACACATATACCTATATAATCATATTCGTTTAATGGTTCGTGAATCGTTGGAACTTGGTCGAGGTTGAATGAATGTATGAACATAGTTTAAAATTCTTAAAATTTAACTTAACAAATATTGCTTATCGTGTCGGAAACATATAAAGATTAAAGTTTAAATTTGGTTGGAAATTTCCGGGTTGTCACAGTACCTACCCGTTAAAGAAATTTCGTCCCGAAATTTGAGTGGAAAGGTCGTGAATGATAATAAGTATGTTTTCATGATGCATACGGGCTGAAAATTAGAGTTTTATCATCAGCGAATAATTTGGATAAACAATCCATTTATATGAAGAGTACGAATGAAGCTAACATAGAAGAGTGAAATGAGTAAGTGTAGATTCATCTTATCATTTGACGTAGATATGATTGATTCCCAGATTTCAAGGGATTTGAAGAAAATCTTCTTAATAAGATTTGACTCTCCGGTAATCAAGGGAATTAGGATCCGCTTTAAATGCGATCGTCCATTTTAATTGTTCTGTCGGAGATTTTCTTATAAATTCACCTCCTTCGTTTCCTTACAACTCACACATTCTGTTGATGCATTTTATGCAAGTCCCTAGACATCTACCCACGTCCATTGCAGGTACAACAATTTACAGGCCACCATGATTGCTCGTTATTATCCTATCCGTGTTTGTATGTGGTTACAGGAACTGCAGGAACGAGATTTAGATATTTAACTATGTTAGACTTAGTCAGACGTACGAGTGAAGCCTCACTAGTACGGCTGATAGGCTCATACGCACGGTTGATGCTAAGCTAAGTCACAATTACAACCTAAATGAGAAGACACGAGTGAGTGATCACCTGTACGGCTGATGAAGCCAACTCGTACGTGTGATGAATGAATCGAATAGGTGAGTCAACAGCAGGGGTATATAAAGTCTTATGTTCTTCATTTTAGGTTAAGCCTCTCATTTGTTACACACACTCAGATCTAGTGAGCTCCTCCGATTCTCTCTCAGTCCAAATCACCCAGGTGGTGAATAATAGCTCTAGGTGTTGATCTAATCACACTTGATTTAGTTGTGGTTTGACTAAATTAATCAAAAAAAAAACTTAACCTATTCACTAGAGGGTTTGATTCACTTATTCCGCCATTGTATGAGTTAAATATGTTGATTTCTAAGTTCCTAGTCATGTTTCATCACCTTTTATTCTTTCCCCCTCAACTCATATTTTAAAGTATTCATCAATATGCTCCATCCAGTTCTGATTCTCGATATACTTCTAACTTTCATATCGGTCATTCTTCTTTTTCATCTACCGCCGGAAGAATCTATTTACTTCTACTATACTCTTGGGTTTATAGTGTTTCTAGTTCTCCCGTGTCTTTATATTGCTATATGCATCGATATATATGGTTTATAATTTCTGGTTTGTCGTTGGGCTTTATATTTTCCCTTATATTTCAAAGTCTCTGCTTCTGTCTTCTATAATCATTATCATTCACAGTTAATGCTCTCTTTTATTTGCTGCAATTTATACCTCAATTTCTATTTCGGAGTTTTGTCCTTTTATTTCTTCTTCTTGCGATTAAGCACCGCTTGTAATGGTCCAGAATTCACAGATATGAATTTCGGAATGAACATTGTTAATGTTCTAGGAAGGAAATTGTGATGGTACGATCTTGACTTGTCAAATTACTAGAATACCTTGGAAAAGGCCGAATCATCAAGAAATATTTTCTTGATATTTTAGAGGTTAAATAGAATACAAGAGTCGTATAACATGGCACATGATGATGTTATGATCTGTGAATCATCACGTTCCATTTAGAAACTCAGCATGACTTACTGTAATATAATCACATTGATCAAGTGTCATTATATTATACTAATTCATGCTTCAGTTCCCAACACTACTTCAAAATATTCATATTTTAAACTTGAATGTTTTAGAATTTAGAAACTAAAATAGTTTTTTTTATGATGTAATACAGATAGTGCGAAGAGGTAAATGATTTCAAATAAGAAAAATTAAGAAAATATCTTCAGAAATATGGAGGATATTTATAATGAAAGATATGATGATTTTTTAGAATTTCTAATATCAGAGGATGATGAAGAATATTGTCCGCAGGGGTTTAGAGTCAGGAGCAAGGTATTCGTTAATGACTTCAGCAGGTACTGAATCATTTGGATCCTTTGAAGTCAGGTTAATCTTTGTAATTTGTCCACAGCCTCCTTCCTACTTTGCTCAATCCGTTTTCCAGTTCCAAAACTTCTCTTTTTCTGCGCTTTGCCAGCACACTTCATCATTATCATCCAGCTTTTACCGTTTAAAGTCGTTTATAGTTTTTTCTGCTTCATCAGCATTTTTTTTCTTTTCGGAGAACCAATTCGTAGTTCGGAGTGTTTTTCAGAAACTTCACATTCAAATTAAGTCCAGAAGATAGAAGTTATATATACACATATAACTGTTGGCGTAGACATGCTGCGAGATTTCAAAATACTGATTGCTAATTCCCAATGATTCGTATGGCAATTCTCATTACAAGATGCGAATGAGTAAATGATGGGGTTTCAATGAATAATTATAATGACTTTTTGGAGAGGCTAAAGTCAAAGGGTAATGAAGTTGTTGGTACATCTGCTAATAATGTGGTGAAATGTAAAAGGTTCCCTGATAACGATGGTGTATATCTCAAGGTTATAATAAGGTTAGTCTGACTGAAAAGTCGAAGTTGACTTGCTGTAGCTGTGACAAAACTGGCTACTTTGAATAGGAGTCGCAAAGTTATTTTTGCTAATAAATGCCAAAGAATCTGACGTGGATACGTTGTTTAAACTTTTACTTTGGTTTCAAGAGTTTTTCGGGTACATAACTGTGGGTAACATGTGGTTGGATCATCACCTCGATTGCTCATCATTCGAAGTGTCTTCAGAAATTTTCGAAGGGTTTGAACACAGATTGTAATCGTTAACATACATTTGATGTTCTAACACAGTTTTGAAGTCAAAATATAGCTTGTGAAAGATGTAAGGATCTAAGAGTGATGATTTTGGTCATATCTCAAGTTGAATTTTGAGATTTCAAAACCAGAATATGTAATTAAATTTTGAATGAGTATGGTTGTTTTGATTTCTATAAAAGAATGTATATTGTTGTGAAAGTAGGGAGTATAATGGATGATTTGCTGAATCAGATTCGAAGAATGTAACATATTAATTGTGAATTTATATATCTCTCGGGTATTACCTACCCGTTAAAAAAAATTTCACAATTAATATTTTGTACAAAAGAATTTTATTACAGTCTTTATGAAAATATATATATGTATATTTTCTTCAGATGTAACATAGATTTAATGAGTTAATGTTAAATTAAACTCATTTGATTTACGGTTGAAACTAGAATTGAATAATCCCTAAAGGCTTTAAAAAGTACATAACTTTTACGCAGTATTTCTTTAATGACATTGAAATTATGAATCAATACTTCGTTATTTGTTGATGTATAATGTTCGGTTCGTGGAATTCTTGTGAATTTCGCAAAGTATGAATGATGTTATCTGAAAAGTTTCGGGTACATCGATGATGAAAGTGTAAAATCAAATATATACTTGATTTATTATGAATTGGAATTTGTTGAATTGCGACAGAGATTGTAGTTAACGCTGGTTAAGTTGCGGTCGAAGGACGTACATTATTGCATATTTGTAATATGAATTAACCGAGTAGTTAAGATTCACACACAATAGCTTAGCACGGAAAGATTTATTTCAATATATATATATAAATATAATATATATATATATATATATATATATATATATATATATATATATATATATATATATATAATATACATGTAATTTCTTCAGAGGGAATGAGTTAATTTTTCATAACACGTTGATACAATATACACGTTATTGATTCGTAATGATGTCCACAGTGATTCTTGAACTGACGGAGTTTGTGATGTTATCTGTGTTGTTGATTCGGATGTTGACTGTACCGACAATGCTGGTAACGCTGACGGTACTGTTGATGCTGTTGGTAAAGCAAGTTTAGCTTGTTAATCACACACCATTTTTGTCAGGGTTTCTACTCTTCTTTCTATCATTTTGGTTCGCTTAACTGATTTATGGTTAGGGCTAGATTAGATAATCTCTAAGACTTTAGAGATTACATAATCGCCGCGGAATGTTTCTCCAATGAAGTTATGAATTAATACTTCGTCAGTTATTGTTGTTGGTACTCCTTGGTATCTATGGTGCGTATGACGTTGATGCTCGTGGGACAGATTGTGAAGTTAAGGTTTACGACGCGGTTGTGGTTGGAGGTGGTAATGGTACTGTTGGCGTTGATGATGGTGGTACTGGTTATGTTGTTGATGCTGCTGCTGGTGTTTGTAATCTCTGAACCATATTCTCCAAAGCCACTACCCGAGCGCGAAGCTCGTTGACTTCTTCTATTACACCGGGGTGATTGTTGGTTCGGACGAGCGGATAAATAAAATCTAAAATTTGATGTAATATATAATCGTGACGAGATACTCTGGAAATGAGCGAGAAGATGGTGTTTCGGACAGGTTCGCCGGTAAGTGCTTCAGGTTCTTCGTCAAGAGGGCAATGTGGTGGATGGAAGGGATCACCTTCTTCTTGTCTCCAATGATTGAGGAGGCTACGAACCCATCCCCAATTCATCCAGAATAGGTGATGACTGATTGGTTGATCTATTCATGTCACACTGCTTTCGGAGCTTGAATGGGATTCCATTTCGGAATCTGAGTGACTTGAACTGATGGCGAATTCCATTTCGTACGATTGGATAAAGGATTTTTTTCCGATATGAAATGATTTTGGCTAACGGATGGTATTCTAATTACATAGAATATATATATATATATATATATATATATATATATATATATATATATATATATATATATATATATATATATATATATATATCAAAATATTTCGTAGATTACGGAGGACTTTGCGGGATATGTCAGGCAAAGTTTAAAGTAAAAGATACGATAAGATATGATTTAGCAGATATGCTAAGATATGAATTTTTGTCTATACACTATTCATGCAATCAATGCAGCAAGACGTGTCTTAGACTAAAAATGATAAGCAGGTAATTTCCTGAGGAAGATAAGTAGTTAATTTTCGACACAAAATGATAAGCAAAACTTTTGACATGCAGACACGGTCGAAGTCCAGACTCACTAATGCATCCTATCAACTTATTAGTTAGACACACTAATGCAGACCTGGTTCGCTAAGACCACCGCTCTGATACTAACTGAAAGGACCCGTTCATATAAATTATAAATGATTCACAATAGTTGATTACATTGCGAGGTATTTGACCTCTATATGATACATTTTACAAACATTGCATTCGTTTTTAAAAGACAAACTTTCTTTACATCGAAAATTGACAGGCATGCATACCATTTCATAATATCCACTATCCAACTATAAATTGATTTAATAATAATCTTTGATGAACTCAATGACTCGAATGCAACGTTCTTCGAAATATGCTATGAAAGACTCCAAGTAATATCTTTAAAATGAGCAAATGCACAGCGGAAGATTTTTTAAACACCTGAGAATAAACATGCTTTAAAGTGTCAACCAAAAGGTTGGTGAGTTCATTAGTTTATCATAATCATTTATTTCCATCATTTTAATAGACCACAAGAATTTCATTTCCAGTTCTCATAAATATACGTCCCATGCATAGAGACAAAAATAATCATTCATATGGTGAACACCTGGTAAACGACATTAACTAGATACATATAAGAATATCCCCTATCATTCCGGGATCCTCCTTCGGACATGATATAAATTTCGAAGTACTAAAGCATCCGGTACTTTGGATGGGGTTTGTTAGGCCCAATAGATCTATCTTTAGGATGCGCGTCAATTAGGGTGTCTGTTCCCTAATTCTTAGATTACCAGACTTTAATAAAAAGGGGCATATTTGATTTCGATAATTCAGTCATAGAATGTAGTTTCAATTACTTGTGTCTATTTCGTCAAACATTTATAAAAGCGCATGTATTCTCAGTCCCAAAAATATAAAGGGTAAAAAGGCAAATGAAACTCACCATACTGTATTTCGTAGTAAAAATACATATAACGTCATTGAACAAGTGCAAGGTTGGCCTCGGATTCACGAACCTAAATTAATTATATATATATTTATGTGTTGGTCAATATTTCTCTAACAAATTAGGTCAAGTCATAGTGTACCACAATCTTAATACTCGAGACTAATATGCAAAAGTCAACAAAAGTAAATTTGACTCAAAATAATTTCCAAAAATCTATACATGATTAATATATAGCTTAAATATCGTCGTTTTATATTTTTAAAAGATTTATTAGAGTAAATAATATAATTTATTTATTAATAACTAAAATTTTATATTAAATTTATATAATAAAATATACTTTTATATATATTAAGTAATAAAATTTATAGGGTTCATTTAATATCATAAAGATAATATGATAGGTATTATTAAAGTAAGTTATTACACGTAGTAAAATATGTTTGTATCACATATTTATTTGATAAAATAATATCTATAATGATAGTAAGTAAAAGTTGTATTATTTTGTAATAATAATTATTATTATAAAAATATCAATATTTATAATTACTAAAATGATACTATGATAAAACGATAATTCTAATTATGATAACTTTAATATTTACGATAATTTTTAATATTATCTTTAAAATAATAATTCTATTTAAAATAATAATAATAATGATATTTTATAGTAACAATGACATTTCTATTAAAATGATAATTTTTGTTAAAATGATAGTTTTAATACTAACGATACTTTTAATAATAATAGTAATGATAAAAATAATAAGAACGATAATTTTATCTAAATCAATATCTTATAATATTTTAATTTCATCATGATACTCTTACTCATTATTTCCTAATCGTTTCGTTTAATAGCTTTTAATCGTCTTTTATATCGTGTTCATAATAATGATAATAATAGTAATCAAAATAATTAGGTGTTACAAATATTTGTTTTAATTACACTAATATTAATAATGATAGTTACTATAACATTATTAATGATAATACTAATAATTATCTTAATGATAATATAGTAATAGTAATAATAATAATAACAATAACAATAATCATTTTTAAATAATGATATATATATATATATATATATATATATATATATATATATATATTAATAATGATAATAATAATAATAATACTAATAATAATAATAATAATAATAATAATAATAATAATAATAATAATAATTGGATAATAATAATAATACTAATTATAACTTTAACGATAATAACAATAGTAATAATAAAAAAAATAACTATTTTTAATGATAAATCCCTTTTATTGATAAAGATAATAATAATCATAATAATAAGATAAAACTAGAACGACGATAAAAACGACGATAATAATAATCATTTTTAATAAAAAATATCGAAAATTCAATTGATTATAACTTCTAATCCGTTCATCGAAACCATTCGATATCTAAAGGAAAAGTTCTTAATTTTTCGCCAGCTTTCCAAGGACATGCATATCTTATACCTTATCTCAACCGCAAGTGTAACTAATTCAAGATTCAACCTAACCTGTCTAAGGGCAATATCAAAAGTACAAGCATGCATAATCCTAAATACTCGAGCACTAGTCAGGGATACACTATTAGTATGTAAAAGTTAAATTATGAGTACTCACGTATCAATATTGAGATTCAATATTGCAGGAAAGGTACGTAGACGCAACGGAAATGATAAACACTATATTGACCTCACGAACATACCCATGAACCATACTCAATCACCTCCATAGCTATAACCCATAATTTCCTTAATCCTATCCTACTCGAAAAACAATTTCGAAACCACTCGGACAGCACTCCGTCGTAATATTTTATGTATACTAATAATATCTTGAAATAATACGGAGTAAATATATATATGTAAATCGATTGAGAGAGTTTAGAGAAAAATATTTTCAAGTTTCTATGAAATAATGAAACCTATTGAATTCTATTTATAATAGATTTTTGAATTATTAAAGTATGAATTATTAAAGTGAATTATTAAAGTATGAATTATTAAAGTGAATTATTAAAGTATGAATTATTAAAGTGAATTATTAAAGTTAAAGTAAAGTAAAAATAAAGTAAAGGTAAAGTTTAAGTATAGTAAAAGTATAAAACTATGTACGTATAATACGCGTATAAATATATATAATATTAATTTAAATCGTTATATATATTTAATAAAATAAAATATAAATATCGTTATCTTTATCATACTAGTTAAGTAATGAGTTGTCAAAAGTGGTTCTAGATATTTATAAAAGTTATATACGTTTTAATAATAAAGTTCTTTTTAAACTGAAAACGTTTTTGTACGTTTGAAATAAATAGATCAATCGAGTCTTTATGAGATTCAATCTTCCACTATGCTTTGTCTAGTTCTCAATGATTGACAATTTGTTCTTATTTATAAATCACTTTACCATTTTCTGAAAATTGTTAAAATGAAAATATTTCTCAAATCAACGTGGGCCTTTCAACAGAGACTTGTAATCATAATTCAATATATCTGATAATTCAATCATTTGATCTTATCTTCTAATTCCATTGATAAACATTTTGAAATAGATACAATCATATAAAGTATTTAATCTAATATTTTGTTTACATTTTAAGTTATAATATATATACACATATACATATATAATCATATTCGTTTAATGGTTCGTGAATCGTTGGAACTTGGTCGAGGTTGAATGAATGTATGAACATAGTTTAAAATTCTTGAAATTTAACTTAACAAATATTGCTTATCGTGTCAGAAACATATAAAGATTAAAGTTTAAATTTGGTTGGAAATTTCCGGGTTGTCACATCATGTGACTGATTTCCTGTTTAGCTTGCATTTTGCTCAGTCTGAATCACAGTAAGCATACAGAGAATACTCCTTGCCCTTCATCATTTGAATTCCTTTTCCAGGGGCACCTTTAAGATGCCTCAAAACCCTAAAGGCAAGATCAAAATGTGATTGCAAAGGGGCATGCATATACTGACTGAGCACATGAACAACAAAGGCAATGTCAGGTCTGGTAAGAGACAAATAAATAAGTCTCCCCACAAGTTTTTGATACTCAGTAATGTTAACAAGCAGCTTGTCTTTGTCACTGGGTTCACAAGCAACACAAAGGTTTTGCTCAATAGGTGTAGACACAGGTTTACAACCAAGCAGGCCATAGTCATTTAACAAATCTAGGCAATACTTCCTTTGTGACATGCATATACCATCATCATTATCCAAAATTTCAATACCAAGAAAATATTTCAGTTTTCCCAAGTCCTTAATCATAAATTTAGATTTTAAAAAGGTTTTGACTTGGTTTATTTCAACAGGATTATTCCCAATAATCACAATATCATCCACATAGACTTGTAAGGCAACAAACACATTGTCACAGTTTTTCACATAAAGAGAATAATCAGATTCACTTTGAGTAAAGCCATTTTCAATTAGAGCAGCATTTAATTTTTCATTCCACTGTCTTGGAGCTTGTTTGAGCCCATACAAAGATTTAGACAGTTTACAGACTTTGTTTTTATCAGAATCACCATAGTATCCTTTGGGTAAAGTCATATAAACATCCTCATTAAGGTCACCATGCAGAAAAGCATTATTGACATCAAGCTGGTATAGAGGCCAACCATTTTGAACAGCAATAGTGATGAAACATCTCACAGTGACATGTTTTACCACAGGAGAAAAGGTCTCATCATAGTCAATACCCTCCTTTTGACAGTACCCTTTTACTACAAGTCTAGCCTTGTATCTTTCAATATCCCCATTGGACTTGTATTTGATTTTATAGATCCATTTATTACCAATAAGGTTTCTGTCATTGGAAAGGTCTGTGATAACCCAAGTGTTATTCCTAATGAGAGCTTCCATTTCAAGGTTCATGGCCTCAACCCAATTGGGGTCAAGGCAAGCTTGCTCATAATTTTTTGTTTCAACATATTTATTCAGATTAGACACAAAACACAGATTTTCAGAGTTTAACATAGAGTAATTGACCACTTTTTCTATACCATATTTAACTTTACCCTCAACCACAAAGTCATCAAATTTTCTAGGCATGACAGGATTTCTGGAAGACCTCCTTAGGTTTTCAGGTTCATTTTGAACCTCAGTTTGCTGTGACCCATCATTAATGTTGACATCATTGCCCTCAGGAGAAGTAAGGTGATCATCTAAAGTTGCTGTAGGACTGTGATCAGGTTCATTGTCATTGTTAGAATGACTAGAGCCATGATCACCATCACTACTGCCATCATTATCACTTACATCTCTCCCTTCATCATTGGGACTTTCAGTATTTGACTTAAAAAAGGTGAAATTTTCATGATTGAAGAATTTTTTGTGATTTAAAACATTTTCATTACTCACAAAATCTTTTGACTTTAAAGGAAAAATAGTTTCATAGAACTTGACATCTCTAGAATACAAAACAGTTTTTGACTCTATATCATAAAGTTTGTAACCCTTTTTCTCATTTGAAAAACTAATAAGAACACATTTTAAAGACCTACTTTGAAACTTATCAGAAGGATTTAAGACAGCAGTAAAACATAGACAGCCAAAACACCTTAGGTGGGAGAGATTGGGTTCACTTTTAAAAATCATTTCATAAGGGGTCTTTCCAGAAAGCACAGCAGTGTGAGTCCTATTAATCAAGTAACAGGCAGTTAGTACACATTCACTCCACATATTCAAAGGTAAACCCCCTTGAAACATAAGTGCCCTTGCAACATTTAACAAGTGCCTATGTTTTCTTTCAACTATTCCATTCTGTTGTGGTGTATAGGCACAAGTGGTTTGATGGATAATTCCTTTATTTGACATGAGATTAAAAAACCTAGAGTTCAAGAACTCAGTACCATTATCACTTCTAAAAATTTTAATTTTAGCAGAAAACTGATTTTCAATAAGGTTTACAAAAATATTGACATTTTCATAGACCTCATCTTTAGTTTTTAGCATATATAACCAAACAGCCCTGGAATAGTCATCAACAATGGTCAAGAAATATTTAAAACTTTCTCTACTTTGAATTCTAAAGGGACCCCATAAATCAAGGTGTATTAAATCACCAAGAGAATTGGACTTATGGTTACTTAAAGGAAAATGATCCCTAGTTTGTTTTGCTTGGTGGCAAACATCACAGGGATCATTTTCATGAATATCTTTTAAGTTTAACTTTTGTTTTAAAACTTTTAAGACTTGATTAGAAGGGTGTCCCAATCTAGAGTGCCAAAGTTTAGAAGACACATAGCAGTTACTCACATAAGGACTAGAATCAAACAAGTAAAGACCATCATGTTGGCTACCAGTCCCCTTTATAGTCCCCTTTTTCAAGTCCTGAATATAAATTTTAGAATCATTGAAGCTAACCATTAGTTTACTATCTTTGGAAAGCTTATGCATAGATAGGAGACTGACACAGTATTTAGGAACAACAAGGACATCAAACAAGGTCAGGTCATTTGCAAGTTTTAAATTCCCAACCCACATGATTTTGGCCCTGGTCCCATTTGGGTGACCAACAGAAAGATTGAATTTCGACACATCAATGACATCACAAAGGTGTTTTTCAGACATGGTCATGTGCTGGTTTGCACCAAAAT
This sequence comes from Rutidosis leptorrhynchoides, assembly GCF_046630445.1. NCBI lineage: Eukaryota > Viridiplantae > Streptophyta > Magnoliopsida > Asterales > Asteraceae > Rutidosis > Rutidosis leptorrhynchoides. The sequence continues at coordinate 549,869,630 of NC_092335.1, read as the reverse complement.
CAATGATCCAACTGGGATAAATGACTTTGTTTTGAGAACAGTTGAAGTTAAAATTTTTATCAAAGTTAGAGTTAAACTCTTTGCTGTTGTTGACAAAAGTACCTGAAGCATTGGCATGACTGGAAGAGGCAGATGACTTATCATTGATAAGGCTAAGAAGCTTCAGCATTTGTTCATTTGAAAAGGACATGGGTGTGACAGGAGAAGAGGGTTTACCCTCATCTGAAGGGTTAGGAACACTTTGGGTGACACTGTTGTTAACAGATGGTTTGGGGGCAGTGGGTCTCCAATTACTAGAATTAGGACCATTTCTTTTAATACCAGGAGGATAACCAATAATTTCTTAACATCTTTCAATTGTGTGACCCAATTTACTACATTTCTTACATTTAAGATTGGTGTTGGGACCTCTATTGTGGCCATTATTGTTTTGAAATTTTTGATTTGAAGTTTGGGCAATAAAAGCAGAGGTCTGTGGTTTTTGTTGTGGTATCTTTGTTGGAGAAACCTCTATGGGATTCTTCCCTAGATACCACAGCATAGGCAGTTTTAACATCAGGGGGAGGGTCTCTTAAAAGGAGATTACTCCTGACAGACACATAGCAGTCATCCAATCTCATGAGGAATTGCATGAGTTTGAGGGTCTTATTATAATCAGCAATATGGGTAGCAGCAGCACAAACACAAGTAGGCATGACAACCAGGGTATCATATTGTTTCCATAAAGCATTTAAGCCATGATAATATTCAGATAAAGATGACCTATTTTGTTTCAAGGAGTTGATTTTATGATGAACATTAAAAATAACAGACCCATCAACTTTATCATATGTTTCTTTTAATTCAGTCCAAACAGTTGAAGCATTTTCAGAAAATATTAGACCAGGATAAAGTTCATCAACAATAGACCCAAGCAACCAAGATAAGACAATAGAATTACATCTATCCCATTGTCTAGAAAGAACTTCATCAGTAGTGTTTTTAATGCAAGTACCATCAACAAAACCAACTTTATTTTTTGTTTCAAGAGCAAGTAAAACAGACCTACTCCATATTTTATAGTTCTCAGTTCCTTTTAGTTTTAAAGTGATAAGAGGTGTAGCAGAGGTATCACTGGGATGAAGGTAAAGAGGGTCACCAAAGTCCAGTTTGGTAATCAAAGTGACTTCACCCATAATAACAAACCCACCAGAGCCAAGAAACACACACAGATATACCAGACACAAACAATTAGACAGAAAACCACACAGCAATCAAGATCACAAAACCTATAGGGAAAAAGAGACAAGAACATAAACGACAAGAATAGGACAGGAATCAACCAGATGCTTGATCAGGTTTTCACACGTTTCAAGAACGTGGATCAAGAGTTGGGCATCGGGATTCAGTCAACAAAGGGTAAAAGAAAGAAAAAAGAGAAAGAGGAAAGGGACTCCCTGTGACACCGCTAATTTTTTTTTTTTTTATAAATAAGTGGCGGAAGCATAATATTAATTAAACACGATATTAACATTTGAACAAACCGATGTCACGTGTCGCTAAAACAAATTACATATTAACAGGAAAAGACGTAAATACATTCTGTTTTCAAAAGTACACAGTTCATATTCTAAAAGACCACATCAGAGTCAACCATGTCAAACATAACATTAGCATGCCCCATCTTCTCCCAAAAGCATTATCTACAAAGCTACAACCTGCAAGGAGGATATGGAGGAGAATTAGCACGAAGCTAAGTGAGTATGACTAACTACAGGCCATAGCATACAGAAGTGTTATACTAATCATGTCGCAAATAGTTAACACACAAACATCACCCAAGTGCCATCTACAGAGACTCTGGCGGCTCGGCCAAACCATTTACCACCAGCTGATCAGACTGGGGCTTACCAGAAGTTCCTCCACCACCGTATATATATACATAATCCACATGCGACGAACGCGTTATTCACATATATATACACCACGATTGTCTAGGCAACCACATGAGGAACCCAACCCGCAGGTTGATCTCTCCTACCGAGGCAACCACATAATAGGGACACACTGGGATCCAACAGACAAGCATCAACCAACATGCAGTCATCACAACATACTAACTAATTGTATCAGTAAGTATAACTAACAAGCATGGCAGTCATAATATAACATGCTACTCTATACTATATTCCACAGTTAGTCTCACTCACCGATTACCAGCAAATGAGAAGGTGTTCACCTGTCTAATCACTGAACCTTCTCTTTCTCCTTTTCTTCTGAGAAATACATATACACAATTTAGTTATAATGTCTCGGTAACAATCTGACAATAAAACAATAACACCAAATATCAACACTTAAGCACATAACAACTTATCCATCAACCGCACGAGTAACACCCTCACTCGTACGTTTGAGAACACTCAACCGTACGAGTGACAACTTACTCGTACGTTTGATCTATGATTTGAAATGTCCCGTTCTTATTGATTAAAAACGTTCCATATTAATTGATTTCGTTGCGAGGTTTTGACCTCTATATGAGATGTTTTTCAAAGACTGCATTCATTTTAAAACAAACCATAACCTTTATTTCATCAATAAAGGTTTAAAAAGCTTTACGTAGATTATCAAATAATGATAATCTAAAATATCCTGTTTACACACGACCATTACATAATGGTTTACAATACAAATATGTTACAACAAAATAAGTTTCTTGAATGCAGTTTTTACACAATATCATACAAGCATGGACTCCAAATCTCGTCCTTATTTAAGTATGCGACAGCGGAAGCTCTTAATAATCACCTGAGAATAAACATGCTTAAAACGTCAACAAAAATGTTGGTGAGTTATAGGTTTAACCTATATATATCAAATCATAATAATAGACCACAAGATTTCATATTTCAATACACATCCCATACATAGAGATAAAAATCATTCATATGGTGAACACCTGGTAACCGTCATTAACAAGATGCATATATAAGAATATCCCCATCATTCCGGGACACCCTTCGGATATGATATAAATTTCGAAGTACTAAAGCATTCGGTACTTTGGATGGGGTTTGTTAGGCCCAATAGATCTATCTTTAGGATTCGCGTCAATTAGGGTGTCTGTTCCCTAATTCTTAGATTACCAGACTTAATAAAAAGGGGCATATTCGATTTCGATAATTCAACCATAGAATGTAGTTTCACGTACTTGTGTCTATTTTATAAATCATTTATAAAACCTGCATGTATTCTCATCCCAAAAATATTAGATTTTAAAAGTGGGACTATAACTCACTTTCACAGATTTTTACTTCGTCGGGAAGTAAGACTTGGCCACTGGTTGATTCACGAACCTATAACAATATATACATATATATCAAAGTATGTTCAAAATATATTTACAACACTTTTAATATATTTTGATGTTTTAAGTTTATTAAGTCAGCTGTCCTTGTTAGTAACCTACAACTAGTTGTCCACAGTTAGATGTACAGAAATAAATCGATAAATATTATCTTAAATCAATCCACGACCCAGTGTATACGTATCTCAGTATTGATCACAACTCAAACTATATATATTTTGGAATCAACCTCAACCCTGTATAGCTAACTCCAACATTCACATATAGAGTGTCTATGGTTGTTCCGAAATATATATAGATGTGTCGACATGATAGGTCAAAACATTGTATACGTGTCTATGGTATCTCAAGATTACATAATATACAATACAAGTTGATTAAGTTATGGTTGGAATAGATTTGTTACCAATTTTCACGTAGCTAAAATGAGAAAAATTATCTAATCTTGTTTTACCCATAACTTCTTCATTTTAAATCCGTTTTGAGTGAATCAAATTGCTATGGTTTCATATTGAACTCTATTTTATGAATCTAAACAGAAAAAGTATAGGTTTATAGTCGGAAAAATAAGTTACAAGTCGTTTTTGTAAAGGTAGTCATTTCAGTCGAAAGAACGACGTCTAGATGACCATTTTAGAAAACATACTTCCACTTTGAGTTTAACCATAATTTTTGGATATAGTTTCATGTTCATAATAAAAATCATTTTCTCAGAATAACAACTTTTAAGTCAAAGTTTATCATAGTTTTTAATTAACTAACCCAAAACAGCCCGCGGTGTTACTACGACGGCGTAAATCCGGTTTTACGGTGTTTTTCGTGTTTCCAGGTTTTAAATCATTAAGTTAGCATATCATATAGATATAGAACATGTGTTTAGTTGATTTTAAAAGTCAAGTTAGAAGGATTAACTTTTGTTTGCGTACAAGTTTAGAATTAACTAAACTATGTTCTAGTGATTACAAGTTTAAACCTTCGAATAAGATAGCTTTATATGTATGAATCGAATGATGTTATGAACATCATTACTACCTTAAGTTCCTTGGATAAACCTACTAGAAAAGAGAAAAATGGATCTAGGTTTAACGGATCCTTGGATGGCTCGAAGTTCTTGAAGCAGAATCATGACACGAAAACAAGTTCAAGTAAGATCATCACTTGAAATAAGATTGTTATAGTTATAGAAATTGAACCAAAGTTTGAATATGATTATTACCTTGTATTAGAATGATAACCTACTGTAAGAAACAAAGATTTCTTGAGGTTGGATGATCACCTTACAAGATTGGAAGTGAGCTAGCAAACTTGAAAGTATTCTTGATTTTATGTAACTAGAACTTGTAGAATGTATGAAGAACACTTAGAACTTGAAGATAGAACTTGAGAGAGATCAATTAGATGAAGAAAATTGAAGAATGAAAGTGTTTGTAGGTGTTTTTGGTCGTTGGTGTATGGATTAGATATAAAGGATATGTAATTTTGTTTTCATGTAAATAAGTCATGAATGATTACTCATATTTTTGTAATTTTATGAGATATTTCATGCTAGTTTCCAAATGATGGTTCCCACATGTGTTAGTTGACTCACATGGGCTGCTAAGAGCTGATCATTGGAGTGTATATACCAATAGTACATACATCTAAAAGCTGTGTATTGTACGAGTATGAATACGGGTGCATACGAGTAGAATTGTTGATGAAACTGAACGAGGATGTAATTGTAAGCATTTTTGTTAAGTAGAAGTATTTTGATAAGTGTATTGAAGTCTTTCAAAAGTGTATAAATACATATTAAAACACTACATGTATATACATTTTAACTGAGTCGTTAAGTCATCATTAGTCGTTACATGTAAGTGTTGTTTTGAAACCTTTAGGTTAACGATCTTGTTAAATGTTGTTAACCCAATGTTTATAATATCAAATGAGATTTTAAATTATTATATTATCATAATATTATCATGTATGAATATCTCTTAATATGATATATATACATTAAATGTCTTTACAACGATAATCGTTACATATATGTCTCGTTTAAAAATTATTAAGTTAGTAGTCTTGTTTTTACATATGTAGTTCATTGTTAATATACTTAATGATATGTTTACTTATCATAGTATCATGTTAACTATATATATATCCATATATATGTCATCATATAGTTTTTACAAGTTTTAACGTTCGTGAATCACCGGTCAACTTGGGTGGTCAATTGTCTATATGAAACATATTTCAATTAATCAAGTCTTAACAAGTTTGATTGCTTAACATGTTGGAAACATTTAATCATGTAAATATCAATCTCAATTAATATATAAAAACATGGAAAAATTCGGGTCACTACAGTACCTACCCGTTAAATAAATTTCGTCCCGAAATTTTAAGCTGTTGAAGGTGTTGACGAATCTTCTGGAAATAGATGCGGGTATTTCTTCTTCATCTGATCTTCACGCTCCCAGGTGAACTCGGGTCCTCTACGAGCATTCCATCGAACCTTAACAATTGGTATCTTGTTTTGCTTAAGTCTTTTAACCTCACGATCCATTATTTCGACGGGTTCTTCGATGAATTGAAGTTTTTCGTTGATTTGGATTTCATCTAACGGAATAGTGAGATCTTCTTTAGCAAAACATTTCTTCAAATTCGAGACATGGAAAGTGTTATGTACAGCCGCGAGTTGTTGAGGTAACTCAAGTTGGTAAGCTACTGGTCCGACACGATCAATAATCTTGAATGGTCCAATATACCTTGGATTTAATTTCCCTCGTTTACCAAATCGAACAACGCCTTTCCAAGGTGCAACTTTAAGCATGAACATCTCTCCAATTTCAAATTCTATATCTTTTCTTTTAATGTCAGCGTAGCTCTTTTGTCGACTTTGAGCGGTTTTCAACCGTTGTTGAATTTGGATGATCTTCTCGGTAGTTTCTTGTATAATCTACGGACCCATAATCTGTCTATCCCCCACTTCACTCCAACAAATCAGAGACCTGCACTTTCTACCATAAAGTGCTTCAAACGGCGCCATCTCAATGCTTGAATGGTAGCTGTTGTTGTAGGAAAATTCTGCTAACGGTAGATGTCGATCCCAACTATTTCCAAAATCAATAACACATGCTCGTAGCATGTCTTCAAGCATTTGTATCGTCCTTTCGCTCTGCCCATCAGTTTGTGGATGATAGGCAGTACTCATGTCTAGACGAGTTCCTAATGCTTGCTGTAATATCTGCCAGAATCTTGAAATAAATCTGCCATCCCTATCAGAGATAATAGAGATTGGTATTCCATGTCTGGAGACGACTTCCTTCAAATACAGTCGTGCTAACTTCTCCATCTTGTCATCTTCTCTTATTGGTAGGAAGTGTGCTGATTTGGTGAGACGATCAACTATTACCCAAATAGTATCAAAACCACTTGCAGTCCTTGGTAATTTAGTGATGAAATCCATGGTAATGTTTTCCCATTTCCATTCCGGGATTTCGGGTTGTTGAAGTAGACCTGATGGTTTCTGATGCTCAGCTTTGACCTTAGAACACGTCAAACATTCTCCTACGTATTTAGCAACATCGGCTTTCATACCCGGCCACCAAAAATGTTTCTTGAGATCCTTGTACATCTTCCCCGTTCCAGGATGTATTGAGTATCTGGTTTTATGAGCTTCTCTAAGTACCATTTCTCTCATATCTCCAAATTTTGGTACCCAAATCTTTTCAGCCCTATACCGGGTTCCGTCTTCTCGAATATTAAGATGCTTCTCCGATCCTTTGGGTATTTCATCCTTTAAATTTCCCTCTTTTAAAACTCCTTGTCGCGCCTCCTTTATTTGAGTAGTAAGGTTATTATGAATCATTATATTCATAGATTTTACTCGAATGGGTTCTTTGTCCTTCCTGCTCAAGGCATCGGCTACCACATTTGCCTTCCCCGGGTGGTAACGAATCTCAAAGTCGTAATCATTCAATAATTCAATCCACCTACGCTGCCTCATATTCAGTTGTTTCTGATTAAATATGTGTTGAAGACTTTTATGGTCGGTATATATAATACTTTTGACCCCATATAAGTAGTGCCTCCAAGTCTTTAATGCAAAAACAACCGTGCCTAATTCCAAATCATGCGTCGTATAATTTTGTTCGTGAATCTTCAATTGTCTAGACGCATAAGCAATCACCTTCGTTCATTGCATTAATACACAACCGAGACCTTGCTTTGATGCGTCACAATAAATCACAAAATCATCATTCCCTTCAGGCAATGACAATATAGGTGCCGTAGTTAGCTTTTTCTTCAATAACTGAAACGCTTTCTCTTGTTCATCATTCCATTCAAATTTCTTCCCTTTATGCGTTAATGCAGTCAAGGGTTTTGCTATTCTGGAAAAGTCTTGGATGAACCTTCTGTAGTAACCAGCTAGTCCTAAAAACTGGCGTATGTGTTTCGGAGTTTTCGGGGTTTCCCACTTTTCAACAGTTTCTATCTTTGCCGGATCCACCTTAATACCTTCTTTGTTCACTATGTGACCGAGGAATTGAACTTCTTCCAACCAAAATGCACACTTTGAAAACTTAGCGTACAATTCTTCCTTCCTCAATACTTCTAACACCTTTCTCAAATGCTCACCGTGTTCTTGGTCATTCTTTGAGTAAATAAGTATGTCATCAATGAAAACAATGACAAACTTGTCAAGGTATGGTCCACACACTCGGTTCATAAGGTCCATGAACACAGCTGGTGCATTAGTTAAACCAAACGGCATGACCATAAACTCGTAATGACCGTAACGTGTTCTAAAAGCAGTCTTTGGAATATCATCTTCTTTCACCCGCATTTGATGATACCCGGAACGTAAGTCAATCTTTGAATAAACAGACGAGCCTTGTAGTTGATCAAATAAGTCATCGATTCTCGGTAGTGGGTAGCGGTTCTTGATGGTAAGTTTGTTCAACTCTCGGTAGTCGATACACAACCTGAATGTACCATCTTTCTTCTTGACAAACAAAACAGGAGCTCCCCATGGTGATGTGCTTGGTCGAATGAAACCATGCTCTAAAAGTTCTTGTAATTGGCTTTGCAGTTCTTTCATCTCGCTGGGTGCGAGTCTGTAAGGAGCACGAGCTATTGGTGCAGCTCCTGGTACAAGATCTATTTGAAATTCAACGGATCGATGTGGGGGTAATCCCGGTAATTCTTTCGGAAATACATCGGGAAATTCTTTTGCAATGGGAACATCATTGATGCTCTTTTCTTCAGTTTGTACTTTCTCGACGTGTGCTAGAACAGCATAGCAACCTTTTCTTATTAGTTTTTGTGCCTTCAAATTACTAATAAGATGTAGCTTCGTGTTGCCCTTTTCTCCGTACACCATTAAGGGTTTTCCTTTTTCTCGTATAATGCGAATTGCATTTTTGTAACAAACGATCTCTGCTTTCACTTCTTTCAACCAGTCCATACCGATTATCACATCAAAACTCCCTAACTCTACTGGTATCAAATCAATCTTAAATGTTTCGCTAACCAGTTTAATTTCTCGATTCCGACATATATTATCTGCTGAAATTAATTTACCATTTGCTAATTCGAGTAAAAATTTACTATCCAAAGGCGTCAATGGACAACTTAATTTAGCACAAAAATCTCTACTCATATAGCTTCTATCCGCACCCGAATCAAATAAAACGTAAGCAGATTTATTATCAATAAGAAACGTGCCCGTAACAAGCTCCAGGTCTTCCTGTGCCTCTGCCGCATTAATATTGAAAACTCTTCCGCGGCCTTGTCCATTCGTGTTCTCCTGGTTCGGGCAATTTCTAATAATGTGGCCCGGTTTTCCACATTTATAACAAACTACATTGGCATAACTTGCTCCGACACTACTTGCTCCGCCATTACTCGTTCTGACACCATTTGTTCCTTTCGTTCTATTAACCCCTGGTCCGTATACCTCACACTTCGCCGCGCTATGACCATTTCTTTTACACTTGTTGCAAAATTTGGTGCAGAACCTCGAGTGATACTTTTCACACCTTTGGCATAGCTGCTTCTGATTGTTGTTGTTGTTGTTGCGGTTATTATTGTTGTTGGGATGATTGTTGTAGTTGCTGTTGTTGTTGTTGTTGTTGTTGTTGGGCCATTTGTTGTAGTTGCGATTGATGTTGCGATTGTTGGGATAATTGTTGCGATTATTGTTGTAATTGCTGTTGTTGTTGTATTGATGATTCTTATCACCATTTTCCTCCCACTTTCTTTTGACTTGCTTCACATTGGCCTCTTCAGCAGTCTGTTCTTTAATTCTTTCTTCAATCTGGTTCACTAGTTTGTGAGCCATTCTACATGCCTGTTGTATGGAGGCGGGCTCGTGTGAACTTATATCTTCTTGGATTCTTTCCGGTAATCCTTTCACAAACGCGTCGATCTTCTCTTCCTCATCTTCGAATGCTCCCGGACACAATAGGCACAATTCTGTGAATCGTCTTTCGTACGTGGTAATATCAAATCCTTGGGTTCGTAACCCTCTAAGTTCTGTCTTGAGCTTATTGACCTCGGTTCTGGGACGGTACTTCTCGTTCATCAAGTGCTTGAATGCTGACCATGGTAGTGCGTACGCATCGTCTTGTCCCACTTGCTCTAGATAGGTATTCCACCATGTTAACGCAGAACCTGTGAAGGTATGCGTAGCGTACTTCACTTTGTCCTCTTCAGTACACTTACTTATGGCAAACACCGATTCGACCTTCTCGGTCCACCGTTTCAATCCGATCGGTCCTTCAGTTCCATCAAATTCCAAAGGTTTGCAGGCAGTGAATTCTTTGTAGGTGCATCCTACACGATTTCCTGTACTGCTAGATCCAAGGTTATTGTTGGTATGTAGCGCAGCCTGTACTGCGGCTATGTTTGAAGCTAGAAAACTACGGAATTCCTCTTCATTCATATTCACGGTGTGTCGAGTAGTCGGTGCCATTTCCTTCAAAATAGTCAAATGGAATAAGTTAATCATACAGAATATTAAGAGTAGTTAATAGTATTTCGTAGCATAATATGAACTCATTTATAAAAGCTTTTTCTTCATATTAGCGTTTTATAAGTTTAAATTCGGGTAGTACCTACCCGTTAAGTTCATACTTAGTAGCTAATATACAATTCAACTACTACAATTCTATATGAAAAACTGATTATAATAATATTTCGCGTTCAAACTTTTTCACAATATTTTACAAACTTACAATACCGCTTATTTTACATATAGCATGAAATATAGCACACAATAAATTTGATACAAGATGGTTGTGAAGATAATTCTAGCTAGTACACAAGTCGTTCAGCAAAGGCAATAAAGACACGTAATTCATACGTCCAGAAACAAGTCATGCATTCTGGTTTTACTAGGATTACTTCCCATCCCTGGTCTTGTGGAACATAACCGTTATGGCCGTTGATAAGACAGCGTGTTGTAACGTCGTCAAAGGGACGAGGGTTACATAATGTCCAACAGTCCCGTAACAATCTAAAAACCTCATTTCTTACCCCAATTACCGACTTCGTCACTTGTGGGAACATTTTGTTTAATAGTTGTAGCCCGATGTTCTTGTTCTCACTTTGGTGAGAAGCGAACATTACTAATCCGTAAGCATAACATGCTTCTTTATGTTGCATGTTAGCCGCTTTTTCTAAATCACGAAGTCCAATATTCGGATATATTGAGTCAAAATAATTTCTTAACCCATTGCGTAAAATAGCATTTGGGTTCCCCGCAATATATGCGTCAAAGTAAACACATCGTAACTTATGGATTTCCCAATGTGATATCCCCCATCTTTCGAACGAAAGCCTTTTATAAACCAAGGCATTCTTGGAACGTTCTTCGAATGTCTTACAAACTGATCTCGCCTTAAATAGTTGTGCCGAAGAATTCTGACCGACTCTAGACAAGATTTCATCAATCATGTCTCCGGGTAGGTCTCTTAAAATATTGGGTTGTCTATCCATTTTGTGTTTTTATACTGTAAAATAGACAAGAGTTAGATTCATAAAAAAAATACTTATTAATACAAGCAATTTTTACATATATCATAAAGCATAAGCACACTATATTACATATATTACACCACACGAATACAACTATCTTATTCCAACTCACTTGTTTCTTCTTCTTCAGTTTTGGTTCGTTTTGCCAAGTTTCTAGGGATATATGATGTTCCCCTAATACGAGCCATCGTTTTCCACATTGGTTTAGAAAAACCTGGTGGTTTAGAGGTTCCCGGGTCATTGTTACAACTAAAGGACTTCGGGGGTTGACGATACATATAAAGTTCATCGGGGTTGGAATTAGATTTCTCTATTTTTATGCCCTTTCCCATATTATTTTCTTTTGCCTTTTTAAATTCAGTTGGGGTAATTTCTATAACATCATCGGAATTCTCGTCGGAATCCGATTCATCGGAGAATTGGTAATCCTCCCAATATTTTGCTTCCTTGGCGGAAACACCATTGACCATAATTAACCTTGGTCGGTTGGTTGAGGATTTTCTTTTACTTAACCGTTTTATTATTTCCCCCACCGGTTCTATTTCTTCATTCGGTTCCGATTCTTCTTCCGGTTCCGATTCTTCTTCCGGTTCCGACTCTTCTTCCGGTTCCTCTTCGGGAACTTGTGAATCAGTCCACGAATCATTCCAATTTACATTTGACTCTTCATTATTATTAGGTGAGTCAATGGGACTTGTTCTAGATTTAGACATCTATCACATAATATCAAACGCGTTAAGAGATTAATATATCACATAATATTCACATGTTAAAAATATATAGTTTCCAACAAAATTTGTTAAGCAATCATTTTTCAAGTAAACACGGTCGAAGTCCAGACTCACTAATGCATCCTAACAAACTCGATAAGACACACTAATGCAAAATTCTGGTTCTCTAAGACCAACGCTCTGATACCAACTGAAATGTCCCGTTCTTATTGATTAAAAACGTTCCATATTAATTGATTTCGTTGCGAGGTTTTGACCTCTATATGAGACATTTTTCAAAGACTGCATTCATTTTAAAACAAACCATAACCTTTATTTCATCAATAAAGATTTAAAAAGCTTTACGTAGATTATCAAATAATGATAATCTAAAATATCCTGTTTACACACGACCATTACATAATGGTTTACAATACAAATATGTTACAACAAAATAAGTTTATTGGATGCAGTTTTTACACAATATCATACAAGCATGGACTCCAAATCTCGTCCTTATTTAAGTATGCGACAGCGAAAGCTCTTAATAATCACCTGAGAATAAACATGCTTAAAACGTCAACAGAAATGTTGGTGAGTTATAGGTTTAACCTATATATATCAAATCATAATAATAGACCACAAGATTTCATATTTCAATACACATCCCATACATAGAGATAAAAATCATTCATATGGTGAACACCTGGTAACCGACATTAACAAGATGCATATATAAGAATATCCCCATCATTCCGGGACACCCTTCGGATATGATATAAATTTCGAAGTACTAAAGCATTCGGTACTTTGGATGGGGTTTGTTAGGCCCAATAGATCTATCTTTAGGATTCGCGTCAATTAGGGTGTCTGTTCCCTAATTCTTAGATTACCAGACTTAATAAAAAGGGGCATATTCGATTTCGATAATTCAACCATAGAATGTAGTTTCACGTACTTGTGTCTATTTTGTAAATCATTTATAAAACCTGCATGTATTCTCATCCCAAAAATATTAGATTTTAAAAGTGGGACTATAACTCACTTTCACAGATTTTTACTTCATCGGGAAGTAAGACTTGGCCACTGGTTGATTCACGAACCTATAACAATATATACATATATATCAAAGTATGTTCAAAATATATTTACAACACTTTTAATATATTTTGATGTTTTAAGTTTATTAAGTCAGCTGTCCTTGTTAGTAACCTACAACTAGTTGTCCACAATTAGATGTACAGAAATAAATCGATAAATATTATCTTGAATCAATCCACGACCCAGTGTATACGTATCTCAGTATTGATCACAACTCAAACTATATATATTTTGGAATCAACCTCAACCCTGTATAGCTAACTCCAACATTCACATATAGAGTGTCTATGGTTGTTCCGAAATATATATAGATGTGTCGACATGATAGGTCGAAACATTGTATACGTGTCTATGGTATCTCAAAATTACATAATATACAATACAAGTTGATTAAGTTATGGTTGGAATAGATTTATTACCAATTTTCACGTAGCTAAAATGAGAAAAATTATCCAATCTTGTTTTACCCATAACTTCTTCATTTTAAATCCGTTTTGAGTGAATCAAATTGCTATGGTTTCATATTGAACTCTATTTTATGAATCTAAATAGAAAAATTATAGGTTTATAGTTGGAAAAATAAGTTACAAGTTATTTTTGTAAAGGTAGTCATTTCAGTCGAAAGAACGACGTCTAGATGACCATTTTAGAAAACATACTTCCACTTTGAGTTTAACCATAATTTTTGGATATAGTTTCATGTTCATAATAAAAATCATTTTCTCAGAATAACAACTTTAAATCAAAGTTTATCATAGTTTTTAATTAACTAACCCAAAACAGCCCGCGGTGTTACTACGACGACGTAAATCCGGTTTTACGGTGTTTTTCGTGTTTCCAGGTTTTAAATCATTAAGTTAGCATATCATATAAATATAGAACATGTGTTTAGTTGATTTTAAAAGTCAAGTTAGAAGGATTAACTTTTGTTTGCGAACAAGTTTAGAATTAACTAAACTATGTTCTAGTGATTACAAGTTTAAACCTTCGAATAAGATAGCTTTATATGTATGAATCGAATGATGTTATGAACATCATTACTACCTTAAGTTCCTTGGATAAACCTACTGGAAAAGAGAAAAATGGATCTAGCTTCAATGGATCCTTGGATGGCTCGAAGTTCTTGAAGCAGAATCATGACACGAAAACAAGTTCAAGTAAGATCATCGCTTGAAATAAGATTGTTATAGTTATAGAAATTGAACCAAAGTTTGAATATGATTATTACCTTGTATTAGAATGATAACCTACTGTAAGAAACAAAGATTTCTTGAGGTTGGATGATCACCTTACAAGATTGGAAGTGAGCTAGCAAACTTGAAAGTATTCTTGATTTTATGTAACTAGAACTTGTAGAATATATGAAGAACACTTAGAACTTGAAGATAGAACTTGAGAGAGATCAATTAGGTGAAGAAAATTGAAGAATGAAAGTGTTTATAGGTGTTTTTGGTCGTTGGTGTATGGATTAGATATAAAGGATATGTAATTTTGTTTTCATGTAAATAAGTCATGAATGATTACTCATATTTTTGTAATTTTATGAGATATTTCATGCTAGTTGCCAAATGATGGTTCCCACATGTGTTAGGTGACTCACATGGGCTGCTAAGAGCTGATCATTGGAGTGTATATACCAATAGTACATACATCTAAAAGCTGTGTATTGTACGAGTATGAATACGGGTGCATACGAGTAGAATTGTTGATGAAACTGAACGAGGATGTAATTGTAAGCATTTTTGTTAAGTAGAAGTATTTTGATAAGTATATTGAAGTCTTTCAATAGTGTATAAACACATATTAAAACACTACATGTATATACATTTTAACTGAGTCGTTAAGTCATCGTTAGTCGTTACATGTAAGTGTTGTTTTGAAACCTTTAGGTTAACGATCTTGTTAAATGTTGTTAACCCAATGTTTATAATATTAAATGAGATTTTAAATTATTATATTATCATAATATTATCATGTATGAATATCTCTTAATATGATATATATACATTAAATGTCTTTACAACGATAATCGTTACATATATGTCTCGTTTAAAAATCATTAAGTTAGTAGTCTTGTTTTTACATATGTAGTTCATTGTTAATATACTTAATGATATGTTTACTTATCATAGTATCATGTTAACTATATATATATCCATATATATGTCATCATATAGTTTTTACAAGTTTTAACGTTCGTGAATCACCGGTCAACTTGGGTGGTCAATTGTCTATATGAAACATATTTCAGTTAATCAAGTCTTAACAAGTTTGATTGCTTAACATGTTGGAAACATTTAATCATGTAAATATCAATCTCAATTAATATATATAAACATGTAAAAATTCGGGTCACTACATGATTAAACCCCCATCAATGGATTAAATGATCCGTACGGTTCATCAGACGCGCGACCAGTGACTCGTACGAGTCACATCTCAACCGTACGTATCATCATAATCAAATCATAAGTTTCTATCACCACTCACTCGCACGGTTCACCACACGGTTGACTACCTCAACCGTACGAGTGAAGACTCACTCGTACGAGTGATGAAGAACAGTAGCAGCAACTGTTTAATCTGGTTTCAACTCCAAATGTACTACATAATCATCAATTCATATAGTAAGTTAACCTATATTATCATATATTCACTATATGATAAGCCCACATCATAAACTCAGTCAATAATGACACCAAACGAGTACAAAACAGGACATACACAATAAAATCCCTTTTTCTGACCAAAATAAATTTTGATTTAGTTTCTTAAAACCTTATCATTGGATATTTAAACTTCAAGACAAGTCCAACGATAGTTTATTCATCGAAAATGGAGTTACGGTTAGAAAGTTACAGCCTTTTCAAGTTTACCAAAAACTGACCAGTGCTCACTCGCGTGGGAGAGACCTCACTCGTGCGAGTGAGTCATCAATCACGCGGTTGAGCCTCAAACGCGTGGTCACATGCACGTTTGACCTGTCAGAAGTGTGGGAGCTGTTAGAACATTCCAGCTCGCTGATTTTTGCCATTTTGGCCCAAAAACTCGATTTTTGCAAGATCTAACACTAAAACCACTCCCAAAACATCATATAAACTATATAAAACATATTTCTAACATCAATTAAGCACAACAAACACTTAAGATTAGGATTCAAGCATCAAAATCTAACTTTTACTAAAGAACACAAAAACCCCATTTAAACAAGAATCAATGCATGAATCAAAGAGATGCTTACCTTAGAATGATCACAAAATCACAGAGAACAAGAAGATGTAATTGATTTGAGCTCTAAAACAAGGATCAAAGATTAGGGTTTGGTAGTTGGAAGGGATGAGAGTACGGAGAGTGTTTGGAAAAATTTAGAAATGGGAGGAAGAACACAGTACACTAGTTACTTAATTAGGTTAATTTCCACACTGTGCAACACACGGGTGTTTATCAGTTATCTGATATCTTTCGTACATCACTTGGCAACCCAAACGAAGTCCAAATTAAATAAACAAACCTGTTCTATGACCCTTGTCACAAACTGGTCCTAACCACATTATTATCTAATAATAAATATCAACTTAAAATTTAAACATATGTTTAATCAACACGAACTTAAGGGTAAATAAGTAATCTTACAGCTAGGCCCGATTGAGGATGTTACAAATCTACCCCCTTAAGAAGATTCCGTCCTCGGAATCTGGTCAAGGTCAAACAACTGGGGATAGCGCGCCCTCATTAACTCCTCGGTTTCCCATGTCAGGTTGGAACCTAGACTGTGTCGCCATTCCACTAACACCATAGGAATCTGTTTCTTTCTTAGCTTGGTGACCTTCTTGTCCACTATTCTAATCAGTTCTTCGACTAACTTCTTACTTAAATCCACTTTCAAATCTTTCAGCGGAAGAATCTGGCTTTCATCATCTACCTTGCACTTTCTCAAATAGCACACATTGAACGTGTTATGAATTCCTGCTAACTCTGAAGGAAGATCTAAGACAACAGTCTGATCGTTCAAAATTTCTATGATCGAAAATGGCCCAATAAACCTCAGAGCTAGTTTACCACGTTTACCAAATCTGATTACTCCCCTCCACGGCGAAACTTTCAAGTATACCCGATCAACTACATTAAATGTTACCGGACGTCTGTACGGATCAGCATACATCTTTTGTTGATCTCTAGCTGCTTTTAACTTCTCACACAATTTCGACTTTTTCTGCGGTTATCTGAACAATTTCAGGTCCTGCAAATTGTTTCTCGTCTGTTTCTAACCAACTCGTAGGAGTTCTGCACTTGCGACCATACAAAATTTCATACGGTGGCATTCCGATACTCGAATGATACGAATTGTTGTAAGTAAACTCTGTCAGTGGAAGATGCGAATCCCAAGAACCACCATATTCTAAGACACATGCTCTCAGCATGTCTTCTAGTGTCTGAATCGTACGTTCACTCTGATCGTCTGTTTGTGGATGATAAGCTGTACTTAGATTCACACGCGTACCCAGATTCTGTTGTAAACTGTTCCAGAAGTTTGACACGAACCTAGTATCTCTGTCAGAAACTATTGACATCGGTACACTGTGTCGACTAACGATCTCTTTTAAGTACAACTCGGCCAAATCACTCAACGAAGATGTTTCACGAGTAGCTAAGAAGTGAGCACTCTTTGTTAAACGATCCACTATCACCCAAATCATATCGTGACCTTTCTGGGTTCGGGGTAACTTGGTTACAAAATCCATCGTTATATGATCCCATTTCCACTGAGGAATTTCTAACTGTCGTAGAGACCCATACGACTTCTGATGTTCTGCTTTAACTTGCGCACAAATATGACATTTTTCAATGAAACCTGCAACATCTGTCTTCATTGTCGGCCACCAATACAACGTTTTCAAATCTCTGTACATCTTTGTACTGCCTGGATGCACTGTCAATCTAGATTTATGTGCTTCTGTAAGGATTAAGTCCCTCAAATCTCCAAGTAAAGGCACCCAAATACGGTCATTATAGGTCTTTAATCCTCTAGAATCATTGCATAGGTCAAATTTTCTTTTGGTCATTTGCTCGGTCTTTAAGTTTTCGTCATTCAAAGCTACTAACTGAACGGTTTTCAATCGATCAATCAAGTCTGAAACTATCTCAATTCTCATAAATCTAACGTTTTCGACTGTTTTCTTACGACTCAGAGCATCTGCGACCACATTTGCTTTACCCGGATGGTACTTAATCTCACAATCGTAGTCTTTAATCAATTCTAAACATCGACGTTGACGCATATTTAATTCTTTCTGCGAAAAGATATATTGAAGACTCTGATGATCTGTATAGATTTCACAATGCGTACCATACAAATAGTGTCTCCAGAGCTTCAAGGCAAACACAACTGTAGTTAATTCTAAACCATGAGTAGGGTAATTTCGTTCATGATTCTTCAACTGTCGTGAAGCATACGCTATAACTTTATTTCTTTGCATCAGAACACAGCCCAGACCTGCACGTGACACATCGCAGTAAACCACAAAATCTTCTGTTCCCTCTGGTAAAGCTAAAACCGGCGCTTGACATAACAACTGTTTGAGAGTCTGAAAAGCCTTTTCTTGTTCATCAATCCATCGAAAGGCTACATCTTTTCTGGTTAACTTATTTAATGGGCCTGCTATTTTGGAAAAGTCTTTGATAAACCGACGGTAATAACCTGCTAAACCCAGAAAACTTTTGATTTCTGTCGGTGTTTTCGGTGAGTTCCAATTCATTACAGCCTCTATCTTAGATTGATCTACTTTAATACCATGTTCACAAATCACATGACCCAGAAACTGTACTTCTCGCAACCAGAATTCACATTTGGAGAACTTAGCGTACAACTGTTCCTGTTTCAGAAGCTCTAACACTAACCTCAGATGCATAGCATGATCTTTCTCGGTTTTCGAATATATCAATATATCATCTATGAAGACAATCACAAACTTGTCAAGATACTGACGACATACCCTGTTCATTAAATCCATAAACACTGCTGGCGCGTTGGTTAACCCTAATGGCATAACTAAAAATTCATAATGACCATATCTAGTTCTGAACGTTGTTTTCGATATATCGTTCTCTGCAACACGTACCTGATGATACCCTGAACGTAAATCAATATTTGAGAAGTAGGAAGCACCCTGTTCTCTTATTCAAATCACGGTAATCTATACACATACGAAGCGACCCATCTTTCTTTTTCATAAATAAAATAGGAGCACCCTACGGTGAAGAACTTGGTCGAATAAACCCCTTATCTAACAGTTCCTGAATCTAAGACATCATTTCTCGGATTTTTGATGGAGCTAATCTGTAAGGAGCTTTTGCAACTGGCGTAGCACCTGGAACTAAATCGATTTTATACTCTACTTCACGTACTGGAGGTAACCCTGGTAGATCATCTGGAAACACTTCGGTAAATTCTGACACAACGAGAATATCGGTCACCTGCTTCTTTTCTTTCTTAACATCAATCACATAAGCTAAGAACGAATCACAACTTTTCGATATCGCCTTCTGAGCTTTCATTAGGGAAACCATAGGGAAGTTAAATCCATTGCGCTCTCCCCTAGCTATCACTCGGGATCCGTCAGCCAAACGGAAAGAAATCATCTTCTTATCACACTTAATATTAGCCCTATTAGCTCTTAACCAATTCATGCCTATGACTACATCAAAGCTAGGTATAGGCATCAACAAACAGGTTAAAGGGAAAGAATGGCCGTCAATTTCGATGGTAATTCCAGACATAGATGATGTGCATGGAACCATTTTACCATCAGCTACTTCTATTCCCAAAGGCGCATCTAACATCCTAACAGGCAACTTCAACTTATCACAGAAGCCTAAGGACATAAAAGAACGATTTGCTCCTGAATCAAACAACACACGAGCTGGCAAGGAATTAACCAAGAACATATCGGTAATGATGTCATCGGTAGTGGTTGCAGCACCTACCGTCATCTGAAACGCCCTTGCCTCTGCTGTTGGAGGATTCTTTCTTTTCTGCCCGACAGTAGAAGCAGAAGATCCCCCAGAAGTTACTGACCTCGCCCCTGACCCTGCTCCAGAACCAGCTCTTGACGCAGATGGACAATTTGCTGATCTATGTCCCTCCTGATGACAACTCCAATAAACATATGATTTAAAAGAACAAGCTATTGCTTCATGACCTATCACCCCACATTTCAGACATCTTCGGGTCATTGGAGAACATGGACCGGCATGAGTCGATTTACACATATTACACCATACAGACTGACTAGAACCCGATCCACTCATACCAGACTTACTCTTCTGTTTAAACCCGCCTGACTTTTTACCTCAAAAACCAGATTACTTACTCGACTGATGAGTCGACTGTTCACCCGATTGACTGTCTGATTTTCCCCCAACAGATCCACCTCTTGAACTTTCTGTTTTCGCTGCCATTACATCATCCTCAGTAACCTTAGCCATCTCATGAGCCTGCGCCAAGGTTGTTGCAAATCTGGTAACTGTTCTATACTCTGGTTTAATCACCCACATGAAATGTTGAATCTTATCTTTCTCATTCGGTACCCACTGTTGGACAAACCTCAACTTAGATGTGAAGTCTCTGAAAACCTCATCAATCGTCATACTTTCTGTCATCTTCATACTCAGAAACTCAGTTTTCAATCTTTCCATCTCATATTCAGAACAATACTGTTCACAAACCTTAGCAATAAATTGTTCCCAAGTAATCTGACTGATCTGTTCCCTAGGCAAATACGATGTAATAGAATCCCACCACTCCATTGCTTCACCCTTGAGAAGCTTGCTAGCAAACAGTACCATAGATTCAGGCTCACAAAAACATGCTTCTAACGCCCTCTCCACTTCTCTTAGCCAATTAAGGGTCATTGTAGGGTTTGTGTGACCATGATATTCTGGAGGTTTGCAATCAAGAAACTGTTTATAGGTACACTTCTTTTTCATCTCGGGAACTTGAAATGAGTACATCATTTGGTTTGGAAATGCCTGGTTAAACGGGAATGGCATTTGGAGGTTTTGATAGGTGGTTTGAGGAAACTGTGATTGGGAACTGCCACCGGCTTGAGTATAAAAGTTAGGAGGAAAATTTGTGTTCAACGCAGTGGTATTAGGGTTCCATTGCGCCCGTTCTTGTTCTAATTCTTTGATTTTCTCTTGAGCTTCTAATAATCGGCTTTGAAGGTTTATAACTTCTTGAGAGGTTTCTTCCTCTGATGACACGTGTCCATCTTCATCGGGAGCTCGGAAGGTTCCAGTTCCAGGGGCGGTAGGGCCAGTAGCATTTGATTCATTATCTGCCATTACTGCACTACCACAACACTCACATCTAGGCTTAGTATAAACTCAGTTAGTACTAACAACTAACACATAACCCGTCCTAATACTCACTTAACCCATCCCCAGCATGTTATGTTTGGCATGACTCTACTAAGTTTTGGAACATGACATTTAGATCACAATGCACATGCTGCCAAACTAAGCTCTGATACCAACTTGTGACACCGCTAAATTTTTTTTTTTTTATAAATACGTGGCGGAAGCATAATATTAATTAAACACGATATTAACATTTGAACAAACCGATGTCACGTGTCGCTAAAACAAATTACATATTAACAGGAAAAGACGTAAATACATTCTGTTTTCAAAAGTAAACGGTTCATATTCTAAAAGACCACATCAGAGTCAACCATGTCAAACATAACATTAGCATGCCCCATCTTCTCCCAAAAGCATTATCTACAAAGCTACAACCTGCAAGGAGGAGATGGAGGGGAATTAGCACGAAGCTAAGTGAGTACGACTAACTACAGGCCATAGCATACAGAAGTGTTATACTAATCATGTCACAAATAGCTAACACACAAACATCACCCAAGTGCCGTCTACAGAGACTCTGGCGGCTCGGCCAAACCATTTACCACCAGCTGATCAGACTGAGGCTTACCAGAAGTTCCTCCACCACCGTATGTATATACATAATCCACACGCGACGGACGCGTCATTCACATATATATACACCACGATTGTCTAGGCAACCACATGAGGAGCCCAACCCGTGAAAGGACCCGTTCATATACATTATAAACGATTCACAATAGTTGATTACATTACGAGGTATTTGACCTCTATATGATACATTTTACAAACATTGCATTCGTTTTTAAAAGACAAACTTTCTTTACAACGAAAATTGACAGGCATGCATACCATTTCATAATATTCACTATCCAACTATAAATTGATTTAATAATAATCTTTGATGAACTCAATGACTCGAATGCAACGTTCTTCGAAATATGCTATGAAAGACTCCAAGTAATATCTTTAAAATGAGCAAATGCACAGCGGAAGATTTCTTTAACACCTGAGAATAAACATGCTTTAAAGTGTCAACCAAAAGGTTGGTGAGTTCATTAGTTTATCATAATCATTTATTTCCATCATTTTAATAGACCACAAGAATTTCATTTCCAGTTCTCATAAATATACGTCCCATGCATAGAGACAAAAATAATCATTCATATGGTGAACACCTGGTAACCGACATTAACTATATACATATAAGAATATCCCCTATCATTCCGGGATCCTCCTTTGGACATGATATAAATTTCGAAGTACTAAAGCATCCGGTACTTTGGATGAGGTTTGTTAGGCCCAATAGATCTATCTTTAAGATTCGCGTCAATTAGGGTGTCTGTTCCCTAATTCTTAGATTACCAGACTTTAATAAAAAGGGGCACATTCGATTTCGATAATTCAACCATAGAATGTAGTTTCAATTACTTGTGTCTATTTCGTCAAACATTTATAAAAGCGCATGTATTCTCAGTCCCAAAAATATAAAGGGTAAAAAGGCAAATGAAACTCACCATACTGTATTTCGTAGTAAAAATACATATAACGTCATTGAACAAGTGCAAGGTTGGCCTCGGATTCACGGACCTAAATTAATTATATATAATTATGTGTTGGTCAATATTTGTCTAACAAATTAGGTCAAGTCATAGTGTACCACAATCCTAATGCTCGAGACTAATATGCAAAAGTCAACAAAAGTAAATTTGACTCAAAATAATTTCCAAAAATCTATACATGATTATTATATAGTTTAAATATCGTCGTTTTATATTTTAAATATTTTTAAAAGATTTATTAGAGTAAATAATATAATTTATTTATTAATAACTAAAATTTTATATTAAATTTATATAATAAAATATACTTTTATATATATTAAGTAATAAAATTTATAGGGTTCATTTAATATCATAAAGATAATATGATAGGTATTATTAAAGTAAGTTATTACACGTAGTAAAATATGTTTGTATCACATATTTATTTGATAAAATAATATCTATAATGATAGTAAGTAAAAGTTGTATTATATTGTAATAATAATTATTATTATAAAAATATCAATATTTATAATTACTAAGATGACATTATGATAAAACGATAATTCTAATTATGATAACTTTAATATTTACGATAATTTTTAATATTATCTTTAAAATAATAATTCTATTTAAAATAATAATAATAATGATATTTTATAGTAACAATGACATTTCTATTAAAATGATAATTTTTGTTAAAATGATAGTTTAATACTAACGATACTTTTAATAATAATAGTAATGATAAAAATAATAAGAACGATAATTTTATCTAAATCAATATCTTATAATATTTTAATTTCATCATGATACTCTTACTCATTATTTTCTAATCGTTTCATTTAATAGCTTTTAATTGTCTTTTATATCGTGTTCATAATAATGATAATAATAGTAATCAAAATAATTAGGTGTTACAAATATTTGTTTTAATTACACTAATATTAATAATGATAGTTACTATAACATTATTAACGATAATACTAATAATTATCTTAATGATAATACAGTAATAATAATAATAACAATAACAATAACCATTTTTAAATAATGATATATATATATATATATATATATATTAATAATGATAATAATAATAATAATAATAATAATACTAATATTAATAATAATAATAATAATAATAATAATAATAATAATTGGATAATAATAATAATACTAATTATAACTTTAACGATAATAACGATAGTAATAATAAAAAAAATAACAATTTTTAATGATAAATCCCTTTTATTGATAAAGATAATAATAATGATAATAATAAGATAAAACTAGAACGACGATAAAAACGACGATAATAATAATCATTTTTAATAAAAATATCGAAAATTCAATTGATTATAACTTCTAATCCATTCATCGAAACCATTCGATATCTAAAGGAAAAGTTCTTAATTTTTCGCTAGCTTTCCAAGGACATGCATATCTTATACCTTATCTCAACCGCAAGTGTAACTAATTCAATATTCAACCTAACCTGTCTAAGGGCAATATCAAAAGTACAAGCATGCATAATCCTAAATACTCGAGCACTAGTCAGGGATACACTATTAGTATGTAAAAGTTAAATTATGAGTACTCACGTATCAATATTGAGATTCAATATTGCAGGAAAGGTACGTAGACGCAACGGAAATTATAAACACTATATTGACCTCACAAGCATACCCATGAACCATACTCAATCACCTCCATAGCTATAACCCACAATTTCGAAATCACTCGGACAGCACTCCGTCGTAATATTTTATGTATACTAATAATATCTTGAAATAATACGGAGTAAATATATATATATATAAATCGATTGAGAGAGTTTAGGGAAAAATATTTTCAAGTTTCTATGAAATAATGAAACCTATTAAATTCTATTTATAATAGATTTTTGAATTATTAAAGTGAATTATTAAAGTATGAATTATTAAAGTGAATTATTAAAGTATGAATTATTAAAGTGAATTATTAAAGTATGAATTATTAAAGTGAATTATTAAAGTATGAATTATTAAAGTGAATTATTAAAGTATGAATTATTAAAGTAAATTATTAAAGTTAAAGTAAAGTAAAAATAAAGTAAAGGTAAAGTTTAAGTATAGTAAAAGTATAAAACTATGTACGTATAATACGCGTATAAATATATATAATATTAATTTAAATCGTTATATATATTTAATAAAATAAAATATAAATATCGTTATCTTTATCATACTAGTTAAGTAATGAGTTGTCAAAAGTGGTTCTAGATATTTATAAAAGTTATATACGTTTTAATAATAAAGTTCTTTTTAAACTGAAAACGTTTTTTTTACGTTTGAAACTAAATATATCAATCGAGTCTTTATGAGATTCAATCTTCCACTATCCTTTGTCTAGTTCTCAATGATTGACAATTTGTTCTTATTTATAAATCACTTTACCATTTTCCGAATATTGTTAAAATGGAAAGATTTCTCAAATCAACGTGGGCCTTTCAACAGAGACTTGTAATCATAATTCAGTATATCTAATAATTCAATCATTTGATCTTATCTTCTAATTCCATTGATAAACATTTTGAAATAGATACAATCATATAAAGTATTTAATCTAATATTTTGTTTACGTTTCAAGTTATAATATATATACACATATACATATATAATCATATTCGTTCAATGGTTCGTGAATCGTTGGAACTTGGTCGAGGTTGAATGAATGTATGAACATAGTTTAAAATTCTTGCAATTTAACTTAATAAATATTACTTATCGTGTCGGAAACATATAAAGATTAAAGTTTAAATTTGGTTGGAAATTTCCGGGTTGTCACAACCCGCAGGTTGATCTCTCCTACCGAGGCAACCACATAATAGGGACGCACTGGGATCCAACAGACAAGCATCAACCAACATACAGTCATCACAACATACTAACTAACTGTATCAGTAAGTATAACTAACAAGCATGGCAGTCATAATATAACATGCTACTATATACTATATTCCACAGTTAGTCCCACTCACTGATTACCAGCAAATGAGAAGGTGTTCAGCTGTCTAATCACTGAACCTTCTCTTTCTCCTTTTCTCCTGAGAAAGACATATACACAAGTTAGTTATAATGTCTCGGTAACAATCTGACAATAAAACAATAACACCAAATATCAACACTTAAGCACATAAAAACTTATCCTTCAACCGCACGAGTAACACCCTCACTTGTACGTTTGAGAATACTCAACCGTACGGGTGACAACTTACTCGTACGTTTGATCTATGATTAAACCCCCATCAATGGATTAAATGATCCGTACGTTTCATCACACGTGAAACCAGTGACTTGTACGAGTCACGTCTCAACCATACGTATCATCATAATCAAATCATAAGTTTCTATCACCACTCACTTGCACGGTTCACCACACGGTTGACTACCTCAACCGTACGAGTGAAGGCTCACTCGTGCGAGTGATGAAGAACAGTAGCAGCAATTGTTTAATCGGGTTTCAACTCCAAATGTACAACATAATCATCAATTCATATAGTAAGTTAACCTATATTATCATATATTCACTATATGATAAGCGCACATCATAAACTCAGTCAATAATGACACCAAACGAGTACAAAACAGGACATACACAATAAAATCCCTTTTTATGACCAAAATAAATTTTGATTTAGTTTCTTAAAACCTTATCATTGGATATTAAACTTCAAGATAAGTCCAACGATAGTTTATTCATCGAAAACGGAGTTACGGTTAGAAAGTTACAGCCTTTTCAAGTTTACCAAAAACTGACCAGTGCTCACTCGCGTGGGAGAGACCTCACTCGTGCGAGTGAGTCATCAACCGCGCTGTTGAGCCTCAAATGCGTGGTCACACGTACGTTTGACCTGTCAGAAGTGTGGGAGCTGTTAGAACATTCCAGCTCGCTGATTTTTGCCATTTTGGCCCCAAAAACTCGATTTCTGCAAGATCTAACACTAAAACCACTCCCAAAACATCATATAAACTATATAAAACATATTTTTAACATCAATTAAGCACAACAAACACTTAAGATTAGGATTCAAGCATCAAAATCTAACTTTTACTAAAGAAAACAAAAACCCCATTTGAACAAGAATCAATGCATGAATCAAAGAGATGCTTACCTTAGAATGTTCACAAAATCACAGAGAATAAGAAGATGTAATTGATTTGAGCTCTAAAACAAGGATCAAAGATTAGGGTTTGGTAGTTGGAAGGGATGAGAGTACGGAGAGTGTTTGGAAAAATTTAGAAATGGGAGGAAGAACACAGTACACTAGTTACTTAATTAGGTTAATTTCCACACTGTGCAACACACGGGTGTTTATCAGTTATCTGATATCTTTCGTACATCACTTGGCAACCCAAACGAAGTCCAAATTAAATAAACAAACCTGTTCTATGACCCTTGTCACAAACTGGTCCTAACCACATTATTATCTAATAATAAATATCAACTTAAAATTTAAACATATGTTTAATCAACACGAACTTAAGGGTAAATAAGTAATCTTACAGCTAGGTCCGATTGAGGATGTTACACTCCCATATAGAGCAATTAGGCTCTAATCACAGCAACAGATAACAGCAAAAGAAGATAACAGATGGAGACCAGCACAAAAAACGAACAGAACCAGACCAAACCCTAACCCTAATTTCAAAATTAGGGTTTCTTTCGATCCGATCAAATCACCAACAGATCTGAAGCCTATGCTCTGATACCATGTAAAAATAGATAAACCAACAGATGCACAATCTTATTAATCAACCAATTGCCAAGATTACACAAACAACCAATCGAACAACCACGAAATCAACATAACAAGATATAACCAGGTGCCAAGATTAAGTGCCAAGATTACATAGAATAAGATGCAATAACACTAACAGGATCAATCAATTGAGACACAACTGATTGATCAACACAAGTTTAGATTTTCGGGAGAAAGTGATAACAAAAACAATCGGCTGCAGCAACAGTGCAAAACGGGTTATTGAACCCTAGAAGATCACCAGCAAATATATACACCAAGAGAAACATAAGCCACCCTCCATAAAACATAAATGTTACAGCCAACACCCTTGAACTTTCAATCAGCAACAAGAGCCCCTGAGGATTGAACCAGCATGCAAGGAAAGTCCAGAAACATAGCACCAGCAGTCCTTTATTTAATAGCCAAACAAAGCAAGTTAGAAATACCACCAACATAAGATAAGCTTGATATTTCAACAGTTTTAGTGCTATAATTTAAATGCTCGATATTAAAATGTTAGTAACATGATGTCACTACTACCAAATAGGTCAAAGAAACCAATTTATAGGCTTTCATGCTGTCTTTCACGTATCATTGAATCTCTTGTAGTTTGAAGTTCTTGCATATACTTGGTAACATCGTCTAGCACAATCGATTTGTCAGTTTACAATATCAGATAATTAATTCAGTTAAATTCTTGCTAAGAATATAATAGACCAACTTTATACACTTAGGAGTAAAATGGTGAGTAGTACTTATTTAGGCCAGGAAAGGGAGAAACCAAATAAACATTGGTTTTGTAGAGGGGGTTGGATTTGGCTTACTTGATTACATTCATTGGCGACTTTACACGGTGACCTGTGGTGTCACGGGACACCGCTAGTTAAAAATTATTAGTAGAAAATACCCTGTAATTATATAGGACACACTAAATTTAACTAGAGGACCCCATATTTTTTTTCGAATTTATAGTTTTCCCCTTAAAATGTATAGGACACCACTATATTTAACTACTCGGACCCAATATATTTGTTGAGAAAAGTGACACCGAATTATAGAAAACCGCTAGTAATAATTGAAATAACGACAATAATAGGACACCGAGATTTAACGTGGAAAATCCCAAAAGGGTAAAAACCACGGGCAAGGAAAGAAACACTTCACTAATAAGAATAATAGGAATTACACTTCTCTCTAATTACAAGGATAAATATTAATCTTTATATCTCTTATAATTAGGAGATTACTCACAAACTCTCTATTTAACTCTTTTAGTACATGAAAGAAAGAAATGATTTTAGATTATTTAAATGAGCATCACTTGAACTCAATTTATACTACTTCTTGAATGGCTATATTGTAAATTAATAGAACATGATACGTAGCTTAAAAAACTGTATCCAGTTGTCAACAACTCCATCCAATTGTCAAAACAAACTTGTGTTCACCAACCATTCAATATCTTCCAGTCAACAATCTCCCACTTGAATATTTGATTGAAGATCAATAAGTCTTCACACGATAATCCTTCCTTGCCAATGATATTGCTTACGTTTCCACTAGGCCGCACGAGGAACGACACTAAACAAACTTGTCACGGTTGATTGACTTTGTTACAAAATCAGCCACATTGTCGTCAGTATGAATTTTCTGCATATCCACGGTTCCTTCTTCCACTTTCTCACGAACGAAATGATACTGAACTCGTATATGCTTTGTCTTTGAATGAAATGCCGGATTCTTTGCAAGATGCAAAGCACTCTGGTTGTCACAAAATAGAGTGATATTCTCTTGTTTGTGCCTGAGTTCATCCAACAACATCTTCAACCATACTGCCTCTTTAGTAGCTTGAGTAGCTGCTATATATTCTGCCTCTGTTGTTGACGTGGCTACAACTGACTGCAGTTTTGAAACCCAGCTTACTATTCCACCACAAAGTGTGAAAACATATGCAGTGGTAGATTTACTTTTATCCATATCACCTGCATAATCTGAATCAACATACCCTTTGACAATAAATTCCGGTTCCCCATAACATAATGCAACATCTAAGGTTCCCTTAATGTATTTAAGGATCCTCTTTACCGCATTCCAATGCTCTTTACCAGGATTCGCCATGTACTGACTAACTACTCCCACTGCATGTGCAATGTCTGGTCTTGTTCATATCATTGCGAACATTAAACTTCCCACTGCTGATAGCATATGGTACGCGAGACATTTCCTTCCTCTCGTATTCACTGCTAGGACACATAGCAGAGGATAATTTGAGATTAGTAGGAAGTGGGGTTGAGATTGGCTTACTATCTTGCATATTAAAACGCTCCAAGATTTTCCTCAAATAATTCTTTTGAGAAAGCCAAATCTTCCTATTATCTCTGTCTCGGTGAATTTGCATCCCTAGAATCTTGTTTGCGGCACCCAAGTCTTTCATTTCAAACTCCCTAGCCAATTGAGCCTTCAGCTTATTAATACGATCTTTGTTGGGGCCTGCAACCAACATGTCGTCTACATATAACAGTAAAATGACAAAATCATTGTCCCCAAACCTCTTGAAATATGCACAAGGGTCTGCATAAAGTCTGTTATATTCAAGGCTCATTATGAAAGAATCAAATCTCTTGTACCAACATCTCGGCGCCTGTTTGAGACCATACAGAGATTTCTTTAACTTGCAAACCAAGTTCTTTTTTCCTTGTAGTTCAAAACCTTCTGGTTGAAGCATATAAATTTCTTCTTCAAAATTTCCATGAAGAAATGCAGTTTTCACATCTAGCTGCTCTAGATGCAAATCAAATGTAGCACACATCGCTAGAACTACTCGAATTGTTGTAAGTCGAACCACAGGAGAAAATATTTCATTAAAGTATGTACCTTCTTTCTGAGCATATCCTTTAACCACCAGTCTTGCACGATACCGCTCCACTTGATCATCGACATTTCGCTTGATCTTATACACCCATTTATTTTCAATAGGTTTTCTACCTTTCGGCAATGGCACAAGTTCCCATGTTTTATTTTTATGAAGAGCTTCAATTTCTTCCTGCATAGCCGTCATCCACTGAGATGCATCTGAATGATTCAGTGCCTCGCGAAGAGTTGTTGGCTCTCCTTCCTCTGTTAGAAGACAATATGCAACATTGCTTTCCATAATATAATCCGAGTGCCACCCTGGACGTTTTTGTTCCCAATTAGAAATACGAATCGCTGGAGCTTCATCAACGACTACTTGATTTTCATCGTGCTCTGGTACTGCTTCAGAAGAATCTTTATGAAATTCATTTCCAACCTGTATCGGTGTAGTTTCTATTGACGTGCTAACATCTTTAAGATCTTTGTCTTCCGTAAAGACAACATCTCTGCTGATGACTACTTTGTGGGCAGTGGGGTCCCACAAGCGATACCCCTTAACTCCATCAGCATACCCCAAGAACAAATACTTTCTGGACTTTGGATCCAACTTTGTTGTTTCTTGAGAATTGTACATTGCGTACACAGGACTTCCAAATACATGAAGGTCGGAGTAATCAACTAGTTTTCCAGTCCACATCTCCATCGGTGATTTCAACTCAATTGCAGTTGATGGTGACCGATTTATCACATTACAAGCAGTACTTACTGCTTCTGCCCAGAATGATTTCTCCAAGCTTGCAGTTGCCAACATCGCCCTTGTTCTATCTAACAAGGTTCTGTTCATCCGATCTGCCACTCCATTTTGTTGAGGAGTGTATGCCGTCGTGAACTGCCTTTTGACGCCTTCTTGTTTGCAGAACTTATCAAATTCATCACTAGTGTATTCTCCTCCATTATCAGTCCTTAAACACTTGATCTTTTTACCAGATTCAAGTTCAACCCGCGCTTTGTAAATTTTGAAAACTTCAAACACATCCGCCTTTCTCTTGATTAGGTACACCCAACATCTCCTAGTGTAATCATCAATAAATGATACAAAATACTTTGCTCCTCCCAGGGATTGAACTGGTGCTTGCCACACATCAGAGTGAACCAATTCTAGAATCAATTTACTTCTTGAATTTGATGTGTTAAACTTCAGGCGATGCTGCTTCCTGATTACACAATGCTCACAGAAAGGTAGCGATACCTTTGTAAGACCAGGAATAAGATTTCTTTCAACAAGAATCTTCATACCTTGTTCAGACATATGTCCAAGCTTTTGATGCCACGTCATAGCAACTTTATCACTTGAACTATTCGAAGCAACAGATGCTTCTGATTCCTGTACCGTCTCACCTTTCAGAATGTATAAATTAGCACCCACCTTTTCTCCTTTCATAAGTACAATCGCGCCTTTCTTGATTATCATGATCTTCTCATGTATCACCATCTTACAACCAAGATCATCCAATTATCCTAAAGACAATAAGTTCTTCTTCAAACCCTCCACGTGTCGTACATCTTAAATAGTACGAACTGTACCATCGTGCATCTCTAAAATGATATCTCCAATTCCAATGATCTTTAGTTCATGATCATTGCAACTGTATACAAATCCTCCTGAGATACGTTCATATTGTTTGAACAATTCTCTTCTAGGTGTTATGTGAAAAGTAGCTCCCGAGTCAAATAACCAGACATCAACAAATGTCTTTCTGCCTTCATTTGCTACCACTGCCTCACTAACCAAAGCAGTCCCATCATCTGAAGTGCTTGCAATATTTCCTTGAGGATTTGAGTTATTTAAACTCCGACAATCCTTCTTCAAGTGACCTTTCTTGCCATAATTGTAGCATGTATAGTTCTTTTTCTTTTTAGACTTCGGTTTACCATGATTGTGACTCCCACTTGGGCCACGTTCCGTTGATCTCCCTCCTGACACCACCAAGGCCTCCACTTGTCGTGAACCGTCCTGTTTGTCCTCCTTGTTATTGCGCCGATTTTCTTCTTCTAGAATAGCAGTCGCAACTTCATCATAGACTAGATACTCCGAGAGAACATTATTGGTTAAGTTAATAATGAGTTGATCATACGAGTCAGGTAGACTTTGAAGTAAAAGTTCAGCACATTCTTTTGGCTCTATATTGCAACTTAATGAAGCGAGTTGAGAAAATAGAGTATTCAAAGAATTAATGTGCTCATTAACTGAAGTAGATTCATTCATGCGTAGCGCATAAAGTTTCCTCTTAAGGAATATCTTGTTGTGGAGTGATTTGGTCTCGTACAATTTTACGAGGTGATCCCAAATCTCTTTCGCCGCCTTCTTTTCTTCAATGCTAGACAAAACGCCATCTGCTAGTGCCAGATGAAGATTTGCGATAGCCTGGCCGTCCATCTCTTCCAATTTTTCATCAGTGACTTCGGCGGAACGTCCACTGATGGCCGCCAAACACTTATCCTTTCTCAGGATAGCTTTCATCTTTAGTTTTCATAACGAGAAGTTACTCCCGTTGAACTTTTCAATTTCAAATTTTGTAGACATTGCTATAATTACAATCTTCTTTTCGACAATACTATTTTTCGAGAAATAGTACTTTAGAACTTTTATCGAGTGAAAATAACTTTACTTATTTTCTGATGTGAAAGTCCACCAGCGTGGAAACCACAGAGCATACGATAAGTAGATTAATACACACTAGATATTAGAACCTTAGCTCTTGATACCACTTGTTGAGAAAAGTGACACCGAATTATAGCAAACCGCTAGTAATAATTGAAATAACGAAAATAATAGGACACCGAGATTTAACGTGGAAAACCCCAAAAGCTTAAAAACCACGGGCAAGGAAAGAAATGCTTCACTAATAAGAATAATAGGAATTACACTTCTCTCTAATTACAAGGATAAATATTAATCTTTATATCTCTTGTAATTAGGAGATTACTCACAAACTCTCTATTTAACTCTTTTAGTACATGAAAGAAAGAAATGATTTTGGATGATTTAAATGAGCATCACTTGAACTCAATTTATACTACTTCTTGAATGGCTATATTGTAAATTAATAGAACATGATACGTAGCTTAAAAACTGTATCCAGTTGTCAACAACTGCATCCAATTGTCAAAACAAACTTGTGTTCACCAATCATTCAATATCTTCCAGTCAACAATATTTTCCGAACTTGTAGTCTTTTGAAAGCAAACAACCACTAAAATAACATTCAAATATAATTAGGTCTGAAAAAAATTTTGAGGACCCCATTGAATTTGCATCCTGGAATGGCCATTGATTACATTGTTTTAAAACAAGGTTTCCTTGTGTTGAAATGTAGTTATTTGAAACACTTATAATATGTTATTATATTATATGTGTCGGTGTTTTTGAAACTTATGTTTTTGGAGATGTTTTAATGGATTGAATATGTTTGAATTTTTGGTTGATTGGTGTAATAAAGTGGGTCATATCTGTCAGCTTTTTGTGATAATGCATCGACGCCAGTTTTGTGATGTAGGGGTGCCTAAAGTCGGAGATTAGAGACCTGTTTTGTAAAGAAACGGGTTAATAAAGTAGGAAACCAGTTTTAAGCCAAAAGGAATTTTTGTTATTGTCTCAATTTTTACCTACTAAGTAATGGTTAATACTTACTAATATTCGTCTGTATTTGTCTAAACATTGAACCAAGTGATATGTTATTAAGGTATATTGAAAACATTGTTGTATTGAAAAAGCATGTTTTTTAATTTGTCTATGCTATTCTGTAGATCTGGTGAACAT
Source organism: Rutidosis leptorrhynchoides (assembly GCF_046630445.1). Classification (NCBI taxonomy): domain Eukaryota; kingdom Viridiplantae; phylum Streptophyta; class Magnoliopsida; order Asterales; family Asteraceae; genus Rutidosis; species Rutidosis leptorrhynchoides. The sequence goes on along the minus strand of NC_092335.1, from coordinate 549,835,042 downwards.
ATTGGGGACAATAGCAAGATCTGGAACAAAGGAATTTATGGATGCGCTTCAGGCTTGTGCTGATGTAAGCATGCTTGTGCTGATGTAAGCATGCTTGGGCAATTTGTTGCTGGTTTCTATTTAATCTTACTAGCCATCTCAATAGAAATAGCTAAAGGCACTAAAAATTTGATATGTTCTTTTAGAGAATATGTCTACAAGTTTTCACAGCTGAACTCTTTGTCATGGAGATACAAACTGCATAAAAGTATTCGTTATATTCGTCATTCTTATATTACTATTAACATGTTTTTAATCATTAAAAACTTCCATGATGTTACTTGCATGTGGATTTTAAATTATTATAAACCTACTTATAAATTAAATTATATCGTCCAATCTAATTACATCGGGTTAAAAAATTTAAATTCTTAGCCCTGCAAATTCGCGGGTATTAATTCTATAAAGACATTGACGTTAAAAGAAGAAACTGATAAGCTTAACAAATTGCAAGCATATTTAGCTGGGTGAAGAATTCATTGACAAAGAAGACCCAACAGCTTTGTCAAATTACTCAAATGACATTGGTTTTCGGGAAGTTTAACTATTTAAATAACCTTATTGATCAAGTATATCAAATCTAAACTCATGTTGACTTGAATACTTGTATGTTATTAACGAAATAATAATGTTCTAATTATTACCTATCATTTCATAATGGGAGAATCATCTAACTTTATCTTTTTCTTTGTAGGACGATAACGTGCATATTAAAACTTTTCACAAGTTTGATGATATATTAATAACAAACCAATTAGCGCAAGCATTGGTTTCAATCAACAAATACTTCAATAGGCTCGCATCATTTACATCTATTTAAATGTGATTTATAACATAAACATTTTGTAATCATAATGTAATACAAAAATTTTATTTTTATAGTCCCGCGAATGTCTATAAATTGGCTCATTTGTCATACATTTTCCACCGGAGCACTTCATTTATGAGTCTCATGAATCTGCTTGGTGCATTGGATAAACCAAAAGGCATAACCAGCCACTCAAATAATCCACCCTTGATCTTGAAAGTTGTCTTCCATTCATCTCCTTCTTTCATTCGGATTTGATGATACCCACTTCTAAGATCATCTTTGGAGAATACACAAGAACCATGCAGCTCATCTAGCATATCATCTAATCTTGGTATGAGATACCTATACTTGATGGTAATATTGTTAATAGCTCTGTTGTCTACACACATTCTCATAGAACCATCTTTCTTTGGAACCAACAAATCTGGTACTGAACAAGGACTCATGCTGGTCCTGACATTACCCTTTGCAACCACATCATTAACTTGCTTTTCTATATCTTTTGCTTCATGGGGAGAACATCGATAAGCTGCTTTGTTAGGAAGAACAGATCCAGGCACAAGATCAATTTTATGTTCGATACCCTGATGGGTGGCAAAGCAACAGGTAACTCAGTGGGTAACACATCAGCAAACTCAGATAATAATGGTTTTACCCAATCTGGTACTACATCATGCTAGTTCAACTCATCACTTTCAACCAGTAACAAGAAATAAGCACCATTACCACCCTTTAACTCAATCAACTTCAGCTTGAGTCATAAACAAGGTCTTATCATTCTTAGCAATATGGCCAGCTCTAGGTATTTCACTAGCCTTTAAAGAAGTGAGGGTGATCTTCTTACCATTCACATACAATAAGTAAATATTTTGGTGTCCATTATGATGAGTAAATATTTTGGTGTCCATTATGATAGACATACTTATCAAATAATCAAGGTCTACCAAACAGTAAATGACAAACATCCATAGGAATAACATCATAAGTAATCTCATCCTGATAAACACTTCTAATAGAAAATGAAACAATAACTTGGTGAGTAACTTTTACCTAATTGCCTTGGTTAAGCCATTGGAGTTTGTAGTGATTATGATGCTTCTTTGTAACCAACTCAAGCTTTTCCACTATGTGAGCAGATGTTGCATTAGCACAACTACCACCATCAACAATCAAGCTGCATAATTTGCATTTGATTGTGCACCTTGAATGAAAGATGTTTTCACGATGGCTCTTATCTTTAACAGTTTCTGCTGAGTGCATTACTCTTTGAATCATCAAGAACTCTTTAATATCAGCAACAACAAACTCTCCATTATCAGACTCATCATATGCTGGTCCTTCTTTAGTTTCAAAGCCCCCTTGCAAATCTTCAACCTCCTTCAACGTTAGAGCACGCTAGTTAGGGCATTGAGCTTGAAAATGTTCAAATCCATGATAGTTGAAGCATTTCCTTCAATCCTCTTTGGTAGTACCATCTACAACATGTTCTTTTCCTTTAAGGCTTTTGATGCTGCCTCGTTATGCTTAGGCAGCATTGTCTTCATAGACAACACCGCTGGTTTGGAATAAGACTTAAAATTATTTTTCTTTTTTGCTTGTTTCTCCACTTGAATAGCCAGCTTGCAAGCACTCTCAAAATTCTATAGAGGCTGTATTTCAACTTAGTCAGCAATAGAAGCGTTTAAGCCTCCAACGAATCTTGTTATAGTGTGTTCTTCAACTTCTTTGACATTAGTACGAATTTTGAGCAGCTCGAACTCTCTGATGTAATCAATAACGTTCATTCTGCTTTGCTTTAGTGTATTCGTCTATATATACAGATCTTGTTTGTAAGCTTGAGGAATAAACCTTTTCTGCATACATTCTTTTAACTTGGAACAAGTCTTGATTGTCTTCTTTCCTTCATGTTGTCTTTCCTTTTTCAGATTATCATACCACATTGAATCATACTTTTTTAATCTGATTACAACAACTTTCATGCCCTTTTTATCATCATAACCCACCTTCATAATTTGATCCATAGTCTGAACCCATTCATAGTAATCTTCAGGATTAGATGACACTTCAAAGTCCAGTGGATCTATCTTGATATCTCTCAAATCATCAGCTCGTCTACTATGCCTTCTTCTTCGTTGTGAAGAAGCATGAGATCTATCAATAGATCCATGGCTACCATCTTCAAATTCTATACTAGAAGACACAATGGTTGTATCTCCATTTTCAGATCTAGCTCTATTTCTTCTTGGCACACCATCTTCCAACAAGTTAACCATTCTTTCCATCTAATGTTGTAGAGCTTCAATAGCTCTATCTCTTCGAAGATTATTAGCTTTTTCAAGAGTCATATTTCTAGGAATCCCAGGCATTCGAATACCAGATTTGGAAATAAGCTTTTCAGCTCAAAAAACAAAGCATGAACTGAAACAATCGATAAAAATGATAAGAAAACTTTAGATTAACAACCTAAGCTCTGAAACCACTTTGATGTGTAATTATGACTTTAAAAACGCAATTTAGTACAAGCTTTCTTCACCCAGCATAAAACCTCCAATTTGTAACAGTAACATCCCTAAACAGAGTATAAAACTCTGAAATGAAGAACACAAGGATACAGAATCTAAATCCCAATTGATAAAGATACCACCACAATCAGAGAACTAGAAACACTTCAAACCTTCAATTACAACTGATAAATATTCCAGCACAACTATAATATCAGAGATGAAGATTTAAATTTCATCATAATGTTTGATAAAGTAACATCACAAACACTGATAAAGAAACCACTCATAGCCACTATATTCAAATATTTGTAAAGACACAGAGGTTACAATTACAAGAGCTCTCTATTTATAGAAGAAGCATAACAGCTACATTCTAAATGAGACAAAACATAAAAAAGAAAAATGACACAAAAAGGACAAGCATTTACAAATCAGCCAATACGAATTAAAGACACAATATGAAAAAACTTGCCACTTTGTAATGCTCCTTTCATGATGTAGTGACCCGAACTTTTCCATGTTTATATATATTAATTGAGATTGATATTTACATGATTAAATGTTTGCAACATGTTAAGCAATCAAACTTGTTAAGACTTGATTAATTGAAATATGTTTCATATAGACAATTGACCACCCAAGTTGACCGGTGATTCACGAACGTTAAAACTTGTAAAAACTATATGATGACATATATATGGATATATATATATTTAACATGATAATATGATAAGTAAACATATCATTAAGTATATTAACAATGAACTACATATGTAAAAACAAGACTACTAACTTAATGATTTTTAAACGAGACATATATGTAACGATTATCGTTGTAAAGACATTTAATGTATATATATCATATTAAGAGATATTCATACATGATAATATCATGATAATATAATAATTTAAAATCTCATTTGATATTATAAACATTGGGTTAACAACATTTAACAAGATCGTTAACCTAAAGGTTTCAAAACAACACTTACATGTAACGACTAACGATGACTTAACGACTCAGTTAAAATGTATATACATGTAGTGTTTTAATATGTATTTATACACTTTTGAAAGACTTCAATACACTTATCAAAATACTTCTACTTAACAAAAATGCTTACAATTACATCCTCATTCAGTTTCATCAACAATTCTACTCGTATGCACCCATATTCGTACTCGTACAATACACAGCTTTTAGATGTATGTACTATTGGTATATACACTCCAATGATCAGCTCTTAGCAGCCCATTTGAGTCACCTAACACATGTGGGAACCATCATTTGGCAACTAGCATGAAATATCTCATAAAATTACAAAAATATGAGTAATCATTCATGACTTATTTACATGAAAACAAAATTACATATCCTTTATATCTAATCCATACACCAACGACCAAAAACACCTACAAACACTTTCATTCTTCAATTTTCTTCATCTAATTAATCTCTCTCAAGTTCTATCTTCAAGTTCTAAGTGTTCTTCATATATTCTACAAGTTCTAGTTACATAAAATCAAGAATACTTTCAAATTTGCTAGCTCACTTCCAATCTTGTAAGGTGATCATCCAACCTCAAGAAATCTTTGTTTCTTACAGTAGGTTATCATTCTAATACAAGGTAATAATCATATTCAAACTTTGGTTCAATTTCTATAACTATAACAATCTTATTTCAAGTGATGATCTTACTTGAACTTGTTTTCGTGTCATGATTCTGCTTCAAGAACTTCGAGCCATCCAAGGATCCGTTGAAGCTAGATCCATTTTTCACTTTTCCAGTAGGTTTATCCAAGGAACTTAAGGTAGTAATGATGTTCATAACATCATTCGATTCATACATATAAAGCTATCTTATTCGAAGGTTTAAACTTGTAATCACTAGAACATAGTTTAGTTAATTCTAAACTTGTTCGCAAACAAAAGTTAATCCTTCTAACTTGACTTTTAAAATCAACTAAACACATGTTCTATATCTATATGATATGCTAACTTAATGATTTAAAACCTGGAAACACGAAAAACACCGTAAAACCGGATTTACGCCGTCGTTGTAACACCGCGGGCTGTTTTGGGTTAGTTAATTAAAAACTATGATAAACTTTGATTTAAAAGTTGTTATTCTGAGAAAATGATTCTTATTATGAACATGAAACTATATCCAAAAATTATGGTTAAACTCAAAGTGGAAGTATGTTTTCTAAAATGGTCATCTAGACGTCGTTCTTTCGACTGAAATGACTACCTTTATAAAAACGACTTGTAACTTATTTTTCTGACTATAAACCTATACTTTTTCTATTTAGATTCATAAAATAAAATAGAGTTCAATATGAAACCTTAGCAATTTGATTCACTCAAAACGGATTTAAAATGAAGAAGTTATGGGTAAAACAAGATTGGATAATTTTTCTCATTTTAGCTACGTGAAAATTGGTAACAAATCTATTCCAACCATAACTTAATCAACTTGTATTGTATATTATGTAATCTTGAGATACCATAGACACGTATACAATGTTTCGACCTATCATGTCGACACATCTATATATATTTCGGAACAACCATAGACACTCTATATGTGAATGTTGGAGTTAGCTATACAGGGTTGAGGTTGATTCCAAAATATGTATAGTTTGAGTTTTGATCAATACTGAGATACGTATACACTGGGTCGTGGATTGATTCAAGATAATATTTATAGATTTATTTCTGTATATCTAACTGTGGACAACTAGTTGTAGGTTACTAACGAGGACAGCTGACACAATAAACTTAAAACATCAAAATATATTAAAAGTGTTGTAAATATATTTTGAACATACTTTGATATATATGTATATATTGTTATAGGTTTGTGAATCAACCAGTGGCCAAGTCTTACTTCCCGACGAAGTAAAAATCTGTGAAAGTGAGTTATAGTCCCACTTTTAAAATCTAATATTTTTGGGATGAGAATACATGCAGGTTTTATAAATGATTTACAAAATAGACACAAGTACGTGAAACTACATTCTATGGTTGAATTATCGAAATCGAATATGCCCCTTTTTATTAAGTCTGGTAATCTAAGAATTAGGGAACAGACACCCTAATTGACGCGAATCCTAAAGATAGATCTATTGGGCCTAACAAACCCCATCCAAAGTACCGGATGCTTTAGTACTTCAAAATTTATATCATATCCGAAGGGTGTCCCGGAATGATGGGGATATTCTTATATATGCATCTTGTTAATGTCGGTTACCAGGTGTTCACCATATGAATGATTTTTATCTCTATGTATGGGATGTGTATTGAAATATGAAATCTTGTGGTCTATTGTTATGATTTGATATATATAGGTTAAACCTATAACTCACCAACATTTTTGTTGACGTTTTAAGCATATTTATTCTCAGGTGATTATTAAGAGCTTCCGCTGTCACATACTTAAATAAGGACGAGATTTGGAGTCCATGCTTGTATGATATTGTGTAAAAACTGCATTCAAGAAACTTATTTTGTTGTAACATATTTGTATTGTAAACCATTATGTAATGGTCGTGTGTAAACAGGATATTTTAGATTATCATTATTTGATAATCTACGTAAAGCTTTTTAAACCTTTATTGATGAAATAAAGGTTATGGTTTGTTTTAAAATGAATGCAGTCTTTGAAAAACGTCTCATATAGAGGTCAAAACCTCGCAACGAAATCAATTAATATGGAACGTTTTTAATCAATAAGAACGGGACATTTCAGTTGGTATCAGAGCGTTGGTCTTAGAGAACCAGAATTTTGCATTAGTGTGTCTTATCGAGTTTGTTAGGATGCATTAGTGGGTCTGGACTTCGACCGTGTTTACTTGAAAAATGATTGCTTAACAAATTTTGTTGGAAACTATATATTTTTAACATGTGAATATTATGTGATATATTAATCTCTTAACGCGTTTGATATTATGTGATAGATGTCTACCTCTAGAACAAGTCTCATTGACTCACCTAATAATAATGAAGAGTCAAATGTAAATTGGAATGATTCGTGGACTGATTCACAAGTTCCCGAAGAGGAATCGGAAGAAGAGTCAGAACCGGAAGAAGAATCGGAACCGGAAGAAGAATCGGAACCGGATGAAGAAATAGAACCAGTGGGGGAAATAATAAAACGGTTAAGTAAAAGAAAATCCTCAACCAACCGACCAAGGTTAATTATGGTCAATGGTGTTTCCGCCAAGGAAGCAAAATATTGGGAGGATTACCAATTCTCCGATGAATCGGATTCCGACGAGAATTCCGATGATGTTATAGAAATTACCCCAACTGAATTTAAAAAGGCAAAAGAAAATAATAAGGGAAAGGGCATAAAAATAGAGAAATCTAATTCCAACCCCGATGAACTTTATATGTATCGTCAACCCCCGAAGTCCTTAAGTTGTAACAATGACCCGGGAACCTCTAAACCACCAGGTTTTTCTAAACTAATGTGGATAACGACGGCTCGTATTAGGGGAACATCATATATTCCTAGAAACTTGGCAAAACGAACCAAAACCGAAGAAGAAGAAACAAGCGAGTCGGAATAAGATAGTTGTATTCGTGTGGTGTAATATATGTAATATAGTGTGCTTATGCTTTATGATATATGTAAAAATTGCTTGTATTAATAAGTATTTTTTTTATGAATCTAACTCTTGTCTATTTTACAGTATAAAAACACAAAATGGATAGACAACCCAATATTTTAAGAGACCTACCCGGAGACATGATTGATGAAATCTTGTCTAGAGTCGGCCAGAATTCCTCGGCACAACTATTTAAGGCGAGATCAGTTTGTAAGACATTCGAAGAACGTTCCAAGAATGTCTTGGTTTATAAGAGACTTTCGTTTGAAAGATGGGGGATATCACATTGGGAAACCCATAAGTTACGATGTGTTTACTTTGACGCATATATTGCGGGGAACCCAAATGCTATTTTACGCAACGGGTTAAGAAATTATTTTGACTCAATATATCCGAATATTGGACTTCGTGATTTAGCGGCTAACATTCAACATAAAGAAGCATGTTATGCTTACAGATTAGTAATGTTCGCTTCTCACCAAAGTGAGAACAAGAACATCGGGCTACAACTATTAAACAAAACGTTCCCACAAGTTACGGAGTCGGTAATTGGGGTAAGAAATGAGGTTTTTAGATTGTTACGGGACTGTTGGACATTATGTAACCCTCGTCCCTTTGACGACGTTACAACACGCTGTCTTATCAACGGCCATAACGGTTATGTTCCACAAGACCAAGGATGGGAAGTAATCCTAGTAAAACCAGAATGCATGACTTGTTTCTGGACGTATGAATTACGTGTCTTTATTGCCTTTGCTGAACAACTTGTGTACTAGCTAGAATTATCTTCACAACCATCTTGTATCAAATTTATTGTGTGCTATATTTCATGCTATATGTAAAATAAGCGGTATTGTAAGTTTGTAAAATATTGTGAAAAAGTTTGAACGCGAAATATTATTATAATCAGTTTTTCATATAGAATTGTAGTAGTTGAATTGTATATTAGCTACTAAGTATGAACTTAACGGGTAGGTACTACCCGAATTTAAACTTATAAAACGCTAATATGAAGAAAAAGCTTTTATAAATGAGTTCATATTATGCTACGAAATACTATTAACTACTCTTAATATTCTGTATGATTAACTTATTCCATTTGACTATTTTGAAGGAAATGGCACCGACTACTCGACACACCGTGAATATGAATGAAGAGGAATTCCGTAGTTTTCTAGCTTCAAACATAGCCGCAGTACAGGCTGCGCTACATACCAACAATAACCTTGGATCTAGCAGTACAGGAAATCGTGTAGGATGCACCTACAAAGAATTCACTGCCTGCAAACCTTTGGAATTTGATGGAACTGAAGGACCGATCGGATTGAAATGGTGGACCGAGAAGGTCGAATCGGTGTTTGCCATAAGTAAGTGTACTGAAGAGGATAAAGTGAAGTATGCTACGCATACCTTCACAGGTTCTGCGTTAACATGGTGGAATACCTATCTAGAGCAAGTGGGACAAGATGATGCGTACGCACTACCGTGGTCAGCATTCAAGCACTTGATGAACGAGAAGTACCGTCCCAGAACCGAGGTTAATAAGCTCAAGACAGAACTTAGAGGGTTACGAACCCAAGGATTTGATATTACCACGTACGAAAGACGATTCACAGAATTGTGCCTATTGTGTCCGGGAGCATTCGAAGATGAGGAAGAGAAGATCGACGCGTTTGTGAAAGGATTACCGGAAAGAATCCAAGAAGATATAAGTTCACACGAGCCCGCCTCCATACAACAGGCATGTAGAATGGCTCACAAACTAGTGAACCAGATTGAGGAAAGAATTAAAGAACAGACGGCTGAAGAGGCCAATGTGAAGCAAGTCAAAAGAAAGTGGGAGGAAAACGGTGATAAGAATCACTAATACAACAACAACGGCAATTACAACAATAATCGCAACAATTATCCCAACAATCGCAACATCAATCGCAACTACAACAAACGGCCCAACAACAACAACAACAACAACAACAACAACAGCAACTACAACAATCATCCCAACAACAATAATAACCGCAACAACAACAACAATCAGAAGCAGCTATGCCAAAGGTGTGAAAAGTATCACTCGGGGTTCTGCACCAAATTTTGCAACAAGTGTAAAAGAAATGGTCATAGCGCGGCGAAGTGTGAGGTCTACGGACCAGGGGTTAATAGAACGAAAGGAACAAATGGTGTCGGAACGAGTAATGGCAGAGCAAGTAGTGTCGGAGCAAGTTATGCCAATGTAGTTTGTTATAAATGTGGAAAACCGGGCCACATTATTAGAAATTGCCCGAACCAGGAGAACACGAATGGACAAGGCCGCGGAAGAGTTTTCAATATTAATGCGGCAGAGGCACAGGAAGACCCGGAGCTTGTTACGGGTACGTTTCTTATTGACAATAAATCTGCTTACGTTTTATTTGATTCGGGTGAGGATAGAAGCTATATGAGTAGAGATTTTTGTGCTAAATTAAGTTGTCCATTGACGCCTTTGGATAGTAAATTTTTACTCGAATTAGCAAATGGTAAATTAATTTCAGCAGATAATATATGTCGGAATCGAGAAATTAAACTGGTTAGCGAAACATTTAAGATTGATTTGATACCAGTAGAGTTAGGGAGTTTTGATGTGATAATCGGTATGGACTGGTTGAAAGAAGTGAAAGCAGAGATCGTTTGTTACAAAAATGCAATTCGCATTATACGAGAAAATGGAAAACCCTTAATGGTGTACGGAGAAAAGGACAACACGAAGCTACATCTTATTAGTAATTTGAAGGCACAAAAACTAATAAGAAAAGGTTGCTATGCTATTCTAGCACACGTCGAGAAAGTACAAACTGAAGAAAAGAGCATCAATGATGTTCCCATTGCAAAAGAATTTCCCGATGTATTTCCGAAAGAATTACCGGGATTACCCCCACATCGATCCGTTGAATTTCAAATAGATCTTGTACCAGGAGCTGCACCAATAGCTCGTGCTCCTTACAGACTCGCACCCAGCGAGATGAAAGAACTGCAAAGCCAATTACAAGAACTTTTAGAGCGTGGTTTCATTCGACCAAGCACATCACCGTGGGGAGCTCCTGTTTTTTTTGTCAAGAAGAAGGATGGTACATTTAGGTTGTTTATTGACTACCGAGAGTTGAACAAACTTACCATCAAGAACCGCTACCCACTACCGAGAATCGACAACTTATTTGATCAACTACAAGGCTCGTCTGTTTATTCAAAGATTGACTTACGTTCCGGGTATCATCAAATGCGGGTGAAAGAAGATGATATTCCAAAGACTGCTTTCAGAACACGTTACGGTCATTACGAGTTTATGGTCATGCCGTTTGGTTTAACTAATGCACCAGCTGTGTTCATGGACCTTATGAACCGAGTGTGTGGACCATACCTTGACAAGTTTGTCATTGTTTTCATTGATGACATACTTATTTACTCAAAGAATGACCAAGAACACGGTGAACATTTGAGAAAGGTGTTAGAAGTATTGAGGAAGGAAGAATTATACGCTAAGTTTTCAAAGTGTGCATTTTGGTTGGAAGAAGTTCAATTCCTCGGTCACATAGTGAACAAAGAAGGTATTAAGGTGGATCCGGCAAAGATAGAAACTGTTGAAAAGTGGAAAACCCCGAAAACTCCGAAACACATACGCCAGTTTTTAGGACTAGCCGGTTACTACAGAAGGTTCATCCAAGACTTTTCCAGAATAGCAAAACCCTTGACTGCATTAACGCATAAAGGGAAGAAATTTGAATGGAATGATGAACAAGAGAAAGCGTTTCAGTTATTGAAGAAAAAGCTAACTACGGCACCTATATTGTCATTGCCTGAAGGGAATGATGATTTTGTGATTTATTGTGACGCATCAAAGCAAGGTCTCGGTTGTGTATTAATGCAACGAATGAAGGTGATTGCTTATGCGTCTAGACAATTGAAGATTCACGAACAAAATTATACGACGCATGATTTGGAATTAGGCGCGGTTGTTTTTGCATTAAAGACTTGGAGGCACTACTTATATGGGGTCAAAAGTATTATATATACCGACCACAAAAGTCTTCAACACATATTTAATCAGAAACAACTGAATATGAGGCAGCGTAGGTGGATTGAATTATTGAATGATTACGACTTTGAGATTCGTTACCACCCGGGGAAGGCAAATGTGGTAGCCGATGCCTTGAGCAGGAAGGACAGAGAACCCATTCGAGTAAAATCTATGAATATAATGATTCATAATAACCTTACTACTCAAATAAAGGAGGCGCAACAAGGAGTTTTAAAAGAGGGAAATTTAAAGGATGAAATACCCAAAGGATCGGAGAAGCATCTTAATATTCGGGAAGACGGAACCCGGTATAGGGCTGAAAGGATTTGGGTACCAAAATTTGGAGATATGAGAGAAATGGTACTTAGAGAAGCTCATAAAACCAGATACTCAATACATCCTGGAACGGGGAAGATGTACAAGGATCTCAAGAAACATTTTTGGTGGCCGGGTATGAAAGCCGATATTGCTAAATATGTAGGAGAATGTTTGACGTGTTCTAAGGTCAAAGCTGAGCATCAGAAACCATCAGGTCTACTTCAACAACCCGAAATCCCGGAGTGGAAATGGGAAAACATTACCATGGATTTCATCACTAAATTGCCAAGGACTGCAAGTGGTTTTGATACTATTTGGGTAATAGTTGATCATCTCACCAAATCAGCACACTTCCTGCCAATAAGAGAAGATGACAAGATGGAGAAGTTAGCACGACTGTATTTGAAGGAAGTCGTCTCCAGACATGGAATACCAATCTCTATTATCTCAGATAGGGATGGCAGATTTATTTCAAGATTCTGGCAGACATTACAACAAGCATTAGGAACTCGTCTAGACATGAGTACTGCCTATCATCCACAAACTGATGGGTAGAGCGAAAGGACGATACAAATGCTTGAAGACATGCTACGAGCATGTGTTATTGATTTTGGAAACAGTTGGGATCGACATCTACCGTTAGCAGAATTTTCCTACAACAACAGCTACCATTCAAGCATTGAGATGGCGCCGTTTGAAGCACTTTATGGTAGAAAGTGCAGGTCTCCGATTTGTTGGAGTGAAGTGGGGGATAGACAGATTACGGGTCCGGAGATAATACAAGAAACTACGGAGAAAATCATCCAAATTCAACAAAGATTGAAACCCGCCCAGAGTCGACAAAAGTGCTACGCGGACAGTAAAAGAAAAGATATAGAGTTTGAAATTGGAGAAATGGTCATGCTTAAGGTTTCACCTTGGAAAGGCGTTGTTCGATTTGGTAAACGGGGGAAACTAAATCCAAGGTACATTGGACCATTCAAGATTATAGATCGTGTCGGACCAGTAGCTTACCGACTTGAGTTACCTCAACAACTCGCGGCTGTACATAACACTTTCCACGTCTCGAATTTGAAGAAATGTTTTGCTAAAGAAGATCTCACTATTTCGTTAGATGAAATCCAAATCAACGAAAAACTTCAATTCATCGAAGAACCCGTCGAAATAATGGATCGTGAGGTTAAAAGACTTAAGCAAAACAAGATACCAATTGTTAAGGTTCGATGGAATGCTCGTAGAGGGCCCGAGTTCACCTGGGAGCGTGAAGATCAGATGAAGAAGAAATACCCGCACCTATTTCCAGAAGATACGTCAACATCTCCAACTGCTTAAAATTTCGGGACGAAATTTATTTAACGGGTAGGTACTGTAGTGACCCGAATTTTTCCATGTTTATATATATTAATTGAGATTGATATTTACATGATTAAATGTTTCCAACATGTTAAGCAATCAAACTTGTTAAGACTTGATTAATTGAAATATGTTTCATATAGACAATTGACCACCCAAGTTGACCGGTGATTCACGAACGTTAAAACTTGTAAAAACTATATGATGACATATATATGGATATATATATATATAGTTAACATGATAATATGATAAGTAAACATATCATTAAGTATATTAACAATTAACTACATATGTAAAAACAAGACTACTAACTTAATGATTTTTAAACGAGACATATATGTAACGATTATCGTTGTAAAGACATTTAATGTATATATATCATATTAAGAGATATTCATACATGATAATATCATGATAATATAATAATTTAAAATCTCATTTGATATTATAAACATTGGGTTAACAACATTTAACAAGATCGTTAACCTAAAGGTTTCAAAACAACACTTACATGTAACGACTAACGATGACTTAACGACTCAGTTAAAATGTATATACATGTAGTGTTTTAATATGTATTTATACACTTTTGAAAGACTTCAATACACTTATCAAAATACTTCTACTTAACAAAAATGCTTACAATTACATCCTCGTTCAGTTTCATCAACAATTCTACTTGTATGCACCCGTATTCGTACTCGTACAATACACAGCTTTTAGATGTATGTACTATTGGTATATACACTCCAATGATCAGCTCTTAGCAGCCCATGTGAGTCACCTAACACATGTGGGAACCATCATTTGGAAACTAGCATGAAATATCTCATAAAATTACAAAAATATGAGTAATCATTCATGACTTATTTACATGAAAACAAAATTACATATCCTTTATATCTAATCCATACACCAACGACCAAAAACACCTAAAAACACTTTCATTCTTCAATTTTCTTCATCTAATTAATCTCTCTCAAGTTCTATCTTCAAGTTCTAAGTGTTCTTCATATATTCTACAAGTTCTAGTTACATAAAATCAAGAATACTTTCAAATTTGCTAGCTCACTTCCAATCTTGTAAGGTGATCATCCAACCTCAAGAAATCTTTGTTTCTTACAGTAGGTTATCATTCTAATACAAGGTAATAATCATATTCAAACTTTGGTTCAATTTCTATAACTATAACAATCTTATTTCAAGTGATGATCTTACTTGAACTTGTTTTCGTGTCATGATTCTGCTTCAAGAACTTCGAGCCATCCAAGGATCCGTTGAAGCTAGATCCATTTTTCACTTTTCCAGTAGGTTTATCCAAGGAACTTAAGGTAGTAATGATATTCATAACATCATTCGATTCATACATATAAAGTTATCTTATTCGAAGGTTTAAACTTGTAATCACTAGAACATAGTTTAGTTAATTCTAAACTTGTTCGCAAACAAAAGTTAATCCTTCTAAATTGACTTTTAAAATCAACTAAACACATGTTCTATATCTATATGATATGCTAACTTAATGATTTAAAACCTGAAAACACGAAAAACACCGTAAAACCGGATTTACGCCGTCGTTGTAACACCGCGGGCTGTTTTGGGTTAGTTAATTAAAAACTATGATAAACTTTGATTTAAAAGTTGTTATTCTGAGAAAATGATTCTTATTATGAACATGAAACTATATCCAAAAATTATGGTTAAACTCAAAGTGGAAGTATGTTTTCTAAAATGGTCATCTAGACGTCGTTCTTTCGACTGAAATGACTACCTTTACAAAAACGACTTGTAACTTATTTTTCCGACTATAAACCTATACTTTTTCTGTTTAGATTCATAAAATAGAGTTCAATATGAAACCTTAGCAATTTGATTCACTCAAAACGGATTTAAAATGAAGAAGTTATGGGTAAAACAAGATTGGATAATTTTTCTCATTTTAGCTACGTGAAAATTGGTAACAAATCTATTCCAACCATAACTTAATCAACTTGTATTGTATATTATGTAATCTTGAGATACCATAGACACGTATACAATGTTTCGACCTATCATGTCGACACATCTATATATTTCGGAACAACCATAGACACTCTATATGTGAATGTTGGAGTTAGCTATACAGGGTTGAGGTTGATTCCAAAATATGTATAGTTTGAGTTGTGATCAATACTGAGATACGTATACACTGGGTCGTGGATTGATTCAAGATAATATTTATAGATTTATTTCTGTATATCTAACTGTGGACAACTAGTTGTAGGTTACTAACGAGGACAGCTGACACAATAAACTTAAAACATCAAAATATATTAAAAGTGTTGTAAATATATTTTGAACATACTTTGATATATATGTATATATTGTTATAGGTTCGTGAATCAACTAGTGGCCAAGTCTTACTTCCCGACGAAGTAAAAATCTGTGAAAGTGAGTTATAGTCCCACTTTTAAAATCTAATATTTTTGGGATGAGAATACATGCAGGTTTTATAAATGATTTACAAAATAGACACAAGTACGTGAAACTACATTCTATGGTTGAATTATCGAAATCGAATATGCCCCTTTTTATTAAGTCTGGTAATCTAAGAATTAGGGAACAGACACCCTAATTGACGCGAATCCTAAAGATAGATCTATTGGGCCTAACAAACCCCATCCAAAGTACCAGATGCTTTAGTACTTCGAAATTTATATCATATCCGAAGGGTGTCCCGGAATGATGGGGATATTCTTATATATGCATCTTGTTAATGTCGGTTACCAGGTGTTCACCATATGAATGATTTTTATCTCTATGTATGGGATGTGTATTGAAATATGAAATCTTGTGGTCTATTGTTACGATTTGATATATATAGGTTAAACCTATAACTCACCAACATTTTTGTTGACGTTTTAAGCATGTTTATTCTCAGGTGATTATTAAGAGCTTCCGCTGTCGCATACTTAAATAAGGACGAGATTTGGAGTCCATGCTTGTATGATATTGTGTAAAAACTACATTCAAGAAACTTATTTTGTTGTAACATATTTGTATTGTAAACCATTATGTAATGGTCGTGTGTAAACAGGATATTTTAGATTATCATTATTTGATAATCTACGTAAAGCTTTTTAAACCTTTATTGATGAAATAAAGGTTATGGTTTGTTTTAAAATGAATGCAGTCTTTGAAAAACGTCTCATATAGAGGTCAAAACCTCGCAATGAAATCAATTAATATGGAACGTTTTTAATCAATAAGAACGGGACATTTCACATGATATAAAGCAGCCAATGATAGATGAGAATCTTCCTTGGATAACCAAACATTCTAGAACAGTCACCCACGTGTTAAGCACATGACTTGACCAGTTTATTGAAAGCATAAGTTAAATTTTGAATCGTATCAACTTGCTTGAAAGGACCCTTCCTAATACATCTAGACGAATACATTACATTTGGTTACATCGCGAGGTACTTGACCTCTATATGATACATTTTACAAACATTGCATTCGTTTTTAAAAGACAAACTTTCATCACATCGAAACTTGACGGCATGCATACCATTTCATAATATATCCAACTATAATTGACTTAATAATAATCTTGATGAACTCAACGACTCGAATGCAACGTATTTTGAAATATGTCATGAATGACTCCAAGTAATATCTCTAAAATGAGCAAATGCACAACGAAAGATTTCTTTCATACCTGAGAATAAACATGCTTTAAAGTGTCAACCAAAAGGTCGGTGAGTTCATTAGTTTATCATAATCGATCATTTCCATCATTTTAACAGACCACAAGATTTCATTTATTCAATAATCATACACTCGCAAGTGTTTAAAATTCATTCATATGGATTGAACACTTGGTAACCGACATTAAAAAAATGCATCTAGAATATCCCCATATATAAATATCGAAGTACTAAAGCAGTTCAAATTCTCTGACTGGGGCGTGTCAAAGCCCATAGATCTATCTTTAGGATTCACGTCAATTGGTGGCAATTATAATAAACACCAATTCTTAGGCTACCAAGTTTAACAAGAGCGATATCCGTTATAACAATTCAACCATAGAATGTAGTTTCGATTACTTGTGTCTATTTCGTAAAACAGTTATAAAAGCAGCGCATGTATTCTCAGTCCCAAAAATATATATTGCAAAAAAATTTAAAAAGGGAGCAAATGAAACTCACCGTACTGTATTTTGTAGTAAAAATACATATGACAATATTGAATAAATGCAGGGTTGGCCTCGGATTCACGAACCTATATCATTTGTATATATATATTAAAACATATTCTTGTACTCGTATAAATCTATATATTATTATTAATGTTGTAATTTATAGATTTACTAATTTAATAGTTTTATTATTTATTTTATATATTTTCATCTTTTATATATATATATATATATATATATATATATATATATATATATATATATATATATATATATATATATAGATGTTAATATGGTTAAATTATGTATACTGAATATATTTATGTATATATATATATATATATTCTTTACTTTTTTTATACTTATAACCTTAATGACGTCATTGAAACTTTTATTTTTTTAGTAATCATAATTATTTTAATAATAATAATATAGATAATACTGCTAATAATAATAATGATAGTTTTAGTGATAGTAAAATAATAATGTTAATAAAATGATAACAATGATAACAATCTTTAATAATAATAATAATAATAATGATAATGATAATAATAATAATAATAATAATAATAATAATAATAATAATAATAATAATAATAATAATAATAATGATAATGATAATGATAATAATAATAATAATAATAATAATAATAATAATAATAATAATAATAATAATAATAATAATAATAATAATAATAATAATAATAATAGTAATAGTAATAGTAATAAAAGTGATAATAATTATAATGTTAATATAATTGTAGTAATGGTAAAATCATAAATTTTGTAATAACTTTAATAAAGTTTCAATAATAACATATGTGTTATGCATATACAATCCATAAACTTATCTAGATTTCATACGCATTCATAATATTAATTATTATCAATACTAATAATTTTATCTCTATTTATCATACATATCATACTCATGTTCATTGTAATAATAATATAATGATAATAATAATAATAATATTTCATTTTAAGTCATTACTCAATTATAAGTATCATCATCTTTATAATCGTTTTTGTATTTATAGTCTGTATACATATATATTTATAGCTTTAACTAATGATTTCACTTATTTATAACTTTAATCATGATCATAGTAATAATAATAATAACAATGATGATTATAATAGTATTAGTTATGTTAATGGTAATAACATTCATAATATTAATATTAGTGATATCAATAATTGTAATAATAATAACATAATTAATAATAATCATAATAATAATAATAATAATAATAATAATAATAATAATAATAATAATAATAATAATAATAATAATAATAATAATAATAATAATTGTAATAATAATAATAATAATAATAATAATAATAATAATTGTAATAATAATAATAATAATAATAATAATAATAATAATAATAATAATAATAATAATAATAATAATAATAATAATAATAATAATAATAATAATAAGGAACTTATGAAATTAAAAGGGAAATAACTACCTCAAGGTTTTCTAAAAAAAATACGCCCTAACGGGGCTCGAACCCAAGAACTCCCGATCATACCACACTCGTTAGACCAGCTGGGCTGTCCAGCCTTTTCTGATTTATACCAAACCCAAACTTATATAACCCGTAAACAACTGTTTCCATTTTCCTTCTTCTTCCCAAAATTTGATCGATCAGAACCCACAATCTAGAACTAATCACCAAGTTATCTAATTGATTGTAGGACTGGTAATTTAAATAGAGGTCTGTTGTGATGGAATTGTATTAACAGAGAACAGAAAAAAAATTAAACCGCTGAAGCAGTCGCGTAAGAACTTGATGAACTCAAACCTTGATTCCCATTTCTAGACGTTTTTAGATTATAGTTTCTACATGAAATAGGTTCTAAATGACCCATAGAAACTATATGGATCCTCAATTTAACTAGAAACAACTTACAGAAATCAAATTTTTGGATGAACACGATTGTTGACCTTTGGAAACCAAAACTTTGACCTCTAAATTCTTAATCGATAAGACAAATTGGATTCTAAGATTTTACAGAAAGTTTTCAAAAGGGATTCCTAGTAACTCTGAAACTCTAGATTTTAAAATGAGATACGAATTCATGATTATGATGATTTCAAGAAGAACAGAGTATATATGGCTGAAAGTTGATTTTTCTGTTTTTGAATTCGTGAAATTAAGGCTGTAGCAGTTTTAGTGGGTAATTGATAATAAAAGGTTGATTGTGTCAATCAATTTCACTGAATAATTCCGTTGTTATAATCAGATTTGCAGTCAACAGGAAAGATTAGCAAGGACAGAAAATATGAAAAAAAATAAAAAGGTGAAAACTATATCTAACAGCTTTTGGATTTTTCCTTTGATTATTTTCTTGAATTGTACGAATTTTATGACAGAAAATATATTCACAATTTGATGGAAAACAATGTGCAACTGCCTACTAGTTTCCTGTATTCATATACGGATTATATATAGTTATCTAACCGTATTTATGCAGATCCATATATATTTGTATAAAATTTGTGTATATATATATATATATACTGTATTATGTATATGCCGTTATATATATCTGTATATCTTAGTATTCGTATATCTGTATCAATATTCTTATTTGTTTTTCAATTTTATTTATATATTTATTTTTATAGATTATACTTAATATTATTAATAAATATAATTATAATAACAATGATCTTTAATATTATACATAATAATAATACAAATTTATAATGGTAATAATAATATTACTAATGATAGTGATAACATTTACCATAATTGTGTTACAATAACATTGTTAATATCAATAATATTAATTATCCTAATATTATTAATAATAACAATAATAATGATTTTTAAATCATAATAATAACATAATAGATTATGTGTGTCAAAATAACACTAATAATATTGATATAAATGCTAATATTAATATACATAGTAGTTATGAATGTAATAATAACATGACAATTATATTGTAACTTGTAATTATATTAATACTAGTGGCAATGCCCGTGCGTTGCACGGCTTGCTCCAAATTTCAATATTTAAAATTTATGTATCGAATCGTTAGTGTCAAGAGTTGACAACTATCAAAAAAGATAAAACAACTATCAAAGAAAGCGCACTCATATATATACATATATTAGTAAAACTACATACAAATCAAATGTACATCTTTAAGTGAATTCTAAACAACTATCAAAGTAAAAATTGCGTAAAATAAGATAAAAATTCTTTTCACACCAATTACATCTTAATAGAATCATACCGTAACATATATATATATACATATATACTATATATATATATATATATATATATATATATATATATATATATATATATATATATATATATATATATATATATATATATATATATATATATATATATATATATATATATATATATATATAGTGTTCATGTGATTGACGAATGTTTGACATTGAAAGAACAAATCAATCATAACGACGATGATGATGAATAACTAACGTTTATAGATAACAATGTATCAAATGAAAATGGGTAATTCACAAATTAAAATGGGTATTTATAGAAAACAATGTATCAAAGTAGTTAGCTATTTAATATACGAAAATGAAAAGATTAAAACTTATATATTTATTATGAGAAAATTGAAAGGATTGAAACTTGAAACTTATGTATTTATTATAGGAAAAATGTAAGGTTAAAGATTATTTATTTGATAAAATGAAAAATAAAAGAAACTAATTAGCTTAATAAACGTTTAACAAATTTAAATTATGTCATAGATAATAGTATTATTTCATTCTTTACATTTTCATTATGCTAATAGCTTAATAATGAAAGATGATCAACTATAATAGTCACCTATACCAATTCTTTAGGTTTAGGATTATATTAGATATCTACTTCATTACTTATTTATAAACGGTAATATGCTATTAATGTTGATATAAATCTGTCTATAAGTCTATATATTTAAATACATTTATTAAAATGGGTAGATTAGTTATAAAACTTTTTAACTATGATAATATAAATTTATCTATAAGTCTATAAATTTATTAGTATGGGTAGATTATATTTTTAACTTTTTTACTATGATGATAAATGCAAGAGGTAATTCATATTTAATGAAACAGTAATATGCTATGAATGTTGTTATAAATCTATCTATAAGTCTATATATTTAAATATATTTATTAAAAATGGGCAGATCAGTTTTAAAACTTTTTAACTATGATAATATAAATTTATCTATAAGTCTGTAAATTTATTAGTATGGGTAGATTATATTTTAAATTTTTTTACTATGATGATAAGTGCAAAATGTAACTCATACTTAATGAAAAATCAAGAGTTAAGTTATTCATAATGTATACATATTTAAAAATTTAATAAACCTTATATTCATAAATAATATATAATTTTTTATTTTAGTTAATTGTATTTATTACAACATATTTAATTTTTTTGGACTCAAAATTTATATATATATATATATATATATATATATATATATATATATATATATATATATATATATATATATATATATATATATATATATATATATATATATATATATATATATATATAGATTATAGTTAGTTAATCACTATAATTTACAGAGTAATACATGGGTAAATCATACATGAAGTATATCACATTTAGTTTGTTTTCTAATCATAGTGGAAAAATCACTATAAGATGAAACTTTTTTAGTATAATAATTTAATTTAATACATGTGGCAAATAAATCACATAATAATTTAATACATGAGGTAAATAATATTTTTGAGCTTAGTAATTTTCTATTTTTTTATCATGATTTAATGTATAGGGGTAAATCATATTTATAATCCTATTATAATTTTAATTAGTTAACTATATTTATTACACAATATTTAATGATCTCATTAATTTTTTTTACTATTATTAAATATATATATTGTACATAGTAGTAAGTTTATATAAATTTTTTACCATTAATAAATTCAAGAAGAGGTAAAAGTCTATTTATTACACCATATTAAATTTTTTGGAACTCAATTCTTATATAGATATATATTACATATTAATAATTATGTAATATTTGATAACTACATATATATTGAATATTTAATATTTAATATACATATAATAATGATTTTGTATATAAATCATATATATATATATATATATATATATATATATATATATATATATATATATATATATATATATATATATATATATATGTATGTATATAATAACATTATTATCTTATATACTATTTTACATCTCTAATTCAAACCATTAAATTGTATCATTTCAAATTATTGTATGTATATTTATTTATATTTTATGTATATATATATATGTATATTTATTTACAACAATGATTCGTGAATCATCGGAGATGGTCGAAGGGTAATTATCTACGTTAATATAGTTTCAATATTTTCGAGGTTCAACACTACATACTTTGCTTATTGTGTCGAAATCATATAAAGATTAAGTTTAAATTTGGTCGGAAATCTCCGGGTCGTCACAGTACCTACCCGTTAAAGAAATTTCGTCCTGAAATTTGATTGGGATGATCATGGCAGACAATAAGTATGTTTTCATGACGCATATGAGCTGAAAATTAGAGTTTTATCATCATTGAGTAATATAGATAAAACAATTTGTTTAATCGAAGAGTACGAGTGAAGCTGTCACAAAAGATTGAGATAGAGATTTAACTTTTGACATAGTCAGGGTTAAATTCTGGAATTCAAGGGATTTCAAAGAAAATCTTCGTTGTCTATATAAGATTTGATTCGTCAGCGATTAAGGAAATAAGATCTCTATAATTAAATGCGGTCATCTACCCCGATTGCTCTGTCGGGTATTTCCACTATAAATTAACTTATTTCGTTCCATTATTTTCATCATTCCTATACTTTCATTCTCAATTCAAACTTCCAAAAGATTTTGAAATGCTAAATCCAGTTCTGATCCTTGTCCTTATCCTGACTATCGCATCAGTTATTCTCCTTTTCCAACTTCCACCGGAGGAATTTACTTTCTTCTACTTCGCCCTTGGGGTTATAGTGTTTTTAATTCTCCTGTGTCTTTATGTTGCGATAAACATTGATATACACAGTTTGTAATTTATGTGTTGTTATCGGGCTTTATATTTTCCCTTATATTTTGGAACTCTTTGCCTTTTTATTCTCTTCTCGACCTCTTGTAAGGCGAGTAATGGTTCAGAATTCGTAAGTATGGAGTTTTGAATGATTATAGTATTCTAAGCAGAGAGGAATGTATTAGCACGATTTGATTTGTCAAATTACCAGAATCCCTGAGGATTGAACTATCAAGAATATATTTTCTTGATATGTTCAGAGGTTAAGTAGAATGAAAGAGTTATGTAGCATGGCACATGATGACGTTATGATCTGTGAATCATTATGTTCCAATAGAAACTCAGCATGACTTACTGTAATATAATCACGTTGGCCAAGCGTCATTATATTATACTAACTCATGCTTCAATTCCCAACACTTTTCCACAATTCATTCATAATTTATACTTAGATTTTACAGAAGTTTCCAATATAATGGAATACAGAAAACACGAAGAGGTAGATAATTTCGGACAAGAATATTTATGAAAATATCCTCAGAAATATCGAAGATATTTATGATGATATTTTGGAATTTCTAAGTTCAAAGGTTGATGGAGAAAAATTTTCCGCGAGATTTTAACATGACTTCGGAGCAAGATATTCTCTAAAGATTTCATCGGATCCAGAATTACTTGGATTCTTTGAATATAGGGTATGGTTCTTGTATTTGTCCTTGGTCTCCTTCATGGTTAGCTCAATCAGTTTCTCAGTACCAAATTTTCTATCGTGCGTTCCTAACACTCCCTTCTTTATCATCAAACTTTTGGCCGTTTAGACCATCTACAATTTTTCTGTTTCCTCTGCATTTAATGCTACGATATCTGAATCATCGATTATCAATCCGAGGTAGTTTCAGGAAGATTTTGTTTTTAGATGATTAAACGCTGATAGTAATACGGTGGTTTATAAACGATTCCCCAGTAACGATGACGAAAGGCAAACTTATATATCAAGGTTATAATAGAGTTTATTCGAATGAAAAGTCGAAATTGATTTGCTAGAGCTGTGACAAAACTGACTAATTTGAAAAGAATTGCAATGTTATTTTCGGTAATAACAATTCCAAAGGAGCTGGCACAGATACGTATTAAACGTTTACTCAGGTTCCGAGTGTTTCCAGGTGCATAACTATATGCATCAATCTTTTCTTCCGTAGATGAAGTACGGTTGGTTCATCCTCTCGATTAAGGTGTTTTCAAGAATTATGAAAGGTTTGAACGCAGATTGTAATCGTCAAGATACAAATGAGGTTTAAGATGAAATCAAGTGGCAAACTTGAAGAAATGTTTAGTTTCATATGTTATAATCAATATTTTAATTCATTTTAATTGTCCAATGTTATTAGTCCACAGTCGATAGTCCACAGTTAACAGTCCAATAATTCATATATAGTTTAATATATAATATTCGAATTAATTAATACGTATCGTGACCCGTGTACATGTCTCAGACTCGATCACAACTCAAAGTATATATATTATTATAGAATCAACCTCAACCCTGTATAGCTAACTCGATCATTACTGCATATAGAGTGTCTATGGTTATTCCAAATAATATATATAGATGCGTCGATATGATATGTCAAAACCTTGTATACGTGTCCCGATATTTAAAGTGCGTAAAATAAATAACAGAAATTAAATGACGATAAATATAATTGCGAGAATATAAATTGCGATAATTAAATTGCGATAAATAAAATGTAATAAGGAATTAACAGTTAGCTAGGAACAGTTAGCTAGGATTTTGTTAGCGTGAATTCTTAACAAAATTTCTCATAGTTAATTTGTTTGTTTCTAACAAATTTTATTTTGTCCAATGTTTTCCTCATTATGCCACTTGTTGGATTCTGATAGATCAAGATTCAAATATGAAACTGTATGAAAATGGTTATTCTGTGGTGAACGAATACGTATATCGGTGGTTGTAAGTAGGATAGTGAATGACTGTTGAATCAGATTCAAAGAATGTACAGTGTAACCTATTAATGTGAAATCTAAATATTCCTCGGGTATTACCTACATGTTAAAATATTTTCACCATTAACAGTTTGTACGGAAGAATTTTTAATTACAATCTTTACGAAAATATACTTACATATATATTTTCTTCAGATGTAATCATGGATTTAATGAGTCAATATGATATTAGACTCATTTGATTTACTGTTAGAACAAGGATATATAATCTCTAAAACATTAGAAATTACATAATTGCCATGTCGAACGAAGATAATTGATGTAGAACGATATGTAATCGAGGTACAGAATGAGATGTTGAGACATAGATTGTTGATGGTACTGGTGCTGTTACTAATGGTACTGTTGGTGTCGGTGATGTTTCTGAAGCTGGTAAGTTTTGCACCATGTTTTCTAAATTGATTACTCGAGCGTGAAGCTCGTGACTTCTTCGATTACTCCGGGGTGACTGTCAGTTGGAACAAGTGGATGAATAAGGTTTAGAATTGTGGATAGAATATAACTGTGTCGAGCTACTCTAGAAATGAGGCTGAAAATGGTGTTTCAGATAGATTCGCTGGTAAGTGCTTCAGGTTCTTCACTAAGAGGTGAATTCGATTGGTGGAAGGGATCGCCTTCTTCGCGTCTCCATTAATTAAGTCGATTACGAACCCATCAGATGAATTGGGGATGGCTGATTGGTTGATTCATTCTGGTGACGCTGCTTCCGGAGCTTAGGTGAACATCCATGTCGGAATAGCTGTCGGATTCCGAAGAACTTGAACTAGTTGAGGGATTAGTCTCGTATGATCAGATGAAGGATTTTCGATAAGAAATAGATTATAGGATGTAGATTAGTACCCTGCAATACATAATTTACATATGCATATATAATACCAAAATCCCATAAGTTACGGAGGAATCTACGGAAGCTGTCAGGTAAAGGTAACAGATACGCTAAGATATGAATTTATCTATACACTGTCTAAGCAATAGAAGCAGTAAGACGTGTCTAGACTTTAAGGATGATAAGCAAATAATTTTCGACACTAAATGATAAGCAAAACTTTTGACATGCAGACACGGTCGAAGTCCAGACCCACTAATGCATCTAAACAACTATCAGTTAGACACACTAATGCAAGACCTGGTTCGCTAAGACCACCGCTCTGATACCAACTGAAAGGACCCGTCCTAATCCATCTGGACGAATACATTACATTTGGTTACATCGCGAGGAACTTGACCTCTATATGATACATTTTACAAATATTGCATTCGTTTTTAAAAGACAAACTTTCATCACATCGAAACTTGACGGCATGCATACCATTTCATAATATATCCAACTATAATTGACTTAATAATAATCTTGATGAACTCAACGACTCGAAAGCAATGTCTTTTGAAATATGTCATGAATGACTTCAAGTAATATCTCTAAAATGAGCAAATGCACAGCGGAAGATTTCTTTCATACTTGAGAATAAACATGCTTTAAAGTGTCAACCAAAAGGTTGGTGAGTTCATTAGTTTATCATAATCGATCATTTCCATCATTTTAATTGACCACAAGATTTCATTTATTCAATAATCATACACTCTCAAGTGTTTAAAATTCGTTCATATAGATTGAACACCTGGTAACCGACATTAACAAAATGCATCTAGAATATCCCCATATATAAATATCGAAGTACTAAAGCAGTTCAAATTCTCTGACTGGGGCGTGTCAAAGCCCATAGATCTATCTTTAGGATTCGCGTCAATTGGTGGCAATTATAATAAACACCCATTCTTAGGCTACCAAGTTCAACAAGGGCGATATCCAGTATAACAATTCAACCATAGAATGTAGTTTCGATTACTTGTGTCTATTTTGTAAAACAGTTATAAAAGCAGCGCATGTATTCTCATTCCCAAAAATATATATTGCAAAAGCATTTAAAAAGGGAGTAAATGAAACTCACCATACTGTATTTTGTATTAAAAATACATATGACGATATTGAATAAATGCAGGGTTGGCCTCGGATTCACGAACCTATATCATTTGTATATATATATTAAAACATATTCTTGTACTCGTATAAATCTATATATTATTATTAATGTTGTAATTTATAGATTTACTAATTTAATAGTTTTATTATTTATTTTATATACTTTCATCTTATATATATATATATATATATATATATATATATATATATATATATATATATATATATATATATATATATATATATATATAGATGTTAATATGGTTAAATTATGTATACTGAATATATTTATGTATATATATATATATTCTTTACTTTTTTTTATACTTATAACCTCAATGACGTCATTGAAACTTTTATTTTTTTAGTAATCATAATTATTTTAATAATAATAATATAGATAATACTGCTAATAACAATAATGATAGTTTTAGTGATAGTAAAATAATAATGTTAATAAAATGATAACAATGATAACAATCTTTAATAATAATAATAATAATGATAATAATAATAATAATAATAATAATAATAATAATAATAATAATAATAATAATAATAATAATAATAATAATTATAATAATTATAATAGTAATAGTAGTAATAAAAGTGATAATAATTATAATGTTAATATAATTGTAGCAATGGTAAAATCATAAATTTTGTAATAACTTTAATAAAGTTTCAATAATAACATATGTGTTATGCATATACAATCCATAAACTTATCTAGATTTCATACGTATTCATAATATTAATTATTGTCAATACTAATAATTTTATCTCTATTTATCATACATATCATACTCAGGTTCATTGTAATAATAATATAATGATAATAATAATAATATTTCATTTTAAGTCATTACTCAATTATAAGTATCATCATCTTTATAATCGTTTTTGTATTTATAGTCTGTATACATATATATTTATAGCTTTAACTAATGATTTCACTTATTTATAACTTTAATCATGATAATAGTAATAATAATAATAACAATGACGATTATAATAGTATTAGTTATGTTAATGGTAATAACATTCATAATATTAATATTAGTGATAACAATAATTATAATAATAATAACATAATTAATAATAATAATAATAATAATAATAATAATAATAATAATAATAATAATAATAATAATAATAATAATAATAATAATAATAATAATAATAATAATAATAATAATAATAATAATAATAATAATAATAATAATAATAATAATAATAATAAGGAACTTATGAAATTAAAAGGGAAATAACTACCTCAAGGTTTTCTAAAAAAATACGCCTCAACGGGGCTCGAACCCAAGAACTCCCGATCATACCACACTCGTTAGACCAGCTGGGCTGTCCAGCCTTTTCTGATTTATACCAAACCCAAACTTATATAACTCGTAAACAACTGCTTCCATTTTCCTTCTTCTTCCCAAAATTTGATCGATCAGAACCCACAATCTAAAAACTAATCACCGAGTTATCTAATGGATTGTAGGACTGGTAATTTAAATAGAAGTCTGTTGTGATGGAATTGTATTAACAGAGAACAGAAAAAAAAAATAAACCGCTGAAGCAGTCGCGTAAGAACTTGATGAACTCAAACCTTGATTCCCATTTCTAGACGTTTTTAGATTATAGTTTCTACATGAAATAGGTTCTAAATGACCCATAGAAACTATATGGATCCTCAATTTAACTGGAAACAACCTACTGAAATCAAATTTTAGGATGAACACGATTGTTGACCTTTGGAAACCAAAACTTTGACCTCTAAATTCTTAATCGATAAGTGTAACACCTTAAAAAAAAAAAAATTTATCACAGCGGAAGACTGAGTTTACATAAATACCCTTAGTTAGTTACAAACATGATTATCACAAATCATAGGTTAATTACTTTATTACAAACCACAGGTGTTATGTTAAACGACTAGTTACATATTTACAAAACTTAAAACATCAGAGTTCGTCTTGTCAAACATATCGTCAGCCCGACTCCCGTCCCTACCAGCACTAAGATCCAAAACCTGCAAGGGAGGAGGTGAGGGGTTAGCACAAGGCTAAGTGAATGGAACTATCAAAAGGTCTAGCATATAGTACCAACTTGCACTCCTATATCAACAGCTATATGCAACCACATACAACAAACAACAACCAGCAACTGTGCTCCAACTAGAGGATCGACGGCTTGTACGGGCACACGACCACTAGCTGATCAGTCTAGCGTCTACCAATAGTCTTTACTACTGAATCCCCAGTATAGTCATCCACACGCAGGTGATGCGTCATTCAGCACTATACTCAACAAACAGTAGCCAACTAGACCCAACCACAACTAGGTTGACCTCTCTGAGCTGAACCTAACAACAATAGGTTCCAACAACAACAACTTGTGCACATACAACCAGTCAACTACTACTACTACTACAGGCAACTAATACTACTAAAAGCATGTCAACCTTAACTGCAATCAACTATACAGCATAACTACTAATCATGGCAACTATCAACAATATAAACATAGTAGCGCAACTTGCTACTCTATACTACACCCAGAGATAATCCCACACACCGATTACCAGCAACCAGCTCAGATAAACTATCACTGAGCTTCTTCCTTATCCTTATCACCTGAACATAAGGCAAATCAAGTTAGTTTCTATCCGTTAACACAAAACAACACAGTACATAAATCAGTCACAAAAAGCGACGCTAAAAGTCCACCTAACACTTATGCACTTTCAAAATTTACATTCTGAACACAAAAATACAAACGGGCAGCATAACAGCTAGAAAAAGGCACTTTGGTAAAACCTTCTGCCCTGGACACACAGTCGGTCGACTGTCTCCTCAATCGGTCGACTGACGTAGACAGTCGGTCGACTGTTGACACAACCAGTCGACTGACTTTTCCAATCGGTCGACTTATTTGATATATCCACAATCGGCCGAAAGTCAAACTCAGTCGGTCAGTTCACTCGCCAGTCGGTCGACTGTCGACCGACAGTCGGCCGACTGTGTTCAACATCTGCAGATTCTGAACACAACCTACGGACTTAAGCTAAATTCACCAAAACTAGATCTAGAGCTCGTTTTCGACACCAAAACTTACCACAACTCAATTACTACATGTTATAGACTATAAACCCACAAAGTTTTGACCATAACAACATCAAATCCATGGATTTTGACATAAAATCAAGCTTTTGAACGAATACACTTAAAAACACCATTTTAACACTAAATTGATCATGAAAGCTCATGATTCATACCTTAGAAGAATCAGTAGAGTGTAAAGAACGTGATTTCAAGACCAATTCGAGCTCAAGATCAACAATGGAGAATTAGGGTTTGGTTAGGTGGGAGGGATGAAGGTACGGGTGTGTGTGGGAAAATTCTAGAAATGGAAAGAAGAAGGCAGTACACTAGTCACTTAAGGCTGCTATTTTCCCTACCTCACAACACACGGGTATTTACCAGTTATCTGATATCTTTCGCACAAGATTAGGTAACCCAAACGAGGTCCAAATAAAATAAACAAACCTGTTCTGGAACCCTTGTCACAAACTGGTCTCAACTAAACAACCAAATAATTATAAATAAATAATTATTGAAATCACTAATTACGCCATACCCAAGGGTACACTGGTCATTTCAACTAGGCCCAAAACGCGGATGTTACAATAAGACGAATTGGATTCTAAGATTTTACAGAAAGTTTTCAAAAGGGATTCCTAGTAACTCTGAAATTCTAGATTTTAAAATGAGATACGAATTCATGATTTTGATGATTTTAAGAAGAACAGAGTATATATGGCTGGAAGTTGATTTTTCTATTTTTGAATTCGTGAAATTAAGGCTGTAGCAGTTGTAGTGGGTAATTGATAATAAAAGGTTGATTGTGTCAATCAATTTCACTGAATAATTCCGTTGTTATAATCAGATTTGCAGTCGACAGGAAAGATTAGCAAGGACAGAAAATATGAAAAAAAATAAAAAGGTGAAAACTATATCTAACAGCTTTTGGATTCTTCCTTTGATTATTTTCTTGAATTGTACGAATTTTATGACAGAAAATATATTCACAATTTGATGGAAAACGATGTGCAACTGCCTACTAGTTTCCTGTATTCATATACAGATTATATATAGTTATCTAACCGTATTTATGCAGATCCATATATATTTGTATAAAATTTGTGTGTGTGTGTATATATATATATATATATATATATATATATATATATATACTGTATTATGTATATGCCGTTATATATATCTGTATATCTTAATATTCGTATATCTGTATCTATATTCTTATTTGTTTTTCAATTTTATTTATATATTTATTTTTATAGATTATACCTAATATTATTAATAAATATAATTATAATAACAATGATCTTTAATATTATTAATAATAATAATAATACAAATTTATAATGGTAATAATAATATTACTAATGATAATGATAACATTTACCATAATTGTGTTACAATAACATTGTTAATATCAATAATATTAATTATCCTAATATTATTAATAATAACAATAATAATGATTTTTAAATCATAATAATAACATAACAGATTATGTGTGTCAAAATAACACTAATAATATTGATATAAATGCTAATATTAATATACATAGTAGTTATGGATGTAATAATAACATGACAATTATATTGTAACTTGTAATTATATTAATATTACTTATTAATTATATTAATATTACATATTAATAATTATGTAATATTTGATAACTACATATATATTGAATATTGAATATTTAATATACATATAATAATGATTTTGTATATAAATCATATATATATATATATATATATATATATATATATATATATATATATATATATATATATATATATATATATATATAACAACATTATTATCTTATATGCTATTTTACATCTCTAATTCAAACCATTAAATTGTATCATTTCAAATTATTGTATGTATATTTATTTATATTTTATGTGTGTGTGTGTGTATATATATATATATATATGTATATTTATTTACAACAATAAATATATATATATATATATATATATATATATATATATATATATATATATATATATATATATATGTATATTTATTTACAACAATAAATATATATATATATATATATATATATATATATATATATATATATATATATGTATATTTATTTACAACAATGATTCGTGAATCGTCGGAGATGGTCGAAGGGTAATTATCTACGTGAATATAGTTTCAATATTTTCGAGGTTCAACATTACATACTTTGCTTATTGTGTCGAAATCATATAAAGATTAAGTTTAAATTTGGTCGGAAATCTCCGGGTCGTCACAGTTGGCCATTCATAAAGAAAACAGCGTCGCCTACTTGTTGAACTAAGATTCGCCTGCTGATTGAACTACAATTCTTCAGCCGGTTGAACTAGCTTAATCGGCTAAGTACAAGCTCTGTTGGTTCGTCTACTGACTCTCCAGCTGAGTGAATTAAAGTTCTACTGGCTGAACTAAAGTTTGTTTGCTGGTTTGGCTGCTGGTTCTTCTTCATTGCTGACTTGTCTTCAACTATCGAAAACTTTATTCATGGACTTTACTACTTCAGTTTAAGGACTGAAGTAGGGTAACCCCTGAGCTTCTTTAACCAGCTCTAAAAACACTTAAGTGATAAGAAAGAGATGACAACACGACCATTGCTTGACTAGATTCGGGTGTAACAGTTTTTGAACTTGTGCTGGTTGCGTTGCTGGTTACATTGCCCAACTCACTCACATCATTGCTAATCATCATGGAAAGAAGATTTGCTATGATCTTGGATATTATTTTGTAAAGAGGTCTATAAGAGTAACCGACCGATAATCTATGATATTTGTTGGATTTGGGAATTTCGGAATGAGAGTGATGAAAGAAGATTGAACTCCCTTGGGCATCATAAAAGTTTGGAAGAATCTGTTGACATCTCGAGTTATATCAGGCTTTAAAGTATTATCTTTATTAAGTTGAGCGAGAAACTATCGGGCCCTGACGCTTTAAGGCTACCACAAGCCCAAACCGCTTTCTTGATATCATCTTGTGAAATGGCATCTTCAAATAAAATTGTGTCTCTTGAGAGATAATGTACTACTGGAAGTAGGAGTGAATTGATTCAAAGAAACAGTGTGATTACCAAACTTATCGTATAAATAATTAAAGATAGCATGCTTAACTTTGTTTGGATTAGTGGTCCACTTCCTGTTTTGATAATGACACCTTGGATCATATTGTGGAATCGTTTTTGCTTGAGAGTGCCATGAAATAATTTGGAGTTTTCATGTCCATAGAACACTGCATTTGATTCGTTTTTTTGCAGCACATCGAATGCCTCGATAAATGAAGATCTATTTGTTCTTTGAGCATATGTAAAGGGGCAGCATCTGATGTCGTGCCAGAATCCAACTTATATATTATAAGAGTAAGTTGTTGTGCACGCAAGATTATTTTTGGTGGCGCAAATTTTGATTCCAAATTTTAGCTTTTGCTTTACAACCCGTAGAATGTCATGGAATGTCAAATGTTCTTAATCTTGAGCAAACTTTTGAAAGGTCCATTGAACCATTTCATCAAAGGAATCATGTTGTAGCCAAGAGTTGAAACTTGAAAGGGATTGTCCCATAGTCCACTTTTTCTTCATGTAACAGAAATAAAATATGACCGGACCAACCTTTGAGAGGTCGATTTTGAATTTGGAAACATTCGCATAATGTTAGGAGAAATGATGAGAAACTTGTCCAATCTACGTTCAATATCTACGTCTTACGTTTAAATTTTCAATTTCCACATTCATATTATAGTCATCAGTTTCACGAGTATGTTTTCATATTCATGTTAAAGTTTCACTTTCGCGCATCAATTTTTTGTTTCGTGTTTCAGTTTTCTGTCTCGCGTTTTAGATTTCAGATTCGATCTTTAGTTTTCGATTCTCACTTTGGTTTTAGTTTTGTCTTTCAGTTTTAGTTTCGTGTTTCTCTTTTCAATCCGCTCTTTAGTTTTGTGTTTGCGTAAAAACTAAAACGCAAAACTGAAAACTAAAACGTGAAACTGAAAACTAAAACGCAAAGCTAAAAAGTGAAACGCAAAACTGAAACACGAAATTGCAAAATGAAAACTAAAACGAAAGTGAAACACGAAATTAAAAATTGAAATGCAAAACTAAAATTTGAAAAGCAAAACTGAAAAACTAGAACAAGAAACTCAAAACTGGATACAAGAAACATGAATTTGAACACTGAAACTCAAATTTAAAAATCGCAACGCGATTGTAAAGTCTGAAATGCGAAACTGAAAATTGAAAAATTGAAAATGCAAACTAAAATGGGAAACTGAAACCTGAAACACAAAATTGAAAAACTGAAAATTGGAAATTGAAACACTGAACGCAAAACTAAAAGTAAATTGTGAAACTGAAAATTGAATCATGAATCTAAAAACTAAAACATTAAATGGTAACGTTAAACATAAATTCATATAACTTTTTGTTACATTATATAACCGAACTCAATTAAAAAATGCTTGTTAATCACAAATGTGGGGGAAATTATAAGTTTGAGTTTGAGAGTTCGAGTTCTCTCGTGAACAAAAAGATGCATGCGTTTGCTGTTACAAAATAAAAATCACAACCATGGAATATAATTCATTCAAATATTCAATTCCACAGAAAATTCCTTTTCTTCTGAAAATTCAATCAAAATGGCCCTCTAGTTCTTTATCCAATTAAAACCCATTCGATTTCGAATTACAGATTAAAGGCGGGAACTAAATTCAAGTTGAAATTAAGCCCAAAGCCGAGCCCAAATATCCGCATTCTTGTTTGATTATCTAACCAGATCAAGCCCAGGTACCAAATTAAATCAAGCCCAACTATATAAACACATGTCCATACGACCATTCATTTGCATTTGAAATCTAAGGGTGCGTTTGTTTGCCTCTTAATGGAATGGTTCAACACTGAATGTTGAACCATTCAGCATTCAATGCGTTTGTTTTTAACCTCTTAATGACATATGGTGCTGAATTTGATCATTAAGAGCCTAAATTATCTATAATATTCTCCTTAAATCATATCCTGATCACCTAACTAACAAGTATATTGAATTTTTTTTATTCATGTAACACGTTAATAAGGTAGTTTTAGACAGTTCACATCATTCATTCTAAATGATAATGAAACGGCTTATTTACATTCAGAGCAAACCTTATTCAGAGGCTCTGGACCATTCAGATTTTGAATCATTCAGCACAAAATCATTCAGTTTTATCAAACGCACCCGAAGTAAACAATAGTTATAGCATATGTAACCCAGATCTAAGTTGTTTGATCCTATTTGAACACCTACCCCAGCCGGTACCCAAACTTTGATCCGGCAAGACCAAGTATGACCAGGTCAGTTAAAGTCAAACGTTGACACTAAAAAAGTTTAATTTAATACGTGTGGGCGTGCGCCAAAATCACGCGTGCGTCTACAAACAAAATTCGACAGAAATTTTTTGTAAACGCCAAAATTTTCCCTCAACCTCCGATAATGTGAAATTCAAAAGTTTACGAACTAAACTTTGTCAAGAAAATTTGGGTGGGAAAAGTCAAAATCAACTAAAAAAAGTTAAACATGAGCTCTTTATCGAATGTGCTAGCTCGTGAAGTTAGATGTGCGTGTCCCATTTTATTGGCGGTATAGATTGGCTTGTTTTAACGGAGTTGGAATGAAAATCTGTGAATCGGGGTTTTGTTCAATCTTCAAGTGGGTGGGAGATTGTTAAAAATTGGTGAAGCATGAACAACATGGGAAAGAAAATCAGTTAGCTTAGAAGTTAAGTGTGCTTGTAGGTCAAGTTTACTTATGGTCAATTTTGTTGCGATAATCCAGAAGCTAGATCCGATGTTTCATATCACTACATATAATTATGATTTTCATTGACCTTGCAGCTAACGAGAGCATTTTTTGGACGAAGAACCCTGAGGCGATTTCAACGATTTCAAAAAAAAAAAAAAAAAAGTTCAAACCTAATCGGAGTTCCCCAGCGCCGTCGTGGGTGGGGTCATGGGTGGGAGATCTTACTTTCGTAAGTATGAAGAACGATGGTGTTACAAGGTTAGGAATGAGAATAACAAACCGATTCAGAATCCTTATCAAGGTAAAACATCGTATCTTGAAACCACGTTTTTCATTACTAATTTACCGGATCGAATTGATTGAAAACGATTGTGGCAATTGTGCCAATCATATGGTGCAATCACTGATTCTTATGTTGCTTACAAGAAAACGAAGTTGGGTAAGCGATTTGGATTTGTTAGGTTTAAGGAAATTAAGGAGCCGATAACACTTGCGAATCAGCTATCGACCATCAGAATAGATGGGGTTAAGCTTTTTTGCTTCAGTTGCTAAATTTTAAAAGAAGGATCCCAAATCCAGATAGGTACCTCCAGCTGTGGTTAATAAGAAGTTTGATACGGGAACTGAGCCTGTTAAGGTTAAACCGATTGGATCACATGCTGAGTCCTCTATAAATGGTGGGGGTTCCTGTAGGATTAATGCGCAAGGTACAACATATAACTATATGGCTAAATTCATTTGAGATTTCGGGGTCACACATATATACACCTAGACATCAAAAGGTATATATATATGATGTATATATATATATATATATATATATATATATATATATATATATATATATATATATATATATATTACCCAAGTAACCAAATAAGTAAAATATTTAATTATTAATTAATTAGTTAAATGATTAATGATTAATTAATTTCAATTAAATGGAAAGATTGTTTTCTTGGTGACTACGTACTTAACAAAAGTTGGATACAAAATATATTTGGAAACCGAATATAATTCGAAAAAGGTTCACGCGTTAATAATAATTCGGTTTAACCTTTTCTCAATATAATATATATCTTCATGTT
The DNA here is from genome assembly GCF_046630445.1 of Rutidosis leptorrhynchoides. Taxonomy (NCBI): domain Eukaryota; kingdom Viridiplantae; phylum Streptophyta; class Magnoliopsida; order Asterales; family Asteraceae; genus Rutidosis; species Rutidosis leptorrhynchoides. The sequence goes on along the minus strand of NC_092335.1, from coordinate 549,797,086 downwards.
TTCTTGACTTTGAGAACACACACAAACGAAAGAAAAGTCAGAGAAAATATTACTTCCAATTCCTTTTGGTATTTTGTCGCATAGAATATAACGAAACATTCAGTTTCGTTTGAATATTTTTTTTTTTCCCAAAAACAATACAAGCCACGTTCGTATTATTTATTATATTATTAATATAATTTATTAATATAATTTGATTATATTAATAAGTTACTTGGGGTTGGACTAGCATCCATTGGTGTTGCTTGAAAGTGTAGTGGACTATCCAAAGAGACGGTCATCTTCTTTGATCGTAGGTTTCTCACCATTCATCAGTTTTTTCACCGTTTAACTCCTCTTTTGTTTTTATTTTCATGACAATTATTATGGTGTAACTGGATCCATGGGATAAATTAATCGTGTGCATGTTTTATTAAATAAGTGGTTATTTAATCTTTTAATTTTTGTTCATAAAATAATAAAAGATTATTATTTTAATTATCCGCTGCGCTAATCTGAATTGTTAAAAATACACACGATTATCCTTCAGTGGTATCAAGAGCCGCTTTTACACCGTCTTAATTGTCGCGTGATTTTCTTAGATCTAGCTTTGTGGTGAATTGGTAAAAGTCAAAACCCTTATGGTTTTGAAAGTTAACTTTGTTGATTACCTCATGACGCACAAATAAGATCTGAAGAAATTCACTATTTAAATTTTGAATTTAGAAAGTTGTGGCTTGGATAATTGTTGGTTATTTAATATTTATTTTATTCCATGGTTATACACATGCATTGTAACCATGGACAAGCCATATATACGTTTAATAATGTTGTTATTAAATTGTGATTGCATACATAGCCCTTAATGCCCCGACCAATGTGTGATTGTTGTGATTGTTGATTACAGCAATTTTATGCCATGTTATTTTTGATTTAATTGGAGGCCATAGAAGCCAAAGTTGTATTTTGTTTATTTTCAATTTCATAGTATTGTATTTAGGCTTATTTCAATTTGTAAATGTACTAGACTAGTCTTATTTTCAATTTTGAATAAATGTAATAAGATGAAGATTGAAGATAAAGATGCAACTTGGAGCTTGACTTAGAAGAGGGCGAACAGATCAAGTTAACAACGATGGTGTTCGGCAAGTTTTCACTTGGATCTTGAATCAAGTGGGAGCTATGGTTGTCCTTAGTTTGACCTCTTGATCCCATGGCAACTCATGGGATCAAGCATAGGATATTTTGGGCTAGGCTATGTATGTGTGTGATGCATGGTTGTGTTTTATTTATTGCATTTTATATTTAATTGCTGATTATAATATATGCAAATTGTTTTTGATGAAAACATCAAATAAAATCGGTAACGAGTTTCAAAGATTAAAATTGATGATTTTAAAAATGTTAAACTCTAACGAGTTTAAAGTTAAATATTTTTTGAAACTCAAATAATATATATGGGTGACATCTTTTAAAATTGTTTTAAAACGATACACATTTGTGTAATTGTTAAATTTTATATATAAAATAAAATAACAAACTAGACACACAAACACGATCGACATATATAATTGGTTAAAATATTTTAACAATTAGTGTAACGAATCTTGTGTGCATGCATTATTCGTTAACACAAACTTTTTCAATATACCCATCAAATTTAAGTCATGCCATCCAATGAGCTTACAAACACTCCTCGTTATTTTTTGATTATGGTGAGACCTAATTGAATTATAGCCACGAGGTGAATTTTTAGTTACGAGTGAGACTAGGCTAAATTTCCACTGTTTTCAAATTGGACGACTTAATCGTATTCACGGTGAGACCTGAGTTCGAGGCAAAGATGGGACAAACACGCCAGTAGATAATAGTAGTTTGTTGGACTACACATATCTCTAGGTCCCATAAAGATCTAAGAGTTGCACTTGTGATGCAATTGGTACCCGCTACCTACCAATAGATTTCATAACTGCTAGCTGATCAACAGATGTGGCTATGGAATCTCTATGTGGATCTTAGGCTTTCGTAAATTAATTGTTTTTAAAATATATAAAAACTTGGGTAGTTAATTTATTAAAGTTTTATATCGAAAATACTAAATTGAATCTTGTTCTTTTGTAGATGTCAAACAATCAAAACGTAAACCAAAACACTCTACGTTCTTTGTTGGAGAATGAGAAACTCAATGGTTCAAACTTCCTAGACTGGTACCGCAACTTGAGAATCGTTCTCAAATATGAAGGGAAGTTGAACAAAATTGAAGAACCCTTACCCGAAGCTCCTCCTGAGACAGCTACTGCTGCTCAAAAGAATGCTTATCAGAAGTTGTTTGATGAGCAAGAGAAGATAGCTTTAATCATGCTTGATAGTATGACTTGTAACATCCCGCATTTTTCCGTTAAAATTATTTTTAACGCCGTCTTTTTCTTTTTAGATAATATTCCTCGTATCTAGATTCGTAACCTCCGTTAGCTAACATTCTAAATTTCTCGTTATCGGATTTTAATATCTTCCGTTAATACGCGTTTTAAAATATTCCGTTTAGGTATTTTCCGCACCCGACTACAAACTCGAGGGACTAAAATTGACACGGGGCAAACTAGTTGACTAGGTCACCTAGTCCACCCCAATCACCACCATTCAATCCCTCCATCTCTCTCTCTTTCTCTCTAGCAAGAACACTCACCCAATTTCCAAATTCATTCAATCATCATCTAAATTCAATCTAGGAGGCTTACAACAAAATAAATTACATATTCGTGATCCTCTCTTCATCCTCTTCATTTTGGTACCAACTTCATCTCGTTTGGGTAACATTTCTAAAACTCTAGATTTCTCTAAATTCGTGTTTTTGACTTGAAATGGTGTTAGTTAGTGTCTATGGCTCATTGTGATGTTGTGTATGTAATTTGTATGCTCGATCTCGTTGTTTTAGTATAACTAGCATGAACTTGACTTTTGGTGTGTTGTTCTTGAATTTTGGATGATCATATGTTGTTAGATGTTAAAAGTTCATGTTTTAATTGTGTTACTAGTATCACTAGCTTCGTTTTGATGCGTAGGTTGATTAAGGAAACTCCAAAAACATGATTATTGATTTTGAGATGTTTGACTAGGGTTTGATAGTTCTTGACATGAATTTTTGGATGCTTGAATGCCATGGAATGTTAATTATTAGTGTTTAGTTGTAATGTATGTTTCATTACCTTCAAAACGGCATATTATATGTGTGAATTGGTTTCCCGAAACTCAAATTGCATTTGAAGAACTTGAAACCTTAAAAATGAACGTTAAATGATCACTTGATGAGTTTTCGGCTATTATAAATGATGTTTTTGTTTGGTGAAACATGTTTAGTTGTGTTCCTTGTCAAAAGAGCTTTCCAACGGTATAAGATACGTCTTCTAGTTGTTTACGGTTTGAGTTTTGCGTTTGTTTGAAAATTGACCAAGCCTTGAACAAGTGAAACAGGCCTGGGACCAGGCCACGGCCATTGTCGCGGCGCGACAGGCCTGGCCGCGGCGCGGCATAAGCCGTGCCCAGCTTCTGTCTCCGGTGTCCATTTTATGGAAAATGTTTGGCATACTACGGACCTCCGATTCACATGAAACTTGTTCTAACATGTTCATATATGATTAAAAACCTCAGAAAAATAGTTCGGAACCCGACCCGAACGTGTTGACTTTCGTTGACTTTGACCGACCAAAGTTTGACTTTTTGTCAAACTTAACCAAATGATTATGCAACCTTCCTAACTTGTTTCTGTACTTGTATCTTGCATGAAACTTGACAATTTGATTCGCATGCTACATAATCGAGTCTTAACGAGCCATAGGACTAATTGAACATCTTTGACCTATCGTGTTTACCGTTATTGATACAACCTATTGTTTAGGTCAAGACTAGCATTGTTCTTTGCACACGTTTACTTGTCGAAGTACCTTTATACTCGTGCACTCGAGGTGAGATCATAGTCCCACCTTTTCAACAACTTTTATACTTTTAAATCGTGGGCTGAGAAAACATATACTTTGTTACATCTTGTACTACTTACTTTTATGTTTTGAACACAAGTGTGAAAACAAACATTCCACGTGCGAGTTAGAACAAAAATGCCTCAATTCGATTATCATTAGTTACACTTGCAGGGTGTAAGCGAGAACTTATATTGTGTGGCCATACGGGTTTAACAAACCCTCATTCGGACGGTTCGCTACCGTTATGCGGATGAAATATATTTTTGTGTCTTAGTGTGGGTTCTAGCACTGTGTGATGGGGTAACGTTGGTTAAGTTTTGATAATTGAGTGCTCGCGTATAACAACACTTTTGGAATGCAAATGATTTGGATAATCTACGTTATGGAAATACAAAATCTTGTGGTTCAAAAACAACGTTTAATATTTACTAAACCTATGATTTCACCAACGTTTTCGTTGACAGATTTCTATGTTTTTCTCAGGTCTTGCACGATATGTGATACATGCTTCCGCTCACTATTTGATACTTGCATCCGATGTCGAGTATACATGCATTTCATGGAGCGCCTTTTGACTTTACTTTAAACCGTGTCGCCTAGATTTCAATCGTACTTATAACGTTGTAACTTAACTTTTGGTTGAACAATTCTTGTAAACTTTGAAACAATCTTTATTTTGAAATGAAGGCGACATATTTTGGTCAAACGTTATCTTAAAGACTTATAATCAGGTAATGGGACCCACGTAGCCGACGCCGTCACTTGACGATTTGTCGGGGTCGCTACATGACTTCTGACCTCCAAAAGGAAATGGAAGATCGTACAGCATATGATATGATGACTGAGCTGAAAAATATGTTTCAGAAACAAGCTAGTCAAGAGTTATATGAAACTTATAAGCTTCTTTAAACATGCAAAATGGAGGAGGGTCAATCAGTGAGCTCTCATGTCTTGAAAATAAAAAGCTACATTGACCGATTGGAAAAACTTGGAACTACCTTGCCGCCTAACTTGGCTGTGAACACGGTTTTGGCTTCACTACCAAAATCGTATCACTAATTTGTGATGAATTACAATATGCAAGGTTGGGAGAAATCTCTGGCAGAGGTGCACTCGATGCTCAAAACTGCTGAACAGAATATTCCATCTAAGGTTTCCAATCCGGGTGTCCTGATGATTAGGGATGGTAAGGTAAAAAAGAATAAGCCGAAAACTTGGGGAAAAGGAAAAGGAAAGTCAATTGCTAAGAAGAAGATTCCACCACCTCCCAAGAAAGAAAACCCAGCGAAAGACGCTGAATGTTTCCACTGTGGAAAAGTTGGCCACTGGAGGAGGAACTGTCCCTCCTACCTATCTGAGTTGAGAAAAGGCAAAGCTGGCGAAGCCATCAAATCAGGTATATTTCATATACAGTTATATACTTTTTCTAGTGATTCCTGGATTTTTGATACTGGTTGTGGTACTCACATCTGTAACAATATGCAGGGAATGAGAAGAAGTAAGAGACTGAAGAAAGGCACACTGGATTTAAGAGTGGGCAATGGGGATCGAGCAGCTGTTGAAGCTATTGGAACTTATGAGCTTACTCTACCCAGTGGTCTTATTGTTTTGTTGGAACGATGTCATTATACTCCTAGTATTACGAGCAACGTAGTTTCAGTTTCTCTTTTGAAAGATGTTGGTTTTGAACTTACATTTACGCACTTTGGTATTTCAGTTTCTAAGGATAATATCTTTTATTTTAATGTTTATCCACGTGATGGTATTTTTGAAATTGATATGCATGGTGTGATTTCAAACAATAATTCTGTATATACCTGTACTGCTAAACGAATCAAGCAAGACTTGAATAATACCTATCTATGGCATTGTCGTCTTGGTCATATAAACAAACAACGCATTTCAAAACTCCAATCTGATGGGCTTTTGGAATCAACTGGCTCTGAGTCATTTGATGTGTGCAAGTCATGTTTATATGGAAAGATGACAAAGGCTCCTTTCTCCGGTTTAGGTGAAAGAGCTAAAGATCTTTTAGAACTAATACATACTGATGTATGTGGCCCTTTTAGAACTATGTCTAGACATGGTGAATCATACTTCGTTACATTTACGGATGATTATAGTAGATATGGTTATGTTTACTTGCTGAAACATAAACATGAAGTTTTTGAAACGTTCAAATTCTTCCAAAAATGAAGTAGAAAATCAACTTGGAAAGACCATTAAAGCCCTTCGCTCTGATCGGGGAGGGGAATATATGAGTCAAGAGTTTTTGGACCACTTGAAGAATTGTGGGATTGTATCACAGTTCACTCCACCTTACACACCACAACATAATGTAACATCCCGCATTTTTTCGTTAAATTATTTTAACGTCCGTCTTTTTTTTTAGATAATATCTTCCGTTATCTAAATTCGTACCTTTCGTTGACTAACGTACTAATATTTCCGTTATTTAATTATAACATCACTCGTTTACTCGAGCGTTTTTAAAATAATTCGTTTGGTTAATTCCCGCACCCGACTACAAACTTGAGGGACTAAACTTGCCAAGAGGGCAAAGGGATGACTAGGTCAACTAGTCAACCTTCACCCTCCTCCATTCATTTCATCCTCCCCATTTCATTACTTTCATTTTTATTCTCTCAAACCCTCAAACACAAAATCATCATCTAAATTCGATCTAGGAAGCTTGCAACAAAACAAATTACATATTTGGAATCCTCTCTTCATCCTCTACAAATTGATACCAACTTCATCTCGTTTGGGTAACATTTCTAAAACTCTAGATTTCTCTAAATTCGTGTTTTTGACTTGAAATGGTGTTAGTTAGTGTCTATGGCTCGTGTCTAGCATGAATATATGATTTATTTGCTCGATTTGTTGTTTTGGTAACTAGTATGAACATTTGAAATGGGTGTGCTTAATCTTTGATTTTGGATGAGTTAATGTTGTTAAATTGTTAAAGTTCATGTATTAATTGTGTTACTAGTATCACTAGCTTTAATTTGATGTGTAGGTTGCTTTAGAAAACTTCATAAACTTGAATATTGATTTTGTGAGTTTTGGTTAGGGTTTGATAACTCTTAAAATGGACTTTTGATGATTTGAATGCCATGAAATATTGTTGGTAAGTGTTTGGTTGGATTGTATGCTTGATTACCTTCGAAACCGCATATCATACATGTAAATTGGTTTCCCGAATCATGAAATGCTTTTTGCGAACTTGAGACTTTGATTATGAACATTTAACAATCAATTGACGAGGTTTTGTTGTTGTAAATGATGCACTCGATTGATGATATGTGGTTAGTTATTTTTCTCGTCAAAATACCTTCCTGATGATATAAGATACATGTTTTGATTGTTCGCGGGTCATAAATTGGGATTATTTGAGTTTTGGTTCGTGCATTTCTTTGTTTCTGCAAAACAGGGTCTGGATACAGATCTGGACGCCGTCCAGATTATTTGACTCCGTCCAGGACTTCAATGCTGGACGCCGTCCAGATACACTACCAGATTCTGTTTGGATTGGTCATTTTACGAAAAATGTTTGCCATGCTACGCACCTCCGATTAACATGAAACTTGGCCAACATACTCATATATGATTATATAACTTAGAAAAATTGTCCGAGACCCGACCTGACCACGTTGACTTTGACTTTGACCAAGTTTGACTTTTAGTCAAACTTAACCAAATACTTATGCAACCGTTCTAATCTTTCTTTTATACTTGATTCTTGCATGAAACTTGACAACTTGACTCACATGCTATATATATTCGAGTCGTAACGAGCCATAGGACTAATTGAACACATTTTGCCCGACCTTGTGTCGTAACCGGTTAATTGATACAACTTACTTGTTTAGGTCAAGGCTAAGCAACTTTCATGCACACGTTTACTTTGTGAAGTACATTTATACTCGTGCACTCGAGGTGAGATCATAGTCCCACCTTTTCAACAACTTTTATACTTTTAAATCGTGGGCTGAGAAACATATACTTTGTTACATCTTGTACTACTTACTTTTATGTTTTGAACACAAGTCCGATGAAACAAACATTCTACAGCGAGTTTAGAACAAAATCCTCAATTCGATTATCATTAGTTACACTTGCCGGGTGTAAGCGAGAACTTATGTTGTATGGATCCATATGGGTTTGACAAACCCTCATTCAATCGGTTCGCTACCGTTTACGAATGAAATATATTTTCGAAAAACAGTGTATGTTCTAACACTATTGTGATGGGGTTCTATGGAAGGAATGTTAAGCATTGATAATTGGGTGCTCGCGAACCTATTTTTGGAATGCAACTTTTGGATGATCAATTTTATGGAAATACTAAATCTTGTGATTCAAAAATAACGTTTATTACTACATCTATGATTTCACCAACGTTTTTCGTTGACAGTTTTCTATATGTTTCTCAGGTTCATACTTGGCTACTTGATACATCCTTCCACACACTTTGATTACTTGCTTGGAGTCAAGCATACATGCATACGCTAGTGATAGCACCTTTGGATTCGAACTTAAAGCATACATACTTACGCTATTTATAGCAACCGTGATTTTAAATTAATTATGTCGCAAGTTATTTCATTTATATCTTATAACTCTTGTAAACTTAAACTGGTTGTCGAACCTTTTGGTAAACAAAACTTTGTAAGTCTTGTACGTTTCAAATGAATGCGACATAATTTTGGTCAAATGTGTCTCATATAGGGACTACGACCACGTAACGGGACCTAAGTAAACGGCGCCATCAATGACGATTTTGTCGGGTCGTTACGTATGGTATCAGAGCATTGGTTGTAGGGAACTAGGATATGCATTAGTGTGTCTGACAGAGTCGTTAGGACGCATTAGTGAATCTAGACTACAATCGGATAGTTAGCCATTGCATTCTGACATACATTTACTATAGATAGCACTTACTTGACTACTTGTGCATTATACTTGAATCATTCTTAGGCAACTTCCTAATGGTACCAAGTTTTCATCATGCGAATCTGTAATCTATCGCTTCCCGGTAATACACGTAAACTTAAGATTCATACGCGTAGGGACGATGACGACTTCATTAGTCATACTTGTTCGGGAACTCTATCTCCTACGTTGTTATTCGCCAACTGTCTCAACTTGCTATCGGTGTCACACCGGTGTTTCTTACTATCTACCACTTCTTGTTACTACCATCACTACTCTAGGTGAGTATCGTCATCACTATTTATCACTACGGTTGCGTACTATTCGTTATCATGATTTCATTACACTTCTCGTACCGGAATACATTATTGTTTGACTTGAATCGCATTGACGTGAACAATCATTTATACACTTCCCTCGGGGAACGCTTCTTTAGAGTTGCACTAACCCTTTCGATTCAATACGAGTCACGTTAGAGACATCGTTACACTTTGTTCATTTTAAAACTTCACGATTATACGAACTTGAATCTATGGAGTGATGTGGGAATGGAGGTATGAGTTAGCGTAATATAACGACACTCGATCAACGTGGTTATATTACGGTAAGTCATACCAAAGTTCTAATGACTCGTGATGGTGATTGGACTCGATCAACCTAATCACCACCATGTGCCATGTACATGACTTCATTTTTCTTGTTTGAACATCCGAAAACTCCAAGAATACTGATAACAACCATACCCGGGACACATCTTCGATTATTGTCGAACCATATTTATGCTTCCAAATGAATGGCAAATTCTTTCAACATCAGACGTATGTTACACGTGTATACTATCTCGTTTTCGCACAGTTTTATCGACGAACTACAAACTGTTTGGTATGCTCACATCGAGGCGGAAACTTCTCTCGCATTACACTCGTACTTTCGTTTAAGGAAATCTTTTATCTAAATTCTCAATGGAGAGAGAGACTCTTCACATTATACTAGTATTCGCCACGAGGGGGAATATTCCTAACGAACGTTTCGGAAACCGGTAAATCTTTTGCGGCGCGAATTTCTTGAGAAACTTGTTCTAACTAACGTTTTCAAGTCCTAACGAACTTGTTCAATATACCTTAAAGAGATGTACCTCGTTTCGGATCGAGATCCTCGTTTCACTTCTAGATTTTGGAGTGCCTTACAAAAAGTCTCGGGACCACATTTAAACATGAGTACAACACATCAACCACATCCCGAAGGACCAAACAAACATACGATTCAAACCATGGAAACCATAATACGAGTTCGTGTTATCGACTTCAAATTTACTTGAGGAAAAGTACTTGCCTTTAGTGAAATTCTCTTACTACAAAATTTTCTTTCGTGTATTAACGCCGCACATTTTCGAAACTTTATATGTCCGCAATTATCATTTTACAATTTGTTGGGCTGACGTAGGCAACAATCAAACCCCCAGAATCGAACTCATTCATGAAATAACCGTTAAGATCATTCAAATCCAAGAGAGGCCCAAGACGATTCATAGTCGCCAAAATAGCCATGCAAATATTAGACGTAAACCTCTCGAATTCCAAGTGGAAAACCGCGTAACGTTAAAAGTCGCACCTTAGAAAGGTGTAATCCGTTTCAGGAAACGTAGAAAGCTAAATCAGCGATATTTTGATCCTTTTAAAAATCTTGGGGCGTTTTGGACCCGTTGCTAGCCAATTAGATTTTCCGATTCATTTGAGCTCCGTTCATCCTACATTCTATGCATCAAACTTGAAGAAGTGTCTTGCTGAACAAGAACTTGTTATTCCTTTTGATGGACATACTATCGATGACAAACTTCACTTCCTAGGAGAACCAGTTGAAATTGTGAATCGTGAAAACCAAACTTTAAAACAATGTAAAATTCCGAATGTCAAGGTTCGTTGAAATGCTCAAGGAAGTACCTTCACTTATCCGTAGAATTGACAACGCAAGATCTCGAGGGAGAAACAACGACTACTACTTCCAACTAAATTTCGGGACGAAATTTCTTTTAAGGCGTAGGTAATGTAACATCCCGCATTTTTCCGTTAAATTATTTTAACGCCCGTCTTTTTTTTTAGATAATATCTTCCGTTATCTAAATTCGTACCTTTCGTTGACTAATGTACTAATATTTCCGTTATTTAATTATAACATCACTCGTTTACTCGAGCGTTTTTAAAATAATTCGTTTGGTTAATTTTCGCACCCGACTACAAACTTGAGGGACTAAACTTGCCAAGAGGGCAAAGGGATGACTAGGTCAACTAGTCAACCTTCACCCTCCTCCATTCATTTCATCCTCCCCATTTCATTACTTCCATTTTTATTCTCTCAAACCCTCAAACACAAAATCATCATCTAAATTCGATATAGGAAGCTTGCAACAAAACAAATTACATATATGGAATCCTCTCTTCATCCTCTACAAATTGATACCAACTTCATCTCGTTTGGGTAACATTTTTAAAACTCTAGATTTCTCTAAATTCGTGTTTTTGACTTGAAATGGTGTTAGTTAGTGTCTATGGCTCGTGTCTAGCATGAATATATGATTTATTTGCTCGATTTGTTGTTTTGGGTAACTAGTATGAACATTTGAAATGGGTGTGCTTAATCTTTGATTTTGGATGAGTTAATGTTGTTAAATTATTAAAGTTCATGTATTAATTGTGTTACTAGTATCACTAGCTTCAATTTGATGTGTAGGTTACTTTAGAAAACTTCATAAACTTGAATATTGATTTTGTGGGTTTTGGTTAGGGTTTGATAACTCTTAAAATGGACTTTGGATGATTTGAATGCCATGAAATATTGTTGGTAAGTGTTTGGTTGGATTGAATGCTTGATTACCTTCGAAACGGCATATCATACATGTAAATTGGTTTCCCAAATCATGAAATGCTTTTTGCGAACTTGAGACTTTGATTATGAGCATTTAACGATCAATTGACGAGGTTTTGTTGTTGTAAATGATGCACTCGATTGATGATATGTGGTTAGTTATTTTTCTCGTCAAAATACCTTCCCGATGATATAAGATACATGTTTTGATTGTTCGCGGGTCATAAATTGGGATTATTTGAGTTTTGGTTCGTGCATTTCTTTGTTTCTGCAAAACAGGGTCTGGATACAGATCTGGACGCCGTCCATATTATTTGACGCCGTCCAGGACTTCAATGCTGGACGCCGTCCAGATACACTACCAGATTCTGTTTGGATTGGTCATTTTACGAAAAATGTTTGACATGCTACGCACCTCCGATTAACATGAAACTTGGCCAACATACTCATATATGATTATATAACTTAGAAAAATTGTCCGAGACCCGACCCGACTGCGTTGACTTTTACTTTGACCAAGTTTGACTTTTAGTCAAACTTAACTAAATACTTATGCAATCGTTCTAATCTTTCTTTTATACTTGATTCTTGCATGAAACTTGACAACTTGACTCACATGCTATATATATTCAAGTCGTAGCGAGCCATAGGACTAATTGAACACATTTCGCCCGACCTTGTGTCGTAACCGGTTAATTGATACAACTTACTTGTTTAGGTCAAGGCTAAGCAACTTTCATGCACACGTTTACTTTGTGAAGTACATTTATACTCGTGCACTCGAGGTGAGATCATAGTCCCACCTTTTCAACAACTCTTATACTTTTAAATCGTGGGCTGAGAAACATATACTTTGTTACATCTTGTACTACTTACTTTTATGTTTTGAACACAAGTCCGATGAAACAAACATTCTACAGCGAGTTTAGAACAAAATCCTCAATTCGATTATCATTAGTTACACTTGCCGGGTGTAAGCGAGAACTTATGTTGTATGGATCCATATGGGTTTGACAAACCCTCATTCAAACGGTTCGCTACCGTTTACGAATGAAATATATTTTCGAGAAACAGTGTATGTTCTAACACTATTGGGATGGGGTTCTATGGAAGGAATGTTAAGCATTGATAATTGGGTGCTCGCGAACCTATTTTTGGAATGCAACTTTTGGATGATCAATTTTATGGAAATACTAAATCTTGTGATTCAAAAATAACGTTTATTACTACATCTATGATTTCACCAACGTTTTTCGTTGACAGTTTTCTATATGTTTCTCAGGTTCATACTTGGCTACTTGATACATGCTTCCGCACACTTTGATTACTTGCTTGGAGTCAAGCATACATGCATACGCTAGTGATAGCACCTTTGGATTCAAACTTAAAGCATACATACTTACGCTATTTATAGCAACCGTGATTTTAAACTAATTATGTCACAAGTTATTTCATTTATATCTTATAACTCTTGTAAACTTAAACTGGTTGTCGAACCTTTTGGTAAACAAAACTTTGTAAGTCTTGTACGTTTCAAATGAATGCGACTACGACCACGTAACGGGACCTAAGTAAACGGCGCCGGCAATGATGATTTTGTCGGGTCGTTACACATAATGGTGTGTCTGAACGGAGGAATCGAACTTTACTTGATATGGTTCGATCTATGATGAGTCTAACTACTCGACCAATGTCTTTTTGGGGTTATGCATTAGAGTCTGCTGTACGCATATATGGTTCCAACCAAGAAGGTAGAAAAGACACCATATGAGTTATGGCATGGAAAGAGTCCTAAGTTGTCTTATTTGAAAGTCTGGGGCTGTGAAGCGTATGTGAAACGTGACACTTCAAACAAGTTAGAACCCAGAGGTATCAAATGTCACTTTGTGGGATACCCAAAGGAAACAATGGGTTACTACTTTTACTACCAAGCTAAAAACAAAGTGTTTACTGCTCGGTTTGCTGAATTCTTTGTAAGAGATCTTCTCTTACAGGAAGTCAGTGGGAGTAAAGTAGATTTTGAAGAAATTCAAGAATCACAAAGTGACATACCTTCTGAAGGCACTAGCCAACCGCACGTTGAAGCTGAACACACTGTTGGTGAGCCAGAACGTGTTGCACCTGTAATTCGTAGATCTAGTAGAACTCCTCATCGACCAGAGAGACTAAATCTTCTGATTAATTCATATGAACCTCATCTAGGGGATTATGATGAACCCTCTAGCTACGGTGAGGCCATATCAGATCCAGAATCTGAAAAATGGCAAGATGCTATGAAGGCAGAGATGCAGTCCATGAAAGATAATCAAGTATGGGACTTGATTGATCTTCCTCCCAATTGCAGGACACTGGGGTGTAAATGGGTCTTCAAGAAGATGGCTGACATGGACGGTAATGTAAACACTTTTAAGGCTCGATTGGTGGCAAAAGGTTATACTCAAACTCAAGGAATTGATTATGAGGAAACTTTTTCACCAGTCGCGAGCATTAAATCAATTAGGATACTTATTGCCATAGCTGCCTTTCATGATTATGAAATATGGCAAATGGATGTCAAAACCGCTTTCTTAAATGGCGACCTAAGCGAGGACATATATATGGTTCAACCGGAAGGGTTTGTGAATCTTAAGCATCCTAATAAAGTATGCAAGCTTCTAAAATCCATTTATGGATTGAAGCAAGCATCCAGGAGTTGGAATCTCAAGTTTGATGAGAAAATTAAAGAGTTTGGTTTTTCTCAAAACGGAGACGAGCCCTGTGTTTACATTAGAACTAGTGGGAGCAAAGTGGTCTTCTTGATCTTGTATGTTGATGATATACTACTTATTAGAAATGACATTTCAACTTTGCAAGATGTCAAGTTTTGGCTTAGTAAATGTTTTTTCATGAAGGATCTTGGAGAAGCTAAATATATTCTTGGGATCAGGATCTATAGAAATAGATCCAAAAGGCTTATTGGTTTGAGTCAAAGTACATACATTGACAAAATATTGTGTAGATTTAGCATGCAGAACTCTAAGCGCGGAGCATTGCCCTTGCAAAAGGGTGTAATCTTGAGCAAGTCTCAAAGTCCTATCACACCTGATGAGATAAGACGAATGAAAGGTATCCCGTATGCTTCGGCTATAGGATCCATCATGTATGCCATGTTATGTACTAGACCTGATGTCTCATTAGCTTTGAGTTTGACGAGTCGCTATCAACAGAATCCAGGTGAAGAACTATAACACCCCATATATTTTTTTTATACAGCGGAAGACCAATTTAACTAGTATATAAGTTAAAAATGTATATATACATATATAATCCACTTAATGAAAAACATGTTAATAAATAAACGACCGGGTGTTATATTAAAATGTAAATACAACTTTAATAGAAAAGATACGACATCAGAGTTTTCGACTTTGTCAAACATATCTTCCAACATCCCATCATCACCCTGATAACTAGCATACAACAAATCCATAACCTGCAGGGAAGATGTGGGGGATCAGCACGAAGCTAAGTGAGTGCAACTAACTATAGGCAATAGTATACAGGAACCGTCATACTACTCATGTCACATAGTCTAACACACAAACATCACCCAAGTGCCGTCTACAGAGACTCTGGCGGCTCGGCCAAACCATTAACCACCAGCTGATCGGACTGGGGCTTACCAGAAGTTCCTCCACCACCGTATGTATATACATAATCCACACGCGACGGACGCGTCATTCTCATATATATACACCACGGCTGTCTAGGCCACCACATGAGGAACCCAACCCGCAGGTTGATCTCTCCTACCGAGGCCACCACACAATAGGGACGCACTGGGCTCCAGCAGACAAGCATCAACCAACATGCAGTCATCACAATGTACCAACTATCCACAACAATAAGTATATCTAACAAGCATGGCAGTCATAATATAACATGCTACTATATACTATATACTCCAGTTAGTCCCACTCACCGATACCGGCATCACTCGGTAGTCTAATATCACCGAGTCTTTTCCTCGTATGTATCACCTGAAAACAATACTCACAAGTTAGCATCATATTCCAAATGCTAACAATATTATAATCATAATATATATACATATATACATACACACATATTCCATCAATATACAAACTGGCAGCATAACGGCTAACAATCAACACTTAGGTAAAATATTCTGCCCTGGACACACAGTCGGTCGACTGTCTCCTCAATCGGTCGACTGACGTAGACAGTCGGTCGACTGTTGACACAACCGGTCGACTAACTTTCTCAATCGGTCGACTTATTTAGTATTTACACAATCGGCCGAAAGTCAAACTCAGTCGGTCGGTTCACTCGCCAGTCGGTCGGTTCAACCCTCAGTCGGTCGACTGTCGACCGACAGTCGGCCGACTGTATTCATCTTCCTCAGAAACTGAACAAAGGCTACGGACTTCACGATGAAATCCTCAAATCTCGATCTAGAGCTCGTTTTAAACGCCAAAAATCGACCACAACTTGTTCACTACTTGTTATAGACTCAAAACCCACAACAATTTGACCATAACAACACTTAAATCACTAGTTTTGACACAAATTCAAGCTTTTTACAAAACCCACACAAAACTATGAATTTAACATCGAATTGAACACAAAAATACATGTTACTTACCTTGTTAGAATCAGTAGACAACAAAGAACACGATTCTAAGATCAATTTGAGCTCAAGAACAAGGATTAAGGATTAGGGTTTGGTAGGTGAAGGAGATGAAGTACGGAGTGTGATTTGGGAAGAATCTGGAAAATGCAAGAAATGGCAACACTAGGCATCATATTTGGGTTAAATTCCCACACTGAGCAACACACGGGTATTTATCAGTTATCTGATATCTTTCGTACTTAATTTGACTGCCCTAACGGAGTCCAAATTAAATAAACAAACTTGTTCTGTGACCCTTGTCACATACTGGTCCTATCCACATCATTAAATAATACAAAATATAAAATTAGAATAAAAGCATATAATAACACCACACAACCTGAGGGCAAAATAGTAATCTAACAGCTAGGCCCGCTTCGAGGGTGTTACAAATCTACCCCCCTTAAAGAGATTTCGTCCTCGGAATCTGCTAAGTCATAGCCAACACGGGTCACAGGGAACAAATACCAACACAATTGGTCACACCGGTAGCTACACCAAAACACATCCTAAGATAACAAGCATTACCAAGGTTCATTAGTTTTCTCATCTGCCAACCTATAAGCGAAAATCATTAATTTAAATACTCACCGTCACTAAGTCAATGCTAACCCTTTCTGTTTCGACCAACTCCAATCATGCAACACACATTCAGATAATGTATCCCGCAATTGTCTATAGCATCACAATTATCGCTCGAAAGGGTAACCAAGTACCAACAATCAACTGTTTAACAAGGCCGCGCACGTCATCTTTTATCCTAGCACTATGCTAAGAGGATAACGATTAAATAATTCAACACTAGATGCAATCAACATTCATTCAAATACAAGACAACCCAAACGTATAATATAGACCCATCATCAACTTAATTGACTTCCACAAAAAGTTTCACGTCAAACTGTCACTACACCCCACTTTCTGAAGATACCAACGGTTATATACTGTCAATTTCATTGAATCGGACTGATCCATCAAATTTCGAGATTACCCATAAAGTTAACCCATTAAATCTTATATTCAGTTTATTCTAAGTCATCAGTCTGTTGTCATCGTGTCACATGAAAACACAACTCAGTTAAGCCCACAATTCTACATCACTAAATCAACAAAGGTCATGGGTATTACAAATCACCAAAACGGGCCACAACGTAACCTAAGTCAAATCATGTCCTACGGTCATATGCCTTACAAAGCTCCGTCCATTCTCGTAGGTCAAAAGCTAACTTATCGGTCTAAGGCCAAACACATCATCTGCTAGTCTACTATCCAAGTGTCAAGACCCGCTATATACCGATCTGCAAACTTACTTACTTACATTACACGATATCCGAATCGTTCCTCACATTCTGGTCTAGAAAACAGTCTTTACCACGAGCAAAAGAAGTTCAATGCTGAAAACCTACCGCTATCTAATAACTGAAAAAGTTTAATTTCGTCTGAATTCCAAACTTGATCTATCAATAATCTTACGAAATACCACGAAAATTCCATCTCATGTCTAGGTTTTACACACTAACTCTCGAGTCACTACTAATGACCCACAACATTATATCTGTCAATCATGATTTGAGGTTATTCTCGAGTCACTTTCATCGAATTTCCTAGATCAACTCACTCTAAAACACTGAATAATGGCTATCATTTACCTTAGAATACACAAACTTAGCTAATTTCATCACTACAACATAGCCAAATCAACTCGGATTACACTGATTTACCCAAATTCCGTAATTTAATACTTGTTTCAATCCTGATATTTAAGAATTTCGTTGAAATTCGCTTATCTGGTTCAATGTTCCCCAATTATTCAACGACTAAATCGTTATTCTGATCAACTCAATCATAGTTGAAATGATTACCAACCCAATTTCAAATCAATTCAATCATTACATCACAAATCTTGAGTAAAGAATAATTGTCCACACATTCTTAATGTAATTATCCAACTATTAATTTCCTCAAGTAACATCAATACACATGCCCAACACTGCTACAGTTACATCAGAAAAATCGTCACTTGGTTAAAGTGCTACCAGAGCCCGCAATTAAATACCTAGTTCAAATTTGATATTTAAGGGTTTCGTCATAAATCACTTATCTAAGTTGATACTTACCCAAAATTCATCACTTAAAACCTGATTTTATTCATATCATCATCATTAGAAGAAACACTTAAAAATGCAATATTAAATCAACATTAATCATTCGAATCATGGATTTCAAGTCAACGATATCCACCCCACAAGCAATAAACATCCATCTAACAATTGAGTCCGTCAAATGATATCAATACACGCGTTTGAAACCACTGAAACTATCTCTGTATCGACTTTATTTTGCTTTGAACTTCATCAAAACTCAAAACTAAGACTTATTCGATCATCAATAGCCTAGGTTCAAATATTGTTCAACTAACATTACTATGTTGAAAAAGTCTACTCTCGGTCAACAGTTCATCGAAAATCACAATCATCGTCAAACAACACCCGATCTAACACTCGTTACATCTCTTCCGACTCTCGAAACTACTGTACGATTCACTACAATGTATTTTCGTTGGCCAGACGTAATACATCATTCTAAGTCACACTTTCATTTCGAGTATTTCGGAACAAGATCTTAATAGAATTCATCAATAAAACACGGTCTATTTTCTGAAGTCACCGTTAGTTATAAATTTCTACTATATCCCAACTAATAGATTTTACAATCTAAGACTGTCAAAACAGCAATAAGTCTTGTAGGTAAACAAGTAACTCTGTTCCAGCTCGATCTTAATTCTACTAAGTCCTCTTTAGCAACCATAATTTAAAATCCGACCCAACATTCAATAAACTATACCTACTTACTTCGTCTTATTTGCAAATACTATTATTGTCCGTCCTCGACCTTGCATTCAAATCTTCAAAAGATAAGATATTCACATTAGTCACTATCGAACTATTAGATCAATGATTCTACCTTAACAGTAATAAGATCACTGTTCTAATCACGTCTTCTGACCTAGTCAAGATTCATCACAATTCAGCTTGAACTGAATTCCTATTTCGATTAAAGTCTTCTCCACTTCCAAGAAAGTCACTAAACGAACGTCTCTTATACTGACATCTAATGAGTCACATCAATTCACAAAAGTCAACAACTTCTCAGTACAACTCTACGAGTCCTACATAGCTAGTCAAATCCTGCAACGGTACAGCCAGGCTAGTAATAATCCTCACATAACAACAAAACATAATTTTCCTATCTTCAGTCAAGACTACATGGAAAGCTCTATTCAAACATACTTCTTAAAGGTCAC
The DNA here is from genome assembly GCF_046630445.1 of Rutidosis leptorrhynchoides. Taxonomy (NCBI): domain Eukaryota; kingdom Viridiplantae; phylum Streptophyta; class Magnoliopsida; order Asterales; family Asteraceae; genus Rutidosis; species Rutidosis leptorrhynchoides. The sequence goes on along the minus strand of NC_092335.1, from coordinate 549,777,357 downwards.
CACCAACTCACATGTGTCTAAGGTAGGAAAAACGAATCCTCAAGGTCTTACTACGATCACAAACATCTGAACCAAAAGTCTACATCATACATGACACGCAAACTACATACATACGACAGTAACAAACAGGGTTTGGGTCCTCTTAATAGGAGAGAAGAAAACTACTACTCTATTCCAATCCTCACGGGCCACTACGTGTGTCCCATCGATCCATAAAAAAGGAATTATATTTCACCTAAGTCCCACACAACAAGTCCCGTCATACTACAATATCACAGGGCCCGTCATCTATTGATTCAGTCACGGTCAACAAGCATGAAAACTACACTTCACATTGTTACACAATAGGTTTCGGGACTTTCACTACTCATCAAAGGGTCACTACCCTAATCAGTCTTTATGGGTCACTACGTGTGTCCCATCAGTCAACGGTCAGGAAATGACTTCATATTCATCTTTTGTTAATACTACAAATCATTCACTTCAATTCTTCTAGTCTAGGCCAACAGTAATCTCGCATATAGTACAACAGGCCATATAACAAACAATTCACAATAGCATGACACCATATCACAAAGGTCATATCTATAAACTCTCATAGAATATAACAGTCAGTCTAAGGGAATAAAATCCCGATAGTGGCAGGGTAGCTCTAGATACAGTCGTCGTAACTGTGTCCGTCAACTGTCATCTACTTCTATCTTACAAGTACAATTAATCAATCGCAACTTGAAACACTAATCGTCACAGATTATCATTACAACAATAAACACCAAGTTGACAAAGGCATGAACTCAATCTACAGGTACAATAATAACAATTACAGCAATGTAACAAGAGTGTACCTTTATGAATAAGAAGACATCTTCTGTATCTATCAACACCTCGATCGCACCCGCACCCTTAACCCTCATCAACTCTGCAACTGAATCCTCATCATTGGAGCCATGTCAACTAATACGCGTCAAGTCCTTCATCCAAATCGGCATCAAATGCATCCACCGAAGTTCTGTCAGTACTGAGGGTCAACAAGGCACCAGCAGGGTGGAATCGATCTTCATACCTGTCTTAACACAACATCTCACACACAAAGCTTAGTAGATAATCTGTTAGTTTCCGCTAACTAACTCGTCAATACCTACTTCACTCACTTAACCCACCCCAAGATATGTTTGACTCGACACACGGTTTGGAAACATGTCACTTCCGTGCACATGCTGCCAAACCTACGCTCTGATACCAACTTATAACACCCCATATTTTTTTTTTTATACAGGGGAAGACCAATTTAACTAGTATATAAGTTAAAAATGTATATATACATATATAATCCACTTAATGAAAAACATGTTAATAAATAAATGACCAGGTGTTATATTAAAACGTAAATACAACTTTAATAGAAAAGATACGACATCAGAGTTTTCGACTTTGTCAAACATATCTTCCAACATCCCATCTTCACCCTGATAACTAGCATACAACAAATCCATAACCTGCAGGGAAGATGTGGGGGATTAGCACGAAGCTAAGTGAGTGCAACTAACTATAGGCAATAGTATACGGGAACCGTCATACTACTCATGTCACATAGTCTAACACACAAACATCACCCAAGTGCCATCTACAGAGACTCTGGCGGCTCGGCCAAACCATTAACCACCAGCTGATCGGACTGGGGCTTACCAGAAGTTCCTCCACCACCGTATGTATATACATAATCCACACGTGACGGACGCGTCATTCACATATATATACACCACGGCTGTCTAGGCCACCACATGAGGAACCCAACCCGCAGGTTGATCTCTCCTACCGAGGCCACCACACAATAGGGACGCACTGGGCTCCAGCAAACAAGCATTAACCAACATGCAGTCATCACAATGTACCAACTATCCACAACAATAAGTATATCTAACAAGCATGGCAGTCATAATATAACATGCTACTATATACTATATACTCCAGTTAGTCCCACTCACCGATACCGGCATCACTCGGTAGTCTAATATCACCGAGTCTTTTCCTCGTCTGTATCACCTGAAAACAATACTCACAAGTTAGCAAATCATATTCCAAATGCTAACAATATTATAATCACAATATATATACATATATACATACACACATATTCCATCAATATACAAACTGGCAGCATAACGGCTAACAATCAACACTTAGGTAAAATATTCTGCCCTGGACACACAGTCGGTCGACTGTCTCCTCAATCGGTCGACTGACGTAGACAGTCGGTCGACTGTTGACACAACCGGTCGACTAACTTTCTCAATCGGTCGACTTATTTAGTATTTACACAATCGGCCGAAAGTCAAACTCAGTCGGTCGGTTCACTCGCCAGTCGGTCGGTTCAACCCTCAGTCGGTCGACTGTCGACCGACAGTCGGCCGACTGTATTCATCTTCCTCAGAAACTGAACAAAGGCTACGGACTTCACGATGAAATTCTCAAATCTCGATCTAGAGCTCGTTTTAAACGCCAAAAATCGACCACAACTTGTTCACTACTTGTTATAGACTCAAAACCCACAACAATTTGACCATAACAACACTTAAATCACTAGTTTTGACACAAATTCAAGCTTTTTACAAAACCCACACAAAACTATGAATTTAACATCGAATTGAACACAAAAATACATGTTACTTACCTTGTTAGAATCAGTAGACAACAAAGAACACGATTCTAAGATCAATTTGAGCTCAAGAACAAGGATTAAGGATTAGGGTTTGGTAGGTGAAGGAGATGAAGTACGGAGTGTGATTTGGGAAGAATCTGGAAAATGCAAGAAATGGCAACACTAGGCATCATATTTGGGTTAAATTCCCACACTGAGCAACACACGGGTATTTATCAGTTATCTGATATCTTTCGTACTTAATTTGACTGCCCTAACGGAGTCCAAATTAAATAAACAAACTTGTTCTGTGACGCTTGTCACATACTGGTCCTATCCACATCATTAAATAATATAAAATATAAAATTAGAATAAAAGCATATAATAACACCACACAACCTGAGGGCAAAATAGTAATCTAACAACTAGGCCCGCTTCGAGGGTGTTACAAGAACATTGGATGGCTGTTAAGAACATTCTTAAGTATTTACGGAGAACTAAAGATATGTTCTTGGTTTACGGTGATTTGAAAGAAGAGTTGAGTATTAAGTGCTATACAGATGCTAGTTTTCAAACTGATCGAGATGATTCTCGATCCCAGTCAGGATATGTCTTTGTCATGAATGGCGGGGCAGTTGATTGAAAGAGCTCGAAGCAGAGCACAGTTGTACAGTCTACAACGGAAGCAAAATACATTGCTGCCTCAGAAGCTGCATAGCAAGCTGTTTGGATTCGGAAGTTTATTGCTGAACTTGGAGTAGTTCCCAGCATTGAATCCCCTATGGAAATGTACTGTGATAATTCAAGTGCTATTATACTTGCGAAAGAATCACGTGTACGTAAGGGTAGCAGACACATTCTTCGAAAGTTTGACTACATTCAAGAAGTCGTTGAGAGGAATGATATTAGTATTCTTAAGGTTCATACAGATGATAATGTGGCTGACCCGTTCACGAAACCCATGACACATAACAAGCATGATGATCATGCTAGTAGTATCGGACTTCGTTATGCTGCTGATATTTTTAATTTGTAATTTAGTATTTGGATATTTTTGGAACATTAAACAGTTTTATCTTAATGAATTGATATATTGATGGTATGATCTTTTTCATTTATATTACTGTGTTCTGTATTAGCATGTTTAATCCATGAATAGTTGTTGATTATTCAAAATCTCCATAATCGGTCATGTTATGGGAATAACATGAATTAAGATTAATATGAATGTTTGGTTATATTGATTGATGATAAATAGTTAACTTGTAGAGTCCAATATTCATATGTATTCATTGATGATGAATATTGGAATGACCCATCCGAGATGTCACTACATGGATCGTTGTCAGTAGTGAATCTTTTAGTGATTATGTCTTTATGTCCTTAGACTTTAGATGCACGCCGGTTTCGATGTGTGAAACATTGTACTTTGATATGGTTAAACGCTGTCCTGAATAAGGCTGTAATAAAGGCCATCATTGGGTATAATGTAAAGCTCGTGACAGACACGTGTATGCAATATAGGATTTGTTCCTCCAAAATGTTTGGAGTTAGATACTTTTGAGCTCCTCGATGAATGAATAAGATATTTGTGTGGCCACACCCAGATGTAATTAAGATGATACTTAATTAATTTGGTGATCTAATTCAGTTCTACGATCGAGAAATATAATTGTTAAACAAATGAGAATGATCAATGATCCATATCTCAAGTTTAACTAAAGTATCTGAAACAAAGGGATATATGACATTTAACACTTACCATAAGAAGTTCTGAGAAACTACCCTCATGTGAATTTAGGGACAATGGCCTGTTGCTAGACGGTATCTATTGTTTGTATAGTTACATTGTGTTGTACCATGCACAAGTGGGAGTCTGTAGAATTAATGCGCAAGGTACAACATATAACTATATGGCTAAATTCATTTGAGCCTTCGGGGTCACACATATATACACCTAGTGACCTAGACATCAAAAGGTATATATATATGATGTATATATATATATATATATATATATATATATATATATATATATATATATATATATATATATATATATATATATATATATATATATATATATATATATATTACCCAAGTAACCAAATAAGTAAAATATTTAATTATTAATTAATTAGTTAAATGATTAATGATTAATTAATTTCAATTAAATGGAAAAATTGTTATCTTGGTGACTACGTATTTAACAAAAGTTGGATACAAAATAGATTTGGAAACCGGATGTAATTCGAAAAAGGTTCACGCGTTAATAATAAGTCGGTTTAACCTTTTCTCAATATAATATATATCTTCATGTTTTCTTGACTTTGAGAACACACACAAACAAAAGAAAAGTCAGAGAAAATATTACTTCCAATTCCTTTTGGTATTTTGTCGCATAGAATATAACGAAACATTCAGTTTCGTCTGAATATTTTTTTCCCAAAAACAATACAAGTCACGTTCGTATTATTTATTATATTATTAATATAATTTGATTATATTAATAAGTTACTTGGGGTTGGACTAGCATCAATTGGTATTGCTTGAAAGTGTAGTGGACTATCCAAAGAGACGGTCATCTTCTTTGATCGTAGGTTTCTCACCGTTCATCAGTTTCTTCAGGAAGGTATACCGTTTAACTCCTCTTTTGTTTTTATTTTCATGACAATTATTATGGTGTAACTGGATCCATGAGATAAATTAATCGTGTGCATGTTTTATTAAATAAGTGGTTATTTAATCTTTTAATTTTTGTTCATAAAATAATAAAAGATTACTCCCTCCGTCCCTATATAATTGTCCACTATTCCATTTTGGGATGTCTCAAATTAATTGTCCACTTCCATAAATGGAAAGGAAAGAAGATATTTCATTGGTGGATCTGGAGAGAGAAGATATTTCATTGGTGGAGAAATGAAGTTAGTGGGATTTTCTTAAACTGTGTGTTTTTTGTCTGGTGACAATAAATATGGGACGGAGGGAATATTATTTTAATTATCCGCTGCGTTAATCTGAATTGTTAAAAGTACACACGATTATCCTTCAGTTCCTATGCCAATGCTGTATATGGAAAATTTGGTTTGGTTCAGGGGATTGGTAATGTTCTGAAAAAGAAACTGACGCGGGTTGAACAAGACTTGGTTCAGATGGCGAATCCGATGGAATCAGTGTTGGTAAAGCTAAAAAGATGTGCAGACTATGATGAGTATTCGGGCGGTATGTAAAGAAGAGGACTTAACGATACATCATGTGGGAGGATATTGGCTATGGTTCAGTTTTCCATCCGTGGATGCTTGCTCTGCTTTTAAGATTAACACGACTTTAAAATCTCTGTATACGACCATAAAACTGATAACTAAGAACTTTGTGGTAGATGAGAGACTAACATGAATTGATATCTCCGGCATTCCTCTTTGTGCATGGAAGTCGTGTTCGTTTAGAAAAGTGGCAGGTCTATTCGGGAAATTTGTATTTTTTGATCAGGAGAAGTCTAATGTGATGAGCTTGGGACGCATTTGTATTGCCACATTCGACAACAATTTTATTAATGAATGGATCACTGTGTGGATTAATGAGGTCGATTATGATGTGTATGTCCATGAAGTAAAACCGTGGACATACATTATTGAAGAGGAGGACACAAAGGATTCAGATGATGACGTTTCATCAGTACCGATGGCCAACTCTGATATAGAGGATAAGTTTGACAATTTGGATGATAAAGAAAATGGGCAAGTGGAAAAGGAAGAGTTTATAGATGACACCCCTATATTGGAACAGGAGGTTAAAGCTATAGAGAAGTTGAGCTCCTTTCAATCAAAAGTCAAGAAGGATTCTCCTCATTCATTTCCAAGGTTCAATTTAAAAGTTGGGAATGATGAATTTAATCAACGAGATGGTGTTAAAGGCAGATTAAAGGAGAAATTATATTCTCATTTAATTAGAAAAGTGGGAGTAATTATGATTGATTAATGAAGCTTTTATCAGTCAACATTCAGGGGTGCAAAATAAGGAGAAAACGTACTTGGATAAAGGAGATGTGCTTCACTCACAATATTCTTTTTCTAGGGTCCAAGAATCAAAGATGTCTAAATTAGAGCTTTTTCGAATTAAATCATTGTGGGGTAATTATTCATTTGATTATGCGTATAGCTTATCTCGTGGCTTTTCGGGTGTGATAATTTCTATTTGGGACCCGAATTATTTCATAAAGGATCATATTTGGTGCGACGATAATTTTTGTGATAGTAAAAAGTAAGTGGGTGAAATCGTCAAATATATTTTACATGGTTAATATATATGGTCCGCAATGATCTAATGATAAAGCTAGGTTATGGGATCAGTTGTTAGAGTTTATGTCAACGAATGATGGGCAGTACGTGTTATTTGGCGACATGAACGAAGTTCGAAGAGAGGAAGATCGGTTTGGGTCTAATTTCAATCGTGAAGACGCTAATCGTTTTAATAGGTTTATCGGTAATACGGGGCTGGTTGAGATCCCTTTGAGAGGCACCAAAATGAGTTGTATTGATAGGGTTCTTGTTTCGAGCAATGTTGGAGAGGTGTTTACTGACCTTAAACTCATCACTTTAAACCGTGGTTTTTCAGACCACTTTCCTATTCTTTTTCATAACATATGCCCGTATCGGACGGTTTATTTATGCGGTGTCGTTAGGTCGCAAAACGTCAATTCAGGATATCAACAGAAGAAGTTGATTGTTTAATTTATATGTGCTGGGCCTAAATCTATTATTCCTTCCTATGGGTTAGCAAGGGCAATTATGACCTAGGGTCGTTCCTTGATCGGTCGAATTTGAAACGGAGCTTATCTAGATAATTTAGTGATTAAGATGGGTTTGTACACAATTCAGTATCCAAGACTAGTGGCCAGGATACCTTGTGTGGAGAGGCAGGATCCTTTTGGTCCCAATAAATTGGCGACTGTTCGGAAAATCCAACAACCAAGTCCAATCGGTTTATTCTAGACACCACTTTTATCCGGAATATCAAATTGTGTAAAGGAAATAGTTGGGTTTATTTGATTTATAATTGTATTTAAAATATTAAAGCAATATAATTAAAATAAGCTAGCTAGCATGCAACAGCTAAGGACAGAGAAGACGTGGTTCACCACGATTTAAGATAACGTAGTGTCGGGATGATTGCGAGACACTCATTGGATAGATATACCTCAGTGTGAACACTAGATTCCCTACTAAGCGATTTCCCGATTAGCATGTCACGAGGAACTAGGCTTTGAAGATTCTGATCGGATGGGCTATGCTCAACTCCCGATGCTTTATCCAGTTTAAGAATATAAGCGGCCCATCTTGGATGCAATGCATACCTTGGGCGCACGAATAAAGTAGCATAGCCATTTACATATAATATCCAACCTTTCTTAACACCTTAGTGTATCACCCAAGTGAGTGGTTGTGTTTCGAATCCCTTTCTGTCAATGGTTTGGTAAAATCTAAAGGTTTGTAGACAAATTAGAACCTCTGATAGTTCTCAGTCATCCTTAAAGATTTATAAGCTTAGTTTGTATTATAGTGCGTTAAATTCCCATTTATGACTTAAACCAGCCCTTACTTAAATCTACCCAATAAATCTCTTAGTTATCCACCATGTACTAGACTTATAGTGGTTCCATAGCTTCTAACCTTGACCATGCTCAAGTGGTCCTATAGTACATCAACATTGTACTCTACTGTTGCACCAGTATTTCCTCGAGTCTTATACACTTGACCAATGTCTTGATCTGGTCCTACAGTAATTCCCCATGTACTTTATAGTATTCCCGATGGGTTCATACCTTGACCAATGTATAAACACAGATAACTAATTACCTTATAACTGTCGACTTTATAAAAGGTTTTAATCACGTTTATTGGTGGAAGGACGATAATAACGAGGTTTAATATCATAGACAGAAAGCGAAACGATAATCATCCTTAACTAACATTATTAAATCATGAATCAAGAAATTACTCGCACATCATGGCAATAAGAATTTCTAATATTAATAAATCACAAACATCGAACAAGAATATTATAATAAATTTATAAAAGAAAGAATAGATATTACCGAATAATGTCGGCAGAATAACACTTGTATTTCTTCATAATATCCGTAGCGTTACAATGCATGATAGCTTCTACTACTAACTACATACTAATCTTCTATTGATCACTAGAGAGCGACAATAGAGAGATAATTATATTTCCTAATCTCTTTATTTTTCTCTCTCTAGAATCTAAAGAGAGAAAGTAGAGAGAGAACTAATCTCATATAGATCACTAGAGAGCGACTATAAAGAGATATTTAGAGAGAGAAGTGAAGAATGGTGTGTGTTGAAATGGTGGGATGAAACCCCCATTTATAGGAAATGCTCGATGGCAAAAATGTAAATAAATGGCTGAAAAACGGCTTGCCACTTGGCAGGCCGTTTGGCAAGCCGTTTGGCAAGCTGTTTGGCAGGGGGTTTGTGAGCCAGGCAAGCCGTTTTTGATGCCTGTTTGCTGGCAGGCTATTTTCAAGCCTGGCAGGCCGTTTGGCAAGGGGTTTAGCAAGCCGTTTGTTGGATCGAACTTGTCTTTCACCGTTTTCGCTCTAGAATCTTCGTTTTAGCTCCGTTTTTGACGATTCTTGCGCCCACGCGTTCGTAATTGAATATCCTACAACATGAGATTAAGTAAATAAACTTTTTCAAAAATTATAAAATAAGTTATTTAAATGCGAGTTAATCGTCTTAGCCAGTTTTGCTCGTTTTTCTTCGTTTTTCATCCGTTTTTAGTGATTCTTGAAACATAGCCTTTGTAATGACTAAATCTACCCAATTAACCAACAAAGTGATTATTTTGACGATAAAGTTTGGAACTTTATGGTTTTAGGGCTCAATATCGGGGGTAAAAACGTGACTTTTTGGCCGATATCAACCGTTGCCATTTAAATTTTTTCACTCGTGGAATAACACGGAGGGTTTCGATAACCTTATTAAAGGAGTGGTTGAATCACAACAATATACTGATGTCGATACGTTTAATAATAAATTAAAGGAGTTAAAATTCAAGATTAAACCTTAGGTAGGGGAGAAAAGGCAAGCTACTAAGTCCAGAAGTAAGCACTTGTTGGAGAAAATAAACGAATTAGATAATAAGTTCGATACTCATATGAAAGAGGAGGGTGATGCTAAAATACGAGGCGAGTTAATGGTGGAATTACATCATTTACATGACTTGGAAGAACAAGATATCGTCCAAAAATCTAAGATTAAATGGAACGTCGAGGGTGACAAAAATTCTAAGTTCTTTCATGGGATGTTAAAACACAGACGGAGTAAACAATCTATCCAAGGTGTCTGTTTAAATGGAGTGTGGGTAACGAAACCGGCTATAGTGAAGAATGCCTTTAAAGAATTTTATGCCACAAAATTTGCTGCAGATCGAAATTGTAACATGCTGCCGGTTCTAGATGCTGAGAATATCTTGTCTGCTGACGACGCCGAGATGCTTCATTACTGAAGATGAAATTCGAATTGCGGTAACGATAAGTCGCTGGGTCCCGATGGGTTCACGTTTATTTTCATTAAGAAGTATTAGGATCACGTGAAGGGTGATTTATTTGTTTCGATATTAGCAGACTTCCAGGATAAAGAGTTGCCTAAAGGTTCAAGTTCGAAATTTATCACGTTAATTCCAAAAGTCAGTAATCCAACTAGCATTAAAGACTATAGACCGATATCTTTGATTGGTGTTTAATATAAGATTATTACCAAACTTTTATCTAATCGGATGGCATTGGTTATTTACAAAATTATTAGTCGAGAGCAGTCGGGTTTTATCAACGGTAGACAAATCCTAGACGGTCCCATAATCGTAAGTGAGCTGATCAGTTTGTACAAGAAAAAGAAAAAACAACTCATGATATTTAAGGTCAATTTTGAAAAGGCATACGATTCGGTCAGGTGGGAGTTTTTAGACTATATGCTTTCTATTATCGGGTTCAGTCATACTTGGAGAGCGTGGATCAGAATGTGCTTGGTCAATGCTCGAACTTCTATTCTAATTAACGGCAGTCCTACGGGTGAGTTTAGATTACATCATGGTCTTAGATAGGGTGACCCTTTGAGTCCGTTCTTGTTCTTAATTGTTATGGAGGGTCTTCATCTTTTCTTGAGGAATAAGGTAAGGACTGGGGATATCCGCGGTGTTCATTTAAACACATCAGATGTGGCGATATCTCATTTGTTTTACACAGACGACGTAATTATACTTTCAGATTGGGATAGAAAAAGTATGATTAATATTATCAAGGTGTTTGACGAGTTTTACAAATCCTCGGGTCTTAAGCTAAACGTTTCCAAGTCTCACATTTACGGGATTGGTGTGACTGATACGGTGGTGAATCAGTTTGCTTCAGACATGGGTTGTTCAAAAGGATCGCTCCCGTTCAAGTACTTGGGGGTTCCTATGGGATGCAATATGAATTCGATAGCGAACTGGAAAGATATAGAGGATCGTTTTGACAAGATATTGTCTACCTGAAATCAAATCTCTTATCCGTTGGAGGCCGCCTTACTCTTATCAAATCGGTGTTGGGAAGCATAGGTATGTACTACTTATCTTTATTTCGTTGTCCTGATGCGGTTTTAAACAGGTTGGAGAGTCATCGTGCTAAGTTCTTTTGGGGACAATCAGTTGGTAATAAGAAAATCCATTGGGTCAAGTGGGAACAAGTGTTAGCTTCATTCGATAAAGGTGGTCTTGATATTGGAAGTTTGCGCGCGTTTAATTGTAGTTTTCTTTGTAAGTGGATATGGCGATTTTATAATTCGGATAATAGCATGTGGGCGATCGTTCTGAAAGGTATACATGGTCAGCGAGCAGGCTTGGATGGAGGTACTGTTTTGACAAATGGTATATGGGCAAACATGTTAAAGGTGTTTAATAATGCAAAAAGGTTGGGCCATCTGTCTTCTAACACGCTACGGGTAAAGGTGGGTGAAGGGTGATAGATGAGATTTTGGAAGGATAATTGGAAGGGAGACGGGGCTTTAAAAGACAAGTACTATTTAGAAGCTGACAAAGATTGTACGATACATGATCGTCTTCAAGGTAACTGTTGGTCTTGGTCATGGATACGCGAAATAGGTTCCAGGAACTCAGTTTCTCTACAAACAATGGTGGCTGATAGTGGTCCAGTAGCGTTGTCAAACACTTGTGATTCTTGGGTTTGGTTGAACTTCAACGATAATTACTCTGTTAGTGATACTAGATTGCTGGTGGATGATGTTATTCTCCCTTCTGCCGCAACGTTTACAAGATGGGATAGGATATTGGCGAGAAAGATAAATATTTTTTGTGGAGACTGGCACATGATAGACTTCCACAACGTCTTAATCTATCGAAAAGATGCGCCGACATTCAGGCGATCTGATGTGCTTCTTGTAATAACAGTATTGAGTCGTTACATCATGTCATGTTCGGATGCAATGTAGCGGTTGAGTTATGGAGAAGAGTGCGTTTATGGGTTGACATTCCTATTCCGGTTTTTTCAAAATGGTCTGAATGGGTTTGTTGGTACGAGGATTGGATTGCGCGTTCCGTGACGAAGAAAAGGCTTTATGTGATCGCCGCTTCACTGGTGTGGCATGTGTGGAGGTTTCGTAACTCCGTTTTCTTCAATTTTATAGCGTTAAAGAAGAATTTTTTATTTGATTCGGTTTGTCATTTTTCTTATATTAGGTTTTTAAGTAGAGATAAAAGAATGTAAGTTGGAATGAGTGGCTATCAAAGCCATTGTAATTGTTTCGTGCCTTTCCTAGCTTCTAGCCAGGGGTAGTTGTTTAATAATGTTTGTTGTTCAAAAAAAAAAAAAATCACTACATATACAAATTAATTAGTCATTTTCTAAAACACGAAGTAGATGAGTTGATCGATCAACGTGACTCAAGAACACGCTATCTTTTACAAATCTCAAAAGTCAATAAAAATGACATGGTAACACCCCAGAAACTTTCAAGTCTACAACAAAGTTAACATTTTCTATCCAACTATCTTAGGTATATTATTACAACAAGATGTATTAATTTATTTAATAGTCTTATGTATACCATCCGCATGTGAATTGTATTACAACATGATGCATTAATTTATTCAAGTGGCAAACGAATTGCGATATGTTTAGGCATTTGATATGTGAGGTCAACTAAGGGGACTTCATAATCACCAATAACTACTAACATTCTACTAAAAGCAACTTGGAAAGTTTTAGTTCATTTTACACGCTTCCTTGTAGACTCGATATCATGTTTATACATTTTATTTTATATAGCTTAAACTTCTCTAACATGTCTTGGGTATTCAACGTGATGGGCGACTTTTATATACAACGATTGGTGGATTAAGGTTGACGCACTTTTTAACGCATTAACTCTAATAGTAATTATAGGATCGCTTTAGCCCAACATGTAAATCATGAGTCCTTTAGTACTTTAAAACTAATTCGTGATAGAGATAACTTCCAATAAATTATATACTGACAATTAAGGTCGATCTTGAGAATTTGGATGCCTAGTGCGAGATGATCAAAATTATGCCTCATGCAAAAAATTTAAATAACACGACATTATATATTTATAGGTTTTGAGACTTATTCAAGCTAGAAGATGTATCCTTACGCCGCTATTATAAAATAAATACAATACAATTTGTTAAGATTCTTGTAAAGAATGAGTAAGCTTTTTTTTTTTCCTTCCTTTTTGTGTTTTAAGAGGAATGATTGTATACGTAGAGGTATAATTGTTTAAGAATTTATTTATACTTGAATGTTAACTTTAATTTGTTTATTGAATACGTTTATTAAGTTACATTCTGAATTATAATAGATATTAACTAGTGTTTCGTTTAATTATTTTTGCTAAAATTAAAATATATTATTATATCTTGTGAAACTCATAAATAAAGTTTCTGAACTTAAAAATAACTTATTAAAAGTTTACGAGGATAAAATTTTAATGATTCAAAATAATTATAAAATGCAACCATAATCACAATCTCTATCTCTTCTCTATCTCTATCTCTATCTCTATCTCTATATATATTAAAGTAAACACACAATTAAGTGACAAATTCCTTTAAAAATAAATCCTAGCCATCCAATCTTTTAACCACCTCTAATCCTAGCCATCAATTTCTAATCCATCCCTTAATCACGTGACAATCCTTGGTTTAGGAACTAAATAGACAAAATTAACCCTCACTACTAATAAACACACCGGTAGTAACACAAAAATTAGGGGTTTTTTCCATCCTGCACAATTCGTCATCCTCCCATACATTTACGGCCACCTTACACATCTTCACCCTCTCAATCAAACCCTCGCATTTTCAATCGACCCTCTCCATAATCAAATCGTCATATACAGCAGCAGATTCAACATGAAGAAGGAAGATCATCTATAAAAGCATCTAACCGACGATGAAGATGCACCCAGATAAGATTCCTCTTCTCCGGTAATACGGGTACTTCTTCCCACAACTTTATTTTTCTAAATCAACTGGAGATTCAAGACACCGTCGCACGATCAATGGGAACGAAATTAGGGTTTTTCCCTGATTTATTTGAACCAGCGGAACATCTGCTCGAAAATTAGGGTTTCGGTTGATTAAATAACATTTGATGAATACTCATCATCTCCACCGTCATTGTTATGGAAATTTTTCAAAATGAGGTTAGTTATACGTGTTTATTATTATTAGTAACGATTATGCTCTCTTTTTTCATGAAAAATTGTATTTATCTTGATTGTTTTTCGATTTGGCTAGGATTCTGATTAGAAGCGACTTCGATTGAAAAGGCCGATTCTTTGCAACAGGTATGGATCTACTTAATACAAATTTGGTTCTATAAACCAACATTACATAATGGTAAATTAGGTTTTTGTTGTAATTTTTCTGTATTTGTTGCAAAAGTTGCTGATGTTGACAGAAATCTTAATGCAGATGAATCAAGAACTGAAGGATTTGAAGAAGCCATAAATTTGTTGGAATCATCAAAACATACTTGAAGAAAATGCATTGGAACAGAGGGTAAGAAACTTATCTACTTATTCGACTGATTCGTTTCTAGGGTTAACAATTATATACGATAATAGTTGTACGAAACAAAAAGTTATCATATGTTCAATCTATTTACTTATATATGAGTCAAGCTGGTTCTTTATTGTCTCACATGGGTCAAAAATTGAAACTTTATCAAGTTGTATTCGATTTTATTATTTATGAGTCTAGAAAGATAGCCTGTTTTTTGCATCTTCATAGAGCCAATTGCTTCCCAGCTGTAGTGTGTTCATATAATGAGTTGTTAAAGTCGATATCTACTATAAATATAAACAACTAAGTTGTACATTGCTCGAAAATAATGTTTAGCTTTGGTTGCTATGCGCATTTTCCGTTTTTTTGTATGATTTGCACCGAAAGTAAGTGTTGTTATTGTCGTTGGAGAGTTGATCGTTATTTATTTCTTCAGGTGTAAGTAGCTAACCCGCTATCAATGTTTTTGCTTCGTTTAATGGTAGATTTATTACTAAACTATACTATATTTAGGGTTAGATGTGGTGAATGATTAATGGGTGGATTTGAGTCACTCAAAAAGGACAATTTGGGACATTCATATGGGTCGAATTGGTAAATTCAAATATAATTGTTAACACACTTATCATAAGAGGAATTATGTGATTGTATTTGTAAGCAATGGTGAGTAGACATCGTGTAAACAAGTAACAATTGTCATTATTATTATTTTTTTTGCTCATTTCTTGATTATTGATTTTATTTGCAGCAAGTTGATCCACATCTACTTGGATTATTACAGAAAGTTACTAAAGAATCACCATGATATACTGACTTAGATACAATAAAACGGAAGATGATGAAAGATAGTAGGTACTAATTTGTTGTTTAAGTTTCCAAGTGTTAGTGCACCATATGATCTTTATAAAAAAAATGCACCATTGGATTACCACCACAAAATAAGTCGATTTTTAAGTTCTGTAACATAGTCTGACTTTTCAGTGTCAAACATGCAAATTATTGATCATTATATGGTGTTAGTTAGAACCTGTATGGGAAGAAATATGATCATTTGTTAAAACATGTTCACAATCAATATTTGACCATATAAAGTTGCTGCTCA
Source organism: Rutidosis leptorrhynchoides (assembly GCF_046630445.1). Taxonomy (NCBI): domain Eukaryota; kingdom Viridiplantae; phylum Streptophyta; class Magnoliopsida; order Asterales; family Asteraceae; genus Rutidosis; species Rutidosis leptorrhynchoides. The sequence goes on along the minus strand of NC_092335.1, from coordinate 549,761,514 downwards.
TATGGGTTGGTTTTGGAATCAAACTATTTGTCAACTCATCCCCATCATATTAACTTTTTTTTTTATTGTGATAACATAAACTGTATTTTGAGATATGTTTGTAAGTATAACCGTCTACTTTTAAATTTCAATGATAAACATATGTTAGTCCTTATAGTTATTTGAATCTGAATTAAAAAAAATTATAATAGTTGCAGATGCACATGTTTAAATATTGAAGTTTAGTAATGATTTGTGATATTAAATTAAACATCTTGGAGTTGTCGTTTTGAACCAGATTGTATATGAACGAATCGGTTCAACCCATCACTCTATTCAACTCACTGTATGTAAACTAAAATTACACACTCGCATAAATTACTTTGGTTCAGTGTATCAAATATTTACTTTTTAAATTCGAGGAGGTAAAAAAAAATTCCTTCACTTTTTTATTTATATTGACTGTAAACGTTTAATTTTTGAATTCCTGACTCTGAATTACATTCTTTGATACTTTATTGTTAGATTTATATAAGTGAAGTTATTAGTTGTAACGAGTTCTGAAGATGTTGCCGAATGAATTGATGGAGAGAATGAATTTGAATGAAGAATGTGTTCATGATGTTAATGACAGGTACTAACAATTTTTTTAATTATAATATGTTCTAACGATTTGCGTAGGTATATGGTTTAATCTTATATTTTGCTTAAGGCTAATACCTCGATTTGTAAGTCTTCTCAATAATAATTACTCCGTATTTCTTCAATTTGTAAGAATTCTCACTTAGATATTTGGTGATCATTTTATGTGTGTTTGGTTCATTAGTTTTGGACATGCTTGAGTAGCAGCAGGTGGTGGTAAATTTAGCAATATCTTATTCTATCATGGGATTTGAAGGTTTGTGTGCTTATTTAGTTGTTTTTAGTATATACATATACTCTTACTATATAACGAATTTATGTTTGTAGGTTCCTAAATTTGGTTAAAATCACATAGCTTCATACATCAACGTGTATTAAACTATTATCCCTATGGTGCACTCTGTTCATTGCAGTTGCCACATTTGGTTCCCCGATGGGGCAACTATTCTGCTAATCTGACTATGGAAGGTTTCTGAAAATCCGCGACCGAAAGTTTAAATCGTATTATTGCTAGCTTTTTTAGACGTGTTGGTGACATCCATTTTTCAAGATCATACATTTGGGTGAAAATAAGCCTTTATGACCCAAATGGGTCATAAATTCCCATTTTCACCGTTACATGCCCAAAACACGTTTTTAAAATTCCAAAATTTGCAAACATACATAACCCTATATAGTGGATGTGTCCACTCTGACCATTACCCATTTTGACACTTTCTGGGTCGGGTTCCGTTGTCAACAAACACTTTTTGTTTAATATTGATGAATAAATTTGAGGAATATATAGTTATTAATATCATGTGATATATCTATAATCTTTTCCAGATTTAAGTTTTTTTATATGTTCTGTGATTGTAAGTGTTTGTTGTTTTAACAATTTTGACTATTTTTGAAGGTATTAGTTGTGTCTAATTTTATTAACAGTAACAAGTTAACTCCATGCATGATTTGCAGATGGATTTACAGGAAATGTAGCACCTGAGGAGGCACTGCCACCTTGCCACCTCCTCCACCTGTTCCAGAAGACGTTGTCCCCAAAAAAAGCTCTCGAACCAGTAAAGAAGAAGGTTATGCATCTGCCGATGGCTAGATGTGGGTTAGCCACTAAGGGTCAGAAAGTCCAGTTATTGACCAATCACTTCAAAGTCAACGTCTCTAATGTTCATGGCCACTTCTTTCATTACAGTGTATGTATCATTGTTGGTTAAAAATTGATGTTACAGTTTGTTCTGTATTTGTTTGTTAGTAATTTATTTGTTTTGTGCTTGAAGTTGATTAGGTGGCTCTGTTTTACGAAGATGGGCGCCCAGTTGAGGGGAAAGGTGTGGAAGGAAGGTGTTGGATCGGGTTCAGAAAACGTATGATAACGAGTTAGCCGGAAAAGAATTTGATTATGATGGTGAGAAGAGTTTGTTTACTGTTGGTGCACTTCCAAGAAACAAGCTTGAATTCAATGTTATTTTGGAAGATGTTACTTCTAGCAGGTACATTTGACCCATTTGGCATCTGAGTCTAATTTGTTATAGTATTAGTAAACGGGTCAGACTTGCTAAGGTTCAAGTCATCAGTTCTGTATACATGTATTCATGTTAGGCATTAAATTAATATGATATTCTTGAATATTTAGAAACTATACTAACATTGACCCATTTGGCATAATTGTGATAACACTTGATTTATATTCTGGGTCTAATTTGTTAGAGTATTAGTAAATGAGTCAAACTTGATAAGGTTAAAGAGGTTAAAGTATTCAGTTCTGTATTCATGTGTTCATGTTACGGGTTAATTAATATGTTATTCTTGAATATGCAGGAACAATAACGGAAGAGCGAGCCCTGAACATGAAGATGCAGACCGAAAACGTATGCGTCGCCAGTATCAATAAAAAACATTCAAAGTGGAGTTAAGTTTTGCTGCTAAAATTCCGATGCAGGTTCTGATTAAACTGATCTTACTTTAAAAAGTTGTGTGAAATTTCAAACACTACAAAGAGAAAAGGTAAATTCCATTTTTGTTATCATTATATGTATTTGAAAATTTATCGTTTTGTTACTCATTTTCTCTTCTAATTAATATGCAGAGTGAACGTATGAAGAGAGTTTAGATCTTTGAGTTCTTTGAATTCACTCTGCCCGGTTCTTGGGATGGATTATAAGCATACGGTTCATGAAGTTCATTCAAGCTTACCTTATACAGAAGGACCGAAAAACATAAGTGATGACACAATATCGAGACTTTTAATTGCCATACAGAATCAATGAGAAGTGAAAATACAAAGAATGCAAGTTGTAAGAGGGAGTAAATAATTGTGACAACAACCGTGTTATTTTCTAGGTGGCTACCGACCCATATACTTATCAATGGGTTGGTTTTGTCCCTGCTTCATTTCAGACGGGTCAAATGGCTCCAAATAGAAATAGATATTTTCAATATACTGAATTTATTATCTGAAATTGTATGTATATTAGATCCAAGGTTTTGCAACATGTTTGATAAAGCTGTGGAATTTAATGGATACATCGGTTGAAGAACAACAATTGTTTCAAAGTGTTACATGTAACATAGCCGCTTCAAAGGAGGAGATAACCAACCCAATATGCTGTATGTGGATTTCTCTAATTATATGAGTTTTTCTATTTTTCTCTTTAATTTTCTTATCTATACATATATATCATCATTTGGGCGTAAACTCTTCTACGTATTGTATGATTAAGGTTAAGGCAGAGGTGTCTAGGCTTGAAAGGTTGATGTTTAGCGAATTGAAAGAATTTGTTGTCAAGAAAAGTTTTGAACTTGATGATATTTGCAGGAAGACACATTTCCTACCTGAATCCAACACTTCACTAGAAATTGCTCTCGAAACTATGAATTTGGTATGTAAACAACTATAAATGTGAGTAGATATAATATCTTGAGTCAAATAGTATTCAACATTATATCTCCTGATTTCGTGTTTTACGGCTATTTTAAAAACGAAGGAGTTGGTGATGCTGGTAGTATTCTTGAACAAATTGAGATATGAATTTGAAAATCTAAAAAAGCTTTTAGTCGGAAATATATTCTTGAAGAGGTCGAGAAATGGATGGTGCTTGTGAAGAAGAATGTTGGCGTGAGGAGTAAAATGGGTTAGTCAACTTTGTTTTATTTTTTGTTATATTTTTATATAAATGGGTCAGGTCATACGGGTTAAAAAACTGAATATTTACCTGTTAAATAAAAATTAATTTACCTATTAAATAAAAATTGAATCTTTACATATAAAATTCATTATTCTTGACCCGTCCATTTTGCAACATATGTATATATTTCCTAGCTATATAATGTCAATCTTTTTGTGTAGGATGATGATCGATATAACGCTGGAAGAGGTGCTCATTTTACACTAAAGCGTGCTGAAAAAGCCCGTTCTTTGGTTAATTCCAGGTAAATGCTGCATTTACTATCTATTAATCAATAACACTGAAAAATGTTGTGAATTTTGCTTCTTTTTACTAAAATTTTTTTAATGTAAGATATTGAAAAAGACATGGTAGATGCTTTCTAGAAGTTGACCACTTTGATAAACTTATCTCTTCTACAAGTTCAACCTTTTTACATGTTTGTTATTTTGATTGTCTGAACACCATAAATGTTAATGACCGAATGACAGTTTAAATATATGGTATAAGTTGTTTGACCCAAGTCGGCTCAATACTTTATGGACTAATTTAAACTTATTTTAGAATCTGACAATGTTCGTCAAATTTGTTAAGTAACTTTTACTGATAGTCATGTGATCTAAAAAGCTTCATCTCAGTCACAAGGAGTTGCTCTAAGTAGTCTGAAAGAAACGGGGTTAAGGAAGTTTCTTCCGGGTCAGGTTCAAGGAGCAGCTCACCATAAAGTTGTCAAAATTTCAATCTTGATCTACAAGCTGGTGGGTCAAATTGAGTAGGAGCATTAAACCCAAATCAAAATTTAGAAATTTTTTTTTTGGGATATAAATTTTGATATAATCTCTTTCTCTCTTATTAGCAGTTATAGTTGCTGATAAAAAAAGGTATAATTCAAAAAGTTTGTTAAATATTCCCCTTTGTTGTCAAATTGTGCATCCAAATTTTAATCTGGCCACTAAAAGGTTAGGAAGTTAATAGTTTTACTCCTAAACTGGGTATTTCAAGCAACAACCATGCTCGATTAAATTGTTCGAAGTAAGTTCTACCCAAATTTTTAGACTCAATGCTATTTAGTATTTAATGTTTGGTTTTGTTTTAGGGAGCCATAATCTCATCATGATTTTAATTGGCGATAAGGGTACATCATACTTATGAACCTATTGCAAAGTGTAATAAATACTTTGTATATCTATTACATCAACTGTCCAATTGTTGTGTATAAACTGAATATAGTTTTGATTATTTAATGCTTTTAATGGAATGGTAGAAGAGCTTAAGAAGCTGACATGTGTAGCCCATGTTCTTCCTGTTTTCGATGATGATGGATATACTGCCGAAATTATTCACGTTCTTGGTAAATTATGAGGGCCTGAAGGTTATAAATCACGACGGGGAAAGAAGATGTTGAAGTTGTAGTTCAAAGAAGAAGACAAAAACATGAGATGCTTTGGGTGCATTCGATAAAAACTCAATTATAAAAGTACTCTATAAAATAACTTATGTATAAACTAACTCGATGTTTATTTCTTTCACAATGTTAAACTCTTAATTTAATACATTCATTATAAACATTACTCTTGATTAAATTATCCAACCTGGTGAATTAATTACCTGTTTTGCCACTAATATGTCTACCTTCTTCAAGTTTAATAATCCAGTCAGTGCATACATTTGTTGTAGGAAACTCGATACCGTCAGCGATATCTCGATGTGATGATAAACTCTGATATCAGGCATATATTTGAGACACGAGACGATATCATAATTTATATTGTTTTCTCAAAAATTTGAAATTTATGGAGGTAAACTTAATTAATAACCAACCAATGATTAATTCATTTCCATAAGACCATTACTATGGAATCAGTTTATATTATTTCTTAAAAAATAAATTACTCTTTTGCTATGTTTAGGTTGATACTCCAATGATGAACGCCGTTGTTGGTGGAGCATCTGCGTGTCCGTTTGTGACTCATTACAATGAACTGAACATGAATCTATGTATGCGTATAGCTCCTAAACTTAATCTAAAGAAGCTTGTGGTCGGTGGGTTTGATCTTGTGTTTGAGATCGGTAAGCAGTTCAGGAACAGGGTATCGATTTGACCCACAATCCTGAGTTCACAATGTGTGAGTTTTATATGGCATATGCTGACTATTATGACCTCATGGAGATAACTGAACAGATGTTGAGTGGTAATTGTTCAAATTTAGCTGCATATTTTTTCATCGTTTATTACTTTCGGTTTGTGTACAAGCTTAATAATATTCTAAAAAAACATTGAAACAGGGATGGCTAAAGAGCTGACGGGTGGGTACATAATCCAATATCATGCGAATGGATATAATAATGACCTCATGGAAATATTAAAAATAAATGTTTGGAAGAAATTTTTACACAATTATTCGTTTTGTTTTCACCAAGATTTGGTGGTTTAACTCTTATCATTTGCGGTGAGATACGATGAGAACAAAACTACATACTATACATATATTAAAATTCAGGATACACTCCTTCCTATAGTAAAATTCATGATACACTCCTTACTATAGTAAAATCGGTTGTTTATAAGCTTAACAAATTCTATATAAAATATATTTAATCTCACGAAAGAGTCCCGCGAATTCGCGGGTCTTCAACTTATAATATGTTTAACTTTTAAAATTTTTTTAAAGACATATATGGTTTATTTTGAAATTGTAAGTACATATATTGGATATAGAAAAACTAACATGACTACTTATAGTAAATATAATAAACATAAAAAATTATTTCTTTACAAACACTCACATAATCCCGCGAATTCGCGGGTTCTTCACTAGTTCACAATAATAGTTAAAATGGTGAATTCAGATTCAAAATAAATTTTTTAGTAATAGAATATTACGGAGCAATTTATATATATAACTAGGCTTTACCTATATTTTTTATGATAACAATAAATATGATTTTTTATTTTTTTTACTAAATATCTATGGGACCTGCATGAACTCATATCCCAACTATTGAGTTCTAAACTTTTTAAATACAGTAAGAATAAGAATTAAGAAAGAATTAGCAATTGATAGGGTCCACGTTTGTAACTTTACCCATCACTTCCCTTCTTCCTCATCTTCCCTTCAACTTCCATTAAAATAACTTTATTTAGAATATTTTTTTTCTTCAAAAATTTAGAGAACTAATATAAAACATTTGATGCCCCTCATTAGATGTGAGCAAAAAACCGCATTAACCGAACAGCATCCATATTAACCGCTAAAACCGAACCGAATTAACCGCACCCAATGTATAACCGTGAGTATGAGTAACATTTTTGAATTAACCACAATTTGCGGTTTGGTTATGAAAACAAAAGGTAATCGCACCATTTTAACCGTAACCGCACCTTTTAGTACCCTATGTATAATTTTTATTAAGATGAGGGTCATTTTGTCAAAATAATAAAGCTCGTAGACTTGTGTTTAACATCATTCAAAATAGATTGTAATCCCTCTATCTCAGTGAATTTTTTTTCAACTTGCTAAAAATAATTACAACATCTCGTGAGTTGTTTTCAACTTACTATAAATATAAATAATTACAATTATTTACGAGCCTTTACTGAGTTTTTCAATACGCTAGGAAGAAAATTAGTGAAAGATACCACAAATCAATTTATACTTCGTTTCAAGTTACTGCTATCGGTTTGGAACTATCGTGTTACAGGTAAAGAATTATTAAAACTCTTCTTGTAATTTTTCTTTTGATCCATCTGAGTGTTTGGTATTTTTCATTATTGTAATGATCAACCCTTCAAGACATGGAACTATTTATATGGCTCTATATATAAATTGAACTAGGAAGTGGCCGTTGGCCCACTTCGTTGGGCCAGAAAATTTGAACATACTAAACGAAGTTTGTTAAAAAAAAAAAAGTACTGTAGCGGTACTGTAGCGGCACTGTTCATTGCTGCCGGCTGTTATATATATTGATAATGATCTACATCAATGGCTCTTAGATGCATGAAGATGACTCTTAGATGCATGAAGATTGAAGTTTTATGAAATTCAACACTTTAAAACTCTATGGTTTTAAGTATTAATTTGGAGTCTACTTTTGTGTCGAGTTTTAAATATGAGACGCAGACTACTTTTATGTTTTATTATATTTTCTATACCGGTATGCATAAACTCTCGATCTTTTTCCGCTCCAAATGGTTAACCAAATTACCCGTTAGTTAACCAAACCACATATTAACCAAACCGCTTATTAACCAAATTGGATGGTTAAAAAAACTAATTAACCACAATGTTGGTTATGGGTGTGGGCTTCGTACATAACCGCCCCAACCCGCCTCATGCTCACCCGTACCCCTCGTGTTGTGATGCCTAGTGCTGTCGCACATCCCGCCCTACTAACAATATTTCTTTCCAACTTTCGATATATGATGACTTTATCTTTTTATAACCGATTATACTCCAATAATCACCCCTTTAATTGCTTTAGCTACATGCTACGTACTATATTCTTGCTATTGCTTTCTTTCTGCAAACCTATTTCGATGTTGCCCCATCCACATCCGAGCATCAACCATAGCTCTAATACCATTTGTAGGATCGCTTTAGCCAAACAACATGTATAATATATAAGCCATGAGTTCCTTAATATTGTAAACCAATTGGTGATAAATGAGGTTTTCATAAGCTTATATACTAACAATATTTCTTTCTAACTTCCGATGTGGGATGACTTTTCATCTTTTTATAACCGATTAAACTCCAACAATCACCCCTTAATTGGTTTAGCTACATATATGCAACATGCTACGTGCGTGATACTCTTATCTTCTACTAACCTTCTTCGATGTTGCACCATCCACATCCGGGCATCAGCCATAACTCTATAGCCATTTGAAGGACCGCTTTAGCCTAACAAAAAGTCTGCAATATAGGCCATGAGTATCTTAGTACTCTAAAATCAATTGGTAATAGAGGGAGGTCTCATAAGCTTATATACTGATAATATTTCTTTCCAACATCGGACGTGGGATGAAATTTCATCTTTTTATAACCGATTATGCTCTAACAATCATCCCCTTAATCGGTTTAGCTACATACTACGTTTTACATTCTACATGCTTGCTACTGCTTTCTTTATTTCTGCTAACCTTCTTCGATGTTGCACTATCTACATCCGGCATCAACCATAGCTCTGATATCATTTATAGGATCATTTTAGTCCAACAATATGTCCAACATATAAGTCATGAGTCCATTAGTACTCTATAACTAATTGGTGATAGAGGGAGGTTTCGATAGACTTACAAAATGACAATATTTCTTTCCAACTTTCGATGAGTCATGACTTTTTATCTTTTATAACCGATTATACTCCAACAGTAATGACATTAAAAATAAATAAAAATAAACGTAGGCAACACATATGTATACATTATGATCATGACATCTCATTTAACAAACACAAGGTTTGCTGCAGAGCATTTCGTCACAATTATGGAGTCTTGAATTCACGTCCTCAGCTATTAATGGTTACGTGATTCACATAAATAAACCCTGATGTCTCATCTATACAATTGGATTGGACCATATTAACATAACAAATAACCTAGTTACATTCTAATACTTCTCCGCAGTTGAAGTGGGAGGTTATACTAACGCTTAAACTGAAACGTAAATATATAAAGGTAAATATGAACGTACAAATCAGAAAATGATTGTAATGTCTTCATAATGGGGCTTGATTATCAGCTAAAAGTCTTCTACTCTTGTGTGGTGCTATTTTAATTATTAAAGAGAAAATAAATGTAGCAAAAGGAGCAGATTTGGAAGAGATATTAAGATTTTTTTGTTTTGTTATGTTTTGTTTTGGTTTTTTTTTCTTGAACAAAAAAAAGTCGCCTAAGTAAATCAAATATGGTAAAAAGATAGGAGATATCACAACATAGAAATAGTATGATGTGGTGACTGTACCAAGGAAAAAAATGATTTATTTTTTGATAATAGAGATTAGAAATTAAAGAAAGCTCGGCGGACAGGGAACGCGAACGAAAAAGAATAAGAAAGGAGGCGGATAACTCTTTTGGTGGCATACCAATTCTTGGTGACGCTGGCGTACTGGTTGTCGATGACGGCAGCAAAGAAAGACTAGAAAATGGGAAAAATTTTTTAAAATAGTTTTGTTTATATGGTATTTACAAAAATGGTTTTTCAAAGTCAAAATTTACAAAAATAGGGAAACCGGGATTTTAAATGCCGGTTTGCAACTTGTCACCCCAAACCGTCATTTCAAATGCCGGTTTGCCTACGTGACATTTTATCAAAAAAAAAAAAATTATTTATTTATTTTTTTTATTTTTAGAAACTCGTGACGCTCCTTTCGTTTTGAAAGATTTTAAAGCTCGTTTTGTTTTGAAAGGATTCAAAACAAAGCTCGATATATTTTGATACGAAGTAATACATATAGTTAACTAAATTTTACGAGTAAAAAACTTTTCAAAATAAAAAAACTATATGTTCTTGAAAGATTTTAAAGCTCGTTTTATTTTGAAAGATTTTAAAGCTCGTTTTGTTTTGAAAAATTTTTTTACTCGTAAAATTTAGTTAACTCCGTATCAAAATATATCGAGCTTTGTTTTGAAACCTTTCAAAAACAAAACGAGCTTTAAAACTTTTCAAAGCAAAACGAGCTTACGAGTTTGTAGATCTCAAAATAATAAAATAATAATAATAATAATAATAAAAAATGCCACGTAGGCAAACCGGCATTTGAAATGCCGGTTTGGGGTGACAAGTTGCAAACCGGCATTTGAAATGTCGGTTAACCTATTTTTGTAAATTTTGATTTTGAAAAACCATTTTTGTAATAAAACTTATAAATAAAACTATTTTACAAAAAATTCAGAAAATGGTAGAAACCCTAAGACTTTGATACCGTGTAAAATAATGATAACCTCCTATGTATTATGATTATATTGAACGATATTAATAGAGTACAATACATTCATCTAAATAAATGATAATGACCCATCTTGAGCCATATTAACAAACCAAATAACGTACTTACATCCTATTATAACTTGCCTAAAGTTAAAGTTGCATACAAGAGTTTTATGACGTATTGAGCCTCTAAGGAAATCAATGATAATTAAGCACTGATGAATTGTACATTTTTTAATTCAACGATCACGAGTCAAACAACACAGGTAAAATTACTAATTCAACACATATCAAAGGTCACTATAGACCGGTTCCTTTTTACTTATTTATACACAACACATTAAAGCCGGTTATATATATATATATATATATATATATATATATATATATATATATATATATATATATATATATATATATATATATATATATATATATATATATATATATTTTTTTTTTTTTTTTTTTTTTGGCGGAACAAAGTATCTAGGCGTGTTTATTTCTCTAGAGGTCTTAGACCATGTTTAACGCTAGCGTGCTGCGGCACAAATCGACCGAACACGCCAACACGCACGTCGTAACGCGGCGTGTTGGCCAAATTTTCGAAAGCGTGCTTCAAGCTAGCACTTGTGTTTTTGATGTGAAGCGAGGTGTATATAAAATAGCTTATATTTTACTAGGAAAAACTATTAAATACGATACAATTTTACACAAGATATTTATTTATTTATAGAATGGATATACTTAAACCTTGCTACAACACTTATAGGCAGTGTACCTAATCGTACAGTAGTGTAGTTTTTAGTAAGTCCGGTTCGTTCCACAGGGAAATCTTTAAACAAAGCTCAACGCTATATTAGTTTACTTTTATAAAAATACAAATATATATATAGGTAATATTATTATTATAAAGGGGGGTTTTTACCGTTTAATGACCGGTTTGTCGATTTTAAGACTTTAGTCGCAGTTAAAACCTAATGTAAAATATAAAATAAATACAAGACTTAAATTAAAGCGTAAAGTAAATAACGATAATGAAATTGCGAATAATAAAAATGCGATAAAATAAAATTGCGATAATTAAAAAGTACGATAATTAAAAGTGCGATTAAATAACAAATAATAAAAGTGCGATAATTAGAAGTGCAATTAAATATAAAATAAAGGAAATTAAATATGAAATAAAAGAATTATGCTTATTTAAACTTCCGTAATCATGATGTTTGACGTGTTGATTTTAGTTTTATTCCCATGGGTTAATTGTCCTTTGTCCTGGATTATTCAATATGTCCGTCTGGTTTTTGTCCATAACAGTCCATCAGTCATAAATATAAAGTGCGAGTGTCCTCATCAAATTATTATTATACCCGAAGTTAAATATTCCAACTAATTGGGGATTCGAATTATAACAAGGTTTTAATACTTTGTTTAATGAATACACCAGGTTATCGACTGCGTGTAAACCAAGGTTTTACTACTTTGTTAACAATTACACCAATTACCCTTGAATGTAATTTCACCCCTGTTTTAATTATTCTAGTGGCTATTAATCCATTCCCGTGTCCGGTTAAATGAACGATTATTCGTACATATAAATACCCCGCCCATCGTGTCCGATCGAGTGTATATGGTAATTTATAGGGACGCCCAATTGTAAATCTTTATATTAACATTAACAAACTTTCATTTAGTTAAACAAATATAAAGCCCATTAATAGCCCATAGTCTAATTTCCACAAGTGTCGTTCTTTTGTCCAAACCCCAATTATGGTACAAAGCCCAATTACCCAATTTTAGTAATTAGCCCAACATCATGATTACTTCGTTTTAAATAAGCATAATAATAACTTAGCTACGAGACATTAATATAAAAAGGTTGAACATAACTTACAATGATTAAAAATAGCGTAGCGTTACACGGACAGAATTTCGACTTACACCCTTACAACATTCGCTAACATACCCTTATTATTAGGATTTAAAATTAAAATTAAAATTAAAATATAAATTATATATATATATTACGTATATATTGAGAGAGAGATTGAAATTATATGTATAAAACTCGGCAGAAAACTGGCTTTATATAGGACCTGACCAACATTTTCACTCCATGCGACTCGCATGGATTTTGTGCCTCTGGCCATGCGAGTCGCATGGCCACCCTGGATCCAGCCAAATTGCTTTGTTTTCTTCTTGCCGACGTAATATAATATATATAATAATAATATATAATATAATATATAATTATATATAATTATATATATATTATATTATATTCTTGTGCATAGTAGACTAGATATTTTTGGTCCGTTGCGTCGGGCGTTTCTTCTTGGCTCAGGTCCCGGTTCCGGATTTTCGGACGTCTTCGCGTATTATTTTATATCGTGTACTTTGCGTCTTGTAACTTGTACTCTTGTCATTTTGAGACGTTCCTCATCAATATTTTGAACCTTTTTAATTGTATCTTGTACTTTTTAGCTCTTTGGACCTTTTTGTCTTCAATTTGTCGAATCTGCTTTTTATCTTCTCTTTTTAAAATTTAAACGAATATCGCTTGTAAATCGAACAATACCAACTAAAATCTTGTCTTTCTTGAGGAATAATGCTATGAAATATATGTTCGTTTTTAGCATTATCAAATATTCCCACACTTGAGCGTTGCTTGTCCTCAAGCAATATTGTCTTGAAATACTAGAATCACTTCTTTATTCTTCATACTTTGTACATCAGTGATTTCTATACGGCGGTATAAACAATGGTAATAACGATATGGTTTACAGTCCCACATGACTATAAAAATTTAGATCCATTAAGGAAATTGGATCTTTATGAAAACATTTGATCTTTTGAAAATTAAATCTAGTTTTTACCCTAGATAAGTTTTCCGGAATAACCCTTTACCGGTGTTTGCAAAATATTTTTGTGGGTTTGGTGGGTTTCAGAATTGAAAATTTTAGCTCAAAACTTGCGGTTTTGTGTCACCCACTTGCTAACCTTGTATTTGGAAAGCAACACATCCAGTTTACTTGTCCCGTATATTACCTTTCGGCAAACTACCGTCCGGTTGTAAAGGAAAGCGTTGAACAAGCAACTGTTAAGGCAATGTCCCGTGACATGCTTTTGATTATGGTCTATAACGTGTCGGACGCAATTACTATCCTTGGTAGGAGCAATAGTAAAGCTCACCCTTATAATTTGTCGGTCTGGCACAAGGTCCTGTCTTTGACCATGCTATGCAACCACCGTTCTTACGGTTGACACCCGATTTAGTTCAGGTGACCTAATGAATTCCAGGTGAATTCCTAGGATTTTACGTTCAATGGTAATGAACGCATTGAAAATAGGGTTTTCAGAAAACAAATTGGTTTGTAATTTTTGATCAAAATATTTTCTCGTTCAAGCTCGAGTTTAGATATCATTGAATTCCATGAGTTTGAATTCTCAATCTTTAAGGTCAATCTCAAGGATTGAGTAATATCAGGCTTAAAAGCTGATTTTTAATCTTTAAGGAGATTATCCTTTCTGGGGATCTGATTCATTAGTCTTATCCAGCTAATTTGCATGGTGCCTCCCCATTGTACGAGATAAATCCTTCTCATGGTTAGGATAAATCTGAACACTTGGCGACCCTGTTTAATGCTGAGGTCCGTGGATTTCCTGCTGATTTTAGTGATGACTTTTCTAGATTTTTCGTCAACCTACAGCTGGTCTGAACGACAACTTCATGACCTAAATCAAGAAGCGCGTTTCTTTTTCGGAAGACTTTACTTCCTTTTAATGATGGAATTGATTCATCGTGTAGATCCATCTCTTCTTTTCTTTCATTGGGTAAAACAGTTTAGTTTAGTTCAAAGCAAAAGTATTTTCAGTTATTTGTTACAGATATATGTGACATATGTTTAAAATAACTTGGTAAATTTTCCCACACTTGGCTTTTATTTTCCTTTTTATCGTCCTCTATTCCATTTTAAATGAATTTTAACATTGTAGTTTGTTTCTCAATTTATGTCCTTTCCGAGGTAACAATAATTTCGGTGTTAAAACCTAGTTTTATCATTCATAAATATGTATAAACATGATTTTGAGTTCATTTAATTGAAAATTTTGAAAAATTTTACTAGAATTGGGTAGTTAGTATATAAGACTAGGGCTGTTCTTTTTTTATCAGAGAGCACTAGATTCTAATACAACTACTGCTTTACTAGTATTTTTAATGGTAACCAAGTGTTTAATATAAAAATTTTAAAATCCGAAAGAATTTAACCCCTTCCCACACTTAAGATCTTGCAATGCCCTCATTTGCAAGAAATCAGTAACAATTTAAATTATTGAGGGTGATTTGTGTGAAAATGATTAAATTTTTACCAAAGTTTCCAAATATATTGGCGTTTGTTTGCTGAATGATAAATGGTGCACATCATTTGTTCATTCCGTCTTGTTGTTATTTCACATATATTTTGTATCTTGTCGTCAAAATTAGTTGCTTTTGCTGAACTTAATGCCAGTCTTTGAAAATGCGTTGTTTTCACCCTGTTGTGGACATAACATAAAATACATACAATACAAATATAATCATACATGCAATTTGAAATGGAACTTTGGCATCCCACTTTCAAATTATAAGAAAAATATTAGTACACAATAATAATAGAAATATCAAACATTACATAAACGTAATAAAATGTTAAGTGTTTAAAATAAAAATAAAAATTATAAATTACCAACTTATCTCTACTGATCAGGAGGTGGGTTAGGAGGAAAATTAGGATATGGATCCCAATTCATGTTCGCGTCCGGGTTCCATGGCTGATTATAGGTGAACTGGTATGCTGCGTCATAATCATATGAATCATAGGGTGGTCTCATTTCTGGCTGATGTGCGGGATAGTATGCGGGTCGGGTCGGATAATACATCTCGCCAGGCTGCAACTGGCTTATAATTTGGCGCTGATGATAATCCCATCG
The DNA here is from genome assembly GCF_046630445.1 of Rutidosis leptorrhynchoides. Lineage (NCBI taxonomy): Eukaryota > Viridiplantae > Streptophyta > Magnoliopsida > Asterales > Asteraceae > Rutidosis > Rutidosis leptorrhynchoides. Next base: position 549,745,835 of record NC_092335.1, on the reverse strand, counting down.
GCCATGCCTCGTACTGCATATGCCTATCATAGTTCGTCATGTATTCATCCTCCATACGAACGCCTAAATCAAGAGCAGTCTCCCGAACAACTCCTATAATGTTGTTCGCCTCTTCCATTTCGTCATCCGAACCTCTTTCTACCTGTCGCTGAGGTCCCTCGTATCGATGTACCCGACCACGTCTCATCAATAATACCCTTGCACCGTGATAAAGGTTTGAACTTATAGTTTCACCTTCGTCCTCTATTTCGTTCATTGGACCCCCTTGGTGCTTATCCACACCTAAATACTCTCCAATGAGAGTAATGAAAATACCACCACCTATAATACTCCCCGATTTCATCCCCGAAACTACATTAGCTAGATAATAACCAACACAATAGGGAATGTTAACGAAACTCCTCGGGTCTCTAATACACTTGAGGTAGAACAAATCGTTTACGGTCAATTTCTCCTTATTCTTACCCCTTTGTGTAATTGTGTTTGCTAAGAATCTATGAATCACCCGGAGTTCAGCTCTGTCTATATCTAAGTATGTATGATTTCCACTGGCGTGAAATTCATTAAAGTGGGACATACGCCTCCAGACGGCGTTAATATCAAATTCCCTATCTATCCTTTCTCCTTGGGCAATCAGGCTATTACAGTCGGGGCTCAAAAGTTCAGCAGGGGTGTAAATCTGTAAGGCCCTGGCTAAATCTATCATGGACATTCTGTACATGCGTCCACCTAACAGAAATCTAATAAAGCTTCTATCATCTATCCTCCTAACATCACTGTTTAACTTAATAGTACTAAGTAATTCTATACACCATTCCCTATATATGGTTCTACGAATGGAAAATAGGCGCATCCAATCGTTAAACTGAGAATTACCATACCTTTGCACCAATAATTCCCGAATCGGTTCGGCAAGGTCAACTGTTTCCAAAGGTACCCAGTCAATTGCCCTTGGCATTTCAACAACCTTAAAGTAGAGAATGTGCATGTTCTTTTGATAATCTGGATACTCTATCCAACATAGATCAAATCTCAGATTTGGGTGTAACTGATCTTCATTAATGTCTAAGCTCAGAATCATTTGATGTGGAGCGAATTGACGAAACTGATTCACGAATAATTGATCTTGATCGTGATATGGAATATGTTGCTCTTCATGTTCTTCTTCTTCTTGTTGCATATATTGTTCTTGTTCATGAAACATTTCCGGTTCGGGCTCTGGTTGCCTGGACGATGATGCACCGTCCGTATCTGTATTTCTCTGCAAAACACATTAAACACAAAATTTGTGCATCCAAATATGCATTAGTGTTAGCAAAATAATAACTTGAAACAATTATGATGACATGTTCAATTCATAACACATTTTATACATATTTTCCTAAAAATAACAATTATATACTTTTACATACGAAAATGTGTACAATGTTTTATCACGTTTAAACTCTTAAACATGTCAACAATAATTATTATAAAAATTAAACACTTGTTACATGGCATTCAAATCAAACTAGTGCTCATTTTCATATTTTTGTCAAGTCTACACTTTGTCAAATAAGCATATACGAAAAATGTACATCAAGTTCATAAGCATTTATCTCAAATAACATGCCAAAATAATCACTACTAGCAATGAATCAAGTTTCAAATGGCCTTTATATCAAATTATCCAAGTTCATGAATTTTTAGACTTAAAAAGTCCACTTTAATTCTCAAAAACATGTTTAGGCTCAAAGTTTGGATCATTTAACTACCTAAACATGTTACACTACTTAATTTAGCAACAATTTATGACAAAAATCGGCCATAACCTGTTTATATCAAAAAGCCCCAAATTGCTCAAGAACACAAACCCTAGATTCTTAAAAATTTGAAGTTTTTAGCTTCAATTCATGTTAAATAGCTTCAATCTAAGATATACATGCATAATATAACAACAATTTAGCTCTAATTACACCTAAAATTAACAAAATCAAAATATAAAATTTCTAGCTCAAGAACACAAAAATTCGAATTTAAAGAGATTAGGGGTGAAATCTTTACCTTTCTCCTGAAGGGGTTGAGACTACTGAATCTAGGCATGATTGTTGTGAAGTTTTGCAAGAAATTTGGTGAAAAATGATGAATTTTTGAGAGGGTTTTGGAGTAAGTTCGTGTTTGTGTATGTGTGTTGTGAAAAAGAGCAGCTCGACTGAATAAATTGATCCTGACCAGATTTCTTTATCCATGCGAGTCGCATGGTTTCCTACCCATCCCCATGCGACTCGCATGGGGGTATTTTCCAGGATTTTAATATTTATTTATTTATTTTTTTTTTTAACTATAAAACCTTAAACTTTTAAAACATAAATTAAATAAAATTTTAAAAATTTTGTTTCTTTTTAAGACGAGGTCGTTTCGGGACGATGCCCTAGTCCGTCCCTCGACAAAATTTTAAAATTTTGTCATTTTCAAGCGATTGTTTTAAAAGCTTAGATTTTTGGATTTTTTAATTTTTTTTGGCATACTTTAAATCAATAAGATTAAAAATAATGATAATAAAAGTTCTCGTCCCTCCCTGGGGTAAAGCAATTTCGGTTCAAAGACCTAGTCTTCAACTTACGACGAATTTTAAAAATCATATTTTTAACTTAATGAGATAAAGTAAATTTTTGTTTTTAAATTCACACAACTTAAATATAAAATTCAAAATTAATAAAAAAAAAAATTCACACCAAACTTAAAATTTGAAATGCATAAAATTAAAAATTCATATTTTTAAAAATTCATACCAGACTTAATTTAAAAATTCATATTATAAATTCACACCAAACTTATATTAATTTTTCAAATATTTACAATTTTAAATATATTGTTTTTACAAAGTTTACAATATTAATTTAAGATTTATATTAATTTTAAAAACATGGTAAAAAAATAAAATTAAAAATCTTTTTTTTTTATTTTTATCCCACTTTAATCAATCAAATATTATCAAAAATATGCGCCCCTCTTTTCGGTAAAGAAATTTCGGTTCCAAGACCTAATTTAACTCATGACGAATTTTTGAACTATTTTGGGTTGATTGATTAAAGATATTTATACCTTAAGAATAAACGTTAAATTTCGTAGTGATGTAATAAATTTTTGAATGATATCAATAATTTCGGTCGCCAAACCTAATTTTATTTAATACCAATTTAATACTTTTTAGCGAACAAATTAGCGTTTATTATCAAAAGGTTAAAAATAAAAATAAAAACTAAAAACTGTACAGACATACCTGTGAAATAGATTTCTTAGTTATATGATCTATTATATTCATAAGATAGTCGGTTTAATTGGTTTTCCATGGCTCCAAAGGCGTAACCTCGAGCATTCAGTGTCTTTTCTTCTAAACATATGAACGGTCCGTCTCTGCATAAAGTAACAAATTCGGTATTTGAATAGGTTTGATTATTTGAACATTTACCTCCATGTGACCATTTTCCGCATTTGTGACATCGTTCTAGGTGTCGTGCTCTTCTTTTCGCTGCGGATTTTGATTTTCCTTTACCAAATTGTAACTTATTATCTTCGCATCTGGATCCTTTTCTAACTCCGTCCATTCTTTCTCTGATTACTGATACTAATTCGCTCGGTAGTATGTCATTATTACGTTTAGTGATCAAAGCGTGTAGCATTAGACCATGGTTTAGTTCACAGGCAGTCTTCATTTCGTAAAAACCTAAAAAAAATAAAAATTCAGAATGGGGGGAGAAGACTAGTTCTTTAGGGTCTGCTAGGGAAAGACCATACGTGTTCCATTTTCGAGAACTACACGAAAACAGACAATCTAACTCTAACAGAAATACATATTATCCTTTAAAGACTTGATTCTCCCCACACTTAGTTAGCTGTGGTGTCGAAATTGTGATTAACTTCGTTGTCGACTTCCATCGGACCATGTATGTAATGTTTAACTCTGTGACCTTTAACTTTAAATTCAATCCCATTTGAATTTATTAATTCTATCGTTCCGTATGGGAAAACTCTTTTGACTATGAATGGTCCAGACCATCTTGATTTCAATTTTCCAGGAAATAGCTTGAATCGTGAATTGAAAAGAAGAACTCTGTCTCCTTCTTTAAATTCTTTTGAACTTCTGATTCTTTTATCATGCCATTTCTTCGTTCTTTCTTTATAGATTAACGAATTTTCGTATGCTTCATGTCTTAATTCTTCTAATTCGTTTAGTTGACTTAATCGTAGACGTCCGGCTTCATGTAAATCAAGATTACATGTCTTCAAAGCCCAAAATGCTTTGTGTTCAATTTCTACTGGAAGATGACATGCTTTTCCATAAACAAGTCTAAAAGGTGTGGTTCCAATTGGAGTTTTGTAGGCTGTTCTAAAAGCCCAGAGTGCATCCTCCAATTTAATGGACCATTCCTTCGGATTTGATCCTACGGTTTTCTCTAGAATACGTTTTAAAGCTCGGTTGGTATTTTCAACTTGTCCACTTGTTTGTGGATGATATGCGGTGGAGATTTTATGAGTTACTCCATATCTTTTAAGAACTTTCTCAAGTTGATTATTACAAAAATGAGTTCCCCGATCACTTATTAAAGCTTTCGGTGTTCCAAACCTTGCAAAAAGACGTTTTAAAAAGTTGACTACAACTCGTGCATCGTTAGTTGGGAGAGCTTGTGCTTCCGCCCATTTAGATACATAATCAATGGCTACGAGTATATATAGATTATTATGAGATTTTGGAAATGGACCCATAAAGTCAATACCCCAAATGTCAAATACTTCACATACTTGGATGACATTTTGTGGCATTTCATCACGTTGACTTATTTTTCCGGCCCTTTGACATGCATCACAGGATTTGCAAAGAAGGTGTGCGTCTTTGTAAATTGTAGGCCAATAGAATCCAGCTTCATAAACTTTTCTTGCTGTTAGTTGAGGCCCATAATGCCCTCCTGTTGGTCCTGTGTGACAATGGTTTAAAATTTTACTAGCTTCATCTCCAAATACACATCGGCGTATTATTCCATCGGGACAACTTTTAAACAGATGTGGATCTTCCCAGAAATAGTGTTTTATATCACTGAAGAATTTCTTTCGTCTTTGGTACGATAATCCTTTTTCAAGGAATCCACAAACTAAGTAGTTTGCATAGTCTGCAAACCATGGGATTTCTTTATAATCTATCTTCAATAGATATTCATCAGGAAAGTTGTCTTGTATGGCCGATTCATTCAGAACTTCTAATTCGGGATTTTCAAGACGAGAAAGATGATCAGCGGCGAGATTTTCTGCTCCTTTTTTATCTCGGATTTCAATATCAAACTCTTGTAAGAGTAAGATCCAACGGATTAATCTTGGTTTAGCATCTTGTTTTGAAAATAGGTATCTAAGAGCAGAATGGTCGGTATAGACCACCGTTTTTGCTAGAACGAGATATGATCGAAATTTGTCAAAAGCAAAGACAATAGCAAGGAGTTCTTTTTCAGTAGTTGTATAGTTCGTTTGTGCTCCTTGTAACGTCTTACTAGCATAATATATAGGTTGAAATCGTTTTTCAATCCTTTGTCCTAAAACGGCTCCCATTGCAAAATCACTTGCATCGCACATTAGTTCAAATGGTAGATTCCAATTTGGTGTTATCATGATTGGTGCATTAGTGAGTTTTTCTTTAAGAATATTAAAAGATTTGATACATTCATCTGAAAAGATGAATGGCGCATCCTTTTCTAGGAGTTTATTCATAGGAGTGGCAATTTAAGAAAAATCTTTTATAAAACGTCGGTAAAAACCGGCATGCCCTAGAAAACTCCTAACTCCTCTAACATTGGTGGGATGTGGAAGTTTAGCAATTACATCTACTTTAGCTCTATCCACTTCGATTCCTTCTTTTAAAATTTTATGTCCAAGAACGATGCCTTCTTTAACCATGAAATGGCATTTCTCCCAATTAAGTACTAGATTTGATTTTTCGCATCTAATTAGCATTCGTTCCAGGTTAACTAGACATGATTTAAATGTATCACCGAAGACTGAAAAGTCATCCATGAAAACTTCCATGCATTCTTCTATCATGTCATGAAAAATCGCCATCATACACCTTTGAAAGGTTGCAGGGGCGTTGCAAAGTCCAAATGGCATTCTTTTGTAAGCAAAAGTACCATAAGGGCACGTGAATGTGGTTTTCTCTTGATCTTCGGGTGCTATTGGAATTTGAAAATATCCGGAAAATCCATCTAGAAAACAATAGTAACTATTTCCGGCTAATCTTTCCAACATTTGATCAATGAAAGGTAAGGGAAAGTGATCTTTTCTGGTGGCGTCATTTAATTTTCTATAATCAATACATACACGCCATCCTGTTACAGTCCTAGTAGGAATAAGCTCATTTTTCTCATTTGTGATGACAGTCATGCCACCCTTCTTAGGTACGCATTGAACTGGGCTTACCCATGGACTATCAGAAATTGGATATATCAAACCTGCATCTAGCAGTTTAATAATCTCTTTCTTAACTACATCTTGCATATTAGGATTTAGTCTTCGTTGGCGTTGCACATACGTTTTATGACCTTCTTCCAATAGGATTTTATGTGTGCAATACGAAGGACTTATTCCTTTAATATCATGAATCTTCCATGCAATGGCTGGTTTATGAGCTTTCAACACAGAAATGAGTTGTGATTTCTCATTTTCAGTAAGAGAAGACGATATTATTACAGGTAATTCAGATTCACCATGTAAATAAGCATATTCCAAATGGTTTGGAAGTGGCTTTAACTCTAATTTCGGAGGTTCTTCTATCGATGATTTATATCGATATCTGTCTTCTTCTTTTAGCATTTGAATTTCCTCTGTTGTTGGTTCATATCCATTAGCTATAAGTGTAGCTAACATTTCAGCTTCATCAATTGGTTCATTACCTTCTCCTAAAGAACATTCTCCTGTTCCTTGTAATTCTGGAAATTCTTCTAATAATTCTGCATGTGCATCTATAGTTTGAATATAATAACATGTATCATCTGCAGATTGTGGTTGTTGCATTGCTCTATCAACTGAAAAGGTAACACTCTCATCCTCTATACTTAGGGTCAGTTTCTTACCGAACACGTCTATCATTGCTTTAGCCGTGTTTAAGAATGGTCTTCCTAATATGAGAGGAACTTGAGAATCTTCTTCCATGTCCAAAACAACAAAATCTACTGGAAATACTAATGTACCAACTTTAACTAGCATGTTCTCCATTATCCCTCTAGGATATTTTATTGATCTATCGGCTAGTTGTATGCTTATTCTGGTTGGTTTCAATTCTCCAAGGTCTAGTTTAGCGTATAGTGAATACGGCATTAGATTTATACTAGCACCTAAGTCTGCTAATGCTTCTATTGAACTAAGACTACCCAGAAAACATGGAATTGTGAAACTTCCTGGATCAGATAATTTTTCTGGTATCTTATTCAACAGCACTGCTGAACAATTAGCATTCATAGTAACAGCCGAGAGTTCTTCCATTTTCTTTCTATTTGAGATTAGATCTTTCAAGAATTTAGCATATCTTGGCATTCCTGAAATCACATCAATGAAAGGAAGATTTACATTTATCTGTTTAAACATATCCAAAAATTTGGATTGCTCGGCTTCAAGTTTTTCTTTCTTCATTTTACTCGGGTAAGGAAGTGGTGGTTGGTATGGTTTAACATAAGGTTTATCCTTAACTGTGTTATCTTCATTAACCTTCTCAACTACCAGTTCTTTTTCCTTATCTTGATCAGGTTGTGGTTCTTGTGGAGTAGGAATAGTTTCATCAGAAGTTACAGGTATTTCAGGTGGTTTAAGTGTTGTACCACTTCTTGTGGTAATAGCTTTAGCTGTTTCATTCCGGGGGTTAGCATTTGTATCGCTTGGTAGACTTCCCGGTTTTCTTTCACCTATTAACCTTGCTAGGTTACTTACTTCTTGTTCTAGATTTTGAATAGAAGCTTGTTGATTTCTAAATGCTTGAGCATTTTGTTCATTAGTTTGTTTTTGAGATGTGAAAAACTGCGTTTGAGTTTCAACTAGCTTCGTCATCATATCTTCTAAATTCGGCTTTTTTATCATCGGTTTGTTGTGGTGGTTTGTTTTGAAAATTCGGTCTTTGCTGATTGTAAGTATTATTGGATACTTGTTGATTGCTAGGACCTTGTTGGTTGTTGTATGGAATATTTCGGTTATAATTCTGGTTTTGATTGTAAATCGGTCTTGGCGGTTGATAATTATTCTGATAATTATTTCCAGGCCTTTGGTTTATGTATGAAATATTCTCTCTTTGTTCCATTGTTAATTCAATACTGAGACAATCTTTTGTCAAATGTGGTCCTCCACACTGCTCACAACTAATTCGTATTGAGTGAATATCCTTAGTCATCTTTTCCATTCGTCTCTCGAAAGCATCTATCTTTGCCGAAATGGAATCTAAGTCATGGCTAGAATCGGCCCTAGCTGCTTTAGATGATCTAATGACATCTTTTTCTTGATGCCACTCATGTGAGTGGGAAGCAGTGTTATCAATAATTTTGTAAGCATCAGTTTCGGTTTTCTTCATAATAGAACCACCAGCTGCTATATCTATGTCTTTTCTTGTAGTGATGTCGCATCCTCGGTAGAATATTTGTACTATTTGACAGGTGTCTAAACCATGTTGCGGACATCCTCTTAATAACTTTCCATATCTTGTCCACGCCTCATATAGAGTTTCATTTGGTTTCTGTGTGAACGTAACAATTTCTGCTTGAAGTGTTACGGCTTTAGATGCAGGAAAGAATTGTTTAAGAAATTTGTCAACTAAAACGTCCCATGTATCAATCGCCCCTTCAGGTAACGATTCCAACCAATCTTTGACTTCTCCCTTTAAAGTCCAGGGAAATAACATGAGATATATCTGTTCATCCTCCACTTCTCGTATTTTAAATAGTGTGCAGATCCTATTAAAGGTACGTAGATGTTCATTCGGATCTTCCTTCGGCGCACCACTAAATTGGCATTGATTAGTCACCATGTGTAGAATTTGTCCTTTGATTTCATAATCTGGCGCATTAATGTCTGGATGAGTAATTGCGTGACCTTGGCCAGTGCGTTTAGCTCTCATTCGGTCTTCCATACTTAAAGGTTCCAGATTCTCCATAATTGAATTTGTTGACTCGGTATCACTAGATGATTCTGATTTAATGGTTCGTTCCTCAACAATCTCTGTTTGAATGATTGGTGGTTCCGGAGGAAAGTTTAGTGGTTCAGGATCTATGAACCGTTCCTGAATATTTTCCGGATTCTCAATTGTGAGGTCGGGTTCAAAAAATGGATTATCGGAAATTTGAACTGAAGTACTTGGTCGACTGGATGACGATTCTAAAGAAAAATCAACGGCGGCGATATTTGTTAAACGATGTCTTGATCGAGTTACAGGTGGTGAACGTACAAAAGGTGATGAACGTCTTGCTCGGTGCATTCACTGAATATCCTATTAGTTTTAAAAAGGAAAGAAAAATTATAATAAGTTATCCAATCAATAGACTTTTCTGATTTTGCCCACGTTTCGAATAGCCAAAAGATGCAGCAGAGGGGCAGGATTCGTTTGGTCTCAATATAATTGAGGACTGTTTGGCTCCAATAACCCGGTCCACGTACAAATCCAACTATTACTACGAACCAGAAAATTTTGATGTCTATCAATTTAACCACTTAAAATAAATTTTCGTAATTTTAAGAAATTTAGATAAGAAGTAGAAAAAATTCTAAGTCCTAAAACTAGAATAGCGAGAAATAAGAGAGAAAAAGAGTTCGTCGGAAAAGGTCGAAAAACGAAAAATGGTTGAAAAATAAAAAGTGACGGAAAAAGAAACTTATAAAAACTTAAAAATACTTGACTAACCTAACCTTATTACTACAACTAACTTAAAATTATAATCGCAAATTGAAATTACTAATTGGAATGATAATTGATACATAGTAAAAGGTCTAAAAATATTAAAGCTTACAAGGAAAAACTAAATCCCAAATGGAAATAACTTAAAAAGAAACTAAAACTTAAAAAGGCGTCGCAAAATTCTAAAGCACCTAAATCTTAGTCTAAAGAAAAAGCACTTAAGGAATTCTACGGCAAAGCCTAAAAATCTAGGAGTAAAAATGACTATAGCAAAAACTAAGTTTAAAATTAAATATGAGCTAAAAATACAAAAGTTATGCTACAACGATTAAAAAGGGACAAAATATAAAAATATACAAAAAGTTGTAAAAGTATAATTTTTATAAAAATATTATTTTTATATTTTATAATAAAAGTATTAAGTTTATAATATATAAAACTAGTTTAAAAGTAATATAAATAAAATAAAGTAAAAACTTAATTATAATAATAATAATAAGATTAGGGTTTAATTAATAATAATAAATTAATATCCGTAATAAATGCGTTTTTAGGGTTTGGTTGTGGTCTTGTCAGACCCCTCATGCGAGTCGCATGATTTAAGGGGGTGGGTCATGCGAGTCGCATGGCTGAACTGGACTGGTTCAATTGACAGGTTCAATTTGACAGGTCACGTGATTTTTATTTTATATTTTCAGTTTTATAATATAAGATATAAATATATAATTTAACTAAAAACTTAATAAAATACTAAAATAAAATACAAATACTTTAATATTTTGTAAATAATAAAGAAAAACTTAAAATACACTTTAAAATATATTTTTTTTTTCGATTTTAAAAGTTTTTTTTTTTTTTATATATTTTTTTAATTTTTAAACAAAAATATAAATTTTACAAAAACTAATTATAACTTAAAAATTAAAAATATGGCGTTTCGCTTCGGCGAATCTCCCCGGCAGCGGCGCCAAAAATACTTGATGTGAAGCGAGGTGTATATAAAATAGCTTATATTTTACTAGGAAAAACTATTAAATACGATACAATTTTACACAAGATATTTATTTATTTATAGAATGGATATACTTAAACCTTGCTACAACACTTATAGGCAGTGTACCTAATCGTACAGTAGTGTAGTTTTTAGTAAGTCCGGTTCGTTCCACAGGGAAATCTTTAAACAAAGCTCAACGCTATATTAGTTTACTTTTATAAAAATACAAATATATATATAGGTAATATTATTATTATAAAGGGGGGTTTTTACCGTTTAATGACCGGTTTGTCGATTTTAAGACTTTAGTCGCAGTTAAAACCTAATGTAAAATATAAAATAAATACAAGACTTAAATTAAAGCGTAAAGTAAATAACGATAATGAAATTGCGAATAATAAAAATGCGATAAAATAAAATTGCGATAATTAAAAAGTACGATAATTAAAAGTGCGATTAAATAACAAATAATAAAAGTGCGATAATTAGAAGTGCAATTAAAAATAAAATAAAGGAAATTAAATATGAAATAAAAGAATTATGCTTATTTAAACTTCCGTAATCATGATGTTTGACGTGTTGATTTTAGTTTTATTCCCATGGGTTAATTGTCCTTTGTCCTGGATTATTCAATATGTCCGTCTGGTTTTTGTCCATAACAGTCCATCAGTCATAAATATAAAGTGCGAGTGTCCTCATCAAATTATTATTATACCCGAAGTTAAATATTCCAACTAATTGGGGATTCGAATTGTAACAAGGTTTTAATACTTTGTTTAATGAATACACCAGGTTATCGACTGCGTGTAAACCAAGGTTTTACTACTTTGTTAACAATTACACCAATTACCCTTGAATGTAATTTCACCCCTGTTTTAATTATTCTAGTGGCTATTAATCCATTCCCGTGTCCGGTTAAATGAACGATTATTCGTACATATAAATACCCCGCCCATCGTGTCCGATCGAGTGTATATGGTAATTTATAGGGACGCCCAATTGTAAATCTTTATATTAACATTAACAAACTTTCATTTAGTTAAACAAATATAAAGCCCATTAATAGCCCATAGTCTAATTTCCACAAGTGTCGTTCTTTTGTCCAAACCCCAATTATGGTACAAAGCCCAATTACCCAATTTTAGTAATTAGCCCAACATCATGATTACTTCGTTTTAAATAAGCATAATAATAACTTAGCTACGAGACATTAATATAAAAAGGTTGAACATAACTTACAATGATTAAAAATAGCGTAGCGTTACACGGACAGAATTTCGACTTACACCCTTACAACATTCGCTAACATACCCTTATTATTAGGATTTAAAATTAAAATTAAAATTAAAATATAAATTATATATATATATTACGTATATATTGAGAGAGAGATTGAAATTATATGTATAAAACTCGGCAGAAAACTGGCTTTATATAGGACCTGACCAACATTTTCACTCCATGCGACTCGCATGGATTTTGTGCCTCTGGCCATGCGAGTCGCATGGCCACCCTGGATCCAGCCAAATTGCTTTGTTTTCTTCTTGCCGACGTAATATAATATATATAATAATAATATATAATATAATATATAATTATATATAATTATATATATATTATATTATATTCTTGTGCATAGTAGACTAGATATTTTTGGTCCGTTGCGTCGGGCGTTTCTTCTTGGCTCAGGTCCCGGTTCCGGATTTTCGGACGTCTTCGCGTATTATTTTATATCGTGTACTTTGCGTCTTGTAACTTGTACTCTTGTCATTTTGAGACGTTCCTCATCAATATTTTGAACCTTTTTAATTGTATCTTGTACTTTTTAGCTCTTTGGACCTTTTTGTCTTCAATTTGTCGAATCTGCTTTTTATCTTCTCTTTTTAAAATTTAAACGAATATCGCTTGTAAATCGAACAATACCAACTAAAATCTTGTCTTTCTTGAGGAATAATGCTATGAAATATATGTTCGTTTTTAGCATTATCAGTTTTGTACGCGTGCTCGTTTGATTCGTGTACTTGGGCCAGGTTTTGCAACGGATATATACGAGATATCTGTTTTCTTTCTCTCTATATATACAGACATACACATACAAAACATCTCACATTTTATCAAAACACATACACTTCTACATTTTATCAAAACACAATGTCTTCCACCAAACTATCTCTTGACGTTCACTACGGGGGCCGAGCTGAGTACGACTGGAAATCGTACGTAGACGGGGGAAAAAAATCATTTGAAGATGTTGACGTTTCCGATATTGAAGATTGGACGAAGCTGTCCAAGTTTCTCCAAAAAAAAAAAACACCATACGTATTTACGCAAATTGTGTATTTCGACGAAGAGCATCAATCGTTGATTTTCTGTTTACGGATGAGCAATGAGATGCGCAAAAAGAGCGAGCTAGGACACGACCATGTCGAATTGTCTTGTATCTTGTAAACATGGGCGTTACTCCGGTTAATCGGGAGCCTTCCGATTCGAGTAGCCTTGAAGAAGGTTACGTGAGTCAGGATTCTATTTTTTAGTTTATGACTTTTATTATGTAATCTTATCGTTTTTATTAATGTAATCGTATCGTTTTTATTTAATTTTAATCGTATCGTTTTTATTTTAATCGTATTTGTTTTCTTTTTAATTAATAAAATAATAGTATAAAGTAATTAATTAATCAATAAAATTGAAAGAAAAATAAAAAAGAAATAAAAAATACCCCTAACACGCCACTCAGCACGCCACCCATTACCCAGAAGTCTGGCAGCACGCTCATCAAGCACCCCACCCAGTAACACGCCCATCAAAAGCTTCAGGGATAAAGATGGTCTTAATGTGGAGGTCTAGATTTTTTTTTATTATTATTTTTTTTAAAGCAAGTAAAATTTTATTGATACTATTGGAATTTACAATAGGCCCTATAAAAATCTATACATAGGTGTAAGTGGAAGAAATATAACGAAAGAAAAATCCCTGAAGACATGGAAACCACAGACACCGTGGAACTTGAAAAATCAAGTTGAGTCGAGACAACCGACAGTATCACCATTGCGATGATAAAGTAGGTTGCAACTACCCATATAACCACGCATTTAACCAAGTGAAAATGGATCTCCATGAAAAGAGGAACAGGGTACATGAATTCGGCCAGTATTAGCCGAAGGACCATCCCGAGAGAACATGTGTGTTTATAAATTAGCCGACTCCCGTTCTCTGTTGATCCGATGAGAAGTAGAATGCGGCGTAGAGGTCTAGATGTTGATAAATGTAGTAGTGTGTATTGCCTCAGTGGTATCCCGATTATCGGAGTATTCAATGGATGCGTAAGGCCAAAGATTCGAACCTCAAGGTAGGTTTTTCCAATGCGGTTTCCTCCCAACACGTGTCATGGATATGATTGTATGGGTGGTATCCCAATGCGGAACCCGTCACTGATTTCTAACTCGATATTGAAAAAAAGATACTTTAAAGGACATGGTGTCATCGCACACTTTTAACTAACCGAAATAGTAATACTTATTATTCAGCTGTCTTATGTATATACTATTACAGCTTGATATATTAGTTTATTTAATCATATGATCATACACGCATGATGGATGATTAATTAAATTTTCATTAGGTATATTAGCAAATCCATCCAAGTTCTGCACTTGTGATTGCATGAATTCTTGGTTGGTATCATCATATTTGAAATTAAACAAGCATGTTCTCAATGAGTCATTTGCTAAAACACGAACGAGTTGATTAACGTGTCTCTTCAACATGATAACTCTGACGGATCTCAAAGGTCAATTGAAAGGGCATATAACAAACCGAAATACTTTCACTTTTTATTCAACTGTATTAACGATGTATATATATTACAACTGGACGTATGACTTTACACTTACGTATACCATTCAAGTTGTTCTGCGCTTACTATTGCTTGTAATATTGGTTAAGGTGACGATGGAATTAAATTTCACTGTGTTTGTTATCTTTGGTCAACTAAACGGACTAATTATCAAGTTATCAGCCACTACTTTTATATTCTTTTAGTGCATATAATATAATTAAATGAATCCAACTTTTAAGTTGAGATTCAAGTAACCAATCAGAATATTATGTGGCGCGACAATTAAATTTGATTGAAAAAAAAATTCAAATTTTTTTTTGAATTTTTTTTCAATTACATGTGATTGGATTTAACATGCAGTAATGATTCTGCATGCCAATCCCCGTTGATTGTAAATCCAATCACATATGATTCTACATGTCAAATTCAATAAAAAAAATTAAATTTCTTTTTTTGAATCAGATGTGATTGTTGTGCCACATATCGCACTCTGATCTGTCCCTTGGCCGGATTTCAGGAAAATGTGTTGTATTCACATGATTACAACTCTCTCGCATATATTTAACATTTATATAATACAACAATGTGATGACTGATGACGCAGCTCATCTGACACACAAAATCTGAATTACCGGTTGACATGCACCAACGTTTATACATGATGGGTGATATTTTATCTTTGTGTCACTTTTGTTAGAAACTGTAGGTACTAATTAAACCGATTATCTATTTCACACCGGGAACTCTTATGTTGAGAATGATTAGTGAGTCTTAACGAGACATAATTTCAAGTTATCAAACTATAAAATTTCCATCACTCAACATGTATAAACGTTGGCGCGTGGAATTTTTGTTTGTTGAATGTAGTTTTTTTAAATTTGGTTTTACAAATCTGTTTTTGAAAAAAATAAAATAATTTATAAACATAGTAAAACTCGCATTGGGAATGTCGGTTTTGTCCATGTCTGGCAATTTGTTTTTGTTTAGATCTTACAAACTTTAAGTGAGTTATTTGGATACTAAAACGAAGGTTTCAACTATTGCATGAGGATTTGTTACAAGATGTTAGTTGCAATTTGAAACAGGTGTTTGTGTTCTCGTTGAGAAAAATTATCAATTGATATATAAAAAGAAGTCACGTGACTATTTGAGTATCCTAATCCATCTATATCTATCTATCTATCTATCTATATATATATATATATATATATATATATATATATATATATATATAAGAATTGAGTCCTAAAAAATTAAGTATGGTTAATAAATAGGATAATATTAATATTATTTACCCATATCATTTATTATGATGGTAAAAATGTAAAAAAAAAAATTACGATGGTAAAAAAGTTAAAAACCATAATTAATTATAAAAGTCATAAATAAATTTTTAATTAATTAATGATCAATAAATATATAACCTTTTCATCTTCTTAGTGAAGTGAGTTATTTTTTGTGCAATCTATAAATATGTATGTTATCTTCATTTTTCATATCAATCATGCTATGGAAAGAGCACACCATATTACTAAAAGATGGTTAAAATGGATTTCTTTAATCAAGTTTTGACTATCTACACGACAATGTATATGAAAATTATTTTGTTTCCTAAATATCATGTATCTTATATTGCTTTGGTGTGTCTACACGTATGTTGAAGATTTTATCTTCTTCTTTTTGTTTTATCTCACAATTTTATTATTTTTAATGTTAATATTATGACTATTATACTCTATATTTATATTTGTATATTTAAGTTATTTTGAATTTCTTATATGTCATGTATCTTATTAGATGATTCGTTGATATATCTACATGTATGATGATGTTTTTATAACTTCATCTTTATCTTTATTGTTGTATAAATGTATTCGAAAATATGTTTGTTTGTTTTTGTAGCTATTGAAGAAGCGCCGATTTCAAAAAAAAAAAAAAAAAAAAAAAAAAAAATTGTAAAGCGTGGACAAGCCAAGAAGAAACATGGTTGGATTTATGTTGGATCGATTCGTCCAAAGATCCTTTTTAAATGTTAATATTATGATTATTATATTCTACATTTGTATTTGTACATTCAAGTTATTTTGATTTTCTTACATATAATGTATCTTATTAGATGATTCGTTGATTTGTCTACATGTATCTTGAGATTTTTTTATCTTTTGATTTTTGAGTCGCCTCAAAATTTTAGTATTTTTAATGTTTATATTATAATTATTATTATTCATTTAATGATATGGAAGTAGTAGGTTCATTTTATTGTTATTATTGCATTAAAAATCATGAATGATTATTAAAAATTTATCAATTGCAAAGTCAAACATCATGTTTTCTATGCGTATCAATAGGTTTATGTCTTTATGATTTATACAATACCATGTTCTTGGGCTTATTATCACATGAAGAATCCTAAGTAGGTGGTATTTATTGATTACTCCTATTTATAATGGAAAAAAATAAACAAAATTTTGTAACGACATTTTTTATATCAAGATTATGAAATAATCCTTTTTAGCATAGTCTTTTATGGATATATAATTAGAACAAAATATACGTACATAGAACCGTTATGCACTATATCGTACATTATTCATTTGCGATGTTTATTATTTACTGTTGGAAATAACCTTATAAGGTGATGCTAGTATCAAAAGTGAATGTATGAAAAAAGTTGATTGTTTTGTTGTTTAAGTTGATATTGTATAGATAGTGGAAAATTGTGTGTAAATTTGACTCAAATTTATTTTTAAAGTTTCATTGCTCTATATAATCATTGAACATTTGTTTTGAATGGAAATATTATTATAACAAATGATACACATATACATATGGGACAGGCATATGATCACATGTATTATAACACAATACTTAAATGTGTAATTTGTTTTACAACTACATATTCAAAAAAGCACACTTAAACACATGTAGAATGGAACCAATATCAATTTAAACATACATTTTAAAATATTGAGATTTGAGACAAGCCGTGCAAAGCACGGGCTTTGCCCGCTAGTTTTATTGGTGATTCACATGGATAGATGTAACGACCCTGCTCGATGCCTTCATGACATGCCGTGATCTTTGGGTCCCAGCAACATTTGTACATCGGTTGGTCAAGTCAACCGACTACCATGATGTGATTATCCATGTCTTTAGCCAGAGTGCGGAAGCAAAGCTTTAAATACCTGAGAATAAGCATGCTAAAGTGTTAACACAAAGGTTGGTGAGTTCATAGGTTCATCACAAAATGATCAAGTAATGTAAAGTGGATAACAAAATTTAGTTTAAGTATAAATAGTCTGCAATAAGTCATGAGAACCAGATATGTGAAGCTTAACATATGTGTATAAGAATATACATTCAAGTACCCTATAAAAGTGTACACTCAACCAAGTGTACTGTTACGAAGTAATAAGCATCCGTTATCTGTTTGGGTGGGGTTGTCAAACCCGATAGATCTATCCATATGATTCGCGCTTACAATCCAGTAGTTACTCGCAATCAGGCTAAGGGCTTTGTGGTTGAAACTTAGGCAAATAGGTAAGTCTAAGTACTTGTGTCCATAATATAAAACAGTAAAACGAGCATGTATTCTCACCTCAAGTATAAAATAGTTTTAAAAACGAGTAAAAAGTGGGGCTATGAGACTTACAATGATGCGTAATGTTTGATGTTGTAGGTGCAGTTAAGTTATCAAACGACTCCAAGATCACAGACCTAGACAAATGATTTAGGTCAGAGGTCATACTATGTCAAATATATCAATTAGTTAAATGCATGATCAGTTTTGATAAATTTTACATGTTCGTTTTGGTTTTCAGTTTCGTTTGATACTTAGTTTCCTAGTTTAGTGTTTTCAGATTTTTTGTCTCAGACCAATAATTTTACCTAAGTGTATCTCCCAAAATACACATCCATTTAAGATGAGATTACCACCCCTGGATAAGTTTTTGTGTGTTCTTTCTAAGCATGTAAGCTTGAGTTCTAGATTCGAAAGAAAAGTTGGTCAAAATGCATTCTCTTACATGTGTGCAAAACTGTCTTTTGACACTTTAAGTTTACAAGTAAGCTTAAAAGTAGAAAAATAAATTTTTTGACTTAGGACTTTTACAGAGGGTTTAAAAGATATAAATAAACATATTATTAAAAGGATTCATCTACAGGTCTTTATTAACATAGTTTTTATAAGTGGTGTTCTAGACCATTATTTGACTAAAAAAAATTATGAGTCAACTTTAGATGACCATATCTCCATGAATATTACATGGATTTAGGTGATTCAAAATTTGATTTAATCCTCTATATGTACCATTTAAAGAACACAAATATATATTTCCAGAATCATTTTAGGTTTTGACTTATATATTATAAAAGAGACATTGGTCAGATTTGCTTAAAAAGTGACATGTAGTGAGAAAATAAGAATGAAAAATACTTTTTTCTTTTTAGAAAATTATAGAAAATTAACTGGAAGTAAAAAACATGTATAAGAACATGTGGTAAAACTATTAAATCCAGAATCAAAGTTTAAGTTAGGTTTTAGGTCATGATCTTTTACTACTTCATTTGGACAGATTTATGTATCTGGTATTTCTATGTGTTTTAGCCACTTTAATCCTTATTTCAAGTTTTAATATGGGTTGTTAGACATAAATAAAACATATAATCAATCACCTGAGATCAAGTTAAGGCTAGCTATGTAGTCATCATTGAGTGTTTAAACACTCTAGATCTAGCTTTTACATCCATTTCTCTTGAAGATGACCTTGAAATGGATAATATAAATGTAAGTAGTGTTTATACCTTGAAGAATGAAGAAGATGAAGAAATATGGATAAAACGGCTGGAACTTGAAAAGGTTTAGTGAATGTTTAAGTGAAAATGAAAGAGTAAAAGGAAAATGAAGGTCTTATAATGATGGTTGGGGGGCATAATGGTAGGGAAAGGGGGAAGTGACTCATCAAACTCATTAATGAATCCATACAAGAGAAGTGACTATGTGATGTGATGATTTTGCATGTAATTAACCTTAATTAAGTGTGATTAATTAGGTTTAATGTTAAGGTTAAACTTAGATCAGTTAGGTTTTGGTGCAAGTAAGTGTTTAAGTGTTTATGATCTTAATTAAACTTGGTTAGTGAATAATCAAGTATTAGTTTGGTTTCTAGATGGATTAAGGATGATTATTTAATCATAATACTTGGTCTTTTTATGTATTTTAACTTTATAGGTACATAAGTGTGCAGTTTTTAAATCAAGAGTTTATGGTGGTAAATTAGGGTTTGTGGATATTGTTTGAGTTTTGGTATGAATATGTATATGTATCAACTTTATGTATATACTTGCATATGTATATTAAAGATGATGAAGATGAATGTATTTTGATGATAAAG
Organism: Rutidosis leptorrhynchoides; assembly: GCF_046630445.1. Lineage (NCBI taxonomy): Eukaryota > Viridiplantae > Streptophyta > Magnoliopsida > Asterales > Asteraceae > Rutidosis > Rutidosis leptorrhynchoides. Next base: position 549,725,718 of record NC_092335.1, on the reverse strand, counting down.
AAGATCATAAGCGATAGCAGATTGAATCAAACAATGTGCCATGATTAGGTTACAATGTGAGGGAGAGAGAGTTAGTTATTTGTGTGTATTAGTGATGGTGTAGTTTATAGTGTAATTGTGTCGAATAAGGCTAAGAAAGTAACACATAGATGTGTCATTTATATCTCCATACCCTACCCTTACAAGTTCGTTAAATTAACAATGCACATCATCATATTTTGGACTTATCACTCTCCCCCTTGATGTGCATTGTTTGAATCGGGGCTTAAGCTCTCAGAGATATCTTCGAAGTCTTAAACTCTCCTCCTTTGAATAACCGTAGTTGTTGACTTGAAATTGAAACTTCTTCTTTAGGAAAATTCTTCGTAGTTGGTTATTGAAGTCTGAAACTTTGAGAGTGATATGGCCGAAATGGACGGTTTTTATTCGCGCGGTGTCATCGGGCCGCGGCTCGCCAGAATCAGCCACTCATGGGAGAGGGTACTGTTTTAAATTTATATTTAGCGGGGCCTAAATCTTACTACTCCTTATAAGTAAGGGAAGTATGACCTAGAGTCGTATTTTTGAGATATCAGTAGAATCGAACCTATATTTAAGCCTAAGATAGTTAGGGAGTAGTGGTTATTTAATTTTGGGATTTCCTATATTATAAGACAGATAAAGTAAATGCGATAAAATTCGTAATTCAGATAAGGTTAAAGTGAGTGCATACTATGACTTCATCAGTTATTCTGCCGAGATTATGGAATGCTGGCTCATGAATAGGCAGGGGCCTTGTATTCATTACACTGGTCCTAAACGCCCCTGTCATAAGACATGTCACTGGGTACTGCATTAGGCTTGAAGATTCTGAATAGACAGCAACATCCCTTACCCCCGACGCCCGTGCAGTCTGACTACAGGCATACACGTTCAGACGGCTCATCCAATTGAGCGACTCGGTTGGGTGACGTATTAACATTCCAAAATGGTCTAAACTTTCTTAAGTATAATAGGATACATGGTTTACCATATCCGAGAGACGTTATGTGTTTCAATGCTTTCGTTAATGATTGGTAAAAGATAGTTAGGCCCTTAAAAAGATTTCAACCATAAAGAACACCATGGCCAAGTCAAGCTGACTTCCATGAACACGTTCGGTTATCCTAACGGTCCAATCCTTTATGTGTCTAAACAAACAGTTCCTTAATTAACTAAGAATCCCTCAAGCGGGGTGCAATGCTTGAGACCGCGTTATGGTGCAGTGTACTGGTCAACACTAACCGGGTTCCATGGCCTTACTTAGTAGAGGTACAGCTTACAACAACCGATGTGCTTCAGCGTGCAGGTACGAAGTTTATATGCTTGGTGACTACACTAGCATGATCAAGGATCGATAATGTACTAAGGGTCTAGTTAGATGTTTCACTACGAAAGAGTCCTCAGTCGGAATCCAAAGCTTGATAGACTTACTACAATCGGTGTGCCTCAGTCGATCTTACGTTGTATCCGATAGACTTCTCTTACCAAGGGGTGACACAGATAGTGTACTCTAAATCGGGGTTCGCGACTTCCCAATAACAGAGCCTATAACTACGTTCTATTAGTTGGAAAAGCGATTGAGTTTAAAGCATAATCGGAAAGCATTTCAACAGCATACACAAACCATAATATTATTTTGGCATTATAACTGCTTACATCATAGCATACACTAAAGATAACTACTTGCTAATCATGGCAACAATATCATAAGACATTATGTAAAGATAAGGGATAGAAGTACCAGTAGATTAAACTAGTTCTGAATACAAAAGTGACAACTTCAAGACTCCAGACCGCTCCTAATACAATCTTCAACGTTCTTCTCCGGGTACTAGGTTTCCCGCGCGAAGTCGAAGGCCTTGAGAGTATGACTAATATTGTACAAGAGAGAAAAAAAAAGTGAATTCCAGTGTGTGTTGGAATGAATGACAAAGACCCTTTAAATAAACAAGAATTTTGCCTGCAAATGGCTGGCAAGCCGTTTGGCAGGCCGTATTTGGCAAGCCGTTTGCCAGGCAAGCCGTTTTTCGAGCCCGTTTACTGAACCATTTGGCAGGCCATTTGCCATACTGGAAAGCCATATGGAAAGCCGTATGGCAGGCCATTTTTGGTGCCTGGTCAGCCTTGATTCACTGGATCGTAACTTGATTTCTTGTCTTTCACTGTTTTTGTAGTGACCCGAACTTTTCCGAACCTTTCTATGATTATATGTTTAATGAAAACTATATTTACATGATTAAATGTTTCCAACATGTTAAGCAATCAAACTTGTTAAGACTTGGTTAATTGAAACGGAAATTTTGTAAACGTCTGATTACCCAGTTTGACCAATGATTCACGAACGCTATAAGTTGTATATGACATGATGATACATAAATGAATAAATATATATGTTTAACATGATATAATGATCATCAAGTATCTCATTAAAAATAGTAACAATAAGTTATATACTTAAAAAGGAGACTATTGACGTATGAAACTCGAAACGATACATATAACGATTATCGTTATAACCACGTCTTACTAAATATATATGAAGCATATTAATACATTGTTATATTATATATAACATGATAATATGATAATTAAATATATCATTAAGTGTATTAACAATGAACTACATAAGTAAAAACAAGACTACTAACTTAAGGATTTCGAAACGAGACATATATGTAACGATTATCGTTGTAACGACATTTAAATGTATATATCATATTAAGATATATTAATATATAATAATATCATTATAATATAATAATTTAAAATCTCATTTGATATTATAAACATTGGGTTAACAACATTTAACAAGATCGTTAACCTAAAGGTTTCAAAACAACACTTACATGTAACGACTAACGATGACTTAACGACTCAGTTAAAATGTATATACATGTAGTGTTTTAATATGTATTCATACACTTTTGAAAGACTTCAAGACACTTATCAAAATACTTCTACTTAACAAAAATGCTTACAATTACATCCTCGTTCAGTTTCATCAACAATTCTACTCGTATGCACCCGTATTCGTACTCGTACAATACATAGCTTTTAAATGTATGTACTATTGGTATATACACTCCAATGATCAGCTCTTAGCAGCCCATGTGAGTCACCTAACACATGTGGGAACCATCATTTGGCAACTAGCATGAAATATCTCATAAAATTACAAAAATATGAGTAATCATTCATGACTTATTTACATGAAAACAAAATTACATATCCTTTATATCTAATCCATACACCAACGACCAAAAACACCTATAAACACTTTCATTCTTCAATTTTCTTCATCTAATTGATCTCTCTTAAGTTCTATCTTCAAGTTCTAAGTGTTCTTCATAAATTCTACAAGTTCTAGTTACATAAAATCAAGAATACTTTCAAGTTTGCTAGCTCACTTCCAATCTTGTAAGGTGATCATCCAACCTCAAGAAATCTTTGTTTCTTACAGTAGGTTATCATTCTAATATAAGTTAATATTCATATTCAAACTTTGGTTCAATTTCTATAACTATAACAATCTTATTTCAAGTGATGATCTTACTTGAACTTGTTTTCGTGTCATGATTCTGCTTCAAGAACTTCGAGCCATCCAAGGATCCTTTGAAGCTAGATCTATTTTTCTCATTTCCAGTAGGTTTATCCAAGGAACTTGAGGTAGTAATGATGTTCATAACATCATTAGATTCATACATATAAAGATATCTTATTCGAAGGTTTAAACTTGTAATCACTAGAACATAGTTTAGTTAATTCTAAACTTGTTCGCAAATAAAAGTTAATCCTTCTAAATTGACTTTTAAAATCAACTAAACACATATTCTATATCTATATGATATGCTAACTTAATGATTTAAAACCTGGAAACACGAAAAACACCGTAAAACCGGATTTACGCCGTCGTAGTAACACCGATGGCTGTTTTGGGTTAGTTAATTAAAAACTATGATAAACTTTGATTTAAAAGTTGTTATTCTGGGAAAATGATTTTTATTATGAACATGAAACTATATCCAAAAATTATGGTTAAACTCAAAGTGGAAGTATGTTTTCTAAAATGGTCATCTAGACGTCGTTCTTTCGACTGAAATGACTACCTTTACAAAAACGACTTGTAACTTATTTTTCTGACTATAAACCTATACTTTTTCTGTTTAGATTCATAAAATATAGTTAAATATGAAACTATAGCAATTTAATTCACTCAAAACGGATTTAAAATGAAGAAGTTATGGGTAAAACAAGATTGGATAATTTTTCTCATTTTAGCTACGTGAAAATTGGTAACAAATATATTCCAACCATAACTTAATCAACTTGTATTGTATATTATGTAATCTTGAGATACCATAGACACGTATACAATGTTTCGACCTATCATGTCGACACATCTATATATATTTCGGAACAACCATAGACACTCTATATGTGAATGTTGGAGTTAGCTATACAGGGTTGAGGTTGATTCCAAAATATATATAGTTTGAGTTGTGATCAATACTGAGATACGTATACACTGGGTCGTGGATTGATTCAAGATAATATTTATCAATTTATTTCTGTACATCTAACTGTGGACAACTAGTTGTAGGTTACTAACGAGGACAGCTGACTTAATAAACTTAAAACATCAAAATATATTAAAAGTGTTGTAAATATATTTTGAACATACTTTGATATATATGTATATATTGTTATAGGTTCGTGAATCAACCAGTGGCCAAGTCTTACTTCCCGACGAAGTAAAAATCTGTGAAAGTGAGTTATAGTCCCACTTTTAAAATCTAATATTTTTGGGATGAGAATACATGCAGGTTTTATAAATGATTTACATAGACACAAGTACGTGAAACTACATTCTATGGTTGAATTATCGAAATCGAATATGCCCCTTTTTATTAAGTCTGGTAATCTAAGAATTAGGGAACAGACACCCTAATTGACGCGAATCCTAAAGATAGATCTATTGGGCCTAACAAACCCCATCCAAAGTACCAGATGCTTTAGTACTTTGAAATTTATATCATATCCGAAGGGTGTCCCGGAATGATGGGGATATTCTTATATATGCATTTTGTTAATGTCGGTTACCAGGTGTTCACCATATGAATGATTTTTATCTCTATGTATGGGATGTGTATTGAAATATGAAATCTTGTGGTCTATTATTTTGATTTGATAATATATAGGTTAAACCTATAACTCACCAACATTTTTGTTGACGTTTAAAGCATGTTTATTCTCAGGTGAATATTAAGAGCTTCCGCTATTGCATACTAAAATAAGGACAAGATTTGGAGTCCATGTTTGTATGATATTATGTAAAAACGGCATTCAAGAAACATATGTGGATGTAATATATTTCTATTGTAAACCATTATGTAATGGTCGTGTGTAAACAGTATATTTTAGATTATCATTATTTGATAATCTACGTAAAGCTTTTTAAACCTTTATTGATGAAATAAAGGTTATGGTTTGTTTTAAAATGAATGCAGTCTTTGAAAAACGTCTCATATAGAAGTCAAAACCTCGCAACGAAATCAATTAATATGGAACGTTTTTAATCAATAAGAACGGGACATTTCAGTTGGTATCCGAGCGTTGGTCTTAGAGAACTAGAAATTTGTATTAGTGTGTCTTATCGAGTTTGTTAGGATGCATTAGTGAGTCTGGACTTCGATCGTGTTTTCTTTAAAAATGATTGCTTAACATTTTTGTTGGAAACTATATATTATTAACATGTATATGTTATGTGATATATTAATCTCTTAACATGTTTGATATTGTGTGATAGATGTCTACCTCTAGCACAAATCCCATTGACTCACCTAATAATAATGAAGAGTCAAATGTAAATTGGAATGATTCGTGGACTGATTCACAAGTTCCCGAAGAAGAACCGGAAGAAGAGTCGGAACCGGAAGAAGAATCGGAACCGGAAGAATAAATAGAACCAGTGGGGGAAATAATAAAACGGTTAAGAAAATCCTCAACCAACCGACCAAAGTTAATTATGGTCAATGGTGTTTCCGCCAAGGAAGCAAAGTATTGGGAGGATTACCAATTCTCCGATGAATCGGATCCCGACAAGGATTCCGATGATGTTATAGAAATTACCCCAACACAATTTAATAAGGCAAAAGAGAACAATAAGGGAAAGGGCATAAAAATAGAGAAATTTGATTCCAAACCCGATGAACTTTATATGTATCATCAACACCCGTATTTCTTAAGTTGTGACAATAACCCGGGAACCTCTAAACCACCAGGTTTTTCTAAACCAATGTGGAAAACGACGGCTCGTATTAGGGGAACATCATATATCCCTAGAAACTTGGCAAAACGAACCAAAACAGAAGACGAAGAAACGAGCGAGTCAGAATAAGATAGTTGTATTCGTGTGGTGTAATATATGTAATATAGTGTGCTTATGCTTTATGATATATGTAAAAATTGCTTGTATTAATAAGTATTTTTTTTTATGAATCTAACTCTTGTCTATTTTACAGTATAAAAACACAAAATGGATAGACAACCCAATATTTTAAGAGACATACCCGGAGACATGATTGATGAAATCTTGTCTAGAGTCGGTCAGAATTCCTCGGCATAACTATTTAAGGCGAGATCAGTTTGTAAGACATTCGAAGAACGTTCCAAGAATTCCTTGGTTTATAAAAGGCTTTCGTTCGAAAGATGGGGGATATCACATTGGGAAATCCATAAGTTACGATGTGTTTACTTTGACGCATATATTGCGGGGAACCCAAATGCTATTTTACGCAATGGGTTAAGAAATTATTTTGATTCAATATATCCGAATATAGGACTTCGTGATTTAGAAAAAGCGGCTAACATGCAACATAAAGAAGCATGTTATGCTTACGGCTTAGTAATGTTCGCTTCTCACCAAAGTGAGAACAAGAACATCGGGCTACAAATATTAAATAAAACGTTCCCACAAGTGACGGAGTCGGTAATTGGAGTAAGAAATGAGGTTTTTAGATTGTTAAGGGACTGTTGGATATTACGTAACCCTCGTCCCTTTGACGACGTTACAATACGCTGTCTTATCAACGGCCATAACGGTTATGTTCCACAAGACCAAGGATGGGAAGTAGTCCTAGTAAAACCAGAATGCATGACTTGTTTCTGGACGTATGAATTACGTGTCTTTATTGCCTTTGCTGAACGACTTGTGTACTAGCTAGAATTATCTTCACAACTATCTTGTATCAAAGTTATTGTGTGCTATATTTCATGCTTTATGTAAAATAAGCGGTATTGTAAGTTTGTAAAATATTGTATAAAAGTTTGAACGCGAAATATTATTATAATCAGTTTTTCATATAGAATTGTAGTAGTTGAATTGTATATTAGCTACTAAGTATGAACTTAACGGGTAGGTACTACCCGAATTTAAACTTATAAAATGCTAATATGAAGAAAAAGCTTTTATAAATGAGTTCATATTATGCTACGAAATACTATTAACTACTCTTAATATTCTGTATGATTAACTTGTTCCATTTGACTATTTTGAAGAAAATGGCACCGACTACTCGACACACCGTGAATATGAATGAAGAGGAATTCCGTACTTTTCTAGCTTCAAACATAGCCGCAGTACAGGCTGCCCTACATACCAACAATAACCTTGGATCTAGCAGTACAGGAAATCGTGTAGGATGAACCTATAAAGAATTCACTTCCTGCAAACCTTTGGAATTTGATGGAACCGAAGGACCGATCGGATTGAAACGGTGGACCGAGAAGGTCGAATCAGTGTTTGCCATAAGTAAGTGTACTGAAGAGGACAAAGTGAAGTACGCTACGCATACCTTCACATGTTCTGCGTTAACATGGTGGAATACCTATCTAGAGCAAGTGGGACAAGATGATGCGTACGCATTACCGTGGTCAGCATTCAAGCACTTGATGAACGAGAAATACCGTCCCAGAACCGAGGTCAATAAGCTCAAGACAGAACTTAGAGGGTTACGAACCCAAGGATTTGATATTACCACGTACGAAAGACGATTCACAGAATTGTGCCTATTGTGTCCGGGAGCGTTCGAAGATGAGGAAGAGAAGATCGACGCGTTTGTGAAAGGATTATCGGAAAGAATCCAAGAAGATATAAGTTCACACGAGCCCGCCTCCATACAACAGGCATGTAGAATGGCTCACAAACTAGTGAACCAGATTGAGGAAAGAATTAAAGAACAGACGACTGAAGAGGCCAATGTGAAGCAAGTCAAAAGAAAGTGAGAGGAAAACGGTGATAAGAATCACCAATATAACAACAACAGCAATTACAACAATAATCGCAACAACTATCCCAACAATCGCAACATCAATCGCAACTACAACAAACGGCCCAACAACAACAACAACAACAATAGCAGCAGCAACTACAACAATCATCCCAACAACAATAATAACCGCAACAACAACAACAATCAGAAGCAGCTATGCCAAAGGTGTGAAAAGTATCACTCGGGGTTCTGCACCAAATTTTGCAACAAGTGTAAAAGAAATGGTCATAGCGCGGCGAAGTGTGAGGTCTACGGACCAGGGGTTAACAGAACGAAAGGAACAAGTTGTGTCGGAATGAGTAATGGCGGAGCAAGTAGTGTCGGAGCAAGTTATGCCAATGTAGTTTGTTATAAATGTGGAAAACTGGGCCACATTATTAGAAATTGCCCGAACCAGGAGAACACGAATGGACAAGGCCGTGGAAGAGTTTTCAATATTAATGCGGCAGAGGCACAGGAAGACCCGGAACTTGTTACGGGTACGTTTCTTATTGACAATAAATCTGCTTACGTTTTATTTGATTCGGGTGCGGATAGAAGCTATATGAGTAGAGATTTTTGTGCTAAATTAAGTTGTCCATTGACGCCTTTGGATAGTAAATTTTTACTCGAATTAGCAAATGGTAAATTAATTTCAGCAGATAATATATGTCGGAATCGAGAAATTAAACTGGTTAGCGAAACATTTAAGATTGACTTGATACCAGTAGAGTTAGGGAGTTTTGATGTGATAATCGGTATGGACTGGTTGAAAGAAGTGAAAGCAGAGATCGTTTGTTACAAAAATGCAATTCGCATTATACGAGAAAAAGGAAAACCCTTAATGGTGTACGGAGAAAAGGGCAACACGAAGCTACATCTTATTAGTAATTTGAAGGCACAAAAACTAATAAGAAAAGGTTGCTATGCTGTTCTAGCACACGTCGAGAAAGTACAAACTGAAGAAAAGAGCATCAATGATGTTCCTGTCGCAAAAGAATTTCCCGATGTATTTCCGAAAGAATTACCGGGATTACCCCCACATCGATCCGTTGAATTTCAAATAGATCTTGTACCAGGAGCTGCACCAATAGCTCGTGCTCCTTACAGACTCGCACCCAGCTAGATGAAAGAACTGCAAAGCCAATTACAAGAACTTTTAGAGCGTGGTTTCATTCGACCAAGCACATCACCGTGGGGAGCTCCTGTTTTGTTTGTCAAGAAGAAAGATGGTACATTTAGGTTGTGTATTGACTACAGAGAGTTGAACAAACTTACCATCAAAAACCGTTATCCACTACCAAGAATTGACGACTTATTTGATCAACTACAAGGCTCGTCTGTTTATTCAAAGATTGACTTACGTTCCGGGTATCATCAAATGAGGGTGAAAGAAGATGATATTCCAAAGACTACTTTCAGAACACGTTACGGTCATTACGAGTTTATGGTCATGCCGTTTGGTTTAACTAATGCACTAGCTGTGTTCATGGACCTTATGAACCGAGTGTGTGGACCATACCTTGACAAGTTTGTCATTGTTTTCATTGATGACATACTTATTTACTCAAAGAATGACCAAGAACACGGTGAACATTTGAGAAAGGTGTTAGAAGTATTGAGGAAGGAAGAATTGTACGCTAAGTTTTCAAAGTGTGCATTTTGGTTGGAAGAAGTTCAATTCCTCGGTCACATAGTGAACAAAGAAGGTATTAAGGTGGATCCGGCAAAGATAGAAACTGTTGAAAAGTGGGAAACCCCGAAAACTCCAAAACACATACTCCAGTTTTTAGGACTAGCTGGTTACTACAGAAGGTTCATCCAAGACTTTTCCAGAATAGCAAAACCCTTGACTGCATTAACGCATAAAGGGAAGAAATTTGAATGGAAGGATGAACAAGAGAAAGCGTTCCAGTTATTGAAGAAAAAGCTAACTACGGCACCTATATTGTCATTGCCTGAAGGGAATGATGATTTTGTGATTTATTGTGACGCATCAAAGCAAGGTCTCGGTTGTGTATTAATGCAACGAACGAAGGTGATTGCTTATGCGTCTAGACAATTGAAGATTCACGAACAAAATTATATGACGCATGATTTGGAATTAGGCGTGGTTTTTTTGCATTAAAGACTTGGAGGCACTACTTATATGAGGTCAAAAGTATTATATATACCGACCACAAAAGTCTTCAACACATATTTAATCAGAAACAACTGAATATGAGGCAGCGTAGGTGGATTGAATTGTTGAATGATTACGACTTTGAGATTCGTTACCACCCGGGGAAGGCAAATGTGGTAGCCGACGCCTTGAGCAGGAAGGACAGAGAACCCATTCGAGTAAAATCTATGAATATAATGATTCACAATAACCTTACTACTCAAATAAAGGAGGCGCAACAAGGAGTTTTAAAAAAGGGAAATTTAAAGGATGAAATACCCAAAGGATCGGAGAAGCATCTTAATATTCGGGAAGATGGAACCCGGTATAGGGCTGAAAGAATTTGGGTACCAAAATTTGGAGATATGAGAGAAATGGTACTTAGAGAAGCTCATAAAACCATATACTCAATACATCCTGGAACGGAGAAGATGTACAAGGATCTTAAGAAACATTTTTGGTGGCCAGGTATGAAAGCCAATATTGCTAAATATGTAGGAGAATGTTTGACGTGTTCTAAGGTCAAAGCTGAACATCAGAAACCATCAGGTCTACTACAACAACCTGAAATCCCGGAATTGAAATGGGAAAACATTACCATGGATTTCATTACTAAATTGCCAAGGACTTCAAATGGTTATGATACTATTTGGGTAATAGTTGATCGTCTCACCAAGTCAGCACACTTCCTGCCAATAAGAGAAGATAACAAGATGGAGAAGTTAACACGACTGTATTTGAAGGAAGTCATCTCCAGACACGGAATACCAATCTCTATTATCTCTGATAGGGATGGCAGATTTATTTCAAGATTCTGGCAGACATTACAGCAAGCATTAGGAACTCGTCTAGACATGAGTACTGCCTATCATCCACAAACTGATGGGCAGAGCGAAAGGACGATACAAATGCTTGAAGACATGCTACGAGCTTGTGTTATTGATTTCGGAAACAGTTGGGATCGACATCTACCGTTAGCAGAATTTTTCTACAACAACAGCTACCATTCAAGCATTGAGATGGCGCCGTTTGAAGCACTTTATGGTAGAAAGTGCAGGTCTCTGATTTGTTGGAGTGAAGTGAGGGATAGACAGATTACGGGTCCGGAGATAATACAAGAAACTACCGAGAAAATCATCCAAATTCAACAAAGATTGAAAACCGCCCAGAGTCGACAAAAGAGCTATGCCGACATTAAAGAAAAGATATAGAATTTGAAATTGGAGAGATGGTCATGCTTAAGGTTGCACCTTGGAAAGGCGTTGTTCGATTTGGTAAACGAGGTAAATTAAATCCAAGGTATATTGGACCATTCAAGATTATTGATCGTGTCGGACCAGTAGCTTACCGACTTGAGTTACCTCAATAACTCGCGGCTGTACATAACACTTTCCACGTCTCGAATTTGAAGAAATGTTTTGCTAAAGAAGATCTCACTATTCCGTTAGACGAAATCCAAATCAACGAAAAACTTCAATTCATCGAAGAACCCGTCGAAATAATGGATCGTGAGGTAAAAAGACTTAAACAAAACAAGATACCAATTGTTAAGGTTCGATGGAATGCTCGTAGAGGACCCGAGTTCACCTGGGAATGAGAAGATCAGATGAAGAAGAAGTACCCGCACTTATTTCCAGAAGATGAGCCAATACCTCCAATAGCTTAAAATTTCGCGACAAAATTTATTTAACGGGTAGGTACTGTAGTGTCCCGAACTTTTTCGAACCTTTCTATGATTATATGTTTAATGAAAAATATATTTACATGATTAAATGTTTCCAACATGTTAAGCAATCAAACTTGTTAAGACTTGGTTAATTGAAACGGAAATTTTGTAAACGTCTGATTACCAAGTTTGACCAATTGTTCACGAACGCTATAAGTTGTATATGACATGATGATACATAAATGAATAAATATATATGTTTAACATGATATAATGATCATCAAGTATCTCATTAAAAATAGTAACAATAAGTTATATACTTAAAAAGGAGACTATTGACGTATGAAACTCGAAACGATACATATAACGATTATCGTTATAACCACGTCTTACTAAATATATATGAAGCATATTAATACATTGTTATATTATATATAACATGATAATATGATAATTAAATATATCATTAAGTGTATTAACAATGAACTACATAAGTAAAAACAAGACTACTAACTTAAGGATTTCGAAACGAGACATATATGTAACGATTATCGTTGTAACGACATTTAAATGTATATATCATATTAAGATATATTAATATATCATAATATCATGATAATATAATAATTTAAAATCTCATTTGATATTATAAACATTGGGTTAACAACATTTAACAAGATCGTTAACCTAAAGGTTTCAAAACAACACTTACATGTAACGACTAACGATGACTTAACGACTCAGTTAAAATGTATATACATGTAGTGTTTTAATATGTATTCATACACTTTTGAAAGACTTCAAGACACTTATCAAAATACTTCTACTTAACAAAAATGCTTACAATTACATCCTCGTTCAGTTTCATCAACAATTCTACTCGTATGCACCCGTATTCGTACTCGTACAATACACAGCTTTTAAATGTATGTACTATTGGTATATACACTCCAATGATCAGCTCTTAGCAGCTCATGTGAGTCACCTAACACATGTGGGAACCATCATTTGGCAACTAGCATGAAATATCTCATAAAATTACAAAAATATTAGTAATCATTCATGACTTATTTACATGAAAACAAAATTACATATCCTTTATATCTAATCCATACACCAACGACCAAAAACACCTACAAACACTTTCATTCTTAAATTTTCTTCATCTAATTAATCTCTCTTAAGTTCTATCTTCAATTTCTAAGTGTTCTTCATAAATTCTACAAGTTCTAGTTACATAAAATCAAGAATACTTTCAAGTTTGCTAGCTCACTTCCAATCTTGTAAGGTGATCATCCAATCTCAAGAAATCTTTGTTTCTTACAGTAGGTTATCATTCTAATACAAGGTAATATTCATATTCAAACTTTGTTCAATTTCTATAACTATAACAATCTTATTTCAAGTGATGATCTTACTTGAACTTGTTTTCGTGTCATGATTCTGCTTCAAGAACTTCGAGCCATCCAAGGATCCTTTGAAGCTAGATCTATTTTTCTCATTTCCAGTAGGTTTATCCAAGGAACTTGAGGTAGTAATGATGTTCATAACATCATTCGATTCATACATATAAAGCTATCTTATTCGAAGGTTTAAACTTGTAATCACTAGAACATAGTTTAGTTAATTCTAAACTTGTTCGCAAATAAAAGTTAATCCTTCTAACTTGACTTTTAAAATCAACTAAACACATATTCTATATCTATATGATATGCTAACTTAATTATTTAAAACCTGGAAACACGAAAAACACCGTAAAACCGAATTTACGCCGTCGTAGTAACACCGCGGGCTGTTTTGGGTTAGTTAATTAAAAACTATGATAAAATTTGATTTCAAAGTTGTTATTCTGGGAAAATGATTTTTATTATGAACATGAAACTATATCCAAAAATTATGGTTAAACTCAAAGTGGAAGTATGTTTTCTAAAATGGTCATCTAGACGTCGTTCTTTCGACTGAAATGACTACCTTTACAAAAATGACTTGTAACTTATTTTTCTGACTATAAACCTATACTTTTTATGTTTAGATTCATAAAATAGAGTTCAATATAAAACTATAGCAATTTGATTCACTCAAAACGGATTTAAAATGAAGAAGTTATGGGTAAAACAAGATTGGATAATTTTTCTCATTTTAGCTACGTGAAAATTGGTAACAAATCTATTCCAACCATAACTTAATCAACTTGTATTGTATATTATGTAATCTTGAGATACCATAGACACGTATACAATGTTTCTACCTATCATGTCGACACATCTATATATATTTCGGAACAACCATAGACACTCTATATGTGAATGTTGGAGTTAGCTATACAGGGTTGAGGTTGATTCCAAAATATATATAGTTTGAGTTGTGATCAATACTGAGATACGTATACACTGGGTCGTGGATTGATTCAAGATAATATTTATCGATTTATTTCTGTACATCTAACTGTGGACAACTAGTTGTAGGTTACTAACGAGGACAGCTGACTTAATAAACTTAAAACATCAAAATATATTAAAAGTGTTGTAAATATATTTTGAACATACTTTGATATATATGTATATATTGTTATAGTTTCGTGAATCAACCAGTGGCCAAGTCTTACTTCCCGAAGAAGTAAAAATCTGTGAAAGTGAGTTATAGTCCCACTTTTAAAATCTAATATTTTTAGGATAAGAATACATGCAGGTTTTATAAATGATTTACAAAATAGACACAAGTACGTGAAACTACATTCTATGGTTGAATTATCGAAATTGAATATGCCCCTTTTTATTAAGTCTGGTAATCTAAGAATTAGGGAACAGACACCCTAATTGACGCGAATCCTAAAGATAGATCTATTGGGCCTAACAAACCCCATCCAAAGTACCGGATGCTTTAGTACTTCGAAATTTATATCATATCCGAAGGGTGTCCCGGAATGATGGGGATATTCTTATATATGCATTTTGTTAATGTCGGTTACCAGGTGTTCACCATATGAATGATTTTTATCTCTATGTATGGGATGTGTATTGAAATATGAAATCTTGTGGTCTATTATTATGATTTGATAATATATAGGTTAAACCTATAACTCACCAACATTTTTGTTGACGTTTAAAGCATGTTTATTCTCAGGTGAATATTAAGAGTTTCCGCTGTTGCATACTAAAATAAGGACAAGATTTGGAGTCCATGTTTGTATGATATTATGTAAAAACCGCATTCAAGAAACATATGTCGATGTAATATATTTCTATTGTAAACCATTATGTAATGGTCGTGTGTAAACAGTATATTTTAGATTATCATTATTTGATAATCTACGTAAAGATTTTTAAACCTTTATTAATGAAATAAAGGTTATGGTTTGTTTTAAAATGAATGCAGTCTTTGAAAAACGTCTCATATAGAGGTCAAAACCTCGCAACGAAATCAATTAATATGGAACGTTTTTAATCAATAAGAACGGGACATTTCAGTTTTCGCTCTAGAATCTTCGTTTTAGCTCCGATTCTCTTGATTCTTTTTGCACCATCTTCGTAATTACTTGTTCTTCAATTCTAACCAACGAAGTGGGTATTTTGCTGACAAATTTCGAATCTTTCTTATTTTTGGGCCTTAATACCGGGGTGAAAACGTGACTTTTTAGCCGATATCAAATATCCCACACTTAGACTTTGCTTGTCCTCAAGCAAACTCTCATTTCCTTAAGAATCTTTTCGACGTTTCTTTTCTAATAGCCTAAGCGGTTTGCTTTTTTTATAAGAGCAAAAAGATAAGGTGAGTCATCTATGTTATGATTGAAATTATCTCTGCAAGCATGCGAGGAGGTTACATGACATAGGCTAGCTTTCACGGGTCACTCAAATCACTCAAGTGTTTTAGGGTTCCCTATAGATCTAAGAAATGAATATACTCATAGCCAGTCATGCTGCACCCATCGTCATAGGCTTGATAAAGACTTATAGCCTTGCTGCTAATGCGAGAATGGTAGTAATCTCAACTTTATAGGTCATTTGTCAATGATGGAAAAGGAATTTTGGAGTGGTAGCGAAGTTGTTTTTGAGGGGTGAGATAAAAGGGTAATGTAGTCTTTATAGAAACTTTTATTCGGATACATGGGAGTGCTGAAGTATCTTGAGAAGCACTTTTGAACTTTTCTTCATTTGATAATCATTTTTGGTCGAGTTCTCTTCGGAATTTCTCTTTATTGAATTCTGCTCCCTTTTCAAAACTATACACAATTTTTTTTTGGAGACTTCATCTCGAGAAACTTTTTGCCGGTAAACATTTTCAAGACCTTTGCCATGATACTTGAGAGGTTTATAACATCGGGTTTTTGGAAGGAATCTCGTTTTCTGAATTTTTCGAGTAAATAGTAAAGGTGATGTGGATGTGGTGGTGGAGTAGAAGTAGTGGAGGTGCGGAAGGCTTATGTTTGACAAATGGCTAGCTCTTTTGATTACAACCGAATCACGTTTCGCTGCTTGGAGATGTAGATCTAAAGCAAATTCTGATTCTGAGCACAGACATCGACACTCTCAACGGAAAATAGTGAAGCATTAAAGATGAATGCTGGTCTTATTTGGGGTGCCTCACCATAATCAATTTAGGTCGATAATGCCTTAGTCATGCAATGCTCTATTAGAGATTTGGTTCAACCTTACAAGATTTCTACCTTACTTAAGCCTTATTTTTATTGACAAACGTTTTAGGTTTTCAAAAATACTTTTTCGAAAAGGGTTTCTTTTACAAAAATTTTGAAATTTGGCTTAAGGACTTGGAATCTTCGTAATGGGTTATTATAATACAGCATGAAAAGATTATACCAACCTCCCACACTTAGATGAACATTGTCCTCAATGTTCCTAGTGTATCCCATACTTAGAAGTTTTAGTTGAAGATTTGAGAATATTTGTCTAGTGTTTTAATTGGGTGTTATCCCACACTTAGTGATAAGCTAGGATGTAGCATAGTTTGAATCTTGAGCTAGTAGCGAAAAGAAAGAAATACCCCTAGCAGATGCGGCTGGCTTCCAATCCTTGCGTCTTTATCAGCTCATTTGTCGTCCTTTATTCTTCTACTCTACTTTGTTGCATGGGTTGCCTCCCGAGAAGCGCTTTTGTTTAAGGTCGTTGGCTCGACCGTAGTGATGCCTTAAAAAGCAAACATTTCTTGCTGATGGTTGTGATCTTGGTCTTCTCGAGGGAATGTGAGTCTTGGCGGGTAAATCCTGAGAAAGTGTCGGACCAATAGTGGTAGCAAATCAGGTACTTCTCTTGAAGATCTTCTGAAAGATAAGTAGTGCGCAGTTTCGGCTCTTGATAAGTCTTGAAGTCCGATGAGAATATGATCCACGGCTCTGCTGGTTGACCCATGAATGTTAATCATAGTTGTTTCTCTGATGGGATGCTCATTTTGGAGGTCTTCAAACAATGTTAGAAACTGTATCTTTAGAATTTTGAAGTCTTCGGAGCGGTGATCTCCACAGTAGGAGTCTGTAGCTTTGTACAGATTAGTCAGAAGACGAAGCTGGAAAGAAGTGAACAGCAATCCTGATCCGAGTATTAATTTCACCGTCTTTGAGTATATCTCCCGACATCCAGCTTTAAATGTGAAACTAGGATCTGTGGATTCGTGGAAGATATGTGATATCTGCTTTGTAACATAGGTGGCAATGTTGACTCGATCTGGTTCAAGATGAGAGAACGGATTGTTTCGCCTTGCTTCTTCCATAACAGCGTCTCATAACTCTTTGATAATTAGATCAGCATGGTGATCAATTGTTACGTAAATCACTAGTCTGTCTGGTGTGCTTTCGAAATTATCTCTTTCCAAGAGATCGAAAAAGCTGTGAATATCCCGATCATTTGCAAATCAGAGTGATAAGTCGGGCGTCCGGTGGAAAGATCCATATGTTTTCGGATGAGAGTCAGAAGTGCTCGTTAGTTTTGTGATAACGGAAGTGCAGATCCGGCTAAGGCGTTATAAACCCTAGAGTAAATGATCTTCTGATCTCGACAGAATCTTGTCTCAAGAATAGTGCGAACCACTGAATTGTGCTCTCGTTGCCTTTCTTCATGATAGATATGATCGTGAAGAGAATTGATAAAGTCTTGGATGTGTTCTTTTAGGATTTCAACATCATTGTCTTCTCTTCAGAGATAGAGGTTGTGTTCTTCTCGGATAGCCATAATTCGTTCTGTTAGGCGTAGCGAAAAATCAATGGTTGATCTTCGGATGGATTCGAGAATATCTTCAAATTCATTGGTATCATTGATGAAGGTTATCATGTCTGCGCGTGTGGATATAACCAGAATCCGATCTGAAGAAGTGTCCGGCTCCCCTTGATCTGGTTCGGTTGGAGAGTGTGAGTTATTCAGAATGTCTTCATGTTGTTCTACCTCGTTATCATCGGTGTATTGTTCTTTCGAGGATGCGTCTGATGAACGGGTTTCTTCAGTGTTCTGATTTCCACCTTGACACTTGCAGGATCAATTTCTATATCCTTAACCTCAGCCTTGTCGGTCTTCTTCTTGAAGCGAATGATTAAACTGTGATCTTCCGTCTCAAGCCTCATTATTTCTTCATGATGCTCGATGCTTAGAGCGGGTATTGTCGCAGTCTCTTTTACGTCTTCCATTTCCTTTTCCTCCTCAGATTCCTCCTCTTCCTCTATTTCTTCGCTGGGATCCTCTTCTTCCATTTCTGGGTCGTCTACAAACTGTGATTCGACACCCATCTCGATATCATCGGCTGGTGGTGAAGACTCATCATCGGAAGTGATCCGTCTGGTGGAAATAGAAAACAATTCTGCCTGTCCAGAAAGATCGGTTGGTCGGTCAATTTTGAAGGTAACGCTCTCCCCATGTGATCGTAAGATCAAGATTTGATTGTACACATCAATGACAGTCCTAGCCGTATTCATGAAAGGTCTTCCTAAAACTACTGGTGTGTTTAGGTCTTCCTTAATATCCATTACTATGAAATCCGTAGGATACAAGAATTTGTCAACTTTCACCAAGATGTTCTCAACTATGCCCTTAGGATATCGAATTGTATGATCGGCAAGTTGGATTGTCATTTTAGTTGGTGACAAGTCTCCTAACTCTAATCTCTTGTAGAGAGAGTAGGGGATTAGGTTGATACTTGCTCCTAAATCTGCTAGCGCATGAATGGTTCCAGATTGGTAGATTGAACACGGGAAAAGAAATCGGCCCGTATCTCCTAGCTTTGGTGGTAGAGAGTTTTTGAGTAATGCAGAGCATTTTTCACTCAATGAAATTTTGTTAGAGTCTGGTATCCTCTCCTTTGTAGAAAGAAGCCTTTGGATGTATCTCTTCTGGTTGGGAACTTTGGACATATTGTCCAGGAATCTTCCATCAAGTTTGAAGGAATCAAGCTTGGATGGTCCTTCTTGTAGCCTTCCAGGATAGGGTATGTGAACTGGAGTTTCAGGGGTCAGCTTCTGAGTATATGTTGATTTGTTCTTTAGCCTGGCTTACCTTCTCAGTGGTTCTTCCTCTGGGATTACGGAATCCATTTGCTTAGCTTCTTCTATGCGGGATTTTGGATAGTATTACTTGGCAATCTTCCCTGCGGTCGGGTTTCAAGGCGTTGTGATAACTGTCCGAGCTGTGTTTCCAAACTTTTGAGTAGAGCCAATTGATTTCTCATTAGTATCTCCATCTGATCTTGCCTGGCTGCAGTTCTCTGATTTAGTTGTTGTTGCTCTTGAATGAACTGAGTCAACTGATCATCAGCTCCGAGAGTGGGGTTAGTTACTTTTGTAATCTGGGTGGTAGGGGAATTTTCCTCAACTGGGGTACCAGTGAGTGGAAGTGGTTGATCGTAGGTCAATTGAGATTGTTGTGCTGGATAAGGTGGATAACGATAGCGAAAAGGTTGATTGCTTCACTGAAATTGATTAACCCTAGGTGGTTGATTGAATCCGGGATTTGGTGGACGAGCTGGGTATTGGACGTAACAGACTGAACCGTCAGGGTTTTCGTACTCAACTTGATATTCTTCAGTAGGTTGCGGGTTGGTACAATTAACACAAGCATGAGCCTGGTTAACCTGCTGCGGTTGCGTCTTCAATTCTCCGAGTTGTTTAGTGAGAGATTCCATCTTGTCCGTGAGGGATTTGATGGCCTCTGTTTGATTGTTAAGTGCAGAGAGTGGGGCAGATGATGAAGTTGTTTCACCACTTTTCTAATCATGATGATGCATTGTCATGTTCTCGAGCAATTCCCATGCTTCGTCTGCAGTTTGGTTCATCAGATTCCCTTGAGCTGCTGTATCGATTCTCGTCCTATGATTTACCGTAAGACCATTGTAGAAGGTACATATTTGGGCTGACCGTTCTAGCTGGTGATTAGGGCATTTCTTCAGCAGGGTTTTGAATCGCTCCAATGCAGTGTAAAGAGATTTATCATAACTTTGTTTGAAGTTAATGATGTCATTCTTTAGTTTGGTTTGTTTAGAAGGAGGGAAATATTTGGTTAGGAATTTAGTAGCCATCTCCATCTATGACGTGATGGAATCTTTTTCCAGTCCTTCAAACCAAGTTTGAGCATGATGAGTGAGAGAATAGGGGAACAAGTATAGCCGGACTATATCTTGTCCTATCCGTGGCTATATGTAGGGGTTCGAAAGAGATATGAATTTATCAAGGTGAGAGTTAGGATCGTCATTCGGTAATCCATGAAACTGACAGCTATTCTGAATGAGCTGGATGATGTGATGTTTTAACTCGAACGAGTGTCCTTGAATCTCTAGAAATCTGATCGGTCCTCCTCGACCTTCAATCGAGGGTTTGGTATTCTCTGCTAAAGTAACACGTAACGCCATTCGATTTTTGATTCGTGCTTCCTTGCGTGCTTTAGAGACTATTGTGTCTGGATCAGGTACGAATAATAACGGCCCTGGTCTAGATCGGGTTTGGGTCATACACTGGGTATGCCTTTTTTTTTTTTTTTAATTTTTCGCAAATAAACTAAAATTACCTAAAGTAACTTAGAGTAAGCTAAACTTAGTCTAAGGTAATCTAATTCTAATGTAATTTAATATAATCTAATCTAATCTAAAGTAATCTAAAGTTATCACACCCCCAGTTAGGGCCTGGGTGAAATGTGACTTAATAACAAATCAACCAAAATATTATAATGTACGAGAACAATACTAAATGATAAATTAAACTTTATTGAGTACGCAGCGGAAAAATGAAATGTCGTTACAAAGGAATAAAGTAAATGTTCAAATGCAAAAGTAGTAAATGCGATATCTCTTGATCCTTTGTCCAAGTAGCATCACATAAGGAGTAAGTAAGAAAACTTGATCAAACAGCACCTGAGACAAAACATGCTAAAGTGTCAACCAAAAAGGTTGAGTGAAGTTCATAGGTTTAACAAATAAGTTTGACCGTTTGTTTTAGACCACAAGATTTAGTTTGTAAATTGATCTCGCAGATCAAAAAGTTATGCCAATGCGTGATATTTAGACTAAACGTTCAAGTTTACCCCAAAGACAAGTTGTAGTTTATACTTGTCGGTTTAATTTCATTATTAAGTAATACAAAGACTTAGTCAAATGTATCGGGGACGTTACTCCCGATAGGCCTACCCCCAATAATTAAGCATGCATACGAGCAATTAAAAATATCACTGTAGGGACTTAGTCGGACATAGCCGGGTATAGCATAGTTTTAACAGTTGACACTTGTGTCTAAATTGTAAATAGTAAAAGTACCATGTGTCTCACCCCAATAAAAGTAAATAAGTTTGTTAGCAATAAAGAGTGGGGCTATGAATTCACCTTAGTAAGTAGAGAGAGAGAGCTAGTTATTCCTCGAAATAGAAAGTTGGATGAGTGAGCAGAAAAGTCAACATATTGACATTTAATAGTAAGTGTTTTTCCCAAGTTTAAGTTTAAGTATGTAAGTGTTTAAGTATAGTTTGTTTTACTAACTTTTCATTCTTAGTAAGTTTCTTTTTTTTTGAAAATTTTCATTTTTAGAAAGTTTCTATTTTTAGAAAGTTTCTATTTTTAGTAAGTTTCCCATTTTAGTAAGTTTATAATTAGAAAGTTTCTATTTTAAAAGTGTTTCCATTTTAGGATACGTGCCATATTAGATATATTTTCAATCACCCCTTTCCCTTCGAATGGCCATTTCAGGTCTAGGGGCTTGAGCTACAGGATCCTTTAAATCGAAAAATCCAGACCCTTTGTAACAACCCAAACCATCCAACGACAAAACCACGTGAAAACAGCAAAATAATTTTTTTTTTCCTGAACAGCATGTTGCGCGGCGCGCCAAAGTGGACTGTCCAAAAAGTCCTTAAATGCGAAAATGTTTGGCTAGTTCCCGACGTATTTAGACAAAACGCTTTTAACCGCATGTTCAATATATGAAAACTAGCGCATTCCATTAATAAAATTTAGTTTACGAAGCGGGGCCCACATCGACCCAAATTACCCTTTAAGTATCAAAATATAATTTTCGACCATAAGACTTTTAATACAAAACAAAGCCGAGCATGGCGATTGGGGATACGCTACCCAATCCTAATAAATCCAAAAGCAAGCCTTCTACGCAAACTATGCAAGTCCTCTAATCCTCGCGCTTACCCGAGCCACCATCCGCATGCAATCTATAAAAAGAGTCAACAACGAGAGGGTAAGCTAACGCTTAGTGAATGATAATATACTACATACATATATATGTATAAAATGGACACGCCACAAAATAACAAATACCGCATACCGAGGCATCCATATAAGGCACTACACTAAGCATACCGTACGATCTCTAAGCAACGAGCTAAAGATACAATAACAATATAAGTTCACCAACGACGATGTGAACAACGCCAAATAGCTACACCAGGAGGGTTAGCTACAACACAACAATACATTAATATACGTATACAATATATATATAACAACGCGTAAAACTCCCAAGGTTAACCATAACGCTATGGTGCTACCGGCTCGTGGTTCACACCATACGCAATTGAGTCATACTCTTTTATAGTGCTACCGGCTCGTGGTTCACACTCGATGCTACCGGCTTGTGGTTCACATCAATTATTTTATAGTGCTACCGGCTCATGGTTCACACTCGATGCTACCGGCTCGTGGTTCACATCAATTATTTTATAGTGCTACCGGCTCGTGGTTCACACTCGATGCTACCGGCTCGTGGTTCACATCAATTATTTTATAGTGCTATCGGCTCGTGGTTCACACTCGATGCTACCGGCTCGTGGTTCACATCCTATCACACACACACATTATGGCACTACCGGCTCGATGGTTCATACCATAACATTCATAAATAAATACGCCATATACACATACGTATAATTATTCCACTCACAATACTACCCTTCGCCATTGGGGTTATATCTAAGTCCGCATCACAATATTAACCCTTCGCCATTGGGGTTATATAATCCACATCATACCGCGTGTGATAATGTACACACAAATTGTGTACCCCGCCAAAGGTGGCCAACCAAAACGCACAACCGTGCCAATTGGACCTATACACAAGTCCATCAAATCCACCTATATGTGAAGTGAGCTCTATAACCAAGAAACACTTCAACCCGACCCGCACCCATCCTACACATACATATGCACATAGGATATTAACACTCACCTTGAAGTCTTGAAGAAAGCTTCCAAGTAAACCGCAACTCGCCAATGGAAAATACCTATTCCATTATCACAATTACAACAACACACTTAGAGTGGATTTACAAATCAACCCAATTCGACACTTAGTGCAAATTTGACCCAAATGCACTACCAAGTACAAACCGTGCCCAAAACTAACCAATAATCACTAACACAAGTGAGAATGGTCCTAATACGCCAATTAAACCCGAACTCAAGTGTTAAACACGTGTCATACCCATTTTGACACTTAAACCCTAATTTTGACCCATAAGGTCAAAATCTCACCATTTACAAGTTTTGACACCAAAACACATTTAACTTGATTTTATACTTCAACTTAATCCATTTCAAGTTTACAAACCTCATTAAATCGCCAAATGGGTCATAATCACCACCAAACCTTAATTTGACCCAAAGTCACAATTAGTCAACCAAATAACCTTAAATGGGTTTCAATACTTTCATAATCACTAACTTAAGTGATTAAACTCAATTTCGAGTCCTAAACATGGCCAATTAGTTCACCAACCCAAAATCCACCAACAATTAACAATAAACCCAATTACTAGCTTCACTAAACCCATTTCATCACCTAAAAGGGTTTTACCACAAACTAACTCAAACCCTAACTTGAATATCAAATCAAATAGATGAAATTCGGAGTTTGAGCTTACCAATACCACCACAACGTAGCTAGGAACGAAAGGAACAACTTTAGAACTCGAGCTTTTGATCAATTCGGCCTCCTTCTTCACCAAAACCCTAAATCTCTCTCTAGAATCTCTCTCTCTCTCTAAAATAGTTTGAGAGTGATGAATGGATGTGAAAATGATCCAAAACTGATCCAAACCAGCTAATATGGCTCACAAATCCGGCCCCAAGTGAAATTACCCAATTGCCCTTCATTTAAACCTTTTAAAAAGGCTGAAAATTGCCTCTGCAGCAATCGGCGCGCCGCGCCAGAATGTGGAGCGCCGCTCCAAATAACTGGAAATTGTGGTCGAGCCCAAAATAGGTTTCAGCAACTTGTTTTGGCCATAAATTTTCGACCGTAACTCCGTTTTTGATGAATCAAATATCGTTGGAAACGTAATAAGATATTCTATCCAATGGTAAGGCTTTGAAACATCAACTCAAACTTTATTTGGGGTTGAAAAGATACGTACACATCTTGTCACTTCGGACAACGTCCAGTTTCCTTCGACGTTCGAGCAAGCAACACGTACACTTCATACACGCACCAAACACCATAAATACATTATGTACAATCAATATTTGGGTCTTACAACTCTCCCCCACTTAAACTCGATCACGTCCTCGTGATCTTCTCCACTTAACCAATCCTGACCTACTTAACGATCCTCACTCAAGTCCCAATACGAACTTTCCTAGACAATTCTTCCCAACGGATCACTTTTAACAACTAAAATCGTCAACCGTGATTTATCAAAACCACAATCCGAGCACTAAAACCTGCTCAATTTCCCATATCGGGAAAAACTCAACCAACCTCGTACCGAGATATAAATTCCTTAGCGTACCTTTTCCACGGACAACGCTAAAAGTGACCAAGTCTCAACCTAAAGTCAACAATCCGAACGTTGAAGATCGAACCACATGAATCCTCACGGATTACTCTTACCACTAAACATCCTTTGTAGTGCGCAAAACAACCAATACGCCACTATCCTAACATCATAAGCAACGACTAAAACCAAAAGCGCCCAAAACGACTATGGCAACGCTAATCCTAAGGTGTCCAAAATCGACTATTGTCACACCCGTAACAACACGTGAGCAAAACACGGCTATCGCAATCACTAATCACACAACATGGTCCTCACGATCCCACCATCGGTGTATAAAACAACCAATATATCACTCAACACCGGATGAAGTCAGCGGACCCCGAAGGTCATGCTCCACCAATCAAAAATACTATGATGAAGTCAGCGGACCCCGAAGGTCATGCTTCACCAATCACAAATACTATGATGAAGTCAGCGGACCCCGAAGGTCATGCTTCACCAATCACATACGTACTTTTGGCCTCGAACAACGAGTAGTGCAACATCGCACTCTGTTACACTATAGTGAACCCTAACGGATACCACTAACCATCCACACAATCGAGCAAGAACCACCTATATCAAACATAGGTACAAAACAATAATTCTCTAAAAGAGAATCCGACACACACATCCCTTAACCGAGGGATTTCGCCTTGCTTACCAAACACGTCCATTATCTCTCAACGAGATTTACCACATTACCACCTTGGTGATAATTCAAATCCAAAATCATAAGTACAATTTAACCGAAATTGTACTCTACTACAATCGACCAAATCTAGGTCCCAACACAAATTTTCGGATCTACCAAAAGCATCATCCGAATTCTCGCACTAAAACTTCCTCGTGCGGGAGTGTAACTCCTCCACTTAGAACCACGTTCCATATCCACAACTCGTACAACCGTACAATGCTACCACAGGTAGACTTTACCAACAGTTGGGCTCACACGACCAATTACCACATCTTGCTCCAACCTTGAGCACACGAAGGATTTTAACCAACCCTTAAACACTTTGTACGAAAAGTGTACCGCAACACAATCGGCGTCGAACACCACGCTAGTAGGTATAAAAGAGGCACCTAATGTCGCGTCATAAAGACTCCATTACCAACACACATCGAGATTTAAAACACTCGATCTCAAGGGTTCCAACCAACCGACGAACCTCATGATTCGTCACTTCAACATCAAAGTGAACACGCGCTTAACAACCAAACACCAAAACCATTTCCGTGGCTAGGTAGAAACGTTTCCCAAATACTAAGGAATGCTTGGTTGCACCAAGTCTTACGCCCTTCGCCCGTCAATCAATCATCAACATAGGGTACTTCCATTAGGAACGTCACCCATTACATAACATGCACAACAAAGGCACGCAACTCAAACTCAAACGGCATTTAATAAATAATCAAAAGACATATTTATCAAAATTAAACGTACCTTAACGTCTCCTGGCCACACCCGTCCCCGCTAACTTGGGACATTCCGACTTACGATGTCCTTCTTTTTGGCAATTGAAGCACACCATACCATCACCCTTTAGTACCGAACATTCCCAAGACTTGTGACCCCTCACGCCACAATTGTAACATCTAGCCGCACTAGAATCCGACATACCCGTTCGCGTACCACCCGTGCTCACACTCGGACCCTTAGCCCTCTTACTCGGAGCACCATAAGAAACGACCCTTCGCTCACTTGAAGGTTCACCCTTTTTCGATCGTGAATACGACTCGAAACCTCTAGCCAAGTTGAATAATTCCGAAAACGATTTCGCTTGACCCCGGCTAATTTTACTTTTCAAGTCATCATTCAAGGTCCGATAGAAATCTCCCATCAACAAACGATCATTCCCCAAATACTCCGGACAAAAACGAGCCTTCGCCATGAAGGTCGTCTTGAGAGTACTCAAATCCATAGATCCTTGTCGCAAATTTCGCAACTCATTACGCAATTCCCACAAATCGGCCGAAGTTCGGAACTCCTCGAAGAATTCCTCCTTAAAGTCGTCCCACGATAAAGCCATAAACGTCTCGCCACCGACAAGATCAATCTTACCATCTAACCAATCCCTTGCCCTACCCCGCAACAAACTCGTAGCGAGTCTCGTCTTTCTCTCGGGAGGGCAATCAATAGTACGGAAACACCCTTCGACGTCCGAAATCCAAGTTGTGCTTACCAAAGGATCCGGCTTTCCGTCATACATCGGGGGTTTAGTCCTCATGAAGCTCTTAAGATAACGCTCCATTTCACCACTACTTTGAAGTTCGGAATACCTCCTTTCCATTCTTTCTTCTAACGCACCCATTTGCTCCGCAACGGTGGCCGCAACCCTAGCGTTAAACTCCACGTCATTCGCCTCGGTCTTGTTTCGCGTCGTCATTCTAAAGAATGCAAAACGATTAGTCCACGAACGTGTAAAACCGTACGCACGACACATCCCCATCTTGCTAAACACTCATCGTACATCACTTGTTAGACACGATTTGCACCCGTAATAAGGTTTGCAAGTTCTTATTACGCACACATGCCGCATCGACTCGTTAGTACAACGACCGTCTCGCTCGATGATATACACAAACACAACCAAAATTCTACGCGGTACAAACACACGCGAGAATTATTATCACAACACAACAACATATTAATAATATCCGCATTACTAATATAAACGTTAGTCAACCTATAGCCAAGGCACTAACCAAATCCATTCCGACCCGTAATCCTACAAGTCCAGCAACAATTTAAGCACATACAAGTCTAAGTCTAGGCACCTATCTCAAGTCACCTAAATCCCTTAGACCATGCTCTGATACCACTTGTAACAACCCAAACCATCCAACGACAAAACCACGTGAAAACAGCAAAATAAAAAAAAATTTCCTGAACAGCATGTTGCGCGGCGCGCCATATGGCCGCGCGGCACGCCAAAGTGGACTGTCCAAAAAGTCCTTAAATGCGAAAATGTTTGGCTAGTTCCTGACGTATTTAGACAAAACGCTTTTAACCGCATGTTCAATATATGAAAACTAGCGCATTCCATTAATAAAATTTAGTTTACGAAGCGGAGCCCACATCGACCCAAATTACCCTTTAAGTATCAAAATACAATTTTCGACCATAAGACTTTTAATACAAAACAAAGCCGAGCATGGCGATTGGGGATACGCTACCCAATCCTAATAAATCCAAAAGCAAGCCTTCTACGCAAACTATGCAAGTCCTCTAATCCTCGCGCTTACCCGAGCCACCATCCGCATGCAATCTATAAAAAGAGTCAACAACGAGAGGGTAAGCTAACGCTTAGTGAATGATAATATACTACATACATATATATGTATAAAATGGACACGCCACAAAATAACAAATACCGCATACCGAGGCATCCATATAAGGCACTACACTAAGCATACCGTACGATCTCTAAGCAACGAGCTAAAGATACAATAACAATATAAGTTCACCAACGACGATGTGAACAACGCCAAATAGCTACACCCGGAGGGTTAGCTACAATACAACAATACATTAATATACGTATACAATATATATATAACAACGCGTAAAACTCCCAAGGTTAACCATAACGCTATGGTGCTACCGGCTCGTGGTTCACACCATACACAATTGAGTCATACTCTTTTATAGTGCTACCGGATCGTGGTTCACACTCGATGCTACCGGCTTGTGGTTCACATCAATTATTTTATAGTGCTACCTGCTCGTGGTTCACACTCGATGCTACCGGCTCGTGGTTCACATCAATTATTGATAATGCTAAAAACGAACATATATTTCATAGCATTATTCCTCAAGAAAGACAAGCTTTTAGTTGCAATTGTTCTATTTACAAGTGATATTCGTTTAAATAATAAAAGGTGAAGACAAAAGACAGATTCGACGAATTGAAGACGCAAACAACCAAAAAGCTCAAAAGTACAAAAGACAATCAAAAAGGTTCCAATTATTGATAAGAAACGTCTCGAAATTACAAAAGTACAAGATTCAAAACGCAAAGTACAAGATATTAAATTGTACGCGAGGACGTTCGAAAATCCGGAACCGGGACCAGAGTCAACTCTTAACGCTCGACGCAACGGACTAAAAATTACAAGTTAACTATGTATATAAATATAATATAATATATAATTAATTATATATATATTATATTTATAAATAAAAAACCGTCGGCAGAGAAAACTCCAAGGACTGAGCTGTAAATGTAACCTCCGCGACTCGCGGAGTTTGAAGAGGTTTTCACCGCGAGTCGCGGAGCCCCAAAAATCAACTCTGGCTATAAAGCAAACCGAATTCTGATCATTTTTCATATTCTATTTCTCTCATCTCTCTATCTATACGATATATATATATATATAATTTATATTTTAATTTTAATTTTAATTATAATTCTAATAATAAGGGTATGTTAGCGAATGTTGTAAGGGTGTAAGTCGAAATTCTGTCCGTGTAACGCTACGCTATTTTTAATCATTGTAAGTTATGTTCAACCTTTTTATATTAATGTCTCGTAGCTAAGTTATTATTATGCTTATTTAAAACGAAGTAATCATGATGTTGGGCTAATTACTAAAATTGGGTAATTGGGCTTTGTACCATAATTGGGGTTTGGACAAAAGAACGACACTTGTGGAAATTAGACTATGGGCTATTAATGGGCTTTATATTTGTTTAACTAAATGAAAGTTTGTTAATGTTAATATAAAGATTTACAATTGGGCGTCCCTATAAATTACCATATACACTCAATCGGACACGATGGGCGGGGTATTTATATGTACGAATAATCGTTCATTTAACCGGACACGGGAATGGATTAATAGCCACTAGAATAATTAAAACAGGGGTGAAATTACATTCAAGGGTAATTGGTGTAATTGTTAACAAAGTAGTAAAACCTTGGTTTACACACAGTCGATAACCTGGTGTTTTCATTAAACAAAGTATTAAAACCTTGTTACAATTCGAATCCCCAATTAGTTGGAATATTTAACTTCGGGTATAATAATAATTTGATGAGGACACTCGCACTTTATATTTATGACTGATGGACTGTTATGGACAAAAACCAGACGGACATATTAAATAATTCAGGACAAAGGACAATTAATCCATGGGCATAAAACTAAAATCAACACGTCAAACATCATGATTACGGAAGTTTAAATAAGCATAATTCTTTTATTTCATATTTAATTTCCTTTATTTTATATTTAATTGCACTTCTAATTATCGCACTTTTATTTATTGTTATTTAATCGCACTTTTAATTATCGTACTTTTTAATTATCGCAAGTTTATTTTATCGCACTTTTATTATTCGCAATTTCATTATCGTTATTTACTTTACGCTTTAATTTAAGTCTTGTATTTATTTTATATTTTACATTAGGTTTTAACTGCGACTAAAGTCTTAAAATCGACAAACCGGTCATTAAACGGTAAAAACCCCCCTTTATAATAATAATATTACTTATATATATATTTGTATTTTTATAAAAGTAAACTAATATAGCGTTGAGCTTTGTTTAAAGATTTTCCTGTGGAACGAACCGGACTTACTAAAAACTACACTACTGTACGATTAGGTACACTGCCTATAAGTGTTGTAGCAAGGTTTAAGTATATCCATTCTATAAATAAATAAATATCTTGTGTAAAATTGTATCGTATTTAATAGTGTTTTCTGCTAAAATTAATAACTATTTTATATACACCTCGCATAACATCAATTATTTTATAGTGCTACCGGCTCGTGGTTCACACTCGATGCTACCGGCTCGTGGTTCACATCAATTATTTTATAGTGCTACCGGCTCGTGGTTCACACTCGATGCTACCGGCTCGTGGTTCACATCCTATCACACACACACATTATGGCACTACCGGCTCGATGGTTCATACCATAACATTCATAAATAAATACGCCATATACACATACGTATAATTATTCCACTCACAATACTACCCTTCGCCATTGGGGTTATATCTAAGTCCGCATCACAATATTAACCCTTCGCCATTGGGGTTATATAATCCACATCATACCGCGTGTGATAATGTACACACAAATTGTGTACCCCGCCAAAGGTGGCCAACCAAAACGCACAACCGTGCCAATTGGACCTATACACAAGTCCATCAAATCCACCTATATGTGAAGTGAGCTCTATAACCAAGAAACACTTCAACCCGACCCGCACCCATCCTACACATACATATGCACATAGGATATTAACACTCACCTTGAAGTCTTGAAGAAAGCTTCCAAGTAAACCGCAACTCGCCAATGGAAAATACCTATTCCATTATCACAATTACAACAACACACTTAGAGTGGATTTACAAATCAACCCAATTCGACACTTAGTGCAAATTTGACCCAAATGCACTACCAAGTACAAACCGTGCCCAAAACTAACCAATAATCACTAACACAAGTGAGAATGGTCCTAATACGCCAATTAAACCCGAACTCAAGTGTTAAACACGTGTCATACCCATTTTGACACTTAAACCCTAATTTTGACCCATAAGGTCAAAATCTCACCATTTACAAGTTTTGACACCAAAACACATTTAACTTGGTTTTATACTTCAACTTAATCCATTTCAAGTTTACAAACCTCATTAAATCGCCAAATGGGTCATAATCACCACCAAACCTTAATTTGACCCAAAGTCACAATTAGTCAACCAAATAACCTTAAATGGGTTTCAATACTTCCATAATCACTAACTTAAGTGATTAAACTCAATTTCGAGTCCTAAACATGGCCAATTAGTTCACCAACCCAAAATCCACCAACAATTAACAATAAACCCAATTACTAGCTTCACTAAACCCATTTCATCACCTAAAAGGGTTTTACCACAAACTAACTCAAACCCTAACTTGAATATCAAATCAAATAGATGAAATTCGGAGTTTGAGCTTACCAATACCACCACAACGTAGCTAGGAACGAAAGGAACAACTTTAGAACTCGAGCTTTTGATCAATTCGGCCTCCTTCTTCACCAAAACCCTAAATCTCTCTCTAGAATCTCTCTCTCTCTAAAATAGTTTGAGAGTGATGAATGGATGTGAAAATGATCCAAAACTGATCCAAACCAGCTAATATGGCTCACAAATCCGGCCCCAAGTGAAATTACCCAATTGCCCTTCATTTAAACCTTTTAAAAAGGCTGAAAATTGCCTCTGCAGCAATCGGCTCGCCGCGCCAGAATGTGGAGCGCCGCTCCAAATAACTGGAAATTGTGGTCGAGCCCAAAACAGGTTTCAGCAACTTGTTTTGGCCATAAATTTTCGACCGTAACTCCGTTTTTGATGAATCAAATATCGTTGGAAACGTAATAAGATATTCTATCCAATGTTAAGGCTTTGAAACATCAACTCAAACTTTATTTGGGGTTGAAAATATACGTACACACCTTGTCACTTCGGACAACGTCCAGTTTCCTTCGACGTTCGAGCAAGCAACACGTACACTTCATACACGCACCAAACACCATAAATACATTATGTACAATCAATATTTGGGTCTTACACCCTTCTGCCTAGAGTTTCGTTGAAACCATTCGTCAAGAATGTTCAAAGATCTATATATATCTAATATATATCCCAAAATGTTTTTATGCGTTATAATATAAGTAGTAGGTTATAGGTGTTAGTAATAGTATAAGTGTAAGTGTTAAATAATAGTATAAGTAATATTAGGGTTTCATTAATGAACTAGGTTTAATTAATTAAAGTTGTAATTAATGACTAGGTTTTAGTAATAAATAACTAGGGTATAATTAAATGTCTAGGGTTTTATAATTAATTAGGGTTTTAATAAATTAGGGTTAGGGTTAGGGTTTTAATTAAAGTAGTATAGTTTAGGTGTAATTAGGGTTTAGGTTTTTAATATGTATATGTATATATTTTCGTGTATATATGTATATATAAATATAAAATATATTTTTACATGTATATATATGTATATGTCGATATGTATATATATATATATATATATATATATATATATATATATATATTGTTTCCTTAATTAAACATAAACTAATCTCCTAATTGTTATCTAGGGTTTTGAAGATCAAAGTTTCCTTTTCCTCTTTCTTTTGTCTTGGTCGACATACATACATACAAGTATATATATTTTTTTTCTTTCATGTATAGATCTAAGTGTGTTTATGTATATACTTGTGAATAAACAAGTTTATAATATGAGTATGAATTAACAAAGATCAAAGTTTATGTAAATAGTTTAGGGTTTATGTTATACCTTTGAAGATTCGAAGATGACTAACAAGAAAAGAAGAAACTCTTTGATGAGTGAAGATCAAAGCCTTGAATATTCGAAGAAAAACTTGAAGATTCTTGAAGAACACGAAGAACGCTTGAAGATCACTTGGAAATCCCTTGAAGATTGGTGGTGGATTTCGATGGTGATGGTGGTGAGGGTTTCGGCTTTGAGCCGAAAATAAGAGGGAGAGGAGAGTTTTTTGGGAGAGAATTGTTGTTGTGATTTGGTTCAATGAAAAGGTTTAGGTTAGGTCTCTATTTATAGGGAGGAATGGAGCATTCTAGAATTAGGGTTAGGGTTAAAATTACTTAGGGAACAAGTTAGCTTGAAGAGGGGGTTAGGGTTGTTGATTTGGGCCAAAAAATTAGAGGGGTAGAAGGGTAATTTTACCCTCCCAAACTCGGCTAGGGTTTTATGGGGTTTAGGGTTAACTTTTTCATTTAAGTCCTTGTACTTTAATTTAGCTTAAATGGTTCCTTAATTATCCAAGTTTAATTATTTTTAATACACAAGTTTTAAAGTTATTTATTTGTTCACAAAAGTTAATTAACTTATTATTTTTATTAACTTGTCAATTAATGTACAAAGTTAATTAGTATATTTTATAATTCTTAACGCTTAACAATTATCGATTAAAGTTTAATTATTAAGGTTAATTTTATTGTTGGGCATTTAATAAGGAAAAGCATAGAATGGAAAAATGAGGGTCGTTATAGTACCTCCCCGTTATTGAAAACTTCATCCCGAAGTTTTTAAATAGATTCCTCGTTTGCATCAGCAGTTGAGAATAGATGGGGGTATTTCCGTTTCATATGGTCTTTGCGTTCCCAGGTATATTCGGGGCCTCTACGCGAATTCCAACGGACTTTAACGATAGGTATGTTGCTTTTACGCGTTTGTTTGACCTCTCCTTCCATGATTTCTATAGGTTCTTCAATAAAGTGCATTTGCTCATTAATACGGACGTCATCTAAAGGAATAACTAGTGTTTCATCAGCAAGACACCGTTTAAGATTTGAGACATGGAAAACATCATGTACTTGGCTAAGTTCAGTTGGTAGTTCTAATCAGTATGCTACGGGACCGACTCTTTGAGTGACTGTGAAAGGTCCAACATATCGTGGACTGAGTTTACTTCGTTTACTGAATCGGACAACACCTTTCCAAGGGGATACTTTCAACATGACTTTATCTCTAACTTGGTATTCTATGTCTTTTCGTTTCTTATCGACATAGCTCTTCTGTCGGCTGCGGGCAGTTTCTAAACGTTGCTTAATCTGAACGATCTTTTCGGTAGTTTCATGGATGATTTCAGGACCAGTTAAATGTCTGTCCTCAAGTTCGTCCCAACACAAAGGGGATCTACATTTCCGTCCATATAAAGCTTCGAAAGGTTCAGCTTTAATGCTAGAGTGATAAATGTTGTTATAAGAAAATTCAACCAAAGGTAGATGTCTATCCCATCCTTTGCCGAAATCAATTGCACAAGCACGTAGCATATCCTCCATGGTTTGAATAGTACGTTCACTTTGACCATCAGTTTGCGGATGATAGGCTGTACTCATGTCGAGTTGAGTTCCAAGAGCAGATTGTAAAGTTTTCCAGAATCTAGAAACGAATCGACTGTCGCGATCAGAAATAATCGAGATAGGAACACCATGACGTGAGACAATTTCTTTAATATAAAGCTGTGCTAATCTCTCCATCTTGTCAGTTTCCTTGATCGGTATGAAATGAACAGATTTAGTAAGACGACCAACTACGACCCAAATAGTATCGTTACCGTTCGAAGTCTTAGGTAACTTAGTAACGAAGTCCATAGTGATACATTCCCACTTCCACTGCGGAATATCGGGTTGTGTCAAAAGACCAGAAGGCTTTTGATGTTTGGCCTTGACTTTCAAACAAGTGAGACACTTACTAACATAAGTAGCAATGTCGGCTTTCATGTTAGGCCACCAGTAGAATTGCTTCACATCGCGATACATCTTACTGGAACCAGGATGAATAGAGTATCTAGTCTTATGTGCTTCATCCAAGACTAGTTCACGGAGGTTACCGAAACGAGTAACCCAAATTCTGTTGCCAAAGTACCGTGTACCATTAGCCTTCACTTGAAGTTGATTCTCAAAACCGATAGGTCCTTCACCTTCGATAAGTTTCGGTTTAATAGCTTCCAATTGAGCTTCACAGATTCGTGGGATAAGATTCGATTTGATTTTTAGGTTTAAAGCACGAACACGTTTAACATCGTCTTTTCGACTAAGGGCATCGGCAACTACATTCGCCTTGCCAGGATGATATTTCAGCTCACAGTGATAATCATTCAATGTCTCGAGCCATCGGCTTTGCCTCATATTCAACTGTTTTTGATCAAAGATGTGTCGAAGACTTTTATGATAAGTGTACACCGTAAAATGAGTACCATACAGATAATGTCTCCATATCTTTAATGCAAATACCACGACACCTAACTCAAGGTCATGTGTGGTATAGTTCTCTTCATGTTTCTTCAACTGCCTAGATGCGTAGGCAATAACCTTTTCTCGTTGCATTAAAACACAACCAAAGCCTTGCTTTGAAGCATCACAGTAAACAACAAAGTCATCGGTACCTTCAGGTAAAGATAGAATCGAGGCTGTGGTCAATTTCTACTTCAGAATCTTGAAAGCAGATTCCTGTTCTTCAGACCACTCAAATTTCTTCCCTTTTTGAGTTACCTTTGTAAGAGGTTTAGCAAGTAGAGAAAAATCTTTTATAAACCTTCGATAGTAATCGGCAAGTCCCAAAAATTGACGAATATGCTTCGCAGTCTTTGGTATCTCCCAGTTCTGAATAGAAGTAATCTTAGCTGGATCTACATGTATTCCATTTCTATCAACAATATGTCCAAGAAATTGTACGGTTTTGAGCCAAAACTCGCACTTAGAAAAGTTAGCATAAAGTTGTTCCTTTCGTAAGAGTTCAAGAATCATGCGCAAATGTTGCTCATGTTCTTTCTCACTCTTAGAGTAGATCAAAATGTAATCAATGAAAACAATGACGAATTTATCGAGATAAGGTTTGCAAACAAGGTTCATAAGATCCATGAACACAGCAGGAGCATTGGTCAAACCAAAAGGCATGACACAGAATACATAGTGCCCATAACGAGTGCGAAAAGCTGTCTTAGGAATATCGGATTCCTTGACTCTAAGTTGGTGATAACCGGATCTCAAATCAATCTTTGAATAGACGCTTGACCCTTGAAGTTGATCAAATAGATCATCAATACGCGATAACAGGTAACGGTTCTTGATAGTAAGTTTGTTAAGTTCGCGATAATCAATGTACATCCTTAACGTACCATCCTTCTTCTTAACAAACAGAATAGGAGCTCCCCACGGAGACGAGCTTGGACGAATAAAACCTTTATCTAATAGTTCTTGGAGTTGATTAGATAATTCCTTCATCTCAGAGGGTGCTAAACGGTATGGAGCTTTAGCAATAGGAGCAGCACCAGGAGTTAAATCAATTTGAAATTCAACTTGTCGAGGAGGTGGAAGACCAGAAAGATCTTCGGAAAACACATCGGGATAGTTTTTAACCATTGGTACATTGTCAATACTCTTCTCTTTTGATTCGATCAGCTTAACATGGGCTAGAATAGCGGGATAACCTTTCATAAGGTATTTGCGAGTTTTGATACATGAGATAATATTGAGATTGGAACCACTCTTTTCACCTTGGATGATGAGAGTCTCTCCCTTTCCCAATGGAACATGAACAGTTTTATCGTAACACATGATTGCAGCATGTAATAGACGTAACCAATCCATTCCAACTACGACGTCAAAACTTCCGAGCTCGACCGATAAAAGGTCTATCTTAAATTCTTTATTGGCTAAGATTAGGTTGCAGTTTTTATAGATTTTATCGACTTGCATAATCTTTCCATTAGCTACTTCTACTAATCGTTTAGTGTCTAAGGGTTGAGGCTTTTCAGTAAACAGGGTACAAAAATCACTAGACACGTAACTTCTGTCGGCACCAGTATCGAATAAAATAGTGGCATAACAATTATTGACAAGATACGTACCCGTGATGACCTCATCTTCATCTCGAGCTTCAGCAGTAGTGATAACAAACGCACGACCCTTCGCAGCAGTAGCATTAGTTCTAGGAGCAGGATTATCCTTCTTCTTAGGGCAATTAGGACTAATATGTCCCTTTTCTCCACAAGTATAACATGTAGGAGGAGCTTTAGCTGGAACAATAGCCTTATCCTTTGGAGGAGTCTTACTCGTCTTAGCAACGTGTCCCACTTTCTTACACAATGAACAAATAGCAGTACACTTCCCAGGGTGATGCCTCTCACAACAAATACAGAAAGGATAGGTACCCTTATAGTTTGACCTTGTACTATCCGTAGGCTTCTTACTAGCATTTTGAGTCGAATCTTGTGATGATTCAAACTTCCTCTTACCTTCATTACTCTTAGTCTCGACCTGCTTACTAGCCGACGCTCTTCTTCTCTTAGCTAACATCAGATTTTGTGCCATGAGAATCACAGCATCCAGAGTAACCTTCTCGGCAGCAATAACATTCCCCTGAACATCCTCGGGAAGACCTTCAATATATCGTTCAATTCTTCTAGCTTCGGTAGGAAACATCTCAGGACATATAGTAGAAAGCTCAAGATAACGGTTGGTGTAACTTTAAATATCAGTTGCCTTCACCTTGAGTTCCCAAAACTCAGCTTCAAGTTTCTGAACTTGACTTCGAGGACAGAATTTATTAATCATCATGCTTTTAAGTTCGTCCCATGGGATTGCATTAGCATTGTCAATTCCTACGGACTTAGCATGAGCAGACCACCAAGTTAAAGCATTGCCACCTAGTGAGCTAGTGGCATACTTTACTCGATCGTCATCACCACAGTTGAAAATACGGAAAATGAACTCCATCTTCTCGAACCAACGAACTAGTTAGACAGCTTCTTCATTTACCTTGAATGCGGGAGGGTGACAGTTTGTAAAGTCCTTGTATGAACAAGGTTTCGGTTGAGGATTAACATTATTAGCTTGAGCGTTGCCTTGTGCGGCAGTGATTAACTGTTGGAATCGCTCAGTAGTCAATACAAAATTGTTAACAGTAGGTGCAGCTGGACGAACCATGATGTTGCTACATATAAGTTGACATAAGTCGGATAAGTTAATAAATTATAGGCTTGAGCAATTACAAGTATGAATAAGATAAAGTATTGATATCACATGATATAAATAAAACACTTTATATTATTAAGGAACGAGGCGTTAAATAAGCCTTTTAATACACGATTCAGAAATAGAAATAGGTTAAGGCATAGCCTTTACATAGATAGAAAATGGAAAAATAACTAAGAAATATTAAGATTGAAGTAGTCTTCATATTTCTTCTTCTCGTCCTCAAACTGCTTCATCACTTTTTTCATGTTATCCTTCACAAGTTTCTCTAGCCTTTTGGTTTGAGAGTCAAGAGACTCTTTCATAAACTTCTCATATTGCTCGTTCTTTTCTTTTTGCTTTTCGTAGAGGTACTCGAGATTGTGGTAAAGGTTGGTAACACGACTGTTAACGGTATTGGTGTCGTACTCTCTTAAAGCAATCTGTTTGTCGACTCGACTTTTCTCCATTTTCATTCGGATGTCAATATCCTCCTTGAGGTAAGCAAGGGAATGCTTCCCCCAACGGGTGTTGCGTTCTTCTTCACCCCTTAGTATCATTAACTCCTTTCTTATCTTGACGTTTTCTTCCATAAGTTTCTCCATTTTAACCTCCACTCTCGCCATGTGGCGAAGCAAACCTACAATGTTCCTCTTGGTATCATTTCGCAGGCTCATGATTTCATATTTAGCACCATCATAAAAAGGAGATCGGGCTCTCTTTCTTGACGGACCAACTTCTTCATGACGTTTTCCTTTATCTTTGATTCTCAGAGTTGGGTAGTGTTGAGGAGACCCATTAGGAATAGTATTTGGGCTATAGTTTGGTGATGGTGAGGCAGGATTGTAGAAAGGACTTCGAACAGGTCTCGAAGTTGAAGAGTGTCCAACACCTACTTCGGTGGTAGGGTTGTGAGTTGCCTTGTTGGGCTTGTTAACGCTTGAGCTTGACATCCTATCATTAGGAAAGAAACTTGATTAGAATCTTTAAGTCAAGTTTAGTAAAGCATAAGTCTTAAGATTATAGGGCAATCCTAAGTGCTTTAAATCTAAGACAGGAAAGGTTATAGTTTTCTAGATTGCTAAGGCACCCTAGCTAACAAGTAAGGCATGCATAAAAATGCAATTCTGGTTCTCTATAATAGCCTGGTTATGCTCTGATACCAATCTATCACACCCCCAGTTAGGGCATGGGTAAAATGTGACTTAATATCAAATCAACCAACATATTATAATGTACGAGAACAATACTAAATGATAAATTAAACTTTATTGAGTATGCAATGGAAAAATGAAATGTCGTTACAAGTCGTTACAAAGGAAAAAAGTAAATGTTCAAATGCAAAAGTAGTAAATGCGATATCTCTTGATCCTATGTCCAAGTAGCATCACATAGGGAGTAAGTAAGAAAACTTGATCAAACAGCACCTGAGACAAAACATGCTAAAGTGTCAACCAAAAAGGTTGAGTGAAGTTCATAGGTTTAAAAAATAAGTTTGACCGTTTGTTTTAGACCATAAGATTTAGTTTGTAAAGTTGATCTAGCAGATCAAAAAGTTATGCCAATGCGTGATATTTAGACTAAACATTCAAGTTTGCCCCAAAGACAAGTTGTAGTTTATACTTGTCGGTTTAATTTCATTATTAAGTAATACAAAGACTTAGTCAAATGTATCGGGGACGTTACTCCCGATAGGCCTACCCCCAATAATTAAGCATGCATACGAGCAATTAAAAATATCACTGTAGGGACTTAGTCGGACATAGCCGAGTATACCATAGTTTTAACAGTTGGCACTTGTGTCTAAATTGTAAATAGTAAAATTAGCATGTGTCTCACCCCAATAAAAGTAAATAAGTTTGCTAGCAATAAAGAGTGGGGCTATGAATTCACCTTAGTAAGTAGAGAGAGAGCTAGTTATTCCTCGAAATCGAAAGTTGGATGAGCGAGCAGAAAAGTCAACCTATTGACATTTAAGAGTAGTAAGTGTTTTGCCCAAGTTTAAGTTTAAGTATGTAAGTGTTTAAGTATAGTTTATTTTACTAACTTTCCATTCTTAGAAAGTTTCTATTTTTTGAAACTTTCCATTTTTAGAAAGTTTCTATTTTTAGTAAGTTTCCCATTTTAGTAAGTTTATAATTAGAAAGTTTCTATTTTTAAATGTGTTTCCATTTTAGGATACGTGCCATATTAGATATACTTCCAATCACCCCTTTCCCTTCGAATGGCCATTTCAGGTCTAGGGGCTTGAGCTACAGGATCCTTTAAATCGGAAAATCCAAACCCTTCTGCCTAGAGTTTCGTAGAAACCATTCGTCAAGAAAGTTCGAAGATCTATATATATCTAATATATATCCCAAAATGTTTTTATCCATTATAATATAAGTAGTAGGTTATAGGTGTTAGTAATAGTATAAGTGTAAGTGTTAAATAATAGTATAAGTAATATTAGGGTTTCGTTAATGAACTAGGTTTAATTAATTAAAGTTGTAATTAATGACTAGGGTTTAGTAATAAATAACTAGGGTTTAATTAAATGTCTAGGGTTTTATAATTAATTAGCATTTTAATAAATTAGGTTTAGGTTTAGGGTTTTAATTAAAGTAGTATAGTTTAGGTGTAATTAGGGTTTATGGTTTTAATATGTATATGTATATATTTTCGTGTATATATGTATATATATATATATATATATATATATAAAATATATTTTTACATGTATATATATGTATATGTCGATATGTATATATATATATATATATATATATATATATATATATATATATATATGTATTTATTTTGTTTCCTTAATTAAACATAAACAAATCTCCTAATTGTTATCTAGGGTTTTGAAGATCAAAGTTTCCTTTTCCTTTTTCTTTTGTCTTGGTCGACATACATACATACAAGTATATATTATTTTTTTTCCTTTCATGTATAGATCTAAGTGTGTTTATGTATATACTTATGAATAAACAAGTTTATAATATGAGTATGAATTAACAAAGATCAAAGTTTATGTAAATAGTTTAGGGTTTATGTTATACCTTTGAAGATTCGAAGATGACTAACAAGAAAAGAAGAAACTCTTTGATGATTGAAGATCAAAACCTTGAATATTCGAAGAACACCTTGAAGATTCTTGAAGAACACGAAGAACGCTTTAAGATCACTTGGAAATCCCTTGAAGATTGGTGGTAGATTTCGATGGTGATGGTGGTGAGGGTTTCGGCTTTGAGCCGAAAATAAGAGGGAGAGGAGAGTTTTTTGGGAGAGATTTGTTGTTGTGATTTGGTACAATGAAAAGGTTTAGGTTAGGTCTCTATTTATAGGGAGGAATGGAGCATTCTAGAATTAGGGTTAGGGTTAAAATTACTTAGGGAACAAGTTAGCTTGAAGAGGGGGTTAGGGTTGTTGATTTGGGCCGAAAATTAGAGGGGTAGAAGGGTAATTTTACCCTCCCAAAATCGGCTAGGGTTTTATGGGGTTTAGGGTTAACTTTTTCACTTAAGTCCTTGTACTTTAATTTAGCTTAAATGGTTCCTTAATTATCCAAGTTTAATTATTTTTAATACACAAGTTTTAAAGTTATTTATTTGTTCACAAAAGTTAATTAACTTATTATTTTTATTAACTTGTCAATTAATGTACAAAGTTAATTAGTATATTTTATAATGCTTAACGCTTAACAATTATCGATTAAAGTTTAATTATTAAGGTTAATTTTATTGTTGGGCATTTAATAAGGAAAAGTATAGAATGAAAAAATGAGGGTCGTTATAAAAGTAATCTAAGGTAGCCTAAAGTAATCTAATTTAATGTAACTAACTATCCTATGGTTAAATATGTTTTTGGTTTTGGCTACTGATTCCCTGGTATTTCGGTAACAGAGCTCCGCATGAACTATTCAACAAACCAAGTGGCCAGGCCGACTACGGAGAGGCAGGATCCTTTTGGTCCCAATATAATTGGCGACTGTTCGGAAAATCCAACAACCAACTCCGTGTATAATTGTCTTTCTTAGACACCACTAAATGCTTGTGAATAAGTTTGATAGAGAGCAGTATTTCCTGATACCAGGTCCCCGGCAGCGGCGGCAAAAACTAGTATTCTCCCGTGATATGGCCGAAACGGACGGTTTTTATTCGCGCGGTGTCGTCGGGCCGAGGCTCGCCAGAATCAGCCACTCGTGGGAGAGGGTAATGTTTTAAATTTATATTCAGCGGGGCCTAAATCTTACTACTCCTTATAAGTAAGGGAAGTATGACCTAGAGTCGTATTTTTGAGATATCAGTAGAATCGAACCTATATTTAAGCCTAAGATAGTTAGGGAGTAGTGTTTTTTAATTTTGGGATTTCCTATATTATAAGACAGATAAAGTAAATGCGATAAAATTCGTAATTCAGATAAGGTTAAAGTGAGTGCATACTATGACTTCATCAGTTATTCTGCCGAGATTATGGAATGCTGGCTCATGAATAGGCAGGGGCCTTGTATTCATTACATTGGTCGTAAACGCCCCTGTCATAAGACATGTCACTGGGTACTGCGTTAGGCTTGAAGATTCTGAATAGACAGCAACGTCCCTTACCTCCGACGCCCGTGCAGTCTGACTACAGGCATACACATTCAGACGGCTCATCCAATTGAGCGACTCAGTTGGGTGACGTATTAACATTCCAAAATGGTCTAAACTTTCTTAAGCATAATATGATACATGGTTTACCATATCCGAGAGACGTGATGTGTTTCAATGCTTTCGTTAATGATTGGTAAAAGATAGTTAGGCCCTTAAAAAGAGTTCAACCATAAAGAACACTATGGCCAAGTCAAGCTGACTTCCATGAACACGTTCGGTTATCCTAACGGTCCAATCCTTTATATGTCTAAACAAACAGTTCCTTAATTAACTAAGAATCCCTCAAGCAGGGTGCAATGCTTGAGACCGCGTTATGGTGCAGTGTACTGGTCAACACTAACCGGGTTCCATGGCCTTACTTAGCAGAGGTACAAATTACAACAACCGCTGTGCTTCAGCGTGCACGTACGAAGTTTATATGCTTGGTGAGTACACTAGCATGGTCTAGGACCGACAATGTACTAAGGGTCTAGTCAGATGTTTCACTATGAAAGAGTCCTCAGTCGGAATCCAAAGCTTGATAGACTTACTACAACCGATGTGCCTCAGTCGATCTTACGTTGTATCCGATAGACTTCTCTTATCAAGGTGTGACACAGATAGTGTACTCTGAATCGGGGTTCGCGACTTCCCAATAACAGAGCCTATAACTACGTTCTATTAGTTGGAAAAGCGATTGAGTTTAAAGCATAATCGAAAAGCATTTCAACAGCGTACACAAACCATAATATTATTTCGGCATTATAACTGCTTACATCATAGCATACACTAAAGATAACTACTCGCTAATCACGGCAACAATATCATAAGACATT
Source organism: Rutidosis leptorrhynchoides (assembly GCF_046630445.1). Taxonomy (NCBI): domain Eukaryota; kingdom Viridiplantae; phylum Streptophyta; class Magnoliopsida; order Asterales; family Asteraceae; genus Rutidosis; species Rutidosis leptorrhynchoides. The sequence continues at coordinate 549,681,352 of NC_092335.1, read as the reverse complement.
ATGTAAATATAAGGGACAGAAGTACCAGTAGATTAAACGAGTTCTGAATACAAAAGTGACAACTTCAAGACTCCAGACCGCTCTTAATACAATCTTCAGCGTTCTTCTCCGGGTACTAGGTTTCCCGCACGGAGTCGAAGGCCTTGAGAGCATGACTAATATTGTACAAGAGAGAGAAAGAAGTGAATTGAAGTGTGTGTTGGAATGAATAACAAAGACCCTTTAAATAAACAAGAATTTTGCCTGCAAATGGCTGGCAAGCCGTTTGGCAAGCCGTTTGGCAGGCCGTATTTGGCAAGCCGTTTGATAGGCAAGCCATTTTTAGAGCTCGTTTACTGAACTGTTTGGCAGGCATTTTTCCATACTGGCAAGCCGTATGGCAGGCCGTTTTTGGTGCCTGGTCAGCCTTGATTCACTGGATCGTAACTTGATTTCTTGTGTTTCACCGTTTTCGCTTTAGAATCTTCGTTTTAGCTCCGATTCTCTTGGTTCTTTTTGCACCGTCTTTGTAATTACTTGTTCTTCAATTCTTATCGACGAAGTGGGTATTTTGCAGACAAAGTGCGAATCTTTCTTGTTTTTGGGCCTTAATACCGGGGTGAAAATGTGACTTTTTAGCCGATATCAGAGAGAAATGAAAAAAATAACGTGTTTGATGAGATGATTTTATTTAGCTCCCTCTTGAATGTTGAATCATCTTTATCCCCCTCAATCGGACATACGGAGTTAGAAGAGTTGTTATGAATTATTTTGAGAATTTTGGTGTGGAAGCTTAGTAGGTATTTTACTTTTTGAGCTTATCTTGTTCAAATATTAACCTTTGAATCATATCTCCCACTCATGATGGATGTGTACAAAAGATACATCATGTAACATAAGTTGATATAGAAAATTACAACCTTGAAGACCATGACATACACTGAAATGTGTATGTGACATCTTGTAACCAAATCGATTTGACATCATTTTTGGCGTACCATTTTTAGGCACAGTCAACTTAATTTAATGACATTGCATTCCCCCGAGGTTTGATACATGGTGGTTTCTTTAAAGTTAGTTACTTTGGTTTATGAGCAAACCATCCGTATTGATCATAAAATCTCGTGATTTCTCCATTTTGCCCGTAAGTAGGTTCCAAATATGGTCGATTTGTTTTACTTTGGTAACTGGAATAAAACCATTGTCCGTGGGAAATAGATTTGTGAGGTGTAGAAACCTTGAGGATCTTGGGTGAAGGAGCCTTCTTCTCAACCGTAGGAGAAAAACATTTTAATTCAGAAATCTGTAGCTTGGTGCATCGGGGGAATTGCGACTTGTGTACCCATCGAGACCATTGTTGGTTTTGAAATTGGTGTTGATTTAACACATGAGTTGAAAATCACAAATGCGTTTTTTAAAGTCATGAATTAATTTCATTTAAGAGTTTAAACATGATCAACAACAGTGCAGAGTTGTAGAATGGTATTAAAATCAAACTCACGTTCCGACTTGAAATGACTATATTCAAATTGAAGATTCAGAATATTCTGAGTTAAAAGAACGTTTTTTTTTATTTCAGCCGAAATATCTTTTGTAGCTTCTTATATTATGCTTAAAGCGTCTGAAGTTCCACAAAATGCGAGTTGAGTCGATTTGTGAAGAATAACATGTTTTTAAGAAGAGGCACATCTTTTTCACCAACGTCTTTAAACAACGTTACATCCTCGTCATCAAAACTGGTATTAGAGGTATAACGGAAGAAATACGTGTCATTTGAAGTTGTTGATGAAAATGGTGTTCATTTTCGACCTTGTTACGAGAAACTGAACTTCAAATTCTTCAAACTAAATAATCCCAAACTTACGCGAACTTCTGAAAATTTCATTAGACATTTAATGTGAATCGTTAACTTTCTTCGTTCCGTTAGTCCTGATAATGCTAAAAACGAACATATATTTCATAGCATTATTCCTCAAGAAAGATAAGCTTTTAGTTGCAATTGTTCTATTTACAAGTGATATTCGTTTAAATAATAAAAGGTGAAGACAAAAGACAGATTCGACGAATTGAAGACGCAAACGACCAAAAAGCTCAAAAGTACAAAAGAAAATCAAAGAGGTTCCAATTATTGATAAGAAATGTCTCGAAATTACAAGAGTACAAGATTCAAAACGCAAAGTACAAGATATAAAATAGTACGCAAGGACGTTCGAAAATTCGAAACTGGGACCAGAGTCAACTCTCGTCGCTCGACGCAACGGACTAAAAATTACAAGTTAACTATGTATATAAATATAATATAATATATAATTAATTATATAAATTATATATATATTATATTTATATAATAAACCGTCGGTAAACAAAGAGCCAAAATGGAGTGAGCTGTATTTACAAACTCCGCGACTCGCGGAGTTTGAAGGCAAAAAGAGCCGCGAGTCGCGGAGCCCCAAAAACTGAAACTCCCTATAAAAGCAAACGAATTCTGATCGCAAAAACACATAAAAATATCTATCTCTCTCTCAATATATACGTAAATATATATATATAATTTATATTTTAATTTTAATTTTAATTTTAAATCCTAATAATAAGGGTATGTTAGCAAATGTTGTAAGGGTGTAAGTCGAAATTCTGTCAGTGTAACGCTACGCTATTTTTAATCATTGTAAGTTATGTTCATACTTTTTAATTTAATGTCTCGTAGCTAAGTTATTATTATGCTTATTTAATCCGAAGTAATCATGATGTTGGGCTAATTACTAAAATTGGGTAATTGGACTTTGTACCATAATTGGAGTTTGGACAAAAGAACGACACTTGTGGAAATTAGACTATGGGCTATTAATGGGCTTTATATTTGTTTAACTAAATGATAGTTTGTTAATGTTAATATAAAGATTTACAATTTGGCGTCCCTAAAAATTACCATATACACTCGATCGGACACGATGGGCGGGGTATTTATATGTACGAATAATCGTTCATTTAACCGGACACGGGAATGGATTAATAGCCACTAGAATAATTAAAACAGGGGTGAAATTATGTACAAGGACACTTGGTATAATTGATAACAAAATATTAAAACCTTGGGTTACACTCAGTCGATATCCTGGTGTAATTATTAAACAAAGTATTAAAATCTTGTTACAGTTTAAGTCCCCAATTAGTTGGAATATTTAACTTCGGGTATAAGGATAATTTGACGAGGACACTCGCACTTTATATTTATGACTGATGGACTGTTATGGACAAAAACCAGACGGACATATTAAATAATCCATGACAAAGGACAATTAACCCACGAGCATAAAACTAAAATCAACACGTCAAACATCATGATTACGGAAGTTTAAATAAGCATAATTCTTTTATTTTATATTTAATTTCTTTTATTTTATATTTAATTGTACTTCTAATTATCGCATTTTTATTGTTATTATATTTAATTGCACTTTTAATTATCGTACTTTTTAATTATCGCAAGTTTATTTTATCGCACTTTTATTATTCGCAATTTCATTATCGTTATTTACTTTACGCTTTAAATTAAGTCTTGTATTTATTTATTATTTTACATTTAGTTTTAACTGCGACTAAAGTTTTAAAATCGACAAACCGGTCATTAAACGATAAAAACCCCCCTTTATAATAATAATATTACTTATATATACATTTGTATTTTTATAAAAGTAAACTAATGTAGCGTTAAGCTTTGTTTAAAGATTTTCCCTGTGGAACGAACCGGACTTACTAAAAACTACACTACTGTACGATTAGGTACACTGCCTATAAGTGTTGTAGCAAGGTTTCTATAAATAAATAAATATCTTGTGTAAAATTGTATCGTATTTAATAGTATTTCCTGTTAAGAATTAATAGTATTTTATACCTGATAATGCTAAAAACGAACATATATTTCATAGCATTATTCCTCAAGAAAGACAAGCTTTTAGTTGCAATTGTTCTATTTACAAGTGATATTCGTTTAAATAATAAAAGGTGAAGACAAAAGACAGATTCGACGAATTGAAGACGCAAACGACCAAAAAGCTCAAAAGAACAAAAGACAATCAAAGAGGTTCCAATTATTGATAAGAAACGTCTCGAAATTACAAGAGTACAAGATTCAAAACGCAAAGTACAAGATATTAAATTGTACGCAAGGACGTTCGAAAATCCGGAACCGGGACCAGAGTCAACTCTTAACGCTCGACGCAACGGACTAAAAATTACAAGTTAACTATGTATATAAATATAATATAATATATAATTAATTATATTAATTATATATATATTATATATATATTATAAACCGTCGGTAAACAAAGAGCCAAACTCCTCTGAGCTGTAAAAGTAACCTCCGCGACTCGCGGAGTTTGAAGAGGTTTTCACCGCGAGTCGCGGAGCCCCAAAAATCGACTCTGGCTATAAAGCAAACCGAATTCTGATCATTTTTCATAATCTATTTCTCTCTTCTCTCATATATACGTAAAATATATATATATAATTTATATTTTAATTTTAATTTTAATTTTAATTCTAATAATAAGGGTATGTTAGCGAATATTGTAAGGGTGTAAGTCGAAATTCTGTCCGTGTAACGCTACGCTATTTTTAAATCATTGTAAGTTATGTTTAACCTTTTTATATTAATGTCTCGTAGCTAAGTTATTATTATGCTTATTTAAAACGAAGTAATCATGATGTTGGGCTAATTACTAAAATTGGGTAATTGGGCTTTGTACCATAATTGGGGTTTGGACAAAAGAACGACACTTGTGGAAATTAGACTATGGGCTATTAATGGGCTTTATATTTGTTTAACTAAATGAAAGTTTGTTAATGTTAATATAAAGATTTACAATTGGGCGTCCCTATAAATTACCATATACACTCGATCGGACACGATGGGCGGGGTATTTATATGTACGAATAATCGTTCATTTAACCGGACACGGGAATGGATTAATAGCCACTAGAATAATTAAAACAGGGGTGAAATTACATTCAAGGGTAATTGGTGTAATTGTTAACAAAGTAGTAAAACCTTGGTTTACACGCAGTCGATAACCCGGTGTATTCATTAAACAAAGTATTAAAACCTTGTTACAATTCGAATCCCCAATTAGTTGGAATATTTAACTTCGGGTATAATAATAATTTGACGAGGACACTCGCACTTTATATTTATGACTGATGGACTGTTATGGACAAAAACCAGACGGACATATTAAATAATCCAGGACAAAGGACAATTAACCCATGGGCATAAAACTAAAATCAACACGTCAAACATCATGATTACGGAAGTTTAAATAAGCATAATTCTTTTATTTCATATTTAATTTCCTTTATTTTATATTTAATTGCACTTCTAATTATCGCACTTTTATTTATTGTTATTTAATCACACTTTTAATTATCGTACTTTTTAATTATCGCAATTTTATTTTATCGCACTTTTATAATTCGCAATTTCATTATCGTTATTTACTTTACGCTTTAATTTAAGTCTTGTATTTATTTTATATTTTACAATAGGTTTTAACTGCGACTAAAGTCTTAAAATCGACAAACCGGTCATTAAACGGTAAAAACCCACTTTATAATAATAATATTACTTATATATATATTTGTATTTTTATAAAAGTAAACTAATATAGCGTTGAGCTTTGTTTAAAGATTTCCCTGTGGAACGAACCGGACTTACTAAAAACTACACTACTGTACGATTAGGTACACTGCCTATAAGTGTTGTAGCAAGGTTTAAGTATATCCATTCTATAAATAAATAAATATCTTGTGTAAAATTGTATCATATTTAATAGTGTTTTCTGCTAAAATTAATAACTATTTTATATACACCTCGCATAACATCAAGTATTTTTGGCGCCGCTGCCGGGGACTTATCTTAAAAGCCGGAAGCGCAACGCTAATATAAAAAAAAAAGATTTTTAGTTTACTTTTATTAAAAATTCGTTTTTGTAAAAATACGTTTTAATTATTCAAAAATATAAAAAGAAAAACAAAAATATAAGTATTTTTAAGATTTTCGTAAATATTTAAGTTTTATAAGTTTCTTTATTTCTATTTTAGTTTATAAAAATATAAGTTTTATTAACTATCTTTTATTTATAGAAAAAAATTAAAAACAGAAAATAAAAAAAAATAAATAAAGAAAAAACGCGTCGAATTTAAAGCTGTCATCTGAATTTTTGAACCCCGCGACTCGCGGGGTTTGAAGCATTAATTACCGCGACTCGCGGAGGGTACCTGACACACGAACAGAAGCCCTAATTCAGCATTTATTACGGATTATTAATTATTATTATTATTAATAACCCTAATTATTATTATTATTATAATTAATTTTATTTTTACTTTTACTTTTTATTTAATTTATGTATTTAGTATTAATTAGTTTTATTAAATTGTAAAATTAGTAGTTTTATTAAATAAAAAAATATAAAAATAATATTTTTATAAAAATTGTACTTTTTACAACTTTTTGTATATTTTTATATTTTGTACCTTTTTAATCGTTGAAGCGTAATATTTGTATTTTTAGCTCATATTTAATTTTAAACTTAGTTTTTGCTATAGTTATTTTTACTCCTAGATTTTTAGGCTTTGCCGTAGAATTCCTTAAGTGTTTTTTTTCTTTAGACTAAGATTTAGGTGCTTTAGAATTTTGCGACGCCTTTTTAAGTTTTAGTTTCTTTTTAAGTTATTTCCATTTGGGATTTAGTTTTTCCTGTAAGCTTTAATATTTTTAGACACCTTTTACTATGTATCAATTATCATTCCAATTAGTAATATCAATTTGCGATTATAATTTTAAGTTAGTTGTAGTAATAAGGTTAGGTTAGTCAAGTATTTTTAAGTTTTTATAAGTTTCTTTTATTTTTCCGTCACCTTTTATTTTTCAACCATTTTTCGTTTTTCGACCTTTTTCGACGAACTCTTTTTCTCTCTTATTTCTCGCTATTCTAGTTTTTAGGACATAGATTTTTATTCTACTTCTTATCTAAATTTCTTAAAATTACGAAAATTTATTTTAAGTGGTTAAATTGATAGACATCAAAATTTTCTGGTTCGTAGTAATAGTTGGATTTGTACGTGGACCGGGTTATTGGAGCCAAACAGTCCTCAATTATATTGAGACCAAACGAATCCTGCCCCTCTGCTGCATCTTTTGGCTATTCGAAACGTGGGCAAAATCAGAAAAGTCTATTGATCGGATAACTTATTATAATTTTTCTTTCCTTTTTAAAAACTAATAGGATATTCAGTGAATGCACCTAGCAAGACGTTCATCACCTTTTGTACGTTCACCACCTGTAACTAGATCAAGACATTTAGCAAATATAACCGCCGTTGATTTTTCTTTAGAATCGTCATCCAGTCGACCAAGTACTTCAGTTCAAATTTCCGATAATCCATTTTTTGAACCCGACCTCACAATTGAGAATCCGGAGAATATTCAGGAACGGTTCGTAGATCCTGAACCACTAAACTTTCCTCCGGAGCCACCAATCATTCAAACAGAGATTGTTGAGGAACGAACCATTAAATCAGAATCATCTAGTGATACCGATTCAACAAATTCAATTATGGAGAATCTGGAACCTTTAAGTATGGAAGACCGAATGAGAGCTAAACGCACTGGCCAAGGTCACGCAATTACTCATCCAGACATTAATGCGCCAGATTATGAAATCAAAGGACAAATTCTACACATGGTGACTAATCAATGCCAATTTAGTGGTGCGACGAAGGAAGATCCAAATGAACATCTACGTACCTTTAATAGGATCTGCACACTATTTAAAATCCGAGAAGTGGAGGATGAACATATATATCTCATGTTATTTCCCTAGACTTTAAAGGGAGAAGCCAAAGATTGGTTGGAATCGTTACCTGAAGGGGCGAATGATACATGGGACGTTTTAGTTGACAAATTTCTTAAACAATTCTTTCCTGCATCTAAAGCCGTAAGACTTCAAGCAGAAATTGTTACTTTTACACAGAAACCAAATGAAACTCTATATGAGGTGTGGACAAGATATGGAAAGTTGTTAAGAGGATGTCCGCAACATGGTTTAGACACCTGTCAAATAGTACAAATATTCTACCAAGGATGCGACATCACTACAAGAAAAGACATAGATATAGCAGCTGGTGGTTCTATTATGAAGAAAACCGAAACTGATGCTTACAAAATTATTGATAACACTGCTTCCCACTCACATGAGTGGCACCAAGAAAAAGACATCATTAGATCATCTAAAGCAGCTAGAGCCGATTCTAGCCATGACTTAGATTCCATTTCCGCAAAGATAGATGCTGTGGAGAGACGAATGGAAAAGATGACTAAGGATATTCACTCAATACGAATTAGTTGTGAGCAGTGTGGAGGACCACATTTGACAAAAGATTGTCTCAGTATTGAATTAACAATGGAACAAAGAGAGAATATTTCATACATAAACCAAAGGCCTGGAAATAATTATCAGAATAATTATCAACCGCCAAGACCAATTTACAATCAAAACCAGAATTATAACCGAAATATTCCATACAACAACCAACAAGGTCCTAGCAATCAACAAGTATCCAATAATACTTATAATCAGCAAAGACCGAATTTTCAAAACAAACCACCACAACAGACCGATGATAAAAAGCCAAATTTAGAAGATATGATGACGAAGCTAGTTGAAACTCAAACGCAGTTTTTCACATCTCAGAAACAAACCAATGAACAAAATGCTCAAGCATTTAGAAATCAACAAGCTTCTATTCAAAATCTGGAACAAGAAGTAAGTAACCTAGCAAGATTAATAGGTGAAAGAAAACCGGGAAGTCTACCTAGTGATACAAATGCTAACCCCCGAAATGAAACAGCTAAAGCTATTACCACAAGAAGTGGTACAACACTTAAACCGCCTGAAATACCTGTAACTTCTGATGAAGCTATTCCTACTCCACAAGAACCACAACCTGATCAAGATAAGGAAAAAGAACCGGTAGTTGAAAAGGTTAATGAAAATAACACAGTTAAGGATAAACCTTATGTTAAACCATACCAACCACCACTTCCTTACCCGAGTAAAATGAAGAAAGAGAAACTTGAAGCCGAGCAATCTAAATTCTTGGATATGTTTAAACAGATAAATGTAAATCTTCCTTTCATTGATGTGATTTCAGGAATGCCAAGATATGCTAAATTCTTGAAAGATCTAATCTCAAATAGAAAGAAAATGGAAGAACTCTCGGCTGTTACTATGAATGCTAATTGTTCAGCAGTGCTGTTGAATAAGATACCAGAAAAACTATCTGATCCAGGAAGTTTCACAATTCCATGTTTTCTGGGTAGTCTTAGTTCAATAGAAGCATTGGCAGACTTAGGTGCTAGTATAAATCTAATGCCGTATTCACTATACGCTAAACTAGACCTTGGAGAATTGAAACCAACCAGAATAAGCATACAACTAGCTGATAGATCAATAAAATATCCTAGAGGGATAATGGAGAACATGCTAGTTAAAGTTGGTACTTTAGTATTTCCAGTAGATTTTGTTGTTTTGGACATGGAAGAAGATTCTCAAGTTCCTCTCATATTAGGAAGACCATTCTTAAACACGGCTAAAGCAATGATAGACGTGTTCGGTAAGAAACTGACCCTAAGTATAGAGGATGAGAGTGTTACCTTTTCAGTTGATAGAGCAATGCAACAACCACAATCTGCAGATGATACATGTTATTATATTCAAACTATAGATGCACATGCAGAATTATTAGAAGAATTCCCAGAATTACAAGGAACAGGAGAATGTTCTTTAGGAGAAGGTAATGAACCAATTGATGAAGCTGAAATGTTAGCTACACTTATAGCTAATGGATATGAACCAACAACAGAAGAAATTCAAATGCTAAAAGAAGAAGACAGATATCGATATAAATCATTGATAGAAGAACCTCCGAAATTAGAGTTAAAGCCACTTCCAAACCATTTGGAATACGCTTATTTACATGGTGAATCTGAATTACCTGTAATAATATCGTCTTCTCTTACTGAAAATGAAAAATCACAACTCATTTCTGTGTTGAAAGCTCATAAACCAGCCATTGCATGGAAGATTCATGATATTAAAGGAATAAGTCCTTCGTATTGCACACATAAAATCCTTATGGAAGAAGGTCATAAAACGTATGTGCAACGCCAACGAAGACTAAATCCTAATATGCAAGATGTAGTTAAGAAAGAGATTATTAAACTGCTAGATGCAGGTTTGATATATCCAATCTCTGATAGTCCATGGGTAAGCCCAGTTCAATGTGTACCTAAGAAAGGTGGCATGACTGTCATTACAAATGAGAAAAATGAGCTTATTCCTACTAGGACTGTAACAGGATGGCGTGTATGTATTGATTATAGAAAATTAAATGACGCCACCAGAAAAGATCACTTTCCCTTACCTTTCATAGATCAAATGTTGGAAAGATTAGCCGGAAATAGTTACTATTGTTTTCTAGATGGATTTTCCGGATATTTTCAAATTCCAATAGCACCCGAGGACCAAGAGAAAACCCTTTCACGTGCCCTTATGGTACTTTTGCTTACAAACGCATGCCATTTGGACTTTGTAACGCCCCTGCAACCTTTCAAAGGTGTATGATGGCGATTTTTCACGACATGATAGAAGAATGCATGGAAGTATTCATGGATGACTTTTCAGTCTTCGGTGATACATTTAAATCATGTCTAGTTAATCTGGAACGAATGCTAATTAGATGCGAAAAATCAATTCTAGTACTTAATTGGGAGAAATGCCATTTCATGGTTAAAGAAGGCATCGTTCTTGGACATAAAATTTCAAAAGAAGGAATTGAAGTGGATAGAGCTAAAGTAGATGTAATTGCTAAACTTCCACATCCCACAAATGTTAGAGGAGTTAGGAGTTTTCTAGGGCATGCCGGTTTTTACCGACGTTTCATAAAAGATTTTTCTAAAATTGCCACTCCTATGAATAAACTCCTAGAAAAGGATGCGCCATTCATCTTTTCAGATGAGTGTATCAAATCTTTTAATATTCTTAAAGAGAAACTCACTAATGCACCAATCATGATAACACCAAATTGGAATCTACCATTTGAACTAATGTGCGATGCAAGTGATTTTGCAATGGGAGCCGTTTTAGGACAAAGGATTGAAAAACGATTTCAACCTATATATTATGCTAGTAAGACGTTACAAGGAGCACAAACAAACTATACAACTACTGAAAAAGAACTCCTTGCTATTGTCTTTGCTTTTGACAAATTTCGATCATATCTCGTTCTAGCAAAAACGGTGGTCTATACCGACCATTCTGCTCTTAGATACCTATTTTCAAAACAAGATGCTAAACCAAGATTAATCCGTTGGATCTTACTCTTACAAGAGTTTGATATTGAAATCCGAGATAAAAGAGGAGCAGAAAATCTCGCCGCTGATCATCTTTCTCGTCTTGAAAATCCCGAATTAGAAGTTCTAAATGAATCAGCCATACAAGACAACTTTCCTGATGAATATCTATTGAAGATAGATTATAATGAAATCCCATGGTTTGCAGACTATGCAAACTACTTAGTTTGTGGATTCCTTGAAAAAGGATTATCGTACCAAAGACGAAAGAAATTCTTCAGTGATATAAAACACTATTTTTGGGAAGATCCACATCTGTTTAAAAGTTGTCCCGATGGAATAATACGCCGATGTGTATTTGGAGATGAAGCTAGTAAAATATTAAACCATTGTCACACAGGACCAACAGGAGGGCATTATGGGCCTCAACTAACAGCAAGAAAAGTTTATGAAGCTGGATTCTATTGGCCTACAATTTACAAAGACGCACACCTTCTTTGCAAATCCTGTGATGCATGTCAAAGGGCCGGAAAAATAAGTCAACGTGATGAAATGCCACAAAATGTCATCCAAGTATGTGAAGTATTTGACATTTGGGGTATTGACTTTATGGGTCCATTTCCAAAATCTCATAATAATCTATATATACTCGTAGCCATTGATTATGTATCTAAATGGGCGGAAGCACAAGCTCTCCCAACTAACGATGCACGAGTTGTAGTCAACTTTTTAAAACGTCTTTTTGCAAGGTTTGGAACACCGAAAGCTTTAATAAGTGATCGGGGTACTCATTTATGTAATAATCAACTTGAGAAAGTTCTTAAAAGATATGGAGTAACTCATAAAATCTCCACCGCATATCATCCACAAAGAAGTGGACAAGTTGAAAATACCAACCGAGCTTTAAAACGTATTCTAGAGAAAACCGTAGGATCAAATCCGAAGGAATGGTCCATTAAATTGGAGGATGCACTCTGGGCTTTTAGAACAGCCTACAAAACTCCAATTGGAACCACACCTTTTAGACTTGTTTATGGAAAAGCATGTCATCTTCCAGTAGAAATTGAACACAAAGCATTTTGGGCTTTGAAGACATGTAATCTTGATTTACATGAAGCCGGACGTCTACGATTAAGTCAACTAAACGAATTAGAAGAATTAAGACATGAAGCATACGAAAATTCGCTAATCTATAAAGAAAGAACGAAGAAATGGCATGATAAAAGAATCAGAAGTTCAAAAGAATTTAAAGAAGGAGACAGAGTTCTTCTTTTCAATTCACGATTCAAGCTATTTCCTGAAAAATTGAAATCAAGATGGTCTGGACCATTCATAGTCAAAAGAGTTTTCCCATACGGAACAATAGAATTAATAAATTCAAATGGGATTGAATTTAAAGTTAATGGTCACAGAGTTAAACATTACATACATGGTCCGATGGAAGTCGACAACGAAGTTAATCACAATTTCGACACCACAGCTAACTAAGTGTGGGGAGAATCAAGTCTTTAAAGGATAATATATATTTCTGTTAGAGTTAGATTGTCTGTTTTCGTGTAGTTCTCGAAAATGGAACCCGAATGGTCTTTTCCTAGCAGACCCTAAAGAACTAGTCTTCTCCCCCTATTCTGAATTTTTATTTTTTTTAGGTTTTTACAAAATGAAGACTGCCTGTGAACTAAACCATGGTCTAATGCTACACGCTTTGATCACTAAAAGAAATAATGACATACTACCGAGTGAAATAGTATCAGTAATCAGAGAAAGAATGGACGAAGTTAGAAAAAAATCCAGATGCGAAGATAATAAGTTACAATTTGGTAAAGGAAAATCAAAATCCGCAGCGAAAAGAAGAGCACGACACCTAGAACGATGTCACAAATGCGGAAAATGGTCACATGGAGGTAAAGGTTCAAATAATCAAACCTATTCAAATACCGAATTTGTTACTTTATGCAGAGACGGACCGTTCATATGTTTAGAAGAAAAGACACTGAATGCTCGAGGTTACGCCTATGTAGCTATGGAAAACCAATTAAACCGACTATCTTATGAATGGGATAGATCATATAACTAAGAAATCCATTTCACAGGTATGTCTGTACAGTTTTTATTTTTATTTTTATTTTTAACCTTTTGATAATAAACGCTAATTTGTTCGCTAAAAAGTATTAAATTGGTATTGAATAAAATTAGGTTTGGCGACCGAAATTATTGATATCATTCAAAAATTTATTACATCACTGCGAAATTTAACGTTTATTCTTAAGGTATAAATATCTTTAATCAATCAAACCAAAATATTTCAAAAATTCGTCATGAGTTAAATTAGGTCTTGGAACCGAAATTACTTTACCGAAAAGAGGGGCGCATATTTTTGATAATATTTGATTGATTAAAGTGGGATAAAAAGACAAAAAGATTTTTAATTTTATTTTTACCATATTTTTAAAATTAATATATAAATCTTAAATTAATATTGTAAACTTTATAAAAACAATATATTTAAAATTGTAAATATTTGAAAAATTAATATAAGTTTGATATGAATTTATGAATTTTTAAATTAAGTTTGGTGTGAATTTTTAAAATATAAATTTTTAATTTTATGCATTTTAAATTTTAAGTTTGGTGTGAATTTTTAATAATAATTTTGAATTTTATATTTAAGTTGTGTGAATTTAAAAACAAAAAATTTACTTTATCTCATTAAGTTAAAAATATGATTTTTAAAATTCGTCGTAAGTTGAAGACTAGGTCTTTGAACCGAAATTGCTTTACCCGAGGGAGGGACGAGAACTTTTATTATCATTATTTTTAATCTTATTGATTTAAAGTATGCCAAAAACATTAAAAAAAACCCAAAAATCTTAGCTTTTAAAACAATCGCTACAAAAAGACAAATTTTAAAATTTTGTCGAAGGACGGACTAGGACATCGATCCGAAACGACCTCGTCCTAAATAACAAGGGAAACAAAATTTTAAAATTAATTACTTAATTGTTTTAATAAGTTAATGATTATAAAAAAAAAAAATATATATATATATACCAAACTCCGCGACTCGCGGAGAGACCGGATTACAGAAAAAAAAATAAGAGCTGCAACAGCTCAGTTTCACACTCCACAAACTCAAAAACAGCTGCGAAATACTGCCGAAAAACCACCCAAAAACACCCCAAAAATCCTAATTTTTAACCGTTAATCACCAAATTTTTTGCTAAAATCATGTTGAGAAGGATGCTATCTAAGAATTACTCAAGAAAAACGGTAAATTTCTACACCTAAACACCATTTAAATTTGATTTTGATGCTTTTTAGTGTAATTAGGCTTAAATTGTTTATGTATTATGCTTGTATAACCTAGATTGATGCTGTTTAACATGATTAGAAGCCTTAAACTTCAAATTTTGAGTAATCTAGGGTTTGTGTTCTTGAGCAAATTTGGGGCTTTTTGATATAAACAGGTTATGGCCAATTTTTGTCATGAATTGTTGCTAAATTAAGTAGTGTAACATGTCTAGGTAGTTAAATGATCCAAACTTTGAGCCTAAACATGATTTTGAGAATTAAAGTGGACTTTTTCAAGTCTAAAATTCATGAACTTGATTTTTGAAAGATAATGCCATTTGAGACTTGTTTAATTGCTGGTAATGATTATTTTGACATGTTATTTGAGTTGAATGCTTATGAACTTGGCGAACATTTTCGTATATGCTTATTTGAAAAAGTGTAGATTTGATAAAAATGTGAAAATAAGCTTAAGTTTGATATAAATTGATAATGTCATTGTAATTATTTTGATTGATGATTTTGCTGACACTAATGCATATTTGGATGCACAAAAATTGTGTTTGATGTGTTTTGCAGAATGAAAGGGGTGAATCTTCATCCCAAGCCCGCAATGCTCCTGCTGAGAATTTGGAACAACAGGAGGTGGATAACTACTACAAGCAGGATATACCTCATCCAGTCATGACCTTTTCTGATATGCACTTGGAAGAGTTGCACCCGAACCTGAGATTTGACAGACTTTGGATAGATTATCCAAAATATCAACGGGGTTTGCATACTCTTCATTCCAAGGTTGTTGAGGTACCGAGGGTCATAGAATGGGGACCCTTAGAAGCTGTAGAATTGGCCGGGCCAATTAGGGAATTACTTGTACAGAGGTATGGTAATTCTTCTTTTAATGACTGGGTATGTTTATTCACCATACGTAGACCTGTATATAAAGTATGGTGTGAAGAATTGTTATGTAGTATAGAGTTGAATGATCGGGTAGCTAGTTTAACCGATCGTTCTTTTATTAGAGTTTTGTTAGGCGGTTCGATGCGCCACATGTCTTTACTGGACATGGCTCAGGCTTTACGTATATATACGCCTGAGGAGTTAGCGTCTGCCGATTGTAGAGGATTGATACTAAACGGTAGAAAGATAGATGAGAATTTTGATACACACGGTGTGTGGAGTCAAATGACAAGCCATCACCGTTTCAAAGGGGGAAATTACTCTTATTTGGATATAGATAGAGCCGAATTAAGAGTGATACATAGGTTTTTAGCTAATTCGATTACACAAAGGGGTAAGAACAAAGAAAAAGTAAATGAACAGGATTTGTTTTACCATATGTGTATTCGAGACCCACAAAGCGCTGTAAGTATACCATATTGTGTGGGTTATTATTTATCAGCTATGGTTCGGGGGATGCGACCACATAGCATAATAGGAGGTGGTATTTTTATTACTTTGATTGGTGAATATCTCGGTGTGGATATAAGTCGGGGGGGATTATTACTAGAAGAGCCGGAACCCCGCGATACTATAGGTTTAAATGTATACCATGGTGCGAAAGTTTTGAAGAGGCGAAATAACGCCGCAGTACGATACCATGGTAGACATCCACAGGTGGAGAGAAACCAGCAGCAAGGTAATGTAGGAGGGGGGAATGAGATGCAAGAAATGCATAGGTTTATAGCTTCTCAGGAATACGAAAATGCTAGACAGAGAGCATTTGAAGATTGGCAAGTTCATCAGAACCAAATCATAGCTCATTGCCAACATATAGGTAGAAACTATATTCCTACACCGAAACCCATCTTCCCTCCTTGGTCTATAGAGATGCAGCCACCGTATCCTACGTATGACCCTGCCGAAGCATTCTATAGCACTTATGGTTATGCCTGGAACCCCTATTGGTACCAATATCATCCTTAGTTTACTTATTATTTTTTTTTATTTTGTAATTTGTAATTATTGATACGTTTAATACTTTTGTTAATATTGTAATCATTTTTATAATTATCTAACTTTTATTCTTAGATTTTAATAATTTTTGAACGTGGGGTAATATACCAAACTTCAAAAATATGTATATATGTTTGCAAGTTTATCTTATGTACACAACAGGGTAAAACAACGCATTTTCAAATACTGGCATTAAGTTCAGCAAAAGCAACTAATTTTGACGACAAGATGCAAAATATATGTGAAATAACAACAAGACGGAATGAACAAATGATGTGCACCATTTATCATTCAGCAAACAAACGCCAATATATTTGGAAACTTTGGTAAAAATTTAATCATTTTCACACAAATCACCCTCAATAATTTAAATTGTTACAGATTTCTTGCAAATGAGGGCATTGCAAGATCTTAAGTGTGGGAAGGGGTTAAATTCTTTCAGATTTTAAAATTTTTATCTTAAACACTTGGTTACCATTAAAAATACTAGTAAAGCAGTAGTTGTATTAGAATCTAGTGCTCTCTGATAAAAAAAGAACAGCCCTAGTCTTATATACTGACTACCCAATTCTAGTAAAATTTTTCAAAATTTTCAATTAAATGAATTCAAAATCATGTTTATACATATTTATGAACGATAAAACTAGGTTTTAACACCGAAATTATTGTTACCTCGGAAAGGACATAAATTAAGAAACAAACTAAAATGTTAAAATTCATTTAAAATGGAATAGAGGACGATAAAAAGGAAAATAAAAGCCAAGTGTGGGAAAATTTACCAAGTTATCTTAAACATATGTCACATATATCTGTAACAAATAACTGAAAATACTTTTGCTTTGGACTAAACTAAACTGTTTTTACCCAATGAAAGAAAAGAAGAGATGGATCTACATGATGAATCAATTCCATCATTAAAAGGAAGTAAAGTCTTCAGAAAAAGACACGCGCTTCTTGATTTAGGTCATGAAGTTGTCGTCCAGACCAGCTGTAGGTTGACGAAAAATCTAGAAAAGTCATCACTAAAATCAGCAGGAAATTCACGGACCTCAGCATTAAACAGGGTCGCCAAGTGGTCAGATTTATCCTAACCATGAGAAGGATTTATCTCGTACAATGGGGGGGCACCGTGCAAATTAGCTTGATAAGACTAATGAATCAGATCCCCAGAAAGGATAATCTCCTTAAAGATTAAAAATCAGCTTTTAAGACTGATATTACTCAATCCTAGAGATTGACCTTAAAGATTGAGAATTACAAACTCATGGAATTCAATGATATCTAAACTCGAGCTTGAACGAGAAAATATTTTGATCAAAATTATAAACCGATTTGTTTTCTGAAAACCCTATTTTCAATGCGTTCATTACCATTGAACGTAAAATCCTAGGAATTCACCTGGAATTCATTAGGTCACCTGAACTAAATTGGGTGTCAACCGTAAGAACGGTGGTTGCATAGTGGTCAAAGACAGGACCTTGTGCCATACCGAAAAAAATCATAAGGGTAAGCTTTACTATTGCTCCTACCAAGGATAGTAATTGCGTCCGACACGTTACAGACCATAATTAAAAGCATGTCAGGGGACATTGCCTTAACAGTTGCTTGTTCAACGCTTTCCTTTACAACCGGACGGTAGTTTATCGAAAGGTAATATACGGGACAAGTAAACTGGACGTGTTACTTTCCAAATACAAGGTTAGCAAGTGGGTGACACAAAACCGCAAGTTTTGAGCTAAAATTTTCAAATCTGAAACCCACCAAACCCACAAAAATATTTTGCAAACACCGGTAAAGGGTTATCCCGGAAAACTTATCTAGGGTAAAAACTAGATTTAATTTTCAAAAGATCAAATGTTTTCATAAAGATCCAATTTCCTTAATGGATCTAAATTTTTATAGTCATGTGGGACTGTAAACCATATCGTTACTACCATTGTTTATACCGCCGTATAGAAATCACTGATGTACAAAGTGTGAAGAATAAAGAAGTGATTCTAGTATTTCAAGACGATATTGCTTGAGGACAAGCAACGCTCAAGTGTGGGAATATTTGATAATGCTAAAAACGAACATATATTTCATAGCATTATTCCTCAAGAAAGACAAGCTTTTAGTTGCAATTGTTCTATTTACAAGTGATATTCGTTTAAATAATAAAAGGTGAAGACAAAAGACAGATTCGACGAATTGAAGACGCAAATGACCAAAAAGCTCAAAAGAACAAAAGACAATCAAAGAGGTTCCAATTATTGATAAGAAACTTCTCGAAATTACAAGAGTACAAGATTCAAAACGCAAAGTACAAGATATTAAATTGTACGCAAGGACGTTCGAAAATCCGGAACCGGGACCAGAGTCAACTCTTAACGCTCGACGCAACGGACTAAAAATTACAAGTTAACTATGTATATAAATATAATATAATATATAATTAATTATATTAATTATATATATATTATAAACCGTCGGTAAACAAAGAGCCAAACTCCTCTGAGCTGTAAAAGTAACCTCCGCGACTCGCGGAGTTTGAAGAGGTTTTCACCGCGAGTCGCGGAGCCCCAAAAATCGACTCTGGCTATAAAGCAAACCGAATTCTGATCATTTTTCATAATCTATTTCTCTCTTCTCTCATATATACGTAAAATATATATATATATATAATTTATATTTTAATTTTAATTTTAATTCTAATAATAAGGGTATGTTAGCGAATATTGTAAGGGTGTAAGTCGAAATTCTGTCCGTGTAACGCTACGCTATTTTTAAATCATTGTAAGTTATGTTCAACCTTTTTATATTAATGTCTCGTAGCTAAGTTATTATTATGCTTATTTAAAACGAAGTAATCATGATGTTGGGCTAATTACTAAAATTGGGTAATTGGGCTTTGTACCATAATTGGGGTTTGGACAAAAGAACGACACTTGTGGAAATTAGACTATGGGCTATTAATGGGCTTTATATTTGTTTAACTAAATGAAAGTTTGTTAATGTTAATATAAAGATTTACAATTGGGCGTCCCTATAAATTACCATATACACTCGATCGGACACGATGGGCGGGGTATTTATATGTACGAATAATCGTTCATTTAACCGGACACGGGAATGGATTAATAGCCACTAGAATAATTAAAACAGGGGTGAAATTACATTCAAGGGTAATTGGTGTAATTGTTAACAAAGTAGTAAAACCTTGGTTTACACGCAGTCGATAACCTGGTGTATTCATTAAACAAAGTATTAAAACCTTGTTACAATTCGAATCCCCAATTAGTTGGAATATTTAACTTCGGGTATAATAATAATTTGACAAGGACACTCGCACTTTATATTTATGACTGATGGACTGTTATGGACAAAAACCAGACGGACATATTAAATAATCCAGGACAAAGGACAATTAACCCATGGGCATAAAACTAAAATCAACACGTCAAACATCATGATTACGGAAGTTTAAATAAGCATAATTCTTTTATTTCATATTTAATTTCCTTTATTGTATATTTAATTGCACTTCTAATTATCGCACTTTTATTTATTGTTATTTAATCGCACTTTTAATTATCGTACTTTTTAATTATCGCAATTTTATTTTATCGCACTTTTATAATTCGCAATTTCATTATCGTTATTTACTTTACGCTTTAATTTAAGTCTTGTATTTATTTTATATTTTACAATAGGTTTTAACTGCGACTAAAGTCTTAAAATCGACAAACCGGTCATTAAACGGTAAAAACCCCCCTTTATAATAATAATATTACTTATATATATATATTTGTATTTTTATAAAAGTAAACTAATATAGCGTTGAGCTTTGTTTAAAGATTTCCCTGTGGAACGAACCGGACTTACTAAAAACTACACTACTGTACGATTAGGTACACTGCCTATAAGTGTTGTAGCAAGGTTTAAGTATATCCATTCTATAAATAAATAAATATCTTGTGTAAAATTGTATCATATTTAATAGTGTTTTCTGCTAAAATTAATAACTATTTTATATACACCTCGCATAACATCAATACCCCTTAGCTTTAAAAGCCGGAAGCGCAACGCTAATTAAAACAAAAAAAAGATTTTTAGTTTATTTTATTAAAATTCGTTTTTATAAAAATACGTTTTAAATATTCGAAAATATAAAAATAAAAACAAAAATATAAGTATTTTTAAGATTTTGTTAAATATTTAAGTTTTATAAAGTTTCTTTATTTTTATATAAGTTTTATTTAAGTATTTTGTTTTTATTTAAAACATAAAAAAAAACCGAAAAAAAATATATATATAAATCTAGTTTTAAGATTTTTATTTATAAAATTATAAAGTAGTTCTATTTTTATTCTAATTTTTAAAATATAAGTTTTTATTATATAAATATTTTAGATTTTAAAACAGAAAATATAAAACAGAAAATATAAAATAAAAAAATAAAAAAGAAAAAACGCGTCGAATTTTAAACAACCTGTCATTTGAATTTTGGAACCCCGCGACTCGCGGAGTTTTCTGCTTCGGATACCGCAACTCGCGGAGACACCCTGACACTGACAGAAACCCTAATCTGCATTTAATTAGGAGTAATTATTAATTATTATTATTATTATTATTAACCCTAAATACTTATTATTATTATAATTAATTTTATTTTCAGTTTCTTTTTATTTAATTTATATATTTAGTTAAATTAGTTTAATTAAAATATAAAATTAATAGTTTTAATAAATAAATAATATTAATATTTTTATAAAAATTTGTAACTTTTACAACTTTTTGTATATTTTTATATTTTGTCCCCTTTTAATCGTTTTAGCGTAATATTTATATTTTTAGCTCATATTTAGTTTTAAACTCAGTTTTTGCCATAATTATTTTACTTCTAGATTTTTAGGCTTTGCCGTAGAATTCCTTAAGTGCTTTTTCTTTAGATTAAGATTTAGGTACTTTAGAATTTTGCGACGCCTTTTTAAGTTTTAGTTTCTTTTTAAGTTATTTCCATTTGGGATTTAGTTTTTCCTGTAAGCTTTAATATTTTTAGACGACTTTTACCTATGTATCAATTATCATTCCAATTAGTAATCTCAATTTGCGATTATAATTTTAAGTTAGTTGTAGTAATAAGGTTAGGTTAGTCAAGTGTTTTTTAAGTGTTATAAATTTCTTTTATTTTTCCGTCACCTTTTATTTTTCAACCATTTTTCTTTTTCGACCTTTTTCGACACGCTCTTTTTCTTTCTTATTTCTCGCTATTCTAGTTTTTAGGACATAGATTTTTATTCTACTTCTTATCTAAATTTCTTAAAATTACGAAAATTTATTTTAAGTGGTTAAATTGATAGACATCAAAATTTTCTGGTTCGTAGTAATAGTTGGATTTGTACGTGGACCGGGTTATTGGAGCCAAACAGTCCTCAATTATATTGAGACCAAACGAATCCTGCCCCTCTGCTGCATCTTTTGGCTATTCGAAACGTGGGCAAAATCAGAAAAGTCTATTGATTGGATAACTTATTATAATTTTTCTTTCCTTTTAAAAACTAATAGGATATTCAGTGAATGCACCGAGCAAGACGTTCATCACCTTTTGTACGTTCACCACCTATAACTAGATCAAGACATCTAACTAATATTGTCGCCGTTGATAATCCATTTTTTGAACCCGACCTCACAATTGAGAATCCGGAGAATATTCAGGGACGATTCGTAGATCCTGAACCACTAAACTTTCCTCCGGAACCACCAATCATTCAAACAGAGATTGTTGAGGAACGAACCATTAAATCAGAATCCTCTAGTGATTCCGATTCAACAAATTCAATTATGGAAGTAATAGAACCATTAAGTATGGAAGACCGAATGAGAGCTAAACGCACTGGCCAAGGTCACGCAATTACTCATCCAGACATTAATGCGCCAGATTATGAAATCAAAGGACAAATTCTACACATGGTGACTAATCAATGCCAATTTAGTGGTGTGCCGAAGGAAGATCCAAATGAACATCTACGTACCTTTAATAAGATCTGCACACTATTTAAAATACGAGAAGTGGAGGATGAACAGATATATCTCATGTTATTTCCCTGGACTTTAAAGGGAGAAGCCAAAGATTGGTTGGAATCGTTACCTGAAGGGGCGATTGATACATGGGACGTATTAGTTGAAAAATTTCTTAAACAATTCTTTCCTGCATCTAAAGCCGTAAGACTTCAAGGAGAAATTGTTACATTCACACAGAAGCCGAATGAAACTCTATATGAGGCGTGGACGAGATTTGGAAAGTTATTAAGAGGATGTCCGCAACATGGTTTAGACACCTGCCAAATAGTACAAATATTCTACCAAGGATGCGACATCACTACAAGGAAAGACATAGATATAGCAGCTGGTGGTTCTATTATGAAGAAAACCGAAACTGATGCTTACAAAATTATTGATAACACTGCTTCCCACTCACATGAGTGGCACCAAGAAAAAGATATCGTTAGATCATCTAAAGCAGCTAGAGCCGATTCTAGCCATGACTTAGGTTCCATTTCCGCAAAGATAGATGCTGTCGAGAGACGAATGGAAAAGATGATTAAAGATATTCACTCAATACGAATTAGTTGTGAGCAGTGTGGAGGACCACAATTGACAAAAGATTGTCTCAGTATTGAATTAACAATGGAACAAAGAGAGAATATTTCATACATAAACCAAAGGCCTGGAAATAATTATCAGAATAATTATCAACCGCCAAGACCTATTTACAATCAAAACCAGAACTATAACCGAAATATTCCATACAACAACCAACAAGGTCCTAGCAATCAACAAGTATCCAACAATACTTACAATCAGCAAAGACCTAATTTTCAAAACAAACCACCACAACAAACCGATGATAAAAAGCCGAATTTAGAAGATATGATGACGAAGCTAGTTGAAACTCAAACGCAGTTTTTCACATCTCAGAAACAAACTAATGAACAAAATGCTCAAGCATTTAGAAATCAACAAGCTTCTATTCAAAATCTGGAACAAGAAGTAAGTAACCTAGCAAGGTTAATAGGTGAAAGAAAATCGGGAAGTCTACCTAGTGATACAAATGCTAACCCCTGGAATGAAACAGCTAAAGCCATTACCACAAGAAGTGGTACAACACTTAAACCACCTGAAATACCTGTAACTTCTGATGAAGCTATTCCTACTCCACAAGAACCACAACCTGATCAGGATAAGGAAAAAGAACCGGTAGTTGAGAAGGTTAATGAAGATAACAAAGTTAAGGATAAACCTTATGTTAAACCATACCAACCACCACTTCCTTACCCGAGTAAAATGAAGAAAGAGAAACTTGAAGCCGAGCAATCCAAATTCTTGGATATGTTTAAACAGATAAATGTAAATCTTTCTTTCATTGATGTGATTTCAGGAATGCCTAGATATGCTAAATTCTTGAAAGATCTAATCTCAAATAGAAAGAAAATGGAAGAACTCTCGGCTGTTACTATGAATGCTAATTGTTCAGCAGTGCTGTTGAATAAGATACCAGAAAAACTATCTGATCCAGGAAGTTTCACAATTCCATGTTTTCTGGGTAGTCTTAGTTCAATAGAAGCATTGGCAGACTTAGGTGCTAGTATAAATCTAATGCCGTATTCAATATACACTAAACTAGACCTTGGAGAATTGAAACCAACCAGAATAAGCATACAACTAGCCAATAGATCAATAAAATATCCTAGAGGGATAATAGAGAACATGCTAGTTAAAGTTGGTACTTTAGTATTTCCAGTAGATTTTGTTGTTCTGGACATGGAAGAAGATTCTCAAGTTCCTCTCATATTAGGAAGACCATTCTTAAACACGGCTAAAGCAATGATAGACGTGTTCGGTCAGAAATTGACTCTAAGTATAGAGGACGAGAGTGTTACCTTTTCAGTTATAGAGCAATGCAACAACCACAATCTGCAGATGATACATGTTATTATATTCAAACTATAGATGCACATGCAGAATTATTAGAAGAATTTCCAGAATTACAAGGAACAGGAGAATGTTCTTTAGGAGAAGGAACAGAACAAATTGATGAAGTTGAAATGTTAGCTACACTTATAGCTAATGGATATGAACCAACAACAGAAGAAATTCAAATGATAAAAGAAGAAGACAGATATCGATACAAATCATCGATAGAAGAACCTCCGAAATTAGAGTTAAAGCCACTTCCAAACCATTTGGAATACGCTTATTTACATGGTGAATCTGAATTACCTGTAATAATATCGTCTTCTCTTACTGAAAATGAGAAATCACAACTCATTTCTGTGTTAAAAGCTCATAAACCAGCCATTGCATGGAAGATTCATGATATTAAACGAATAAGTCCTTCGTATTGCACACATAAAATCCTTATGGAAGAAGGTCATAAAACGTATGTGCAACGCCAACGAAGACTAAATCCTAATATGCAAGATGTAGTTAAGAAAGAGATTATTAAACTGCTAGATGCAGGTCTAATTTATCCAATCTCTGATAGTTCATGGGTAAGCCCAGTTCAATGCGTGCCTAAGAAGAGTGGCATGACTGTCATTACAAATGAAAAAAAAAAGCTTATTCCTACTAGAACAGTAACAGGATGGCGTGTGTGTATTGATTATAGAAAATTAAATGACGCCACCAGAAAAGATCACTTTCCCTTACCTTTCATAGATCAAATGTTGGAAAGATTAGCCGGAAATAGTTACTATTGTTTTCTAGATGGATTTTCCGGATATTTTCAAATTCCAATAGCACCCGAAGATCAAGAGAAAACCACATTCACGTGCCCTTATGGTACTTTTGCTTACAAACACATGCCATTTGGACTTTGTAACGCCCCTGCAACCTTTCAAAGGTGTATGATGGCGATTTTTCACGACATGATAGAAGAATGCATGGAAGTTTTCATGGATGACTTTTCAGTCTTCGGTGATACATTTGAATCATGTCTAGTTAATCTGGAACGAATGCTTATTAGATGCGAACAATCAAATCTAGTTCTTAATTGGGAGAAATGCCATTTTATGGTTAAAGAAGGCATCGTTCTTGGTCATAAAATTTCAAAAGAAGGAATTGAAGTGGATAGAGCTAAAGTAGATGTAATTGCTCAACTTCCACATCCCACCAATGTTAGAGGAGTTAGGAGTTTTCTAGGGCATGCCGGGTTTTACCGACGTTTCATAAAAGATTTTTCTAAAATTGCCACTCCTATGAATAAACTCCTAGAAAAAGATGCTTCATTCATCTTTTCAGATGAATGTATCAAATCTTTTAATATTCTTAAAGAGAAACTCACTAATACGCCGATCATGATAACACCAAATTGGAATCTACCATTTGAACTAATGTGCGATGCAAGTGATTTTGCAATGGGAGCCGTTTTAGGACAAAGGATTGAAAAACGATTTCAACCTATATATTATGCTAGTAAGACGTTACAAGGAGCACAAACAAACTATACAACTACTGAAAAAGAACTCCTTGCTATTGTCTTTGCTTTTGACAAATTTCGATCATATCTCGTTCTAGCAAAAACGGTGGTCTATACCGACCATTCTGCTCTTAGATACCTATTTTCAAAACAAGATGCTAAACCAAGATTAATCCGTTGGATCTTACTCTTACAAGAGTTTGATATTGAAATCCGAGATAAAAGAGGAGCAAAAAATCTCGCCGCTGATCATCTTTCTCGTCTTGAAAATCCCGAATTAGAAGTTCTAAATGAATCGGCCATACAAGACAACTTTCCTGATGAATATCTATTGAAGATAGATTATAATGAAATCCCATGGTTTGCAGACTATGCAAACTATTTAGTATGTGGATTCCTTGAAAAAGGATTATCGTACCAAAAATGAAAGAAATTCTTCAGTGATATAAAACACTATTTTTGGGAAGATCCACATCTGTTTAAAAGTTGTCCAGATGGAATAATACGTCGATGTGTATTCGGAGATGAAGCCAGTAAAATATTAAACCATTGTCACACAGGACCAACATGAGGGCATTATGGGCCTCAATTAACAGCAAGAAAAGTTTATGAAGCTGGATTCTATTGGCCTACAATTTACAAAGACGCACACCTTCTTTGCAAATTCTGTGATGCTTGTCAAAGGGCCAGAAAAATAAGTCAACGTGATGAAATGTCACAAAATGTCATACAAGTATGTGAAGTATTTGACATTTGGGGTATTGACTTTATGGGTCCATTTCCAAAATCTCATAATAATCTCTATATTCTCGTAGCCATTGATTAAGTATCTAAATGGGCGGAAGCACAAGCTCTCCCAACTAACGATGCACGAGTTGTAGTCAACTTTTTAAAACATCTTTTTGCAAGGTTTGGAACACCGAAAGCTTTAATAAGTGATCGGGGTACTCATTTCTGTAATAATCAACTTGAAAAAGTTCTTAAAAGATATGGAGTAACTCATAAAATCTCCACCGCATATCATCCACAAACAAGTGGACAAGTTAAAAATACCAACCGAGCTTTAAAACGTATTCTAGAGAAAACCGTAGGATCAAATCTGAAGGAATGGTCCATTAAATTGGAGGATGCACTCTGGGCTTTTAGAACAGCCTACAAAACTCCAATTGGAACCACACCTTTTAGACTTGTTTATGGAAAAGCATGTCATCTTCCAGTAGAAATTGAACACAAAGCATTTTAGGCTTTGAAGACATGTAATCTTGATTTACATGAAGCTGGACGTCTACGGTTAAGTCAACTAAACGAATTAGAAGAATTAAGACATGAAGCATACGATAATTCGTTAATCTATAAGGAAAGAACGAAGAAATGGCATGATAAAAGAATCAGAAGTTTAAAAGAATTTAAAGAAGGAGATAGAGTTCTTCTTTTCAATTCACGATTCAAGCTATCTCCTGGAAAATTGAAATCAAGATGGTCTGGACAATTCATAGTCAAAAGAGTTTTCCCATACGGAACGATAGAATTAATAAATTCAAATGGGATTGAATTTAAAGTTAATGGTCACAGAGTTAAACACTACATAGATAGTCCAATGGAAGTCGACAATGAAGTTAATCACAATTTCGATACCACAGCTAACTAAGTGTGGGGAGAATCAAGTCTTTAAAGGATAATATGTATTTCTGTTAGAGTTAGATTGTCTGTTTTCGTGTAGTTCTCGAAAATGGAACCCGAACGGTCTTTCCCTAGCAGACCCTAAAGAACTAGTCTTCTCCCCCCATTCTGAATTTTTTTTTTTAGGAAATGAAGGCTTCCTGTGAACTAAACCATGGTCTAATGCTACACGCTTTGATCACTAAACGTAATAATGACACACTTCCGAGTGAAATAGTATCAGTAATCATAGAAAGATTGGACGGAGTTAGAAAAGAATCCAGATGCGAAGATAATAAGTTACAATTTGGTAAAGGAAAATCAAAATCCGCAGCGAAAAGAAGAGCACGACACCTAGAAAGATGTCACAAATGCGGAAAATGGTCACATGGAGGTAAATGTTCAAATAATCAAACCTATTCAAACACCGAATTTGTTACTTTATGTAGAGACGGACCGTTCATATGTTTAGAAGAAAAGACACTGAATGCTCGAGGTTACGCCTATGTAGCCATGGAAAACCAATTAAACCGACTATCTTATGAATGGGATAGATCATATAACTAAGAATACTATCTCACAGGTAAGTCTGTACAGTTTTTATTTTTTTATTTTTAACCTTTTGATAATAAACGCTAATTTGTTCGCTATAAAGTATTAAATTGGTATTAAATAAAATTAGGTTTGGCGACCAAAATTGTTGATATCATACAAAAATTTATTACATCACTGCGAAATTTAACGTTTATTCTTAAGGTATAAATATCTTTAATCAATCAACCCAAAATATTTCAAAAATTCGTCATGAGTTAAATTAGGTCATTGAACCGAAATTACTTTACCGAAAAGAGGGGCGCATATTTTTGATAATATTTGATTGATAAAAGTGGGATAAAAAGCCAAAAAGATTTTTAATTTTATTTTTACCATGTTTTTAAAATTAATATATAAATCTTAAATTAATATTGTAAACTTTGTAAAATCAATATATTTAAAATTGTAAATATTTGAAAAATTAATATAAGTATGATGTGAATTTATAATATGAATTTTTAAATTAAGTTTGGTGTGAATTTTTAATATTAATTTTGAATTTTATAATTAAGTTGTGTGAATTTAAAAACAAAAATTTACTTTATCTCATTAAGTTAAAAATATGATTTTTAAAATTCGTCGTAAGTTGAAGACTAGGTCGTTGAACCGAAATTGCTTTACCCGAGGGAGGGACGAGAACTTTTATTATCATTATTTTTAATCTTATTGAATTAAAGTATGCCAAAAACATTAAAAAAAAAAACCCAAAAATCTTAGCTTTTAAAACAATCGCTACAAAAAGACAAATTTTAAAATTTTGTCGAAGGACGGACTAAGACATCGATCCGAAACGACCTCGTCCTAAATAACAAGGGAAACAAAATTTTAAAATTAATTACTTAATTGTTTTAATTAGTATAAGATAAAAATAAAAAATAAAAAAAAAATACAAACTCCGCGACTCGCGGAGTTTGAAGGTCCAAACACCGCGACTCGCGAAGGGACCAAAAATCAGAAAAAAATAAAAACGCAGAACTGATCAGTCCCCAACCCACAACACAGAAAAAAACTGCGAAAACAAACCGCAAAATACCCGAAAAAACACCCCCAAAATCACAATTTTTAACCGTTAATCATCAAATCTTTTACTAAAATCATGTTGAGAAGGATGCTATCAAGGAATTACTCAAGAAAAACGGTAAATTTCTACACCTAAACACCATTTAATTCAAGAATTAGTGTTCTTGAGCAATTTTTTCCCCAATTTGATTTTGATGCTTTTTAGTGTAATTATGCTTAAATTGTTTATGTATTATGCTTGTATAACCTAGATTGATGCTATTTAACATGATTAGAAGCCTTAAACTTCAAATTTTGAGTAATCTAGGGTTTGTGTTCTTGAGCAATTTGGGGCTTTTTGATATAAACAGGTTATGGTCGATTTTTGTCATGAATTGTTGCTAAATTAAGTAGTGTAACATGTTTAGGTAGTTAAATGATCCAAACTTTGAGCCTAAACATGATTTTGAGAATTAAAGTGGACTTTTTCAAGTCTAAAATTCATGAACTTGATTTTTGAGAGATAATGCCATTTGAAACTTGTTTAATTGCTAGTAATGATTATTTTGACATGTTATTTGAGTTAAATGCTTATGAACTTGGCGAACATTTTCGTATATGCTTATTTGAAAAAGTGTAGATTTGATGAAAATATGAAAATGAGCTTAAGTTTGATATAAATTGATCATGTCATTGTAATTATTTTGATTGATGATTTTGCTGACACTAATGCATATTTGGATGCACAAAAATTGTGTTTGATGTGTTTTGCAGACTGAAAGGGGTGAATCTTCATCCCAAGCTCGCAATGCTCCTGCTGAGAATGCGGAACAACAGGAGGTGGATAACTACTACAAACAAGATATACCTCATCCAGTCATGACATTTTCTGATATGCACTTGGAAGATTTGCACCCGAACCTGAGATTTGACAGACTTTGGATAGATTATCCAAAATACCAAAGGGGTTTGCATACTCTTCATTCTAAAGTTGTTGAGGTACCTAGGGTCATAGAATGGGGACCATTAGAAGCTGTAGAATTGGCTGGGCCAATTAGGGAATTACTTTCAAAGAGGTATGGTAATTCTACTTTTAACGACTGGGTACGTTTATTCACCATGCGTAGACCTGTATATAAAGTATGGTGTGAAGAATTGTTGTGTAGTATAGAATTAAATGATCGGGTAACTAGTTTAACCGATCGATCTTTTATTAGATTTTTGTTAGGAGGTTCGATGCGCCACATGTCTTTACTAGACATGGCTCAGGCTTTACGTATATATACGCCTGAGGAGTTAGCATCTGCCGATTGTAGAGGGTTGATACTAAATGGTAGAAAGATAGATGAAAATTTTGATACACATGGTGTATGGAGTCAAATGACAAGCCATCACCGATTCAAAGGGGGAAATTACTCTTATTTAGATATAGATAGAGCTGAATTAAGAGTAATTCATAGGTTTTTAGCTAATTCAATTACACAAAGAGGTAAGAACAAGGAAAAGGTAAATGAACAGGATTTGTTTTACCATATGTGTATTCGAGACCCACAAAGCGCTGTAAGTATACCTTATTGTGTGGGTTATTATTTATCAGCTATGGTTAGGGGGATGAGACCGCATAGCATAATAGGAGGTGGTATATTTATAACTTTGATTGCTGAATATCTCGGTGTGGATATAAGTCGGGGGGGATTATTAGTCGAAGAACCAGAACCCCGCGATACAATAGGTTTAAATGTATACCATGGTGCGAAAGTTTTGAAGAGGCAAAATAAGGCCGCAGTACAATACCATGGTAGACATCCACAGGTTGAGAGAAACCAACAGCAAGGTAATGTAGGAGGGGGAAATGAAATGCAAGAAATGCAAAGGTTTATAGCTTCACAGGAGTACGAAAATGCTAGACAGAGAGCATTTGAAGATTGGCAAGTTCATCAAAACCAAATCATAGCTTATTGCCAACATATAGGTAGAAACTATATTCCTACTCCAAAGCCCATATTCCCTCCCTGGTCTATAGAGATTCAACCACCGTATCCTACGTATAACCCAGCCGAAGCATTTTATAGCACCTATGGTTATGCATGGAACCCCTACTGGTATCAGTATCATCCCTAGTCTACTTAGTTTTATTTATTTTGTAATTTGTAATATTGATACGTTTAATACTTATGTTAAATTTGTAATAGTTTTATTATTTTCTAACTTTTATTCTTAGATTTTAATAATTTTTGAATGTGGGGTAATATACCAAACTTCAAAAATATGTATATATGTTTGCAGTTTATCTTATGTACACAACAGGGTAAAACAACGCATTTTCAAAGACTGGCATTAAGTTCAGCAAAAGCAACTAATTTTGACGACAAGATGCAAAATATATGTGAAATAACAACAAGACGGAATGAACAAATGATGTGCACCATTTATCATTCAGCAAACAAACGCCAATATATTTGGAAACTTTGGTAAAATTTAATCATTTTCACACAAATCACCCTCAATAATTTAAATTGTTACTGATTTCTTGCAAATGAGGGCATTGCAAGATCTTAAGTGTGGGAAGGGGTTAAATTCTTTCGGATTTTTAAAAATTTTTATCATAAACACTTGGTTACCATTAAAAATACTAATAAAGCAGTAGTTGTATTAGGATCTAGTGCTCTCTGATGATAAAGAACAGCCCTAGTCTTATATACTGACTACCCAATTCTAGTAAAATTTTTCAAAATTTTCAATTAAATGAACTCAAAATCATGTTTATACATATTTATGAACGATAAAACTAGGTGTTAACACCGAAATTATTGTTACCTCAGAAAGGACATAAATTGAGAAACAAACCAAAATGTTAAAATTCATTTAAAATGGAATAGATGACAATAAAAAGGAAAATAAAAGCCAAGTGTGGGAAAAATTACCAAGTTATCTTAAACATATGTCACATATTTCTGTAACAAATAACTGAAAATACTTTTGCTTTGGACTAAACTAAACTATTTTACCCGATGAAAGAAAAGAAGAGATGGATCTACACGATGAATCAATTCATCATTAAAAGGAAGTAAAGTTTTCCGAAAAAGAAACGCGCTTCTTGATTTAGGTCATGAAGTTGTCGTCCAGACTAGCTGTAGGTTGACGAAAAATCTAGAAAAGTCGTCACTAAAATCAGCAGGAAATCCACGGACCTCAGCATTAAACAGGGTCGCCATGTGGTCAGACTTATCCTAACCATGAGAGGATCTGTCTCGTAAAATGGGAGGCACCATGCAAATTAGCTGGATAAGACTAATGAATCAGAGCCCCAGAAAGGATAATCTCCTTAAAAGATTAAAAATTAGCTTTTAAGCCTGATATTACTCAATCCTAGAGATTGACCTTAAAGATTGAGAATTCAAACTCATGGAATTCAATGATATCTAAACTCGAGCCTGAACGAGAAAATATTTTGATCAAAATTACAAACCGATTTATTTTCTAAAAACCCATTTTCAATGCGTTCATTACCATTGAACGTAAAATCCTAGGAATTCACCTGGAATTCATTAGGTCACCTGAACCAAATCGGGTGTCAACCGTAAGAACGGTGGTTACATAGTGGTCAAAGACAGGACCTTGTGCCAAACCTACAAATTATAAGGGTGAGCTTTACTATTGCTCCTACCAAGGATAGTAATTGCGTCTGACACGTTATAGACCATAATTAAAAGCATGTCAAGGGACATTGCCTTAACAGTTGCTCGTTCAACGCTTTCCTTTACAACCGGACGGTAGTTTACCGAAAGGTAATATACGGGACAAGTAAACTGGACGTGTTGCTTTCCAAATACAAGGTTAGCAAGTGGGTGACACAAAACCATAAGTTTTGAACTAAAATTTTCAAATCTGAAACCCACCAAACCCACAAAAATATTTTGCAAACACCGGTGAAGGGTTATTCCGGAAAACTTATCTAGGGTAAAAACTAGATTTAATTTTCAAAAGATCAAATGTTTTCATAAAGATCCAATTTCCTTAATGGATCTAAATTTTTATAGTCATGTGGGACTGTAAACCATATCGTTACTACCATTGTTTATACCGCCGTATAGAAATCACTGATGTACAAATTATAAAGAATAAAGAAGTGATTCTAGTATTTCAAGATGATATTGCTTGAGGACAAGCAACGCTCAAGTGTGGGAATATTTGATAATGCTAAAACTGAACATATATTTCTTAGCATTATTCCTCAAGAAAGACAAGCTTTTAGTTGCAATTGTTCTATTTACAAGTGATATTCGTTTAAATAATAAAAGGTGAAGACAAAAGACAGATTCGACGAATTGGAGACGCAAACGACCAAAAAGCTCAAAAGTACAAAAGACAATCAAAGAGGTTCCAATTATTGATAAGAAACGTTTCGAAATTACAAGAGTACAAGATTTAAAACGCAAAGTACAAGATATAAAATAGTACGCAAGGACGTTCGAAAATTCGGAACTGGGACCAGAGTCAACTCTCAAAGCTCGACGCAACGGACTAAAAATTACAAGTTAACTATGTATATAAATATAATATAATATATAATTAATTATATAAATTATATATATATTATATTTATATAATAAACCGTCGGTAAACAAAGAGCCAAAATGGAGTGAGCTGTATTTACAAACTCCGCGACTCGCGGAGTTTGAAGGCAAAAAGGGCCGCGAGTCGCGGAGCCCCAAAAACTGAAACTCCCTATAAAAGTAAACGAATTCTGATCGCAAAAACATATAAAAATATCTATCTCTCTCTCAATATATATGTAAAAATATATATATAATTTATATTTTAATTTTAATTTTAAATCCTAATAATAAAGGTATGTTAGCAAATGTTGTAAGGGTGTAAGTCGAAATTCTGTCCGTGTAACGCTACGCTATTTTTAATCATTGTAAGTTATGTTCAACCTTTTTAATTTAATGTCTCGTAGCTAAGTTATTATTATGCTTATTTAATCCGAAGTAATCATGATGTTGGGCTAATTACTAAAATTGGGTAATTGGGCTTTGTACCATAATTGGGGTTTGGACAAAAGAACGACACTTGTGGAAATTAGACTATGGGCTATTAATGGGCTTTATATTTGTTTAACTAAATGATAGTTTGTTAATGTTAATATAAAGATTTACAATTGGGCGTCCCTATAAATTACCATATACACTCGATCGGACACGATGGGCGGGGTATTTATATGTACGAATAATCGTTCATTTAACCGGACACGGGAATGGATTAATAGCCACTAGAATAATTAAAACAGGGGTGAAATTATGTACAAGGACACTTGGTATAATTGATAACAAAATATTAAAACCTTGGGTTACACTCAGTCGACATCCTGGTGTAATTGTTAAACAAAGTATTAAAATCTTGTTACAGTTTAAGTCCCCAATTAGTTGGAATATTTAACTTCGGGTATAAGGATAATTTGACGAGGACACTCGCACTTTATATTTATGACTGATGGACTGTTATGGACAAAAACCAGACGGACATATTAAATAATCCATGACAAAGGACAATTAACCCATGAGCATAAAACTAAAATAACACGTCAAACATCATGATTACGGAAGTTTAAATAAGCATAATTCTTTTATTTCATATTTAATTTCTTTTATTTTATATTTAATTGCACTTCTAATTATCGCATTTTTATTGTTATTATATTTAATTGCACTTTTAATTATCGTACTTTTTAATTATCGCAAGTTTATTTTATCGCACTTTTATTATTCGCAATTTCATTATCGTTATTTACTTTACACTTTAAATTAAGTCTTGTATTTATTTATTATTTTACATTTGGTTTTAACTGCGACTAAAGTTTTAAAATCGACAAACCGGTCATTAAACGGTAAAACCCCCCCTTTATAATAATAATATTACTTATATATACATTTGTATTTTTATAAAAGTAAACTAATGTAGCGTTAAGCTTTGTTTAAAGATTTTCCCTGTGGAACGAACCGGACTTACTAAAAACTTCACTACTGTACGATTAGGTACACTGCCTATAAGTGTTGTAGCAAGGTTTAAGTATATCCATTCTATAAATAAATAAATATCTTGTGTAAAATTGTATCGTATTTAATAGTATTTCCTGTTAAAAATTAATAGTATTTTATACCCCTTAGCTTTAAACATCAAGTCCTTTGGGTTTTGGTGGTCGTTTGGTGGTGGTGGTGGTTTTACTACGATGCTGGTGTTGGTGTTGGGTGTTGATGTCAATGGTACAATGGGTGGTGATGTTGATGGTACAGTGGTGATAAAGGTTGTAAATGGTGAAGACAATTGAACGGTAGTGATTGAGGTAGAACATTGATTATTACGGTGAAACGGTGGTGATAGTGGTGGTGAAGGAGGTAGTGAGCATGGTGGTGACGACAGTGGTCTCAAAAGTGATGTTTTTTTTACGATGGTATCTAACCGTGAAGTTAGCGGCCAATATAAAACGCTACATCGAAAAACCTAAATTCAATGACTTCGTGTTTGGATTTTGAATTTCCATTATGTGAGAAAAAGGACTGATCGAATGTTTTAACTCCAATAACTGGGAAAAACCTATTTGAAATCTGGATTTCAAGGGCGTAAAACAAGCGATGAAATTAACCTCACTCGATTAGATCGAATGAGTTAATATCTTAAATGTATATGAACTCCAATATCGACCGGAATCTCAATCGGAGTTGTGCTCTCAGCTGGATAATGTTACAGTAAGATTTTGGCAGAGTAACAGTATGGCTGTATGGGTCCAGTGTTGTGTAATGAATGACCCCATGGGTGTATTTATAGGTGTTTTGAGAGAATGATGACGTGACATATGTCCCTTTCATGGGCATAACAAACTTAACCGAATTCGTGGGCTGACGTGGCACCCGTCCTTTTCATTGGCTTAACAAACAGATCCTAACAAACTTCCCTAGATTCGTGGGCTGATGTAGCATATGAATCATTTGTGCATTTTTTCGGGACCAAGTGTATGTTCCGGGACCAAGTGTATATTCCGGGACCAAGTTCCTTGTTCGAGACCCTGTGATATCTTTGATGTGGTATGGTTATGCCGAAATAGTGTAGTTATTCCGGAAAGGTATGGTGGTTCCGTCTATAATTTGTCAGATGAATGTCTTCATTCTTGGTTAGGTAAAAGGACTTACCTGATGTTTGCTCCAAGTACTTCTTCACGGTCTTCACCTGGCCGGGTATGGTTACTTGTTAGTTCATATATTTATCCATAGTATTCTTGTGGAGATTGTCAGGTGAACAGTTTGTCTGGATGAGTAAACCTTTTTGCTACATGTGCATCCGGGTGAGTGGTGCCGGTGTCTGACTCACTTGTCCGGGTAGGATGGGCTTATGTGAAGTCACATCCAGCTTTTATCCGGGACATTGCTGTAACATCCTGCATTTTTTCGTTAAATTTATTTTAACGCCGTCTTTTTTTTTAGATAATATCTTTCGTTATATGAATTCGTACCTTCCGTTAACTAACATTCTTAATATTTCCGTTATTTAATCTTAACACCTCCCGTTTACTCTCGCGTATTTAAATTAATTCGTTTGGTTAATTCACGCACCCGCTTTAAACTTGAGGGACCGAAGTTGGCTAGTGGGCAAACTAGTTGACTAGGTCAACTAGTCAACCCACTATCTCATCCATTCATTCATTTCATCTTCCACCACCTCATCTCTTTCTCTCTAGTTACCAAGAACCCATTTTAACATCTTCAAAGATTCATCATCTATTTCAATTCAAGCAAGCAAACATCAAAACAAATTACATATTCGTGATCCTCTCTTCATCCTGTTCATTTTGATACCAATTTCACCACTTGAGGTAAGGTTTCTAAAAACTCTAGATTTCTCTAATTTGATTTATGAACTTGAAATGGTGTTAGTTAGTGTCTATGGCTCAAGTCTAACATGAATATGTGATTTGTTTGCTCGATTTGTTGTTTTGGAGTAACTAGCATGAACACTTGAAATGGGTTAGTTTACTCCTTGATTTTGGTTGATTAAATGTTGTTTAAATGTTAAAGTTCATGTATTAAATATGTTACTAGCATCATTAGCTTCGTTTTGGTATGTAGGTTGATTTAGAAAAGCTTCATTTACAAAATTGCTGAATTCATGATTCTTGGTTAGGGTTTGTTGAACTTTAAAATGGATTTTGATGCATTGAATGCTATGAAATGTTATTATTAAATGTTTAGTTGCATTGTATGTTTAATTATCTTCGAAATGGCGTATTGTATGTGTATATTGGTGTAACGACCCGCACTTTTTCGATCATACTATACTTATAAGATTAATATTTACATAAATTAAACCTTGCCAACATGATAAGCAATCCAAATTGTCGAGACTTATATTTCCGAAAAGAGTTTTACACAACGTTTGACCGTCTAGTTTGACCGATGATATCACGAACTATACAATATATGATAATTATACGTTTGTGTATATAAATGTATATATACATATTTAACATGATTAATAAATGTTTTAATATCTCATTTTGTATTAATAACAACAAGTTATATGTGTATTTTGAAACTACTAACTTAAGTTTTCAAAACGATAACTATACGTAACGTTATTTGACATAAATACTTAAGACATATAATGTTTATACATATATTGTATAAGTAATGTATTTAATTACTTTTAAAAACTTAAATACATAAAACCATATAAGTGTATTCACAAAAGATAGCTATATTTGAATCCTCATTCCATTTTTCACAAAATTTCTATACGTATACCTAGAGTATTTGTACTCGTATCATACCAAGCTTCTATACGTATTTACTATTGGTATATACACATCAAATCACCACCTAACCAGCCCTTATTCATGCCTTATGTATAAGGTAATTACTTTTGAATCATTGCAAGACTAATTACAAAAATACAAACTAAAATTTTGTCATGTTATCCTTAAAGATCACATTTTTAGGAGTATATATGTATCATCATTTTGATCCATTTTTACTACCATTTTCTTATCAAAAACACACACTCTTTCTTACTCTTTAAACACCTTCAACAATCCAGCAAAGTTCCATAAAGATCTAGCTTCAAAAACCATACTAAAACACCATAAGAAAACCATACAAAAACACTTCAAGAAAACCTTCCAAGAACACCAACTTACTTCCAATCTTTCATCCACTTCCATCACCCTTTTGATTCTAGCTTCTTACTTCTCTTTTACAGCAAACTTATCCAAGGAACTTGAGGTAGAATCTATGTTCATAACCTTATTCGATTCATATATATATAGCTATCTTATTTTGTGGTACAAAAGTTTAACAACAAGAACATAGTTTGAATGTTTTCAAACTTGTTTGCAAACTAAATAGATCCTTCTAACTTAACTTTTAAAATACTTCAAGACCTGTAATATAACTTATGTATATGCTAATTTAACAAGGTAAAACTTGGTTTTTCAAAGTATAAGTATTTTTAGAAAAATGGTCATTAAATGATTTTGTTGTAACAAAAATGTTTAACTTCATATGTTTCACTAATGTTTCACTTATGCCGTATGATTTTGAATACAAACCAAGGTATTTACAGTTCATAGTCTTAAAGAAGAACTCGATCCAAGAAGATGGCAATTTGAATCAACGAAAACGGATTTGTAACGAAGAAACTATGACCGAAACAAAATTGGTTATCCTAGATCATTTCAACTACGGGATCAATTGGAAAAAAATGATATAAATCACATATTTCTAAGATAACATGATATTTTATATATATGTACTTATAATTCAATTTTATATGGTTCAGGATCACCCGTAAACAATACGAGAAGATTAATCATAAGATCCCATGTTTGTACGCAACACGTCATTTGACAACACCGGTACTTTATGTACGCAACACGTCATTTGACAACACCGGTACCATGGGTCAAGATTAATCTCGACCAATACATATACGATGGGGTTTTATTTATTTCATTGGGGGTTTTGTTTATTGCGGGTATATTAAACATCTAAAAATGAACCATTAAAAATTGAATTACTAACATCGGAATGCTAACTACGGACTAAGGAAATATTCAAAATATTAAAAGTATAACAAGTATATATATATATAACGTTTGTTTTAAAATGAAAACATATTGATATATTATATATGAATAGGTTCGTGATATCAACCGGAAGACCGAGTCAAAATATATATATCATCAAGACAAGAGTGAGTATATAGTCCCACTTTTAAACTCTAAATATTTCGGGATGAGAATACATGTATTTTATGTTTTACGATATGGACACAAGTAACTGAAAAATATGTTCTACGTTGAGTTGTACCACTGGCATACTTCCCTGTAGCTTGGTAACTAATATTTACAGCGGTATTGTAAACGCGAATCCTGTTGATAGATCTATCGGGCCTGACAACCCCAACCGGACTGGACGACCAGTATTCAACGGTTGCACAGTACTTCGTTTTGTGACTACACTTGGTACGGTGTAGTAAGATTTCATATTAAAGGGAATATGCGACGTGAAAATGTTAAGTATGGTTACCAAGTGCTCAACCACTTAGAATATTTTTATTAAACTGTTTATATACGAAATCTTGTGGTCTATATATATATATTGCTGCGCACTAAACCTATATCTCACCAACTTTATGTTGACGTTTTTAAACATGTTTATTCTCAGGTGATAATTAAAGCTTCCGCTGCATTATGTTGAATCTAACCAGGATCTTGCGTACGCATGTTTGTGTCAAAAATAAAACTGCATATCCGAGGACGTGTGTTGTAAAATATGCTAGAAATCGTGTTGTTATCATTATGTGTAAAGTTTGTAAGTCGAAGATTATCGCTAAACGATAATCATCTTTTTATTGTCTAAAGCTTGTAACAAAAATAACGGTTGTGGTTTGTAATGTATAATATATGCAGTTTCTTTTAAAAATGTCGCATATAGAGGTCAATACCTCGCAATGAAATCATACGTTATCTAACACGTTCTTATGGTTAAGGACGGGTTATGACATGTGGTATCAGAGCGTTGGTCTTAGCGAACCAGGTCTGCATTAGTGTGTCTAACCGAGAAGCCGTTAGGATACATTAGTAAGTCTGGACTTTGACCGGGTCTGATTTAAAAAAAAAAAACCATTGCTTATCACTGTTGGTTAAAATTTATATGTAAATATTATATAAGTACTAATGGGTTAGTTGTTGTGTGATAGATGTCGAGCTCAAAAATTGTTATCACAATCAACGACTCCGAATCAGAATCTTCAGATGGCGTTCCAGTCATTAACCTGTCCGATGACGAAAATGATATCCTTGGGGAAGACTCACAATTTCCGGATGAACCAACTATAGAAATATCGGAAAGTGAACCCGAGGAGGAAAGTGAACCCGAGGAGGAAAGTGAACCCGAGGAGGAAAGTGAACCCGAGGAGGAAAGTGAACCCGAGGAAGAAATACAGGAAATTACAAAAGACGAGTTTGAACTAGGAAAGAAACGAAAGGCTAATGAATTAGAAAGTCCAAATCCCGAGTTTAATGAGAATGATGTGGCACCAATTCCACTCAACACTACCACCCCTATCCCCGCTATTCCTATTCGTTCTGTCCCGGCATCCAGTTCTTCAGTCCCACAGCCAAAATATAGGCAGACAGTTAGGATAAGCGTTAAGCAAATCTTTGTGTCTAAACGTCCTAGAAAATAGATCAAACGATGCGCTGCTGTGTCAAACCATGGAACCGAATAATGTTTTGTATAATATTAATAGTGTGGTTTGCTTAATGTTCGATGTAAGATAAGCATATGTAAAATATTGAAGTATGAAATGCAATAATTTTCCATGGTTAAGTATTATTTAGATTGTAGTAATTGATTCTGTACTAAGCTATTAAGTATGAACATTAACGGGTAGGTACTACCCAAGATATAATTATAAAACGCTAATAAGAAGAAAAGGCTTTTATAATAATACCTGGTTCATATTATTAACAAGCTATAAATGTACTATAAATACACACTACATCTATAATATTCCATGTGAATAATTATTTTCTTTCATTAGGAAATGGCGCGATTGAATCGAATGACGGAACAAGAAGTCGAGGACTTCATCAACCAGCGAGTGAACGATAGGATGCTATGGGTCGAAGCTGCAAGAGCTGCTGCAGTTAATCCAAATCCTCGTGTAGGATGCTCCTACAAGACGTTTCAAGCTTGCAAGCCTTCATCATTCAGTGGAACGGAAGGGCCGATCGGTTTAACCCGATGGATAGAAAAGATGGAGACGGTGTTTAAAATCAGTGGTTGTGATGAAAAAGACATGACCAAGTTTGCATCATGCACTTTACAAGATAGTGCACTCACATGGTGGAAGAATTATGTGAAGGCGGTAGGAGGAGATGTAGCTTATGATACTCCATGGGAAGAATTCAAAGCAATGATAATCACCGAGTATTGTCCAAGGAATGAGGTTATTAAGTTAGAAGATGAGTTACGAAGTTTGAAGGTGGTTGGTACTGAAATCACCAACTACAACCAGCGATTCATGGAATTAGTTTTGCTATGTCCTGAATTGGTTCCAACCGAAGAACGGAAGATTGAAATGTACAAAGCTGGTTTGCCCAAAAAGGTCAAGGCAAATGTTACAGCATCGAAACCTAAGACAATTCATGAAGCTATAACCATGGCAAACGAGCTAATGGATCAGGTCATCATGGATAAGAAAGTATCCAATACTGATGTGAAGGTATCAGGTAACAAAAGAAAGTGGAATGGAAATTATGATCGAGGTAACCAACAACAATCTTTTAAGAAACAAGAAAACACGCAAGGTGCGGGTAGTGGTTTAAGCTTTGGTTATAAAGGACAAAATCCTTTATGCAACCGTTGCCACAAACATCACTTTGGTTACTGTAGTGTGTTATGCACCAAGTGTAATCGACAAGGTCATCTTGCGGAAGATTGTAAGGCTCTCGTTACAAATAGCAACAAGACTCCTGCCACCAACGCAAATAGAACTGCTTTGGCTACCATTACTTGTTTTGGTTGTGGAAAACAAGGTCACTATAAGAGTCAGTGCCCGAATCAGAATGGCGGACCTGCACGTGGAAGAGCGTTTGTTATTAATGCTAGAGAGGCACGAGAAGACCCGGAGCTTGTTACGGGTACGTTTACCATTAATAACTTATCAGCATCTATTTTATTTGATACTGGCGCCGATAGAAGTTACGTGTGTATAAATTTTTACACTAAATTGAATTGTTCATCATTACCTTTAGATGCTAAGTACTTGATTGAGTTAGCTAATGGTAAACTAATTGAAGCCGATAAAATTTGTCGTGATTGTGAAATAAATTTAGCCGGAGAAACGTTTAAAATCGACTTAATACCCGTAGAATTAGGAGGTTTTGATGTAATAGTCGGCATGGACTGGATGTCCAAAATAGGAGCGGAAGTTGTTTGTGCTAAGAAGGCAATTCGTATTCCTGGTAAGGATAAAATACCGGTGATGATTTATGGAGAGAAGGGTAATTCAAAGCTAAAACTCATTAGCTGTTTGAAAGCCAAGAAGTGTTTAGAAAAGGGATGTTACGCTATTTTAGCACATGTTAATAAAGTCGAAAAGGAAGAGAAGTGCATCAATGACGTGCCTGTGGCAAGAGATTTTCCCGAAGTTTTTCCGGAAGAATTGCCGGGATTACCTCCATTTAGATCGGTAGAATTTCAAATAGATTTAGTACCAGGAGCTGCACCAGTGGCTCGTGCTCCATATAGACTTGCACCGTCCGAGTTAAAAGAACTTCAAAGTCAGTTAAAAGAATTACTGGACCGTGGATTCATACGACCAAGTACATCACCGTGGGGAGCTCCAATTTTGTTTGTCAAGAAGAAAGACGGATCTTTCCGAATGTGTATAGATTATCGTGAATTAAATAAGTTAACTATCAAGAATCGGTATCCACTACCGAGAATTGATGACTTATTTGATCAATTGCAAGGATCATGTGTTTATTCGAAAATCGACTTAAGATCGGGCTATCATCAACTACGCGTTAAAGAAGAGGACATTCCGAAAACTGCTTTTCGGACACGCTACGGTCATTACGAATTTTTGGTTATGCCGTTTGGATTGACGAATGCGCCAGCTGTATTCATGGACCCCATGAATCGAGTTTGTAGTCCGTATTTAGATAAGTTTGTTATCGTTTTCATTGATGATATTCTTATCTATTCCAAGAGTGAGCAAGAGCATGAAGAGCATTTAAGGTTGATACTGGAGTTGTTGAGAAAAGAACAACTTTATGCTAAATTTTCTAAGTGTGCTTTCTGGTTGAAAGAAGTACAATTTCTTGGCCACGTTGTTAGTAGCAAAGGAATTCAGGTTGATCCAGCAAAAATTGAAGCCATTGAAAAATGGGAGACTCCTAAGACACCAACGCAGATACGCCAATTTTTGGGTTTAGCCGGTTATTATAGAAGGTTTATTCAAGATTTTTCCCGAATAGCTAAGCCGTTGACAGCATTAACGCAAAAAGGGAAGAAATATGAATGGACTTCGGAGCAGGAGAACGCATTTCAAATACTGAAAAAGAAGTTAACTACGGCGCCTATTTTATCATTACCTGAAGGGAACGATGATTTTGAAATATATTGTGACGCTTCGCGACAAGGTTTTGGTTGTGTTCTTATGCAACGAAAGAAAGTAATTGCATTTGCATCCCGACAATTGAAGATTCACGAGCGGAATTATACGACGCATGATCTAGAATTGGGAGCAGTCGTGTTTGCATTGAAGATGTGGAGACACTACTTGTATGGGGTTAAATTCACTGTGTTTACTGATCATAAAAGCCTTCAACATATTTTCGATCAAAAACAATTGAACATGAGGCAACGTAGGTGGGTCGAGTTAATAAACGACTATGATTGTGAAATTCGTTATCATCCCGGAAAGGCGAACGTGGTGGCCGATGCTTTAAGCAGAAAGGAACGAGAACCAATTCGAGTACGAGCGATGAACATAAAAATTCGCATGAATCTCAACTCACAAATCAAAGAAGTTCAACGAGAAGCACTTACTAAAGAAAATATAGGAAATGAAATAATGAAAAAGTATGAGAAGCAACTCGTTATACGGGAAGATGGAATTCGATATTTTGCAAACCGTATTTGGGTACCGAAGTTGGGTGGATTAAGGAAGTTGATATTGAACGAGGCACATAAGACAAGATATTCGATACATCCTGGAGTTGGAAAGATGTACCAAGATCTTAAGACGCATTATTGGTGGCC
This sequence comes from Rutidosis leptorrhynchoides, assembly GCF_046630445.1. Lineage (NCBI taxonomy): Eukaryota > Viridiplantae > Streptophyta > Magnoliopsida > Asterales > Asteraceae > Rutidosis > Rutidosis leptorrhynchoides. The sequence goes on along the minus strand of NC_092335.1, from coordinate 549,636,669 downwards.
TAATTTAAAAACAGACGTTGCAACATATGTTGGGGAGTGTTTAACTTGTTCCAAGGTTAAAGCAGAACACCAGAAGCCGTCAGGGTTACTTCAACAACCAGAAATTCCAGAATGGAAATGGGACGGTATTACCATGGATTTCATCACGAAGTTACCAAAGACTGCCTGGGGATACGACACCATTTGGGTGATTGTTGATCGTCTCACCAAGTCTGCACATTTCTTGCCTATAAAGGAAACGGATAGAATGGAGAAACTATTACGATTGTATATAAAGGAAGTTGTTTCAAGGCATGGAATACCTATTTCCATTATATCCGATCGTGATAGTAGATTTACCTCAAAGTTTTGGCAATCACTACAGGAGGCACTAGGAACTCGGTTGGATATGAGTACCGCATATCATCCACAAACCGATGGACAGAGTGAAAGAACGATTCAGACTCTCGAAGACATGCTCAGGGCATGTGTGATCGATTTTGGAAACGGATGGGATAAATATCTACCGTTAGCAGAATTCTCGTATAATAATAGTTATCATGCGAGCATTGGAGCTGCGCCATTCGAAGCATTGTACGGAAGGAAGTGTAGATCTCCTATCTGTTGGAATGAAGTAGGAGATCGACATTTAACTGGTCCCGAGATCATACATGAAACGACTGAGAAGATAGTGCAAATCAAGGAGAGATTGAAAACAGCCCGTAGTCGCCAAAAGAGCTACGCCGATGTTCGAAGGAAACCATTAGAGTTTCAGGTCGGGGACATGGTTATGCTAAAGGTGTCACCTTGGAAAGGTGTAATACGTTTCGGCAAAAGGGGTAAACTGAACCCAAGATACGTAGGCCCGTTTAAGATCATCGAACGCATTGGACCGGTAGCTTATCGACTCGAGTTACCGCAACAACTTGCTGGAGTACATAATACCTTTCACGTCTCAAACCTGAAGAAGTGTCTTGCAAAGGAAGACCTCACCATTCCTCTTGAAGAAATTCATGTCGACGAGAAACTACAATTCGTCGAAGAACCAATCGAAATCATGGACCGTGAAGTTAAACAGCTCAAACAGAGTAATATACCGATTGTTAAGGTTCGTTGGAATGCTAGAAGAGGTCCCGAGTTTACTTGGGAACGAGAGGATCAGATGAAACGAAAGTATCCGCATTTGTTTCTCGATGACGCAAAATAGGTACAATTTTAAAATTTCGGGACGAAATTTATTTAACGGGGAGGTAATGTAACGACCCGCACTTTTTCGATCATACTATACTTATAAGATTAATATTTACATAAATTAAACCTTGCCAACATGATAAGCAATCCAAATTGTCGAGACTTATATTTCCGAAAAGAGTTTTACACAACGTTTGACCGTCTAGTTTGACCGATGATATCACGAACTATACAATATATGATAATTATACGTTTGTGTATATAAATGTATATATACATATTTAACATGATTAATAAATGTTTTAATATCTCATTTTGTATTAATAACAACAAGTTATATGTGTATTTTGAAACTACTAACTTAAGTTTTCAAAACGATAACTATACGTAACGTTATTTGACATAAATACTTAAGACATATAATGTTTATACATATATTGTATAAGTAATGTATTTAATTACTTTTAAAAACTTAAATACATAAAACCATATAAGTGTATTCACAAAAGATAGCTATATTTGAATCCTCATTCCATTTTTCACAAAATTTCTATACGTATACCTAGAGTATTTGTACTCGTATCATACCAAGCTTCTATACGTATTTACTATTGGTATATACACATCAAATCACCACCTAACCAGCCCTTATTCATGCCTTATGTATAAGGTAATTACTTTTGAATCATTGCAAGACTAATTACAAAAATACAAACTAAAATTTTGTCATGTTATCCTTAAAGATCACATTTTTAGGAGTATATATGTATCATCATTTTGATCCATTTTTACTACCATTTTCTTATCAAAAACACACACTCTTTCTTACTCTTTAAACACCTTCAACAATCCAGCAAAGTTCCATAAAGATCTAGCTTCAAAAACCATACTAAAACACCATAAGAAAACCATACAAAAACACTTCAAGAAAACCTTCCAAGAACACCAACTTACTTCCAATCTTTCATCCACTTCCATCACCCTTTTGATTCTAGCTTCTTACTTCTCTTTTACAGCAAACTTATCCAAGGAACTTGAGGTAGAATCTATGTTCATAACCTTATTCGATTCATATATATATAGCTATCTTATTTTGTGGTACAAAAGTTTAACAACAAGAACATAGTTTGAATGTTTTCAAACTTGTTTGCAAACTAAATAGATCCTTCTAACTTAACTTTTAAAATACTTCAAGACCTGTAATATAACTTATGTATATGCTAATTTAACAAGGTAAAACTTGGTTTTTCAAAGTATAAGTATTTTTAGAAAAATGGTCATTAAATGATTTTGTTGTAACAAAAATGTTTAACTTCATATGTTTCACTAATGTTTCACTTATGCCGTATGATTTTGAATACAAACCAAGGTATTTACAGTTCATAGTCTTAAAGAAGAACTCGATCCAAGAAGATGGCAATTTGAATCAACGAAAACGGATTTGTAACGAAGAAACTATGACCGAAACAAAATTGGTTATCCTAGATCATTTCAACTACGGGATCAATTGGAAAAAAATGATATAAATCACATATTTCTAAGATAACATGATATTTTATATATATGTACTTATAATTCAATTTTATATGGTTCAGGATCACCCGTAAACAATACGAGAAGATTAATCATAAGATCCCATGTTTGTACGCAACACGTCATTTGACAACACCGGTACTTTATGTACGCAACACGTCATTTGACAACACCGGTACCATGGGTCAAGATTAATCTCGACCAATACATATACGATGGGGTTTTATTTATTTCATTGGGGGTTTTGTTTATTGCGGGTATATTAAACATCTAAAAATGAACCATTAAAAATTGAATTACTAACATCGGAATGCTAACTACGGACTAAGGAAATATTCAAAATATTAAAAGTATAACAAGTATATATATATATAACGTATGTTTTAAAATGAAAACATATTGATATATTATATATGGATAGGTTCGTGATATCAACCGGAAGACCGAGTCAAAATATATATATCATCAAGACAAGAGTGAGTATATAGTCCCACTTTTAAACTCTAAATATTTCGGGATGAGAATACATGTATTTTATGTTTTACGATATGGACACAAGTAACTGAAAAATATGTTCTACGTTGAGTTGTACCACTGGCATACTTCCCTGTAGCTTGGTAACTAATATTTACAGCGGTATTGTAAACGCGAATCCTGTTGATAGATCTATCGGGCCTGACAACCCCAACCGGACTGGACGACCAGTATTCAACGGTTGCACAGTACTTCGTTTTGTGACTACACTTGGTACGGTGTAGTAAGATTTCATATTAAAGGGAATATGCGACGTGAAAATGTTAAGTATAGTTACCAAGTGCTCAACCACTTAGAATATTTTTATTAAACTGTTTATATACGAAATCTTGTGGTCTATATATATATATTGCTGCGCACTAAACCTATATCTCACCAACTTTATGTTGACGTTTTTAAACATGTTTATTCTCAGGTGATAATTAAAGCTTCCGCTGCATTATGTTGAATCTAACCAGGATCTTGCGTACGCATGTTTGTGTCAAAAATAAAACTGCATATCCGAGGACGTGTGTTGTAAAATATGCTAGAAATCGTGTTGTTATCATTATGTGTAAAGTTTGTAAGTCGAAGATTATCGCTAAACGATAATCATCTTTTTATTGTCTAAAGCTTGTAACAAAAATAACGGTTGTGGTTTGTAATGTATAATATATGCAGTTTCTTTTAAAAATGTCGCATATAGAGGTCAATACCTCGCAATGAAATCATACGTTATCTAACACGTTCTTATGGTTAAGGACGGGTTATGACAATTGGACTCCCGAATCATGAAATGCATTTTTATGAACTTGAAACTTGGATAATGAACTTTTAACGATCATTCGACGAGGTTTTTGTTATTGTAAATGATGTTTTTGTTTGATGAAATGTATTTAGTTGTATTCCTCGTCAAAATACCTTTCCAACGATATAAGATACGTGTTTTGAATGTTTACGGTTCATAAATTGTGTTTGTTTGAAGTTTGGTTCGTGCACTTGTTAAAATTCAGAAACAACAATTTTCCCAGGTACAGGAGCGCCGCTCCTGGTCAGCCTTTTGTAGAGTTTTTCATCAGATGTAAGGAGCGCCGCTCCTGGAAACAAGAGCGTTGTTTCTGGGTCCTCAAGAGCGCCGCTCCTGGTTTTGGTGCGCCGCTCCTGTGCTGAAAAAGTAGACGAACTTATTTTGTGTTTTCACAAATTCATTCCCGCTTACTCGCAACTCCGTTTAACATGAAACTTGGCCAACATGTTTATATATGACTACTAATTGAAGAAAAATTGTCGGATACCCGACCCGACCCCGTTGACTTTGACCAAGTTTGACTTTTAGTCAAACTTAACCAAATACTTATGCAATCGTTCTAATATTCTTTTATACTGATTCTTGCATGAAACTTGACAATGTGATTCACATGCTATATTAATCGAGTCGTAATGAGCCATAGGACTAACTGAACACATTTCGCCCGACCTTGTGTCGTAACCGGTTAATTGATACAACTTACTTGTTTAGGTCAAGGCTAAGCAACTTTCATGCACACGTTTACTTTGTGAAGTACTTTTATAATCGTGCACTCAAGGTGAGATCATAGTCCCATCTTTCAACAACTTTTATACTTTTAAATCATGGGATGAGAAACATATACGTATCATACTTTTATGCTTTGAACACAAGTACAAAAACAAACATTCCACGTGCGAGTTAGAACAAAAAGCCTCAATTCGATTATCATTAGTTACACTTGCAGGGTGTAAGCGAGAACTTATGTTGTGTGGCCATACGGGTTTGACAAACCCTCATTCGGACGGTTCGCTACCGTTAGGCGGATGAAATATATTTTTGAGAAACAGTGTAGGTTCTAACACTATGTGTATGGGGTTCGTGAAACGTTAAGCCTTGATAATTGGGTGCTAGCGAATAACAACTTTTGGAATGCAAATGATTTGGATAATCAACTTTATGGAAATACTAAATCTTGTGGTTCAAAATATAACGTTTACAAATACACCTATGATTTCACCAACGTTTTTCGTTGACAGTTTTCTATATGTTTCTCAGGTTCATACTTGGCTACTTGATACATGCTTCCGCACACTTTGATTACTTGCTTGGGGTCAACCATGCATGCATACGCTAGCGATAGCACTTTTGGGTTCAAACTTAAAGCATACATACTTACGCTATTTATAGCAACCGTGATTTTAAACTAATTATGTCGCAAGTTATTTCATTTATACTTTATAACTTTTGTAAACTTAAACTTGTTGTCGATTCGTTTGGTAAACTAAACTCTGTAAGTCTTGTACGTTTCAAATGAATGCGACATAATTTTGGTCAAACGCGTCTCATATAGGGACTATGACCACGTAACGGGACCTAAGTTAACGACGCCGTCAATGACGATTTGGCCGGGTCGTCACAATTGCTTCCCGAATGTGTGCTTGAATGATCTTCTGGCCGGTTTGCTTAAGTATGTCGGAGAGAATGCACTCCCTCCTGGACCGTTATGCCGGTTGAATTCGAGACAGGACTTTCGCCAAGTTATGAAAAGATGTGTTTTATCGATACGAATCATTATGCGTATCATCAATGAAAATGTTTATTTTGGGGAGAGGGGGAGAGAGAGAGAGAGAGAGAGAGAGAGAGAGAGAGAGTGTGTGTGTGTGTGTGCGCGCGCACACACACATATTAGGACGAGCGAGGCTACGATCTCGTTGTTTGAAATTTGGCTTCTTCCCTTGGGTGGGATGAGTGTTTTGCGGATGGTTTCACTTTTGTGGTGGCTTGTGTTAGCTTCTATTGATCGAGCTACCTGTTGGTTCTTGTTGCGGTGGTGGTTCGCATAGTCTTGAACCCCACTACAGTTTTGTTTTTTTCGCTACTTTGTTTAGTATAACCGGTGTTTTAGATTTTGTTTGTTTTATCTGGTATTTTAGAATTTGTTTTTTATAGCCTTAGTTTTGCTTGGTAACCTAATTAAACGTGTCTTCATCTTTGTTGGTGAAACCGTTTGTTTTAGGTTTGTTTAGTTTGATTATTACTTTTTACTCGTTTTGATTTTTTGTTTTGTTTTTGTTTTTGTTTTAGTTTGTACTCAGGGGCGGAGCTTAGAGTAATCCGGAGGGGGTATCCGCCTCACCTGGATCTAACAGATAAAAAAATTTGACAGTAAAAAAAAAATTTAACTAAAAAATAAGGTTTTTATTAGTGTTTACCCCCATTGAAAATAAAAATTTTATTAAATTTTTACATCCGCCCCATCTGTCTTTGAGTTCAAGTGCCGCCAGTGTTTGTACTTTTATATAATCTTCAAATCGGTATTAATGTAATCGTTATTTTGTTAAGAAAAAAAAAGTCCTATTGGTGTAATTTCGAAAAATAGAAAGAAAAAATAAAGAAAGATTTTACCAACTACCTGCAACTTGTATACTCTATAACAACCGGATTTGAACTTTTAAGTTGTGATATTTTAATCAGTGCATCCCACCAAACACTAAAACTAAAGGTTGAAATTATAGGCAACTGTACGTGTGATCAATCTTATACATATTCTGTTTTGGGTTTGACCAAGTTAATAAGTTAGATTGATTATACCTACGTCAACTTAAAAAAATATGTAGCTAGTAAGGTTGGCGGTATAAAATAATCCTAATCCTAATCTTGTATAAAAGGCATGCTTTTCGTTCTACTAATCCACCAACATATTTATGTATTGCAGTGTTTCTTTCAATACATAAAGTACATCGATCACATATTCTTTAAAAAATTACAACACAAATCTAACACTTGAACATTTCCAACAGTATCAGATCAGCAATCTATAATGGAAGCCTTTCTGAGAGAGTTTGAACATCTCAAAATCCAACTCCGAGACTTGCAAGCAGCCACAGACAACTTTAATAATCAAACCAACCTTATCGGATCTGGTGGTTTCGGAAAAGTTTATAGAGGAGAAGTATCTTTTTCCAAGGGGCGAAGCCTTGTTGCTATAAAGCGACTAGATCGTAAATTTGGACAAGGAGACCCTGAATTCTGGAAGGAGATTATGATGCTCTCACGTTACTCACATGAAAATCTCATCTCTCTTCTAGGATACTGTGACGAGTTCGACAAGGTTACCAAAATTCGTGAAAAGTTAGTTGTGTACGAGCACGCTTTCAATGGAAGCCTAGATCGGCATTTAAGTTCTACATCTCTCAGTTGGGCACAACGTATCAGGATATGTCTTGATGCGGCAACTGGTTTATGCTACTTACACGATGAAACGGGCACCCAACAACGAGTTGTCCATCGAGATATTAAAAGTTCAAATATACTTCTCGATCAAGATTGGAAGGCTAAAATTTCGGACATGGGACTGTCCAAATTGGCACCCGCCAATCAGGAGCACACAGCAATTATCACCAACGCTGTAGGTACCATGGGGTACATAGATCCAATGTATCATGAGACGAACATTCTAACAAAAGAGTCAGACGTATATTCTTTCGGGGTTGTGTTATTTGAAGTGTTATGTGGCAGACTATGCACTGAGAAAATAAATGGTAGGTATTGTAGTCTAGTGCGTATGTGGAAACAAAGCTACACGGATAACAAGTTAAGCACAATCATCTTTAAGAATCTGACGCAACCAATTGATCCGACATGTTTGAAAACATTTTCAGACATTGCATTCCAATGTTTGCAAGAGTTACGTGAAGATCGACCAAGGATGTCTCGTGTCGTGGAACAACTAAATATAGCACTTCAACATCAGTCGGAGCCTCCCAATTCGATACCAGAGGCTTATGCTGAGATAATTAAGGCTGCTGTATCCCCGATCCGCTACAGATCCAAGGAGGACTTGAGAAAGCTTCTCTCTCAAGGGATCCTCCTTAACGGGGGCAACACGGTAATTTACTAAGTTTTTTTTAGTTTTATCACTAATAAAAAATTTCATCCATGAATATGTCAATATATTATGACTTTAGGCCATTAGATCTTTTTCTTATAGAAAGGATATTTGCGAATCAACTATGTTTAACTAAAAAAATACTGATATATATTGATTAAACAAGCCAAAAGCCGTTTAGCTTGTATAATCAATATCAGTAATTTTTAATTCTGCATAGTTAATTTCTCTATACTATGAATTCTTCCAGTATATGCACAACATATCGTAAATAGCAAGCGTCAATTTATTAGGGACTTGACTATCACTTAGAGCCTGATTGAACTTCTGACATATTTAAAATTCATGGAAATTTGATTTTACTATTTTCATGACGTCTCACATTTTTTTCCTTTTTTTTTTAACCTACTTATTGGCCGAAGGTCCATTCGGAAGCAATCTCTCTCTATCCATAGAACATTGAGAGAAATGACTTTCTCTATTGTTGGAGTGTTTCACACTCGGTGGAGAAATTTCTTCTCTTTATTCTAGGATAGAGGAAAGATTTTCTACACCTTACCTCCCCATAACCCACTTATTTGGGATTATGTTTTGTTGTTGCTTTAAAATAGCTCTAATATCTTTTTCTAGAAAATAGCTAACAACCTAGATTTACCATTTCCATTTTATTAAATGAAAAGATAATAGCCTAGATTAAATTTTTCAGGCAGGTTTTAGAACCCGTGGAAATTTAATTTTACAATTTTCATGACGATTTTTTTTAACCTACTTATTGGCAGAGGTCTATTCGAAGCAATCTCTCTATCCATAGTTAATTGAGAGAGAGAGAGAGCACTTTCTCTACTTTTGGAGTGTTTCACTTTAGGTGGAGAAATGAGTTCTCTTTATTCATTCTAGGATAGGGAAATGATTGTCTATATCTTACCTCCTCATACCCCACTTTTCTGGGATTGAGTTTTGTTGTTGTTGTTGTTGTTGTTGTTGTTATTGTGTATCGTAAAACACTATAAAATAATTTTGTCTCCCACGTCTCTACTGATGTTAATGTCGACCTCAGATCAAACCAAACTGAACTAACTTGAACTTGTATAATGGACAGTGGTTTTCAATCAATTCGAACGATAAACATTATGAATTGATATCTCTAGCAGAATGTTTGATTCCGGAAGCAAGTGCATCTCAATATTCGCAAAATCATAACTCCAGGTGACCTTTCTTCCTCGTCCTAAGGCCTGGCTATTTATTTAATATATTAGTATCATTTATCATTGTTTCTTCATTCAGATTTGCTGTGGGAAGCTACAAACCGAATGACGTTAATCCCTTCAAAACACGTGTCAAACCTCAATTCTTGTCACCAGGAACCACCTACACTGTGAACCTTGTTTTTCAAAAGTACGAGCCGAATGAAGTTTATATAGGTCTCGAATACAGATTAGATAGGGGCAGGAAGTGTTATTCATTCCTTTCAAATGAAATAGAAAATGGATGGATGACAGCTGAATTGTATCAGTTTACTACCAACCAGAGTGGAGAAGCCGTTGATCTTGAAATCACATTTTACATCAAACACTGTGATATTGAAGTAGTAGAAGGCATTGAGTTTCGACCCCTAGAGAAAGTAAGTTTCTCTTATGCACACGCATTAAGCATGACATCAAATATGTAAAAAAGTTTAACGAAATTGTAGATTTTCCATAGTCTATTCAAAGTTGAAGTTCGTTATAATTTTTAGGTGGAAAATAAAGTAGTTACACATGAAGGAACTTCAGGAGGTTCAGTCACATACTGGGAAGAAGAAGTGTGGATTGATAATATTGATGGGAAGAAATATCATATTCTGCCAACAAGAGTGGCTTTGAAAGATAAGACATGGAAGTATCTACCCCAAACACGGTTATTTTCCTCTTTCCTAACCTCTCTTTTTAAGTTCTGCACCAAAAATCCCATGTATGTTGGTTGTATATATATCCATTTGTTAGAACAAACGATGTACATGTTTCGAGTTTCTGATACCACTAAGACCGTTTATAACGCTAGTGAAGCAACGACGTGGGAATCTACATGGCATAAAAGTCACGCCCAAAAACCCACACCATTATTACTTCACACCAAAAATTCGCACTGCCTAATTATCACAAAAGTGTAAACAAAACTCACACCACAAACTCAGGTCCTCTCCCATTACAAATGGTTTAAGGGAATTGAACGAAACCCTGTGTATCCATCAGTTCTAAAGGTTAATCACTAATTGAACTTGGAATATTTATGGTCACCAATTGAACTTGCTATATTTATTGTATGAATAGAAATATTTAAGATATTTTCTAATGATACCAACACATATTAAATCATTTTACAATTATTTATTAAAGTTATAGAGTACTTTAAATCGTGTTAACAACAAACCTTGCAATTGTCCATAAAATATTTGGAAAATTTATAATGAAACTTTTCCTAATTTTACTAACAAATCACCATACTATAATCTAATCATGTAACATATGTATACCAAGGGGCCATTGGTCTGGCTATCGACGTCCCTCTGTAATCTTGAGGTCATGTGTCAAGTCATGGTGTGGATATTGTATTTATTCATGTAAAAATCGTGTTGCTTGTGTGTTTGCTTTTTTATTCTTTAAAAAAAAAAAAAAAAAAAAAAACATATATATCTATTTAGGTGTAATAACCCATACTAACATTATATTACACACAATGTCTTTCCTTAGAGCTGAAGAAGTGGTTCAAGATGCTTCACTAAAATTCCATATTTCATGGAAAATTGAATCCGATCTATGGCCGCATCAATCAAGTGAAACAACATATGCTACTTACCTTGTATACAAACAACGCCAGAACGAAGTTCAGCCTCGTCCTATACAATTGAAGGATAAAAACTCAAAGTCAAAAGGAACTTGGAATATCTATTTACATATTCCTCAAACTCCAGTTATTATTAGCGGAAAGATAGACGCAAAGAACCACCTCCCATCACATAGACCCAAAATAGAAAGCCTTCCAAAACAGAGAAGGGATGGCTGGATGGAAGTGCAGATTTGGGGATTTCAAACCAACACTAATTCGGAAACGTTTCAGATGAATCTTAAAATGTCCAGTTATGACGAGTCGCTTGAAGGGATTGAACTTAAAGGCATTGAATTTAGACCCATTGGCAAGTTTTAAATGCAACACCCGCCGTAAGTTTGTTGGTCATGTTTTATAGTATTAAACTTAAATTTACTTAAGAACTCAGCTGAAGTTGAAGTCCCACCAGTCAATTTAATTAATGTGTGTTTTTTTTATCGTAGCAGTTATGTTTGTGTCGGTTTTTAATTCCAAGAAGTGGGGTAACAGTTATGTTACGTATTTAGATTATGCTTTATGTCCAAGCAAGAAGTGTACGTGCAAAACTCTCTGCAATCTAATCTATCTAATACCCATTTACACTCTTGTAACAAACAAAAAACAAAAACACTAATAATTTTAATCTTTTGTAATGTAATGAAGTAGATAGATAGATTTGTAAGTTCCTTCAAACACTTTTATTGATACACAATCAGTTGCTTTAAGTGAAAAGGTATATTTAACTGCCAAAATGGACAAATCAAGAAACAAGAAAAGAGAGATGAAGTACTGCTTTGTTTCTCGATTTTGTCATTACTCACAATGAGAAATTTAAAAATTAAAATAAATAAATAACAGAATTAAAAAGGAAAACTTAAGTAATGAAGCATTTTCCAAATTACACATGAGGCTAATTATATTATATATCATTATAAAATACAACTCTTCTTTAATGACATTTCTTAGCAAATTTTACAACATTCATCGTCCCAATTTAACACATACATTGCTCCATAACATGTCTAATAACTGATGTTACCTACCTAAGTGGAAGGGTTTCGGTGGACTCGCTACTACCAGCAAATATCATTTGATGAGAATGCATCTAATGGGAGATCCTTCTGCCTCCCAGTAACCTTAACGCTAAACAATGGATATTATACACTCCTTGTTAGAATAATAGGGTATGTAAACAGATGATCTGGATATTTCTAGAATCGTGAAACACTTTCCTAATTGAATATTCCGACTCTCCTTGTCTCGGGTTACACGAAATTTCAATTGGGATAAGACTAGAAATGCAAATCGTTTCCAGACAAGAAGAACGCGATTTAGTGTATAGATTTTTGTGTATGTTTATGTGTGAAATTGAAAGAGTATATGAAAGCAGTTTTCAAACTGATGATATAAAACAGTTTAATCGGCGGTTATTATTTGAATGGTTATGAATGTTGAAAGGAGCGGGAAAAATATTTTCTTTAAACGTTTCATTAGAACGTATCACTCAAAACGTTTTTGTTTCGGGGCGCTGCCCCGAGCCCCGCCAGGGGCCTCAGCCAGGGGCTCTGCCCCTTGGCCCCGCCAGGGGCGCTGCCCCTTGGACCCCGCAAAGGGGCGCAGCCCCCTTGACCCCTGCAATTACCGTGCGCCAGTGTCTAGTTCACTCTTATGGGCGTGCACTCCGCAATCACCGAACCCATGTTAAGTATCACTAGTCAACTCTTGCTTTCTAGTAAATCACAATCAGCTAAAATGATAGTTAGATGACACTAAAATCACCAACACTCCTAGTTTCAGACCTTCAACAAGAATAATTTCCTGACAGTATATAAGCAAGCAGCGTTAACAATCTCAACTGTAATTATGAGATAAAAACAGTAGTCGCGTGTCTTGAGAACATGGGTTATAAAGAATTTAGTCAAAGAACGTGTCTGCCTCGTGCCTTAAAAAAATGTTAAATTTCTCCTTTAGGATACTTTCAACTTACAACAACGTTTCTGCAGAATCGTATGACTAAAACCAACTACTAACTTTATGATAAGATTAAGGTTGATAGCATTAAAAGAGGTGGTACGTGTGAAGGAGTGTGGCTTGTCCAACGTTCACACATCAGCAAATGTAACCATGATCTCAGCCTTTACAATTCAATATCTCTATATTCTCATGTTCTGTTTTCCATTTAATTGCAAGTAGTGGATTGATACATGCATATGCACATTTGTTCCGGTATTCCATTTTAATTAGATATAGTGTTGTAGTTAATTAGTAACGGCATATTTTCCCTTGTTTAAGTCCTTCATTTTTATTTAGTATAAATATAAATATGTACTCTCATTTTTAGAATAAATATAGATATGAATGAAAATATTGTTTTGGTTTATTCCAAAAGTCTCTTCTCTTATCTTATCATTACTACATTTCGGCTCATTTAGAGCCCTTCATTTAGACGTGTTCAATACATAACACGTCTAATTTATCAAATGGAACACGTCTAATTAAGGTTTTTACAGAAAAACACGGAACACGTCTAAATAATATTCGCAACACGTCTAATTAGAAAACTGCAACACGTCTAAATAAGTTTAACACCTCTAATTGGTAACCACGTCTAATAACTTTTATCGGGAACACCTCTAATTGACAACACGTCTTACAAATATTTCAAGGAACATGTCTAATTAACAACACGTCTAATAACTTTTACCAGGAACACGTCTGAATGAAAAAACAACACGTCTATTGGAAACACGTCTAATAAGTTTTGCCAGGAACACGTCTAAATGCCGAACACGTCTAATAAGTTACAAAAAACACGTCTAATTAGTTTGCAGCAAACGCCTTTTAACTGGAACACATCTAAATAAGTTAACGGGTTATATAAGTTAACGATCTCCGTTTAATCAACCTAACCCTTACAGTTCTGTTAACATAAGTTAACCGAACACATCTAATAAAACAAATAGTCCTAATAACCTAACATGTCACTAACGGACCAAATTAATAGGAAAAGAGTTTAAATCGGGAAATAATTTGATTTAGGAATGGATTTTGATAAGTATATCCTATATAATATAATTTTAATAATATAAAATTTTATATACCTGATGTGTCGTGGGGATACCATACAAAACTTTCAAAATTTATACAAGATTCAAATATTACAAATAAGCATGCACAACTATCGAGCACTTAAAACCCGGTTATTATAGCACTTAATGTAAGTATTTCTGTCAAGTTCGTCCCAAGAGAGCGGTGTAAGTTGAATACTTGAAACTAATAGTTATCCTAGGGGTTTGTTTGATTGGGGGTTTTGCGAGAGATTTTGACTAACAACTAGACTTTTCAATTAAGCAAGCTTAAACTTAACTAGCAACAAGTAACAAGTAATTAAGAAATGAGATTTAATCAATAAGATAAAGAGTGTTCACTTATCTAATCCTCTCTATGCTTGGATGGCCCTTGTTTTACCCAATTTGATATCACTTAAGTTGTTTGAACTAGTAAATGTTCTTAATCAAATTATACTTTTACAAATTCACATAAGCATGGTATCCTAAGATCAAGTAATGTATGAGTTGATTATTGAGATTATGCCCGGGTTGAAATCACTTAAAACCCTTCAACTATCAAAATCACTTAAGATAGTCAAACACCACTATGATGAACAAAGGTCAATTGAAAACCAACTTAGACTAGAAACACAATCACTTGAAATCCCCATTCTAGTTGTCTAGATCACCTAAGGTGTTGAAGCATAAATTGATTCACTTCTCAAATCACTAAGAGAGCTACTCAACCTATGTAATCAAAGTAAAACCAATATCAAACATAACAATGGATCTCATAGCTAACTCAATAACACTAGCTCATGTATTTTCATTCAAAACAACTTCATTCAATAGATTAAGGGCACATCTTATGCATTAGAGATTCATAGATAAACAAACACAAGTGATTTAGCCAAACATAGCAAAGATTACACTAGCAATAATCATAAAAGCAATCATCTTGAGTGATTACAAGCAATAGATTCAAAGCTAGATGAAGATAAACAAGGATTATAACTAATTATTGCAAAATAAGTAAAGTAAAGTGGAGATTACAACCCAAAATGATAAAAGAGAAAGATCTAGAGCTAATAATGATGAAACTTGAGCTTGCTTCCTTCAATTCACCTTAAAACTCTAATAGATGATGAAATTAGGGTTTTGTGTGTGAAATTCAGAGTAAAAACTGCAGCTCTCTCTTGAAATGACCTATCTCTTTCCTTTTATAGTGGTGAAAATTCGGGCTTAAACAGTGACAGGAGCGCCGCTTTTCCTTCAGGAGCGGCGCTTTTGGATGCAACTAGGAGCGCGCTTTTGACTCTGGTGCACCGCTTTTGGCTTGACAGGAGCGACGCTTTTGACATGTAGAACGGCGCTTCTGCTCACTGATGAAAAATGGAGACAAATCATGCATAAGAGCGCCGTTTTTCCTTCTGGAGCGGCGCTTTTGGACCTAGAGGAACGGCGCTCCTTTACAGGAGCGGCGCTTTTTGCGCTGTTGATAATGCTAAAAACTAACATATATTTCATAGCATTATTCCTCAAGAAAGACAAGCTTTTAGTTGCAACTGTTCTATTTACAAGTGATATTCGTTTAAATAATAAAAGGTGAAGACAAAAGACTGATTCGACTTATTGAAGACGCAAACGACCAAAAATCTCAATAGTACAAAATACAATCAATGAGGTTCCAATTATTGATAAGAAACGTCTCAAAATTACAAGAGTACAAGATTCAAAACGCAAAGTACAAGATATTAAATTGTACGCAAGGACGTTCGAAAATTCGGAACCGGGACCAGAGTCAACTCTCAACGCTCGACGCAACGGACTAAAAATTACAAGTTAACTATGCACATAAATAAAATATAATATTTAAATAATTCTTATAATTATTTATATATTATATTATTATTTATAAACGTCGGCAAGAAAGAAAACAAAGATATGTGACTTCTCCCAGCTGGCCATGCGATCGCATGGCCTGGAGGTATAAAAGCCATGCGATCGCATGGCTCTGAAATCCAGCCCAGGTCCTATAAATTAAACGCGTTTTGGCCAAAATAAACACATCTTTTCTTCTCTTCATCATACGTAAAGTGTATATATATATATATATATATATATATATATATATATATATATATATATATATATATATATATATATATATTTTAATTTTAATTTTAATTTTAATTTCTAATAATAAGGGTGTGTTAGCGAATGTTGTAAGGGTGTAAGTCGAAATTCTGTCCGTGTAACGCTACGCTATTTTTAATCATTGTAAGTTATGTTCAACCTTTTTAATTTAATGTCTCGTAGCTAAGTTATTATTATGCTTATTTAATCCGAAGTAATCATGATGTTGGGCTAATTACTAAAATTGGGTAATTGGGCTTTGTACCATAATTGGGGTTTGGACAAAAGAACGACACTTGTGGAAATTAGACTATGGGCTATTAATGGACTTTATATTTGTTTAACTAAATGATAGTTTGTTAATTTTAATATAAAGATTTACAATTGGACGTACCTATAAATAACCATATACACTCGATCGGACACGATGGGCGGGGTATTTATATGTACGAATAATCGTTCATTTAACCGGGCACGGGAATGGATTAATAGCCACTAGAATTATTAAAATAGGGGTGAAATTATGTACAAGGACACTTGGCATAATTGATAACAAAGTATTAAAACCTTGGGTTACACTCACTCGACATCCTGGTGTAATTATTAAACAAAGTATTAAAATCTTGTTACAGTTTAAGTCCCCAATTAGTTGAAATATTTAACTTCGGGTATAAGGATAATTTGACGAGGACACTCGCACTTTATATTTATGACTGATGGACTGTTATGGACAAAAACCAGACGGACATATTAAATAATCCAGGACAAAGGACAATTAACCCATGGGCATAAAACTAAAATCAACACGTCAAACATCATGATTACGGAAGTTTAAATAAGCATAATTCTTTTATTTCATATTTAATTTCCTTTATTTTATATTTAATTGCACTTCTAATTATCGCATTTTTATTTATTGTTATTGTATTTAATTGCACTTTTAATTATCGTACTTTTTAATTATCGCAAGTTTATTTTATCGCACTTTTATTATTCGCAATTTCATTATCGTTATTTACTTTACGCTTTAAATTAAGTCTTTTATTTAATATTTTACATTTGGTTTTAACTGCGACTAAAGTTTTAAAATCGACAAACCGGTCATTAAACGGTAAAAACCCCCCTTTATAATAATAATATTACTTATATATATATTTATATTTTTATAAATTTAAACTAATATAGCGTTAAGCTTTGTGAAAAAGATTCCCTGTGGAACGAACCGGACTTACTAAAAACTACACTACTGTACGATTAGGTACACTGCCTATAAGTGTTGTAGCAAGGTTTAAGTATATCCATTCAATAAATAAATAAATATCTTGTGTAAAATTGTATCGTATTTAATAGTATTTTCTTGTAAAATTTAATAGTATTTTATACCCCTTAGCTTTAACATCAAGTATTTTTGGCGCCGCTACCGGGGACCGTCTAGCTTAAAAGCCGGAAGTGCAACGCTAATATAAAAAAAAAAGATTTTTCTTTTTAGTTTACTTTTATAAAAAAAAATACGCTTTTGTAAAAATACGTTTTAAATATTCAAAAATATAAAAAGAAAAACAAAAATATAAATATTTTTAAGAGTTTGGTAAATATTTAAGTTTTATAAAGTTTCTTTATTTCTATTTTTTAGTTTCTAAAAATATAAGTTTTATTTAATTTATAAATATATTTTATAAATATATTTTACAGCAAAAACAGAAAATAAAGAAGAAAAAAAATATAAAAAAACATACTCTGCCCGATCACTGTTGCAGCCCAGAGCCTGGCCCAATTTCGCAAGCCATGCGATCGCATGGAAAATCAACTAACACCTCATGCGATCGCATGAGGTGATTTGACAGGCCTGGTAACCTCAGCCGCCTGTTTAGGGTTTTAATTAATATATAATTATTATTATTATAACCCTAATTAGGGTTTAATTTTTAATTATTAATTTGTATTATTTAGTTTAATTAGTATAATTAAATTATAAAATTAATAGTTTTATAAAATAAATAATATAAAAATAATATTTTTGTAAAAATTGTAATTTTTACAACTTTTTATATATTTTTATATTTTGTCCCTTTTTAATAGTTTTAGCGTAATTTTTGTATTTTTCGCTCGTATTTATTTTTAACTCATAGTTTTTGCCATAGTTATTTTTACTTCTAGATTTTTAGGCTTTGCCGTAAAATCCCTTAAGTGCTTTTTCTTTAGACTAAGATTTAGGTGCTTTAGAATTTTGCGACGCCTTTTTAAGTTTTAGTTTCTTTTTAAGTTATTGCCATTTGGGATATAGTTTTTCTTGTAAGCTTTAATATTTTTAGACACCTTTTACCTATGTATCAATTATCATTCCAATTAGTAATCTCAATTTGCGATTATAATTTTAAGTTAGTGGTAGTAATAAGGTTG